>NC_140505.1:185569058-186284058 GCF_964339955.1 Pipistrellus hanaki
GGCTCACCTGCACGCCCGCTCACCCCGAGGGTTTGCAGGGCGGCCTCCCGCCTGGTCTCCAGGGAGAGTGTGCTGGATTGAGAATTAGGGTGCAGCCGCTCAAGTTTGAACTGGCGCGGCTGGATGTGAGGCCTGGGCACGGCCGGCACCTCCTCTCCGTCAGTGGCTGCTCCTGGGCTGCCGCTCTCCTGCGGCCCGCGTGGACACATGGGGACATGTGCGGGGCCAGGCGCTGGGGAGGGAAGGGGCTGTCACACATCTCCCCGGGGCGGGCCGGGTGTACACTCTGTGTCCTGGCTTCTAAGAAAGTGCTTCTCGGAGAAGCCCTGGCCCAGGATTCAGATGGAGGAGTCATCGTTCTGTGGATACAGCTGTCTCTTCGGGGCTCTGTTTTCTGTCTTGGTTTTCTGCGTTTTGAAGATGCCTTGCCCAGCGGCACAGAGAGAAGCCCACGCCACAAGAGCACGGACTAGTGACTGGCTAATTGGTTGGTTGAACATGACCCTGGGTGGGGCCTGGATTTCAGATGAGCTTCCTGATCCCCTGACCGTTGGACCTGGGCTGGCACCTTTCCTCCACCAAGAGCTGCACCTGGGACCCCCCCCTCTCAGCATCTCCAAGCGGGCGGTCTCCCAGGACCCCCCCGGGGGTGAACAGACCCGCCAGCGGGGAAAGGGGCCCTGGGGAGGGACTCTCAGTGCCCCGGGGTAGCTAGCAGCACACCTCTGCCGGAGGGCACCTGGAAGGGTGTGTGTGTGTGTGTGTGTGTGTACGTGCTGAGCCATGAAGAAAGGGTGGGCTGAGTGTTAGTGAGGGGCATGTGCGGCGAGTGGGGTCTGTTCCTTCTTGCTCTAAGGAGGGACGGCACAGCCATCACTGGAGGGGATAGAAGCAGAAGAACGAGTTTGTGACTCAGAAGTAACTGTCGGTGTAATGCGGGCTATGTCCCTTTGACTCTGAAGTCTGCGATTCTCTGATCCCCATGAGACCTTTAGAGACAAACAGGACATGAAGGGACACGTGGTGGGCCGTGGGAGGGGAGAGAATAGCCTGAGAGAAGCGGAGAGGCAAGCGTGCATGAGGGGCGTCTTATAGCCTCTGAAAATGAAAGCACAGGAAGGAAAAGTAACGAAGACATTTCAAAAGATGAAGGAGCCGGTGAGAGGCGCAGAGGGAGGGGAGGGAGCCAGAGGTTAAGTGGGGCAGGCCGGGAAGACGCTGGAGTCAGCAGGCAGACGCTCCGGAGGAGGGCGGCGGAGCAGGTGGGAGGAGGAACTGGAGCGGAGAGATGAAGCCAGCAGGTAGGGGCAAAGGCACCGCAGGAATGAAGACAGAGCAGAGGCAGAGGGGCCTCAGCTTTGTGGTGCGAGGCAATGGAAACACGGTGTGGAAAATAAAAGCCAGAATTAATGTCTGATTTTACAGCATTTACAACCCATGCTTCAAACAGCCCTCAAACTGGATCCGTCTGTCTGATCGTGTGAGGACCAGCCCCGGTGAGGACAGAATCAGAGGATTTGGTTCTGGCCTGGATTTCGGGCCTTGAAACACTTTCCAAGAAAGCGGTGATAAGACAAGGGCCCTTGTTTTGTGGGGCTGCCTGGTCACACACACACACACACACACAGCACAGGAGGCTGGCCACACATTGTGGGCAGAGCTTTCAGAGCCCCTGGGACTGGGCCCTCTCTCCCCCCAGAGGCCCCTGTGGGAGTCGTTTTAACTGAGCGCCAAAACCGCCTGCTCATTAGATGCTCAGCTCAGAAGGAAGGTGCCACCCTGGCCACCCAGAGAACAAGAGCCTTGGGGACCACTCTGAGAGGACAAGGCCCACACTGTCCACGCCAGGGGAGGGAGGCTGACCCTCCTGGGCGCTAGAGCCCCTGCCAGTGCGTCCAGTAGCATCCCAGCCCCAGGGCGCGGCCACCAGTGCCCCGGGCCACACAACCAGGAAGCAGCACACTGCCTCTGACTGCGGCTGCAGTGCTCTGTGGGGCTTGGGAGCAGGGAACTTCCAGCGAAAAGCCAGTTCCTGTCGGACCAGTTGGGTTTCACCAACGGCAAGCCGAGTTCCACAAGCCGAGGCTCGCTGGTTTCCAACGCCTGGCACCCGCCCTGCCCACCCACTCTTAACGGCCTTGGGGTGAGCTAAGGCTGGTGCTTCTCAAAATAAACGTGCTGTGAGTTGCCTGGAGCGTGTGTTAAGACGCAGGTCCTGACCAATCCTGCTTTCGGCCAGCCTCAGAAGTGACGTCGGGTGGCCACAGCCCACATGGGAGCACAGGGCAGAGGACTTGGCAGTGAGCCAAACAGCTACTTGGACCTGGATCCCTTTTCTAGGGCCGTTAGGGCACCTTTCCTTTTTGCTAACAAGTAAGCCACTTGGGCTGTGGGACAGAGACATGATTCAGAACTGTCATTATGACGTCACATTTGGCTGCCCGGGCGACGCATTATTACAGCATCTTCATCTCCATCAGGAGTCAGGAAATTTTAGGGGGAGGGGCATTCAGGGGAAGCACAAACTGGGATTTCCGAATGGTAATGATTATGAGCGTGAGCAAAGGTTGCAGTTGTGAAAGCCTTCTCAGGAAATCTTTAAATCGATTCCCGTCCTCGGGTGTGGGCCTGCTGGGCGGCAGGGGAATGGCCTGTGACATCCTTAGGTCTGAGCCAGCCCAGAGCAAACAGGCCGCACGGGAGGTGGACGGCACGGCCAGGACGCCGCCATTGTCTGAAGTCAACAGTCCGGCCGCTCTACCAAGGCGCGGGCATGAGAAAAACATCGTGTCGGTTCTTTCTTTAAATACTGCTCAGCTCCTTTACGTCTCTCCCTGCCCACAGCCGTGCCGGACCTCTCTCCCTCCGGCAACTGAGCCAGCCTCCGCCTTTCTCCCTGCTGCCCTCTTGCTCCTGCTCCCTTCTACACATGGCCGACAGAATCTGATTGCATCTTGCCCCTTGCACTTGGGTTAAAATGCAAAGTCCTAGCGTGGCCTGTGAGGTCTGGCCACGCCTTCCTCCCAGCCCCCTCAGTGCCTCTCCCCTCCTTCCCTTCATGCTCCTGCCCCACTGGCCTTCGCTCAGCCCCCACATGGCCACGGTGTGTCCCCACGTCCTTTGCACCCGCTGTTCCCTCTACCTGGAACGCATGCCCTGTTCTTCCCCTGGCTGATTGCCATGCGTCTCCAGGTCTTGGTTTAAATGTCACTTTCTCAGATTGTCCTTTTCTGGCCCCTAATCTAAAACGGTCCTTCCCATTGCCAGGGGTGGGGAACCTTGTTTCTGCCAAGGGCCACTTGGATATTTATAACCTCTTTCGCAGCCATACCAAATGATCAACGTAAAAATCAGCCTGCTGTACTTGGTCAGACATTTCACTCACCCCTATGCCTTGGCAGGGCCAGACCACAGGATTTCTCGGGCCTTACAGGGCCCGTGGGCGGGACTTCCTGCGCCTGCATTAGACCGCCTCGTGGTGCCGGGGTTTTCCTGAGTCGCCCTAGATGATGGCGCCAGACTGGCTGTATGACTGTTAGACTGTAAGCTCCCTGGGGGCAGGGGTCACCTCTGTTTTGTAAGCTGTTGTCTGCCCAGCATCTAGCACTGTGCATGGCATACAGAGGCTCAATAAATATTTGTCTAATAAAGGATGTGGCAGTGGCTGTCAAGACCCAGGCTACAGGGGATATTAAAAGATACACATCTTAAATGACCAGATCATTCCATAAACCTTTCTTGAGGTAGTTAAGGAACAAGAATGCAGTGTGAGGGAGCACCATTCCCCAGCTTTTCCCAAGTCAAAATGCCTATGTAGTCAGACACACACACACACGCGCACACACACACACACACACACGGTGTCTGTGTCTCTCACACACACACCGTCCCATCCACCCTCCTGTGTGGATTTCCACATGCAGATGAAGCCAGCACGTCAGTGGGGTCAGATTCCATGCTATTCACAGAAGCCAGACCCCACATAATGAGGCCCTGTGTCTGCTGTGGGACAGGGGCCCCAGCCAGCCTGATCTGTGTCATAAATCCCAGCAACTCACGGAGCCTCTGCAGCACAGGCTCCCCCAGGTATGGCTCTCCCCAGGGTCATTGGTGAGCACATTCTGCTTGGGCGGTTCCATTTCCGCAGGTCAGAATTCCCGGGGTGGGCAGCGAGGGGCGCCTCCCTCCCCCTGCTCCGTCTGACCTGGTTATGGGGAGTTGCTAGGTAACCGCTAGTCAGCCTCTGCTTCCCACGCCGAAAGGAGGGTTGGTTGCCATGGCAAGTCCAGATGAGATGGGGCGTGCAGGGGAAAGGGAGTGCTGGCCAGGAGTTCTGCAGCCTGGATTCTGCCCTCACCCCCTTTGGGTCACTGGGCCTTAGGGACGTCTCTTCACCCCCCTGGGCCTGAGTTTCCTTACAAGTGAAATACAGGAGAGGCTGGGTCTCTTCTTGCTCTAAGTCGCTGATGTATGCAGCCAGTGTAAACTAGTCAAACATCAGAGTCCCATGCCCCCAGTGGAGAAGGCCCCAGCTTTGAGTCAGACAGACCTGGGTCCCCGTCCAGACTCTGCCACTGACTGTGTGAGCCAGGACAAGTCACATGACCTCTCTGAGGTCACGTAGAGAGCCAGAGCCAATAGCACGGAGTTGTCATGAGAAGAAAACACAGGATAGGAATTGCTTGGTAAGGGCCCAACCATGGTGGGCAGCCCCACTCTGCCTTCCAGATGGCCGAAGCAGCCCTCTTTACCTGGCCGCCCACCCCCAGGGACATGTTCTTACAAAGGCCTGCCCCCTTTGTCACTCCTTGTCCTATGGTCAGTCCTGCTCAAGGAAAGTCTCTGCGTCGGTGAAACCAGTAACTTGCTGCTGGAGTAAATCTGCTTGGGGAGAGGCCCCCTCCCTGGGCCTCGCCCTCCCTCGTCCAGGCGATGGCTGCCTGTGGGGTGGCTAGCGGGGAACAGTGCTGAGGTGTTGGCCAAGTAAAAAGGAACGATTCTTTGTTTAACTGTATTTTTCAAGTACGGTTGACATACAATCTTATGTTAGTTTCGGACGTACAGCATGGCGGCTAGACATGTGCATACCTTACAGAGCGATCTGCTGATGATGCCAGTGCCCACCTGGCACCCTACGCAGGTAGGACAATGTCATTGACTGTATTCCTGAGGCTGTGCTTCACATCCCCATGGCTACTTCCATCACTTAGATCTCGTTCACCCACTCTCCAGCCCTGCTCCTGCCTCGCAGCCAGCAGCTGCAGCATTCTGGACAAGAGCCAAGACTGGGAAGTAACTTAGGTGTCCATTGATAGATGAACGGATAAAGAAGAAGTGACATGTATATATAATGGAATATTATTCAGCCATTTAAAAAAGTGAAATCTTGGTGTTTGCAACATGAGCAGTCCTAGAGGATAATATACTAAGTTGGTGGTCGGCAAACTGCGGCTCGAGAGCCACATGCGGCTCTTTGGCCCCTTGAGTGTGGCTCTTCCACAAAATACCACGGCCTGGGCGAGTCTATATTGAAGAAATGGTGTTAGAAGAAGTTTAAGTTTTAAAAATGTGGCTCTCCAAAGAAATTTCAATCGTGGTACTGTTGATATTTGGCTCTTCTGACTAATGAGTTTGCCGACCACTGTAGTAAGTGAAATAAGTCAGAGGAAGGCAAGTGCTTGATCATTTCACTGACATGTGGAGTCTAAAAGTAAATGAACAAACACAATAGAAACAAACTCATGGAAACAGAGACCAAAGGAGTGAATCTTGTGGGGAGAAGTGTAGGCCTGGCCCAGTGGCCGGCAGCAGCTGGAGCCACCATCCCTCCCTCAGGCCTGCGGGCTCCCCGCCCTTACACACCTGCCCGCCCAGACTGGCACCTTCTCTCCTGGACCACCTTTCCCCGCCGTCCTGGGCGTGGTTCCAGCTGCCTCCAGAAGGCGGGGGAGGGGAGATGGAGGCAGGACCTCCGGGCGGCTCTGCAATGCCCCTGCCTTTCTGTGGCCCTGCGTCCACATCCTCACCAGCCTGCGAGGGCAGGGACTGCCACGTCCTCCCCAGTCTTCCTTGGGTCTCACCGTCCCTCTCCTGGCAGGCGCTCCTCGGGCCTTGCCCTAGAGAGGGGTGCACCGAGGGTCCGTGCCCTGGGACGGTCAGGTTTCCGTCCCCAAAGACAAGAATGAGCAGACACCAAGTAGATAGGTAATTCCAGCTCCTGCCCCTTGTTTGAGGTCAGAGCTGTTTTAAAAATGTGTCCTCGGATATTCCAGACACACCCCGGTTCCCGGCCCTGCCAGCAGGTGGGAGAAGGAGGTGTTTCCTCAGCAGCTCTGAGCCCTGCGGGTAAAGGTTGCTCCAGCCACCTGCTCAGCTCCCAGGGTGCACCGCTCCAGGAATTCCCCGTGGCTGTGCCCTGGGGACCCACGCCGACATGTGAGGCATGACAGAAGCGGACCAAGAATGAATAATGGGGGGGGGGGGGGGGGGAGGGGGGAAGGCGGCGGCAGAAAACCTAGGAATCAGGGTGTCCAGTTGAAAGTGGTTAGGGTCAGGAGAGGCCATATGTTTCCAAAGTTGCAGATACAACAAAGCCCCCAAGCCTGGAAGGCCTGGGAGGGCAGGAATGTGCCGAGCACGTAACAGCTCAATAAACCCTCCTGGATGGAGAGGTGAAGGCCTCAGTGAGTGAGGCCCAGCCGGGGAGAAGCTCGGTGTTCATTTCTCAGGCCAGAGGAGCAGATCAGAGTGAAAGCTGTTCAACTAGTCCGCTCCTGGGACCTACCCGCCTCCCTCACGGTCCCACTGCAGCCCCTGCCCTCATGCTCACATCCTCTCTGGGAGCAGCAGCAGCGAGCACGGATCTCAGAGGCACGAGAGAGCCCTCGGCGTTCTATGATGCACTCGTGACACACGCTGCCACAGACGGGAAAGTCAGGCGGGAACTCACCTAAGCACATGTCAAGAGGCGGGCTATTTGGGGACGCGCGTTACCCGGCTGGCCTGGGGATGAACACAGCTACAATTACTGTCAACCACAAGGCGTCCTCTCTCCACGGCTCACGCAGCCAGCAGTGCGCCGTGGGTGCGGGGAAGGCGGAGGAGAGCCAAGCCCCCAGGCAGGAGGGAGAGGCACAGTTCCTTGCCAAGGAAGGCGGAGGCGCGACTTCTCAGGAAGGCCAGTCACCTTGCCCCGTGGCCTCAGTGAGGAGCCCCACCTCTCTCAGGGGAACTCCGGACCGAAGGCAGGAGGAACTGGAGAGCCAGAGGCCTCCTGGGATGTCCCCGTTCATGGAATGTCCCCCAGCACCACGGGAGCTGTGGCTAAAAGGACAGGTTTCCTGGCTGACAAGGCTCTTCAGGAGTCTCGGTAATGAAGCTCGGCGCGCTCAGCTGGGTGGCAGGGTGGGCGGCCCGGGGCTCGGGCTGCGTGCACAGGTCCCCGCATTTCCACTGGCAGCAGACAGCCTTGAGCAGACCTCCCGGAGCCTCAGTGTGTGCATCTGTAGCACCGGACAGTAATCACTTCCACAGTTCCTTTCCCAGATCGGGGAAGGCAGGTCAGATAACCGTACATTCAAATACCTCCCTCCACAGCCTGAAACCGCTCAGCAAAGGCCACCGTGCCACTTACCAACCAGCCTCGTAAACACAGGGTGTCTGACTCCCCGCTGAACAAAGGGAGCCATCACAGCAGCTGGCTGGCATGTCTGGTGCCTCTTTCTTTCTTGTTCTCAGAGACATGCGAATAAACATTGATTGAATAAATACGGCATTGGTATGTAAAGGCAAACATCACAGTGTGTTTCAATCAGTTAGATCTAAGAAAGATTTTGTCCGATGTGAACTGTCACTCAAGGATTCCACTCAGATCCTCACCTTCTGTTCTATTCCACTTTGTGTCATATAACATTTGTGCTCCTTCAGAGCAAAACCATGTCTCAATCATCCCACGTGGGCCAGGACTTGGTCTATGATCGGAGCTGCATCCCCAATGCGCAGAACATGCCCTTGAGCTCAGTAAGGCTCAGTAAGGCTATGGTGAATGAATGAATGGTTTGCAGCCTATAGTATAAGGCTAAGCACTCAGCAGATGTTTGTTGGATGAATAAGTTACTAAATAAGGGGAACACTGTCTTTTACTAATGTCCATTTCCAGCGCTCCCAACACAGGCAGCAGAACAAAGTGGGTAGGTAGTCAAGCTCTGGAATCAGGTCCAGATTTTAATCCTGGCTCTTGTTCACTAGCTGGGCAGCCTAGAGTGAGCTCCTGACCCTCTCTGTGCTTCAGTTTTCTCACCTCTAAGCTGGGGATAATAATAATTTTTCCAGGAGGGTTTTATGGATTCACTTGGAGGATACTTAAAATACTTAGCACAGTGCCCGGCACATAGTCACTGCTGCTATTTTTTAATGACCACATCACTCTCTTAATAACCTTCATGGCTCCTCTCTAGCTACAGAATAAGATCTAAAGTCAGGGTCCCCACAATTTGGCCCCGATGTCCCTTCCTTCCAGTCCCACTTACCCATACTTCAACACTAACTGCCTTCACTGGCGTCCAAACCCTCCTCTAACTAATGTGTGTCCATTAGCTTGTTTCCTGTCTCACACGGCCCTGGACTTCTTATTGCCCATATTTCGCTGATGATGTGACCGAGGCTCAGAAAGGGGACGTGGCTTCCCCAGGGACACACAGCTTATCCCAGGAAAGTGGGACTCCATTCCAGGACTCTCTGCCATGCAAGTTCATGCTCCTGGTCACCGGCCTCTGAAATCCTTGCCAAGCACAGTGTGACCTAGGAACCAGCACTGCCAGCCCTACCCGGGAGCTTGCTGGAAATGGAGACCCTCGGGCCCCACCTCACACCTACTGAACCAGAATCTCAATTTTAGCAAGATTCCCCAGGTGCCTACCAAGCGCAGTCAAGTTTTAGAATCGCGGTTGTAAACCACTTTCGACCAGTCAGACAGAACTAATTAAGTCAAATACGTGATCTCAGTTAATCCCTACATCAGTCTGAGAGCTCCTCAAAGGTCAGCATTATTATCCCTTTTTACAGATGGGGACACTAAGGCTCTGAGGGATAAGTACAGCCATGTGACGCTTGACAACAGGGATGCATCCTGAGGAATGTGTCCTCAGGTGATTGCATCATTGTGCAGACATCACAGAGCACTGCACAAGCCTAGAGGGCTGGCAGGTAGGCGGCACAAGTCATTAGGAAACGAACTAAATGCCCTCCAGTCTAAAGATGAAAATTTATCTATGCTGGGACCCGTTTGGTTCAGTGGATAGAGCGTTGGCCTGCGTACTGAAAGGTCCCGGGTTCGATTCCAGTCAAGGGCATGTACCTTGGTTGCAGGCACCTCCCCAGTTGGGGTTGTGCAAGAGGCAGCTGGTCAATGTTTCTCATCGACGTTTCTAACTCTCTGTCCCTCTCAATTCTTCTCTGTGTAAAATCAATAAAAAGTATTTTTTTAAAAAAAAAAAGAAAAAGAAAATGTGTCTATATGTACAAGTGGAGTGTTAGCAGGAGTAAGGCTTGCCCATCCCCAAGAGTAGAAAAAGGACACAGGTTACTCACCACTCGGATCTTTGAGCTGACACAAGATGGCAGAGTGACTAAAAACTTTAAAGATATATATATAATGATATATATATATATATATATATATATATATATATATATTATTGATTTTTTACAGAGAGGAAAGGAGAAGGATGGAGAGTTAGAAACATCGATGAGAGAGAAACATCGATTAGCTGCCTCTTGTACATCCCCCACTGGGAATGTGCCCGCAATCAAAGTACATGCTCTTGACCAGAATCGAACCCGGGACCCCTCAGTCCGCAGGTCTGCAGGCTGATGCTCTATCCACTGAGCCAGACCAGTCAGGCAACTTTTTAAAAGAACTTTTAAAAATACGTGTTTTTTATTGATTTTTAGAGAGAGGAATAGAGAGATAGAAACATCCATGAAAGAGAAACATTGTCGATGAGCTGCCTCCTGCATGCCCCCGACTAGGGATTGAGCCCGGAACCCTGGTATGTGCCCTGACCAGGAATTAAACCGGTGACCTCTTGGTTCATGGCTGGACATTCAACCATTGAGCCACACCAGCCAGGCAGAACTGACTATTGTAACAAAATTTGCTTATATTTGAAAATCTAATCCTCGTTTTATTTTAAGACCATCAAAAGGAAACCTATTCAAATTCCCTGGGTTAAAATCAGGTCCCAGATCCTGTCATTTCACAAGAGAAATAAAAGACAAAAGTGCTTTTAATGTCGGGCAAAGAGCTCTGAGACATAGAACCCCACGGGCTGGTTCTCTTTGCAGAGAATGTGGGCAAACCACATGTTTCCAAGCCCCAGCTTCCTCGTCTGTAAATGAGGGGGCTGGACGAGTTTCTGAAGCTCTAAGAGGCTGAGCTATAAAACGAGAGAAATGTGAGCCCTTGGCTGCTATGATCTGAAAATATTTTGAATGTAGAGAATCAGATGTACAGGAGTGCTGGAACAAAATAATACGGTAATGACTAAGAAAATTCTATTGAATCCAGTGGGAACCAGCAGAGCAGCTGCTGGGGGTGGAGATGTGTGTGTGTGTGTGTGTGTGTGTGTGTCGTCTCCTCATGTGCGGCTTTCTTCCTTGAGTTCAAACATCTATTTTGAATCACTGATATGGTAATCAGGCCTCTGGCAGCCCATCTTGCCCAAACACACATACACATGCACACACACACGCACACGCTCACACACACATGCACACTCCACTTCAAATTAAAATGGGGTGAAATTCCACCACTGTTGCTTGCTTACTAGTACATCCTTGCTGCATTTGGGTGGGGTGTTTTGTGTGTGGGTTTTGTTTTTCTTTTGTGTGTGTGTGTGTGTGTGTGTGTGTGTGTGTTTAAATAAATTTCTATCCTGGTGAAGGTGTTGAATTGACGGCTTCTGGAGGGAGGCCTCTGATCTCTGCAATGGGCCGCATGGGCCTGGAGCTGGGGGCTTTATTATAATTTTCCTTGTGCACACTCCCTGCCCCTTACCGTCCAGTCCAGCATCGGGGCCCCAAGCTCTCCAAACGGGAGAGGTCAGACCGCAGCCCCAGAAGCCCCGGGCGGCCCAGCACGTGCTCGGGGCTCCCCGCGGGGGGGCGCTAGAGGGGGGACATGCCCGCGCACCTGCGACGCCCCTGGCTCCGGTTCCGCAGGAGGGTGAGCTCCCCCACCTCGCGCCCTCGGGAGGTGGAAGCCAGCCAGAGGCCGCCTGCGATAGCTCCCCCGTCCCCCATCCCACCCCGCCCCCCGCGCCGGGCCGTCGGTGCCGCTCGCGCCCGCAGAGGCGGAGGCCAGGCCGCCCCTCCCCGCCCGACGGCCGCGCCCGCGCCCGCCCGCCCATTGGGCCCCGCGGCAGGTGCGCCCCGCCCCTCGGCGCTCCAGGTGCGGCGGAGGGACCGGCCGCGGTCCGGGCCGGCGGGCGGCGGGCGGCCGGCACCATGGCCGAGTCGCAGCTGAGCTGCCTGGACGAGGCCCACGTGAACGAGCGGGTGACCGAGGCGCACGCCGCCTTCTACTACTGCGAGCGGCGGCGGGCGGCGCTGGAGGCGCTGCTGGGCGGCGGCGAGCGGGCCTACCGGGAGCGGGTCCAGCGGGAGCGGCTGCGGGACTTCCTGTCCAGCCACGAGCGCCTGGCCCTCCGCGCCGCCTGGAGCCCCTACGAGGACGCCGCCGCCGCCGTCAGCCCCGCCGCCCGCGGCAAGGCCAAGGCCAAGGCCAAGGCCAAGGCCCCTTCGCCGCCGCCGGCCGCCGCCGCCGAGCCCAGGGAGTCCCTGGCCTACTGGCCCGACCGCTCCGACACCGAGGTGCCCCCGCTGGACCTGGGCTGGACCAACACCGGCTTCTACCGCGGCGTGAGCCGCGTCACCCTCTTCACCCACCCCCCGAAGGAGGAGAAAGCGCCCCACCTCAAGCAGGTGATCAGGCAGATGATCCAGCAGGCCCAGAAGGTAGGCTCTGGCGTCCCCGCCGCCGCCTCATGGGTGGGGGACCTCACACCAGGTTCTCTGGGACCAGACTCCCCACCCCAGGGGCAAACGGCCCTGCCCACCCTGGGGGCAAAGGGTCCAGGATGCCTCATTCACACCCTGGGGCTGTGCGGAGGCCTCTGGAGGGTGTATGCGTCCATGGTGGCAAATTACAAAGTAATGAGCAGGTGTTGGTCATTATTACAGGGTCCAGGGCGCTGGCTTCCACCTGCCATGTGCTTCTGTGTCCCCATGAAGTTCCTATCCCCGGGGAAGACCCAGAGGCTGGTGGGGCCACTCACAGAGGTCATGGCCATACCTGCCTGCTGCCCAAGGTTTTAAAAGACATTTCCCTGGCCATTTCCTCATTTGATCTTCAAAGCAACCTCCAGAAGCCGGCAGTTTGACCTCCTCACCCCTGCCTTGGCCATGATGCTCTTAGCCTGTGGCGGAGTCAAGGTCGGCCTAGCTAGCCCATCGGGTTCCCACTCCCAGCTAGAGCTCAAGCCGCCTGGAATGAATGAGGAGTCGTGAGCACCTGCTATGTGCCTGGCTCTGTGCTGGGCACCTGGACGAGGCAGGTCGCTGGACTCAGCAGCTCAGAAAAAACTCCACTGTCCTCATGTGCTATGCACAGGAGCCGAAAGGAAGGAATGCGCCTGATTAGAACACAGGAAAGGCCGCTGTAGGTTGTGGGGCAGAAAAAAAAAAGATTTTAATCTTTACTCCGTGCCCTTGGGTGACTTCCCAGCTAAACGATAGGACGCCCCATTAACCTGGAATTTCAGCTAAACCACAAATACTTTTTTAGTGTTACTATGCCCCGCATAGTGCATGGGGCATACCAAATATTTAAAAGTAAATCGTTATTTATCTGAAACTCCGAGTTCACGGGGCATCCTGTGCTTTGTTTACTCAGTCCGGCTCCCCTCCACGGGGATTTGCTAAGAAACCCCTGCAGCCTTTGGTGTCCGGTTCGGCATAGACAACAGGAGCGGCTTGGGTGCACGGTTCTGATTCAGCTCCGGGCACGTGGTTGGAGTTCAGTTACCTCCGGAGCTGACCGGCCTGGGGAGGGAGGACTGACCTGGAAAGACCAGCGGGGGCGGGAGGTGGTGCAGAGGCACCTCTTCCGGGAAGGGTGGCGAGGCAGGCTGTGGGCTAGATTGGCCGCCAGAAGGAAGGGTTCACTTGCTCCTTACTTCCCCCCTCTCTTTCCTACGGAATTCTTCTGTGCCGGCCTGAGCTGTCTGTGCGTACTATTGCGTTCGGCAGCAGACAGGCAGGTTTGGACAGGGGAGGGAGGACGCGGTGGCTGTTCGGCGGCAGGCTGCCCGGGGTCAAGTCTTGTAACGCGAACAGGCCTGGACGCATTAGCGCTCGGTGTGTGCCAGCCGCGGCGAACACGGTTTGCCTGCAGTTTCTCCTGTGCTTTTCCCGACAGCGAGGGGAACTGGCGTTTCCCTTATTTTTGGATTCGGAACAGTTAAGTGACTTGCTGAGGGTCACATGGCTGGTTAAGGGGTTGCGCCAGGATTTAAACGCCGGAGTCCTTGCTCTTAACTGCTGGGTAGCCTGCTCTGCTGCCTGGTGATGGTGCGGCAGGATGAAGCCAAGGAGCTCGAGTGGCGTTAGCCTGGTCACTGCCTGGTTCCAGGTTGTGTACCCCCCCCTTGCAAGAAGGGATGAGCAGGGCCCGTGGGACTTCTTATCTTCTTCTTATTGTTGTTGTTGTTGTTGTTTATAGAGAGGAAGGGAGAGGGATAGAAAGTTAGAAACATCTATGAGAGAGAATAATCTATCAGCTGCCTCCTACACACTCCCTATTGGGTACATGCCCTTGATCAGACTCGAACCTGGGACCCTTCATTCCACTGGCCGGTGCTCTATCCACTGAGCCAAACTGGTCAGGGCTGGTGGAGTGTTCTTAACTCTTTAACTATTTAACAACAGAAATTTTAACCATTGTAAGCTGTTCCAGTATTCCAATCTGTACATGTTTAAGAAGAGGTATTTCCTGAGTGCTCAGTGCCAGGTGCTAGCCATGGGAGGATGTGATCTGTGGCCTTTGCCTTCCAAGAGTTAACTCGAAGGCTGGGGGATGTGCTCGAAGCAAGAGCTTTTGAGGCCGGATGTGCTTAATCCGGGAGGGCTTCCTGGGGGAGGCGGACCGCTGAGTTAAAAGGGAGAGAGAAGAACCTGGGGTGGACGGTGTCTCCATAAGACACTGAGGAGAAGGGGGAGAAATGCTTTTGCTTCCAAACAGCAAGCAGCTTTGATTGGCAGAAGGGAGGAGCTGTCCTGGTGGGAGTTGAGTATTGTGTGGGCCTGGGGTGGGGGTACTAAAACTGGGTGCAAAGCGGGGGACCGCCCCCTGGGAGAAAGAAGCAGCTTCTGGCCCTGTCTGTACCCCTCCACTGCCAGGCCCTCTGGGCCCCCTCGTCATCACTACCGCTCACACCGGTGCAGCACCTTCTCCTCAAAGACCCTGAGGAGAAGGTAGGGCAGCGGGGTAGACCCTGTTTCCCAGGGGAGGAAACTGAGGCACAGAGAAGGCAAGGGCCTTGCCCAAAGGTCACATGGCTGGTGACAGAAAGACACTGAGCCTTGGCTTCTGCTCTGACAGCGACCCTTCTGGCCACGGCCCATCGCCACCCTCACCCCGACTCATCCAGCTGGCAAGCAGCCCTCCGAGGCCAGACTGGGCCCTTCCTCCTTCCTTGTCACCCCGAGGGAGGAGTTTGTTTTCGGGGAGGCAGGCTGCTGTGAGGCCGGGTGGGGCAGACTGTGCGCTGCTTTGTGTGCAGAGACTTGGGTGATGGGGGAAGAGAGGAGCAGGACATGTGTGTCCAACTGTGTGCCAGAGTTTTGTCTTTTTTTTCCTTTTTTTTTTTTAATTAAGGTATTATATGTGTACATATCTTACCATTGCCCTCCCCACTCCTATACATGCCCTGACACACACACACACACACACCCCATCCCCAGAGTTTTGTGTCCATTGGTTGTACTTATATGCATGTATACAAGTCCTCCGGTTGATCTCTTATCTCCCCCAGATCTCCCTGCCCTTCCAGCTGTAATTTTACATTCTGTTTGATGCTTTACTGTCTCTGTATCTATCTTTTTGTTCATCGGTTTATAATGTTCTTTATTATCCATAAATGAGTGAGGTCATGTGGTGTTTCTCTTTCATTGACTGGCTTATTTCACTCAGCATAATGTTCTCCAATTCCATCCAGGTCGCTGCAAATGGCAAGAATTCCTTCTTTTTTATGGCAGCACAGTATTCCATTGTGTAGATGCACCATAGTTTTCTGATCCAATCATCTGCTGATGGGCACCTAGGCTGTTTCCAAATCCTAGCTATTGAAAATTGTGCTGCTATGAACATAGGGTGCATACATCCTTTCTGATTGATGTTTCCAGTTTCTTAGGATATATTCCCAGGAGTGGGATTACTGGGTCAAATGCGAGTTCCAGAGTTTTGTCTTTTATCTCACTTAATCCTCAGAATAATCTCATGAGGTTATTCCTGAGTGAGAACCAGAAACTGGGGCTCTGTGGCTGTGACTTACCCGCAGCTGCAGACCAGTGAGGCTTCCCTCCCTGGGTCTCAGGGTTGGGGGCGGGGGGGGGGGGGGGGGGGCCTAAAGGAGACGCTTTGGAAATATGATCGGGGCTTTGGAAATATGATTGGGGCTTTGGAAATATGATCGGGGGCTGGGGAGGAGGGGCAGAGGGTCGTGGCCAGTGGGAGCAGCCCAGCAGGCATGGCGGCAGGACCACGGGGAATGGGAGGAGGTCTTTGAGGCCGGCAGTCTTATCTGCTCCCCAGGCCTCTGCAAATGTCAGGAGGCTCCCGGGGCACTGAGCAGCCAACGTGCAAACACGCCGCCATGTTTACTCGTGGGGTGGGGTTTTTGTCATGTTTTTTCCCGGGAGTTGTCTGTGTATTTTAGTGTCACTGAATGATGTCTTTTGTCTGCTTAAACTGCGGGCGGAACGGTTGCCTTCAGGGACCCAGAAATGACTCCCTGGTGTGTCCCTGGCTGGCGAGATGACCAGCCGAGGTCGGGCTGCTAAGATCCTTGTCACTGCCAGGGGCGGACTTAAGCCGGACCACGGCCTGGGAAACTCTTGGTTCTTTCTTACATGGGCAGAGCGAGAGGCTCCAACAGCTCGAATTCGGATGGACTTCCGACTCTGAAGGGTAATGCACCCATTCGGTCACTGCGCAGATATAGAAGTATAAATTGTCATCCTCACCTGGGGATATTTTTCCATTGATTTTTAGAAAGAGTGGAGGGGGGGAGGGGATAGACAGAGAGAGAGAAACATTGATGTGAGAGAGACATGTTGATTGGTTGGTTGCCTCCCACGCCTGCCCTTGACTGGAATTGTGACCCTTCAGCCCTCGGGTCAACACTCTCTCCAGTGAACCAAACCAGCGAGGGCTGGGCAGGTATTTTGAGTACCACCGTGTGCGAAGCACTTTAGTAGAAAACAGCCATATTAAACTCTCTTAGGTGCCTAATGGTCTGCTAGCCCGTCGTTACAATGCAGTGTGCCGAGTGGCTGAGCAGAGGGTGTGGCGGGAGGGCCGCTAACCCAGCCCGGAATGGGGTGAGGGCGGGACCGTGGATGCCGAGGACCTGCCCACAGCGTGTCTGAATGCGGCGGGAGAGGTGAGACTGCACCACGCCAGCCCGCCCTCCCAGTGCCCAGCCCCGCTGACCGCTGACCAGCAGCTTCCGTGTGCGAGGCCACAGGGCCGGGTGAGGGAGGATTTGTCACCTGTGCCTCACCTCTGCATTGGGGGGGAGAGGGGACTAAGAGGGACCAGAAGGATTTGGGTGAGGGAGGATTTATCACCTGAGCCTCACCTCTGCATTCCTGCGTCCCGTTTCCTTAGAGCCTCGATCACCTGGGACGGCAGAGTGCTGTCCTCATTTCCCAGCGGAGGCCTCCGACGTCCAAAAGGGTCAGCTCCCCCAGGTCCCAGGTCAGGATGGCCAGGAACCCTGCACAGGTTATAAGCATGGCCAGGAAAGGGAGGTGCTGGGCGAGGCAGCTCTTATGAACTCCGGGGACCGAGGGGCGTGGGTAGCCAGGCTCGGCCCTACCTCACCTCCGCCTGCTGGCGGGTTTGTTCCCTTTCCCTCGAGGCCCGATCCAGATGGCACCTCTTCCTTGGCCCTTTATCGGGTTCACCATCCAGAGGGGTCTTGTTGTGCTCAGATGAGGCTCCTGTCGGTGCCGCCGGGGTGCCTGGCACACAGCTCGCTGCAGGAGAACCCCTTCACCCCCGGGGACCGGGAGCTTTGGAGGAGCCGGTCTCCGCCTTGTCCCTCTCACCAGCACCAGAAGGGCCTGATCAGCCAGCCACACGGGCTCAGCCCCAAGAGCCCCGAGCAGCCGGGGAAGACGCCCCACAACTTCCCGATCAGCGCCCACTGGAAGCCAATGGTTTGCTTAAATGATTAGAAGCTGTCTCCTATTGCCCCTCTCCATTGGCCACTGCCCCTCTCAGTCCCTCTCGAGAAGCAGGTGTCTGGAGCTGTTCCCTGCTGAACTAAAGGGACCCCTTTAGTCCCCAGCATCACAAGCTGTCTGTCAGGCAGCAGAGAGAATGCTCTAAATTGGGGGGGATTAGGGGGACCAGAAGGATTTGGGGAAAGGCTCCAGGCAGGGGCCATGCTGGCATTGGATAGAGACATGAATCGGATGTAGGAGGCAGGTAGGAGATCTGGGCAGCGGGTAGGATGGGTGAACGGCTGGGCACATGTGCCCAGGGGCTGCGCCGAAGTCTCGGAGCCAGCAGCTCCCGCTGGGAGACAGAGCTCTGCAGGGGGCATTGCCACTGGGTCGAGCTTTCCCCTGCGAGCCTCCGTCGGCACTTTTCTCATTCAGTACACCCAGCAGGCAGCACCGAGCGCCTTCTCCGTGCAGGCCCCATGCTGGCACTGGATAGAGACATGAATCGGATGTAAAAATAACCAAGAAAAAAAAGCTTACATATAAAATTTTTTCCATGTTGCCGATTTGTGAAATCTGAGTCTGATGATACACTCATTAGCCACCTCACCGCCGTGTTGCGAGCTGGTTCCCACTCTAGACCTGCTCCTAACACCTCTCCCCTCCCTCTCTCCTGACCTCTCCCCCGTCCGTCCCACAGGGACAGCTGACTGTCGCTAGAGCTTCCGAGTTGCCTTTTGAAGCCCATGACACACTGTCCCCTCTCCTCTGCCTAACCCAGTGGTCGGCAAACTCATCAGTCCACAGAGCCAAATAGCAACAGGACAACGGTTGAAATTTCTTTGGAGAGCCAAGTTTTTTAAACTTAAACTTCTTCTAATGCCACGTCTTCAAAAGAGACTCGCCCAGGCTGTGGTATTTTGTGGAAGAGCCACGCTCAAAGCCGCAGTTTGCAGACCACTGGCCTAACCCTCCTGCCCTCCAGCGTGACCATTCCACACGGGCTCTGTGTCTGGGCAGCCGCAGGGTCCAGTCCCTCGAAGGCTGGTGATCACGGTGCAGCTGCAGCTCCAGGGACCTTGCCCCGACCTGTCCCGGCAGCCCTGCCCGGGCCCGGTGTGTGGCTGTCAGAGACTCCTTTGTGCTCACTCCCTGATCCCGGGCACAGCCATTTCTGAGCAAAGGACACCCAGCGTCCCCTCAGGGACAGAGCACAGGCTCCGAAGTCGAAAGGCCCTGGTCCCGTCCTGACCTGGCCTCTTACCGAGTTCCTGAGGGTAAATCACCTCCCCCTGCGGCTCCTGACCTGCACATGGGAGGGTCATACCCAGATGCCTGGATGGTTTTGAAAAACGACAGAGCATGTGTGTGCGAAGGACACGGACGTGGACAGTGACCGCGCCTCCTCTGTCTTTTCTGGGAGCAGGGAGGGAAGGGCAGTGGGACTGCCCCCCAGGAAGTGGGGGTGCCCGGCCAGGAAGCTAGATTGCCGGGGCAGGTGTGTTTCCTGCTTCCTGTTTCCTCTGAGGGAGGGAGGAGCAGCGGCCTGCCCATGCTCCCCCTCTCCCCTCTCCCTGAACTTATCTGTTGGTTTTGATTTAGGGGTGGCGGTCTGTCAGGGCGGCTGTCTGTCTGCCTGGTTCTGCCATCTGCGAGGCTGTGGCACCTGAGTCCTCAGCCAGGGGTCTGCTCCGGGAGGCCCTGCGCCGAGACGAGACAGCCGGCACCCAGCTCCCTGATTCCTAACCGGGGAGGCCCGAGGGGGTTCCCCTCGCACCCACCAGCACCCAGAGGGGCCTGACCGGCCACCCAGGCTCCGCCCGGGGAGCCCCAGGGCAGTCTGGGAGGCCTCCCCACAGCTCGAGCTTTCCAGGGAGGGCGATGGGCCTGAGGGACAGGCTGTTCTCTGTCGGGAGGAGAGGGAAAGCGAGGCTTGATTCCTGTGAAATGGACCACTTTGGGCCCCCGCTGGTGAGGATGGTGTTTGCCAGGGAGGGCGAAAGCAGGAGGCGGGGCCTGGGTGAGGCGGACCTGCATCGAGGCCTCCGGACACAGAGCGGGGTCTGCCGGGCAGCGGTCTCCGGAGGCCAGGCCACGGCGGGGGAGGAGGACACAGCTGGGAACTGGAGCCCGGGTGTCCCCGTCCTTGCTTGGCTCTCTTTCCTCACCCACCGGGTGACCTTGGGCAAACCGTATGACCTTGCTGGGCCTCCATCTCTGCATCGGGAAAGTGGGGACATGTTTGCCTTCTTGATAGCAAGGCTGCTCTGAGATGCTAGTGCGAGGCTGTGAGGCAGCGCTGTGAAAAGAATGAGCAGTGTTTGCGGATAAAAGGGATTTCTATTAAGAGGGACTAACGTTATTGAAAGGCAGGTGCTTCCCGTGTGGTTTCTGCCGATGGATTCAATCCTGGCAAGAGAAGTGGTGTTTTCCTGGAGGCTTTTCCTGGGAAAGCACGAGGCCCCAGCACTCCGAAGAGGCCAGCGGCTCCGCGCAGGCCCCAGGTCAAGGCTGTGTCCCGCTACAAACGCAGGCCCCCTGGGGCCACATCTTCCCTCCAAAACTTCCAGAAACAAAAGCTACCAGCCCGGCCCCAAGAAGCTCACACGCGTGTCTGGAGGCGGACAAGTGCAAGGTCGCTAGCTGCTCCGCCCTGGGCAGTGGGGGAGGGGAGGAGACACTGCTGGGGGACCCGGGGCCGGGGTCCCCGGGAGCCTCCAGGGCCGGTTGTCCTCTTCGCGGCCACTTTCTGGCCCCAGAGTCCTGCGTCCTCAACGACAAGCTGAGACCTTGATGGTTCCCAGCCAGACACCCCCAGCCCTCCGCGTGGTTGCCCCCGAGGATGCTGGTTGCTCACCTTGGCGGCCAGATCCACCTTCCTTTTCTCAGGGGTACAAGGCCGAGCCTGTGCTGGGGTGAGCTTCCCCCGGGGGTGAGGGAGCCGGCAGAGAACCAGCAAGCCTGGAGTGGGGCCTGGCACCGGCCCCCCCCCCCCCCGCCCCGAGGCTGAGTCACTCGGGGATCCCTGCTCTTCCCGTCCAGCACTCACCACCCCAGGGCCATGAGCAGTCAGCCTAGCTGCCTTCCTGAGAGCTCTCTCTCCCCTTCCCTGAACCCGCGGCGTCTGTGGACTTGCCCAGGGTCCCAGCGTCACAGGCCTGGACAAGAGTGCTTCTCATTATTCGTCTCTCGGCCCGAGTCCCCCATTTTCTGGGAGCTGATCCTGGCGCAGCTGGCCGAGTGGTCGTCATTCTGTCCGGCCCCTGGCAGTCCTGGCTGGGCACTGGGAGGCTCCGCTTGGGAGCCCTTGTTGTTGTGAGGCCCCGGATGGCTGGGGTGGGGCGGGCACCTGTAGGCGGATCTTGGAGGACAGACCGTGTCCTTAACTCCCCCTCCCAGGAGGGCTCCCGCACTGCCTGGTTTATTTAACGTGTTTTTTTCTGAGGGCCTCGTGGGTGCCATGTCCCAGAAGCACACAGATGAATAAAAAGTGGACCCCCGTCTTCATTCTAATGGGGGAGAGAAAAAGAAAATGAATGGCAGCACAGTGAGGTGGGTTAATAGCTGTTACTTTTATTGGGCAATTAAACTAAATGCCAGCCAGACATGTGCCAGCCCTGAAGAATAGATATCATTAAATTTTCACCAAAATCCGGCAACTTTCCATTGCACGGGTGCGGGAACTGAAGGTCAGAGAGGGTAAGGCCATTCTGCTAGTGGAACTGGGTGGGAACCGAGTTGAATCTGATTCCCACCAAACGCCAGGGGAGCACCGGCCCGGGAATGCGCCGCCGAAGCAGCCAGCCTGGCCGGAGACAGCAGGCGGGGGCGGGGGGGGGGGGGGCGGGTGTGTGCGGGAATGAGGTCTGGGAACGCATGGATTCACACCATTCCCCTTGCTCCAACCCCTTCGTTTTTGTTTTCCTTTCTGTTAAGCCTCACCCGAGGATATTTTTTCCAAGGGAGGAAGGGGGTGGGGGGGTGGGGGGTGGAGAGAGAGACACACATCCATTAGTTGCCTCCCACATGGGCCCCAACCGGAATCAGGGATCGAACCTGCAACCCAGGTACGTGCCCTTGACCGGGAATCGAACCCAGGATCCTTTGGTGCTGGGGCCAGCAGCCTGATCACGTAGCCACACCAGCCAGGGCTCCGACACCTTCGTGGCCACCTTCCCCGACCGAATTTCTCCCAGTGCACTCACTCCCCGGCCCCCCCCCCAGTCCCCTTCCCCCCCCCCCCAGTCCCCTCCCCCCTCCCGGCTCTGGGGAGCCCGCCCGGTAGCATCACCTGACCGTGACCACAAAGCATCCTCTGCTGCCCAGAGCCTCCAGGAACGCTGCCCGCTCCAGTCGCCCTGCCCTGGCGGGCCCCTCGGGAAGCTCGCCCGCCGGCGGGTCCTGCCCAGCCCTGCCTCGCCCTGCCCGTGCGTTACAGCGCCCAGAGCTCCGGGCCGGCCAGCCCAGCAGCTGAGCCTGAGGAGGCCTGTGTATCTTCATTGGATTTTTTTTTTTTTTAGCCGCTGATTTATCTTCCTAATTATGTTTAGCTTTAAGCTAACGTTAAAACGAGCTTGCATTAGATAATTTCCACTAATTAACGCCAGCTTAGCGCGCGGGATGGGGCGCCGTCCCAGCAGCGGGCCCGGGGGCAGGGAAAGCTGGCCTCGGATCTTAAGAAGAATCGCCACGTCACTCCCCGGCGAATCGCATATGGTTCTTCACGGCCCACTTAGCTGGCCTCGCTCCCGTGGGTACAGCCTGTCCCCTCTCTCCGGAGAGCCAGCTGCGTGCCTCCTGCAGCAGCCAGGGTTCGGGTACGGGTGTGAAGAGGGGTGGCCGCCGAGGGCCAGGTCATCAGGGACCGAGCGCCCGTGGTGAAACGGGGAGGCGTGACCGCGGGCTGGACACGGAGCCCTGCGCCGAGGGCACGTGCCAGGGCCTGGGAGAGGAGGCGGCCGGGCTGGGCAGATCGGGCTCCAGCGGCTGCCAGTGCGGCCAGGGAGCCTGGTGTTTAATGGTGTCTCATTCGTGAGCCTGAAACGGGGTAACACGGCTGCAGACAGCTGGGAAGCCTCCGCTGACAAAGCACAGATGCCCCGCTGGTGGGCTGGGGGCAGCCTGGCCTCCAAACAGAATAGGACCCCTGGGTCTTGGCCCGGTCCTCGCCGCTCCCTCAGCTCCCCAGGGAGGACCCCTGCAGAGGGAGTCTGTTGGGAGCAGTTCCTGCCAGTCAGGCCCCGTGCAGGCAGGGAGGACGGGCCTCTGTCCTTCGCACACGCCCCTCGGCCACATGCTCAGACACAGGCCTGAGCAGACCAGCAACCCTGGGGGCCAGGGGCAGAGCTGGGCCCTGGGACAGCCTCAGGGAAGAGTGGAATGGGGTGGGGGGAGGGCATTCCTGTTGCCATGGGGATAGGGTGGTGACAGCAAGAGTTAGGTCAGGAGGGCAGAGCCTGCTGGGTGTGTTTGGAGAGCTTAGCGTGTGGACTGTCGGGGGAGGGAGTGGGTTGGGCACACACGGAGGATCTTCAGCCAGGCTGAGGGCTTGGTTCTGTGGGCAGTGAGGGCCAGAGTGTGTGAGCAAGGGAACGCCGCCGTGTTCAGGGCTGTGTTGGTGGAAGCATGATCCGGACTGTGAAGCTAGCACCTCCATCAAGCTGACCCTGCGCACCTACTGTGTGCCAGACACTGCAGGGGAGAGGGACAGAGCCCGGCCACAGGGCAGGCATCAGACCAGATCCTGTCCAGGCCTCAGAGTGTTTCTTTGCATCCTCGACAGAGCCAGGAGGCAGCCTCGCGATTCAGGTGGAATCCAGAGGGGTTCAGCGGCACCCACAACCCTACCGCCAGGATGGGACTCTGGACTCCACAGTCGCTGTCCCCACCGCCATATGCCCTTGGACTGTGGAGATTTGCCCCCTCCAGGTGCAGACATGGGCGATGCTTCCAATAGGGCCTGCTGCAGCCTTGATGACCAAAGAAAGCCTCCAGGTGTACCCCGAGCCCAAGCCCTACCCCCAAGAGATGAATTGTTCCGTCCCCCAGCCCTGCGCTGGGCCTGCGTCCCAGAGCCACCCCAGGCCGTCTCTGCTCTGCCCTGGGTTTCTCAGCAGGAGCTCTGGCTGCTCAGGGTGCGGAACAGCCGCCCAGCCTCCGCCACCGCACTCCATGCGCTCTTCCTCCCCTAACTGGCCGCCCTTCCCCTCCATCAGCGCGGGCTTGACCTTTTGGGGAGAGAACTGCCACCCAGGCTCTAATCCGCACCCCAGGCCGGCCTGCCGAGCGCGGTACTGAGCCAAAGGAAGACCTCTCCACGGTGATGTCTGCTGGGGCGGCACCCTGCGCTCTGCCTGTGAGACAGGCTCTGCCGGGCCTTGGAGACAGGTCCGGGGGTTAGCCTGACACCAGCTGCTGCTGCCCGCTGCTCCCCTGGTTGCAAGTTTTGTGGGGTCCCTCCGAGCCTGGGAGATGCACACCCTGTGGGGGAGGAAGAGGAGGCAGGGGAAGGTGCTCCCCAGAGGGCCCTTCCCTCCCCCTACCCCCTCAGGGTTTCTCTCTCTCTTGCAGGGGAACCTTAGGGGAGCTCTCAGGGGAGACCTCAACAGAATATGCATCAGCTCCCCAGGTGTCCCGGTCTCCACTGATGGGTTGGCACTGGATCATTAGTCAGTGCAGCCGGTCCTGAGGCAGCCATGGGGCTGCTGGTCTGGTTTTGCTGCTTTTCTGGGCCTGGGTGTTATCTCTCAGATGTTATCTTTCGGGAGGAAAGGTCTGGGTGTCTAACTGCAGGACCAGTGATATGAAAGGTCAGGGGGTCGCAGCCACATGACCGGTGATATGTTAGGGAGGAAAGGTCACGCCGGGGGCGAAGTCCTTGCTTTCCTAGTTTTGCTCATTGCTGGGCGCTCAGGGCTTTCCGCCCTGCTGACCTGTATCTGGCCCGTCGTCCTTGCTCAGCTCCTGTGGGTCTAACTGCCTCGCACAAAAGTCTGGTCTGCACATTCAGAGGCTCACCCCCACCCCAGGGAGTCTGCACCTTTAAGTGTATCTGTGGCCCCTGACCCCTCTTTGGGGAGCCAGAGAAGGACATTCCACAGTTGGGGAGGCCGTCCAGCCGGCCCAGCACTACCCTCCGTGGGAACAGGGAGGCCTGCTCTCTGGTCCCAGACAAACCGACTCCCCCGGGCTGCCAGGCAGATGGCTGTTCCGGGAGGCAGAAGCTTTCCCAGCTTGTCCAGGTGCTGCCCTCCCTGCCCCCAGGGACCGCAGGGCTGAAGGTGTGGAGTTGGCACCCCTCACCTGTAGCGATTGAGCTTAATGGGCCCTCTCACTGCAGAGCTTCTTCCTGGGGCACCCGGACATGATGTCACCGGAGCCGCCCAGCAGGCATGGGGAGTCAGCAAGGGGAGCATGAGGGGGAGGGTGCGGGGGAGCATCAGAGTCGGGCCCGTGAGTCATCGGGGAAAGCAGGGACGTGCCTCCGTAGGCTCCCTTTCTTTCCTCCCTGGGAAGTGACCGCACCAGCACAGCCCTGCGGTGAGCAGGCTTGGCCTGTGACCTCTTGCTTTTTCCCACCACAGATCTGAGAAAGGGGTGGGTCTTTGCCAGAACAGCTACCACACCCACCCTCGTACCTAGAGCTCAGCATCTGCAGAACTGGGCAAACCAGTGAGGGAGAGGGTGGTAGAGTCCAGTTCTACCAGTGCATCTCGGTTTTGTCTGACCAGAGGTGGCCTGGGGTCCTAGCCAGACCTGTCTCAGAGCCTGCTGTGGCCACATCATCGGGGGTGACAGCTCAGGACTAGTGCCAGACGCCGAGCTTTAGGCCTGCCTCTGCCCAGTCCCAGACGGACAACTTAACCTCCAGGCTAGGCTCTAGCTAAGCTTTCTCCTAGCTCGGAGGAAGTGGCCTTCTGGAATGTTCTTCAGCGCAGGGGCCAAGCGCAGAGGGGCAGCCTGTGCCCTTCAGGCGGGCACAGCCAAGGGGCTCGGTGGGGCTGCCATGCAGCCCATGCTCCACAGACGGGCTTGCGTCCAGCACAGAGAGGGCCGCATCCTTTTGTAGTTTGCACCAGGGTGCTTGCTCCATGGGCTAGTGACAGCCCTGCCTCCTCCTCAGGTCCCTGGTGTGGACTTCCGCCCCGAGGTTCAGTGCTGTCCTCACTCCTGGCTGGCTGCTCCTTCCGCATCTTGGGTGGATGGCGCAGAGCCGAGGCCAGGTCCCGGAGCTGTTGGCTGGGGCAGCAGTCCCTTCTCTGCAGCCTTGAGGGAGAACTGAACTCTGCCTCCCAGCAAGACAATCAACCAGGAACTTTGCTCAGCCTTCTCTTTCCTTTCCACCCCTGGGCCCTGTCGTTACTGAAATAAAAGAGGCAACTACAAAGCTACACCCACCCCCCACAAATACAACAATAAACATGAAGCAGCCTCCATCCAGACATTCATTCCACAAACATGGAGAACTGGCGTGGTGTTGAGATGGTCCCCAAGGGTAGAGATTCTGAGAGAAATCATGATCCCTGCCATCCGGGAGCCCGGGAGCCGGCAGCCAGAAAGGGGCAGAGGCGTTCGGCAGACGTAGCCATACAATGTCCGGAGCTCTGTTTGCCTGGCGCCATGCAGGCAGGATGCGAGGAGCAGTGCTCACTGCCCGGCGGGGAGAAGCTCGGAAGTTCTCTGCTGAGTCCGGAGAGATGCCCGGATGTTTCACAGGCTGTGGGAGGGGAGGAACAGGCCCTAATCTGCCTGATGTGTGTGGTGATTCTCACGAGACGTCTGTGGGGCTGGAGGGGGTGAGATGCTGGGATTTTGCCCCCAGAAAACATTTATTCACGGCTGCAAACATTTTGTTGTTGTTGTTGTTGTCACCACTCGGGATGCTACTGGCGTGCTCCTAAATAAACATCCTGCCGAAACCGGTTTGGCTCAGTGGATAGAGCGTCAGCCTGCAAACTGAAGGGTCCCAGGTTCGATTCCGGTCAAGGGCAAGAGGGTGTGAAGGAGGCAGCTGATCGATGTTTCTCTCTCATTGGTGTTTCTAACTTTCTATCTCCCTTCCTCTCTGTAAAAAAAATCAATAAAATATATTTTAAAAAAATAAACAATAAACATCCTGCAGTGCACAGAACAGCCTCCACAACAGGAGGCCCCAAGAGGTCAGTATTGCCAAGAAATGGTGTGTGAGGGTAACTGTGGGTCCTTCTACTGGGCTGAAGAGAGGGCAGAGGTGAAACGGCCCCATGAAGCTGGGGGCTTCCACATGCCAGGTTAGGGGTTTGCCCCGCTCGTGACTCGGGAGGGCCACTGCCGTGATGAATGGCTTGGAGCGCAGACGGAGGAGGAGCTATTCCAGGGGTTCGGCAGGAATTTCGGGGCCTGAGCTGGGGCAGCGGTCCAGGGGGAACAGGAAGGAGTGGACCCAGAGAAGCTGCTGCGGCAGTGGGACCTGCTAGACCCCATGACGGGCTGGAACTGTCAGCGGGGAGAAGAAGGAAGAGGCCGGAGGCTGTGGGTAGCGGACAGGATGTTGATTTGGGAGGCGGGGGCGGGAGGCGGGGGAGGCCGGTGAGCCGGCTCGGAGGCCTGGCCAGGGTCATCTAATGCACCCGGGAGCCGTCGCCGGCCGTCTTGAGCCGAGGAGCGCACGGGGAAGGTGGATCCTCTTCCTTGTTATCTGGTGGTAATTAAGGAGTGGAGAAAGAGAACCTGAAACGCTGGCAGTTTAATTAATGATGAATGACAGGTAGAGGGGAATTCGGAGGCTCCCTGCCCCCCCCCCTTCCTCCTCCCCCTCCTCGCTGCAGCAGGATTTCAAAGCAGGAGGCCCGACGCTAAGCAAACGCCCGGTGAGAAGTATTACAGCATCAGAGCCTCCTTGCCAGTACCCACAGCGGCTTCCAAAGACTCCTGCCACCTGGAATTAGCCTCTCTCCTCCGCGCTGGCACCGCACGTCCGTGGGTACCAGCTAGAGGACACGGCGGGCCTGCCCCGGGGAGGGCTGGATGCAGTCTGTCTCCCGGTTCTGAGCCTGTGACGTCCTTCTTTTAAAACCCGGTCTGGCACTGACGCCGGGAGTCCTGAAGCCCAGTCTGGTGCGGAGGGTCACGTGGCACATTCACACCGGGCAGGGGGAGGGGAGCTGGGTGTCCCGGGCCTGGCGCTTGGAGCTGGGTGCCAACGGGGGCCTGGGAGACCCAGGGGAGGGTAATTATCGCTTCTCCTCCACAACGAGATTGCCAGAATCGCAAGTCAGCGAGCAATTGATTTTTTTCCTGGGACAGATAGTTCACTGTTTAATTGGCGGTGACACCGATGGCCGGCTCGTACCAGGGTGCCACAGACCAAGCCCGAAAACAGGGCCCTCGGATTTTCTCTCCCTCC
Source organism: Pipistrellus hanaki (assembly GCF_964339955.1). Lineage (NCBI taxonomy): Eukaryota > Metazoa > Chordata > Mammalia > Chiroptera > Vespertilionidae > Pipistrellus > Pipistrellus hanaki. The sequence goes on from NC_140505.1 coordinate 185,596,954, forward strand.
CATCTGTGATCCCGTCTGGTCACAGCCTTCAGGGGTGGGGGCAGGGCAGCTCTTTCCATCACAAAACAAAAGCCTCCATGCCTCCCAGAGCCAGTCCAGCCAGCCCCGGCCACAGCCTGGGAGCCGGCTTCGAGCTGGACACTGTGGAGCGTCTGGAAATGAGCATCTGGTGGGCTCCGGGCTCAGACGGCACTGGGAGATCAGACATCAGGCGCCCTCCAAGGGGGGGAAGCCCTGTTCTGACGGAAGGAGGCCAGAAGTGTCACGTTAAAAACCTCTGTAGTTAAGCCCAGCCCCACCGCCGTGCCTACCCCCAACTGCTCCAGGCCACCTGTCTGTTCCGGATCTCCAATACGGCGCTGACTGTGAGTCGCAGTCTGTGCTCCACAGCCTCCATCAGTCCATGGAGGACCCTCCCTCTCCTTTTCCTTCCTCCTTCCCTCCCTTCCTTTCTCCTCCCCTAGGCAGCCACCCGTGAGTATTTAGCTTATGTCCTTGACCCTGTCTGTATCCTTGAAAAACACGCTGTGTTGTTTTGTTTACGCCGGTATTAGGCTATAGATCTTGTCCTCTAACATTTTAAACCAAACTCTCTGTTTTAAAGATACCAAGTTCTGTGTGCAGACAGTTCATTGCATCTGTCTGCCGCGCTGCTGTGTACATTCCTGACATTGTACATACCTGGTGTCTGTTCTTCTAGAAATTCACATTAAGGTGTTGCCAGCTCTTTGCTATCCTAAAGAAAGCTGCAGCGAGTGTCGTCCCTAGCCCCTTGTCGACCCGTGCAGAGGCCCAGGAGGCTCCCTGGGTGCTGGCTGCCGTTAGACACACCGTTCACTGAGCGCCCTTCCTTGCTCCTGGGAGTAGCTGCACCAGTGTTCCCTCCCGCCATTTCTTTGCTTTAATTTGAATTCTTCTGATCGCTTTATATACTTATTAGCCATTCAGATATCTCCCCTAGGAATTGCCTATTTATATCCTTTGCCCATTTTCCTAATTAGTTTCCTGGTTTGTTTGTTTTTCTTGCCAGTTTGCAGAGGTCCTGGCCTTAGATGGGTGGCTCAGTTGGTTAGAGCATCGTCCAGGTACGCCAAGGTTGCAAGTTCAATCCTGGGTCAGGGCACATACAAGAACCAACCAATGAATGCATAAATAAGTGTACAACAAATTGATCTGTATCTCTATCTCTCTATCTCCCTCTCCCTCTCCCTCTCTCTCCCCCTTTCCTTTCCTCTCTCTCTAAAATAAAAAGTTAATTAATTAAAAAATTTTCAGGAATCATTGTATATTATTAATTCCTTTTTATCACAGACATTGCATAAATCCTCTCCCTGTCACCCTTCAGTTACCGTGGTCTATGGCATCTTTCTTTGAACAAAAAATCCCTAATTTGCGGAGCACGGCTTTTAAATTTTTTATTTGCCTTAGGATTTCTGCTTTCGGAATCTTTAGCAATCCTTTATTGCCTGTGCCATGAAGATATCATTAATTCCTTTCTTAGTTTTATCTTTCACATTTAGCTAGTACTTAGCCTACCTGCCGTTCACCTTGATATATAGTGTAGGGGTGTCGAACTCAATCAGAGAAGGGGCCAAAATCTAAAATCCAGCCTAAATCGCGGGCCGAATGGTTTACTGAACAGTCATAAACTGACAATGTCATAAACTGACAGCGGAGTGCAGTGATGACAGCGCGGTGCGGGCCACATTGCAAGGCCTGGCGGGCTGGATTTGGCCCGCGGGCCTTGTGTTTGACACATGTGATATAGTGTGACGTAGGGATCCACTTATTTTTCTCTACTCAGGAACCCAGTTTCCCCAATAGCATCTACTAAACCTTCCTCACCGAGGTGTGATCCTACCTCCATCAGACTTGGAGTTTTGTGCAGGTTGATAGGTGCACATACGGTTCTGTCTCTCCATTGTATTCCATCCGTTAGCTCCTTCCTACTTCAGTACCACAGCTCTTACCACTATAGCGCTGTAGTGTATCTGCTCTCTGGTAGGACAAGGGTCCCCGTTTAGCTTTTCTTTTTCAAAATTGGCTTAGCTGTTATGGATCTTTTTTCTTCCTCACATCTTAGAAGTATTTGGGTTCCTCAAAAAAAAAATGTGCTGAACTTTTATTGGATTTTATTAACCCTTTGTGTCTATAGACGCAAGCAGCCGACCTTCCCACACACCCTTGAGTCCGCAGGCCGGCGCTCTGTCCACTGAGCCAAACCGGTTAGGGCTGTCTGTCTTGCTAGAAATTTGTCTATCTATCTTGTTTAGTCTTTTTTAAAAGCCAGTTTTTTTTACGTGATGTTTCTAAAATAACTTACAGCTGCCCCCTCTTTGTGACCCAGTATGATGCAGTGCAGTGAAGACCGTGGAGGTCAAACAGAGGACCAGAGTCCAAATCCCTGCTCTGCTACATGCTCTGTGGCCTCGGGCACATTTCTTGCCCCTTTGCACTTACCCCTCTGTCCTCTTTTATAGCACCACCATCCTCCTCATTGTGAGGATCAGGTTAGAAAAGTTGCCCAAAGCACCTGGAGCAGCGTGAGGCACGTTAAGACTGTTCAGTGCATGTTAATCCCTGCCTTCGGGCCTTTCTGCTGTGCTGTTTGCCTGAAATGCCCACCCGCTAGGCACCTGCCAGCCTGTGTGGCACCTGTGTGCAGGTTAGAAAAGGTGCCCCTTGCCGAGACTGGTGTGGCTCAGTGGATAGAGCGTCAGACTGCCGACTTAAAGGTCCCAGGTTCGATTCTAGTCAAGGGCATGTACCGTGGTTGCGGGCACATCCCCAGTAGGAGGTGTGCAGGAGGCAGCTGATCGATGTGTCTCTCTCATAGATGTTTCTAACTCTCTATCCCTCTCCTTTCTTCCCTGCTCTGTCTCCCTCTCTGCCCATTTCTCGTGGTGCCCCCGCTGCCCATTCTCCAGGTGTCAGCTTCCTCTTCGAAGTCTTTCTTGTTCTCCCCTGGCTGAGAGTAATCAATATATTTCCTTCCTTCACCCCCTGGCCCCCGCCCTGAATTCACATCACATCTCATCTGTGCATCTCTTAAGGCGTTTATTTCATCACACCTCATGTCTCAGTTCTTTTGTGCAAATGTCTTATCGTTCCTCCTGGATTAATCCCTTGAAGTTAGGGATTAGAGTTTATTTGTCTTTAGATCCTCCCTCTGCCTGGGCAGCTCAGTCAATGTTACTTGTATAAATGATGGGATGTTAAACGTAGGCGCTCAGAAGAGCCTTAAGTAATGTTGTGTGGATGGTGTTGGGGGTGGGGTTTTTTAGAGGCAGGAGTTGTGGCAATGCACTTGTGTGATGGTGATGATCAAAATGACGGTGATGCCGAAACCGGTTTGGCTCAGTGGATAGAGCATCGACCTGCAGACTGAAAGGTCCTGGGTTTGATTCAGGTGAAGGGCATGTACCTTGAGGATGTGCAGGAGGCAGCTGATCGATGATTCTCTCTCATCGATGTTTCTAACTCTCTATCCCTCTCTCGTCCTCTCTGTTAAAATCAATAATTATATATATATATATATATATATATATATATATATATATATATATATATATTTTTTTTTTTTTTTTTTTTTTTTTTTTAATGACGGTGATGGTATGGAGGGTACCACTCATTGGGCTTCCCATGTGCAGGGGCCTGTGTGAACTGCTACCACAGTTTCTCAGCCCTCCCGACAGCGCTGAAATAGGTGTTAGTATTCGCTCCATGTTGCTGCCAAGGAAACTGGCGCTTTGACCAGTCAGCGGGGAGATGGTACCAGGTGTGGTCTTGCCTGGCTAGACCAGCAGGTGCCCTCGTCCACACAGCTGCGTCCGTTTGTTGAGGACTCACTTTATTCCAGGCACTGTGTTTGATGCTTCACAGACCTTGTCTGTCATCCTAACAGCGGAAGTACGTACAGGGCACCTCTCCTTTGCAGATAAGGAGGCTAATCAAGATTAAGAGACCTGCCTAAGGTCACATCCAAGGAAAGGTCGCCTAACCAGATCCCTCTGACTCCGAAGCCTGCTCTGTCTTCTGTGTCATGTGCACAGTGCTTGGGGCCAGCAGGAAAACCCTTGCACGGGGGCCGGGGCGGGGGAGGGAGATAGAGGAAGCTGAGGTCAGAAAACCTTGCCTCCGGCTGCAGAAGGCCCAGCCTGCCAGCATGGAAACCCAGAGGCCTCGGCAGTGACCTTGCTCTGAGGATGGAGTGGGATGGCCTGCACACCGGAGGCCAGGAGGCCGAGCTCACTGGAGCTCTGCCCAGCTCGGCCCACAGGGAAGCGCAGGGCTGTTCCCTTAGCTCCGCCTGAGGGAAGCTGCGGGATCAGAGCGCCCACAGAGAGCGGCGCTGGAGCAGGTCTGAGGCTTGTGGGAACGAGTCTATCCTTGCCTCTCCGTGATCACACCTTCTGAGCCTGCTTGTCTCCCCGGGGTCCTCAGCCTCCCAGACTGGCCCATCCGGCTTCCGCAGAGCTGCTGGGGACTCCTTAGCGGGAGAGGTTTGTCAGGATGGCCTGCACCCTCGGGGTTCCCAGAGCAGCGGGCGCAGAGGCGCTCAGATGCGGGTGGGGAGTGAGGAGCCAGGAGAGGTACCGGCGGAGTTTTTGACTTTGGCCACCAGTCGCTCCAGGCCCGGCGGGCCCTCACTGGGCCCAGGCGTGTCTCTGCGGGTGTGAGGTCACCACGTGCCTCACCAGCGCCCTAACCCCCCCCAGGTCATCGCCGTGGTCATGGACCTCTTCACCGACGGCGACATCTTCCAAGACATTGTGGACGCTGCCTCAAAGCGCCGGGTGCCCGTGTACATCCTCCTGGACGAGCCGGGCGTGAAGTACTTCCTGGAGATGTGCCAGGGCCTGGAGCTCACGGACTACCGCATCCGGGTGAGTCGCACCGCTGCGGGCCGGCCGTGTGAGGCCCAGGAACCGAGACAGGGATGGCCTCTGCCCCTTCCCCTGCCTCCTCTCCGGCTCAGGGGCTCAGACGAACATCACGATCTCAGTCTCTTCTGTCTAAAACCCTATCTCGCGAACCGATAACCCTAACTTACACGCCACGCTTACATTCTATCACAAGACCGCTGAGGCCAAGGAGGCAGCTCTGGCCCAGATCTGGGTGCTCAACCCATGGTCCAAGGTCACAGCTGGGGCCGTGGCTCTCTTCTGGGGAGCTCTGGGCACAGGCAGGAACCACCCCGAGGTTATCCACACCCAACGCGAGATTTGCTGGCTTCTCCCCGCCGTCTGGTTGGGGTTCTCCTGCAAGGCCGCGGGGAGCAGAGCTGAGTGCAGACAGGGGCGGCAGGCAGGTCCCGTGGACGAGAGCGCCCCTCCGCTGCCCAGCTCAGAGGCCCGCAGGCCCCAGCCCGCGTGACCCCGTCTTCCTCTTCTTCTCCACAGAACATCCGTGTCCGCTCCGTGACGGGCGTTGGCTTCTACATGCCCATGGGGAAGATCAGAGGGACCCTGTCATCCAAGTTCTTAATGGTCGATGGTGACAAAGTCGCCACGGGATCTTACAGGTCAGAGAAGGGCCGGGGAGGCCGTTCTTCCTCGTAATAAACGCTCACATTCGGGAATGGGCTGGGCGGGGCCTCCATGGCCACGGGTTTCCGAGGTATTGTCTGATCCGATGGCGAAGAGCCTCCTGGCTCGTCCTTCCTCTCAGGCTGGGTGGCCGCTGGGTTATCCCGGAGAGAGGGCCAGCGCTTCCCGGACATAGCGCAGCTGCTTTTCACGGCCCCGCCGATGGCTGCAGGGTGAGGCTCGCTGTCGAGCGGGACAAGCAGGAAGCAGAATGGGTCAGATCCGGGGAAAGACATGTGAGGGTGTGGCAAGGGAAGGAAAGTCCCCTGAATTCTGAGGCTAAAGTAGATTATCAGGAATGTGAGAGGCTGTGTCTGTGCGAGGGTCTGCCCTCCGCGTGAATTAAAATCTAGCTGCCAGAGAGAAGCCCGGGTACCGAAACCAGCCACACAGGACCTACGTCCTCTTCTTCTTCTTCTTCTTCTTCTTCTTCTTCTTCTTCTTCTTCTTCTTCTTAATATATTTTATTGAGTTTTTACAGAGAGGAAGAGAGAGGGATAGAGAGTCAAAAACATCGATGAGAGAGAAACGTTGATCAGCTGCCTCCTGCACACCCCCTACTGGGCCTCTTGGATGGGAGCAAGGGCGCGACAAGAGGCCCGCAACCAAGGCACATGACCTGGACCGGAATCGAACCTGGGACCTTCCAGTCTGCAGGCCGACGCTCTATCTACTGAGCCACACCGGTTTCGGCAGGCCTGCGTCCTCTTGCACAGCGCACGCACGGCTGTCACAGACACTCGGTGCTCTGAAAAGTCACAGGAAAACCAACAAGGAGCGGAATAATGTTAGAAAGAGTAGCAGCTCCGGTGTCTATCTACTAAACGTGGGCTTGTGGCCGCCACTGGCTAGCCACTGTATACACATTATCTCACGCAAGCCTCGCAGCAGCTCTGTGCCGGCGCCCCCATGAGCCCCGTGTTACACGGGGTAGAAACCAGGGTGGAACCCGGGCCCGGCTTCTCACCCCCTCGCCTGGCACCCACGGCCTGCTTTCTGCCCTTGAGGCCAGGACCTGGGCCAAAAGGGAGGCGTGGGCCCGCGGAGGGACGGGATCCCAGCACGAAGGCTGGGCAGCGCCCTCCCCTGGGCCCGCGTGGCAGGGCGAGGCCCTGGGCCCGGGCACACGTGTCTTGCTTTCCCGTCCCCACGCCCCCAGGTTCACCTGGAGCTCCTCGTACGTGGACAGGAACCTCCTGCTGCTCCTGACGGGCCAGAACGTGGAGCCCTTCGACGTGGAGTTCCGGGAGCTGTACGCCATCTCCGAGGAGGTGAACCTGCACCAGCAGCTGGGCCTGGCCGGAGGGGCGGGCGCGTACGGCCCCTACTCCTCCTCCACCGTGGCCCGCAAGCTCATCAACCCCAAGTACGCCCTGGTGTCCGCCAGCCGCCACCCGCCCGGGGAGATGATGCGCTGGGCCGCCCGGCAGCAGCGGGAGGCCGGGGGCGGCCAGGAGGAGGACAGCCCGAGCGGCGAGTCGGCCCAGCGCCTGGAGAACTTCCTGCACGACCTGGTGACGCTGGAGCAGGTGCTGCCCCCCGTGGAGCCCGTGCCCATGGGGGAGCTGAGCCGCAAGGGCAGGGCGGCTCCCCTGCACGTGGACCCCAAGGCCCGGGAGGCCCTCGCCCAGAACGGCAAGGGAGAGGCGCTCAACGGGGACGCGGCCCCGGCCAAGGAGGGCAAGCGCTTCAGCTACCGGATCTTCAGCCACCGCGCCAAGCGGCCCGCGGCGCCCAACGGCGTGGCCGGCTCCCTCTCCTCCGAGAACTTCGCCGACGTGGAGTTCAAGGGCAAGAGGCCCAACGACGGCTCCGGCGCCAACGCCTCAGGTGAGCCCTCCCTGGCCCGGGCGCCCCGGCCTCAGCCAGTGTCGGTAAGGCGACCAGATGGCCCGCTTTTGGCGGGGACAGTCCCGATTTTTAACAGTTTGTCCCGCGACCCTCAGCATTTTTAAAACAGCACTGATGTCCCGATTTTTAACAATTTGTGCTGTGATCGGGACTATTTTATTTTATTTTTTAAATTTTTTTTTAAATATATATTTTATTGATTTTACACGGAGAGGAATTGAGAGGGATAGAGAGTTAGAAACGTCGATGAGAGAGAAACATCGACCAGCTGCCTCTTGCACACCTCCTACTGGGGATGTGCCCGCAACCAAGATACATGCCCTTGACCGGAATCGAACCCGGGACCTTTCAGTCCGCAGGCTGACGCTATATCCACTGAGCCAAACCGGTCGGGACTATTTTAAAATGCTGCAGGACGCAGCACAAATTGTTAAAAATCGGGACATCTGGTCACCTTACGTATCTGGGAACATGCACTTGGACCTGCAGAAAGGCAGCGGTGCCGGCATGAGAGAGCCCCGGTCCGGGTCAGACCGTCCTCGTTCCCCTCCACCCTCGCTCCCGTCCAGCTCCTGGTCCGGGCCAGCCCCTGCCGGGCTGAGGCTCCGGCCTCTCGTCTCTGGCAGGGAGCTGATGCCCAGCTGCCCTGAGGATATAAGGCGCTCAGAGCAGCGCCAGGCGTGGGGGAGGCTGAGCGCTGCGATTGCTGCCACTGAGGGCGCAGAAAGTGTCTCCTTTGTGGACGGAGCCTCGGAGCCACAGCGCAGCGGAGTGGCCGGGCGAAGGCTCCACCCTGCCTCTGAGTCTAGGGCTCCAGCTGGCAAAGCTTGTTCCTTGTCAGCAGGATCTCACCTGGACAGACACACCCCACCCTCACCTGCGCCCCACCAACGCCCTGACCCACTTTCCTCGTTTCTGCTCTGACGTGGTCTGGCGGGGCTCCTTCCCGTGTTTGTCTGATCAGCGGTGTTTGCCGGGCTGCTGACCTCCGGGAGAGGTTGTTCCTGAGGGTGATGGTGATCTCCTTCTGGCTGTCCCACTGGGATCCCCCAGAGCAGCGGTTCTCTTCCTTCCTGATGCCCCGGCCCTTTAGTACAGCTCCTCATGTTGCAGTGACCCCCAACCATAAAATTATTTCCGTTGCTACTTCATAACTGTAATGTTGCTACTGTTATGAATTGTAATGTAAATGTGTTTTCCGATGGTCTTAGGCGACCCTGCTAGAGGTTCTCACCCTTTCTAATGTCGTGACCCACAGGTTGAGAACTGCTAGCAGGGTCACCTAAGGCCATCAGAAAACACAGATGTTTACATGACGATTCATAACAGTAGCAACATTACAGTTATGAAGTAGCAACGAAAATAATGTTATGGGTGGGGGTCACCACAACACGAGGAACTGTATTAAAGGGCCGGGCATTAGGAAGGCTGAGAACCGCTGCCCTAGACCAAGCATGTCAAACTCAGAGGCTAACACGGGCCGAATAAACAAGGTTTACGTGTATGTGGGCTGCAAAACAACAAAGCTTCAATTTTCATAGACACGTAGGTTTATTTTCATAGAGACACGCTGAATACAAAGGGCTGAAATAAGTCATCGGTAACAAAATAATAGAACATGTTAATAAAAGTTAATATTTTTTTCTTGGATATTAACTTACCAGACACTGAATAACTGCACAAATTAATAAGTGTCACACAAATAAACCTATTTTTCTCGTTCTCGGAAAGCGAAACACTTCCTGTTGCACACACCAAACACATCCGTCCAAGACTAATGACGTGGCCATCGGCTGCTAAAATACTCGCTGCTGGAGTCAGTGGAGAGAAATGGTGCTCCTGCGAGTGAGGGAAGTGAATGCAACACGATTATAGTCATCAGCATTAGCGAGTGTTGTAGTTCGTTACTAATAATTGTGCATAACAGGCTATTGTAAACATTAAGTTATGAAATTTTTATTAAAACGTTCCTTACATACCGTTTCATTGGCTGGGCCGCCCGCGCCCGCGAGTTTGACATGCCTGCCCTAGAGGCCCTTTCTCTGGAGCAGTTTCCGTGTGGCCTTTCCAGAGGCCAGTGGTGACGGCCCGGGCTGCTGCAGGTGCCTCTGCTCGTGTCAGCATCTGGGAACCAAAAAGGTTTCCTCGTGGGGTTTCTCCCTCCGTGGCTCCGGGGCCTAGCCGCAGGGCCTGGCTCCCTGGCCTGCCCGGGAGTGGCGGCGGGGCCTTTGGCCTGGCCCTGGGCGGGCTGAGCACGCTCAGGACCCCTGCGCCGCCCACAGCCCCGGCTTTGACCTCACAGTGAGCGGCCTGAGTGCCAGACTCTACCCTCCGCTCACCCGCAGCCTGCTGCAGAGCCTGGCACACTCTGCTCCTAAAGCGAGGGCGGCCTGGCGTCTCGGTGAACGGGGCCCCGCGGGAGCACCCTGCTGCACCCCTGTTTGGCCAGGGAGCGTTTACTGAGCACCTCCATGTGCCAGGTCCCTCCCCAGGTGCTTCCTCTCTCACTGGCCCCACAACAGCCTGGAAGCCAGGAGAGGTGACTCCAGAGGCCCTCACCCCGAGGGGACCGGGGCCAGGACTCACACCCCGGCCAGGACCCAGGCTCTGCCAGGGGGCGGGGTGACTGGCCTAGCCCCGTTTCCCCTCGGCTCCCTGGCTCCCCCGACACCAGTTGCTGCTGCTGCTTTGCACCTCTTGTTTGGAGGCAGGGTTGCCATGGTGAACACCTGGCAGGGAAGGGAGGGGGAGGGCTGAGCCCAGCCGCAAGAGGGGCCATTTCCCAAGTCCTGACGGAGGTGAAGTGGAAGCTTTCTCTTCCTCAGCCCCTCACCCTGAGGTGCTGTTTCCATAGAAACGGAAGGCCCATTGTCTTGTCTCTTCTTGCTGCCTTTCCCCGAGTCTCTCAGCATCTCTGTGACTTGGGCAGTCTTTGCTCAGTCACGCCACCCACATGGTGCCCAGCAGCCCTGGGCTGTGCCCTGGAGAAGCCGCTCTCCCCGGGGCCGAGCACCCCGAGAGAGCGGGACACCCGAAGAAATGGTGAGAGAGAGGACCGCAAACTCGAGAGTCACCACAAGGGGTGCCCAGCAAGACCCCGCGATTTCTTGCCATTCTTTAGAAGGAGCACGGAGTGGCCTCGTCCAGCACAGCCTCTGCCCGCCGGGGTGGGCTCCGGTACCTGAGGGCCTGAAGTTCTTTTTCCTCTCCCTGCTGCTTTCCTCCCTCCAAGTCCCGGCTGTCTGATGCCTCCTCTCAGTCACTGGAAGCCAGAGGGTGAGGCTCCTGACAGCACGGAGACCCCAAGGTGGGCACCAGTAACCTGATGCACTCGGACTGTCAGCTGCTCCCTTAGGGCCCCCGGTCCAGGGAAAGGTCCTTGTCCTGCAGTGAACATTCAGGCCTTCGTTACAGCAGCCGGCCAGGGGCCTCCGCTCCGCTCCCCAGGCCTTCTCCCCACTCTCCGGACATTCCCTTTCACCTCCCAGGGCCATCTCCCGGTCAAGAAGAGCGGGGGTGAGCGGGGGAGGGGTTCCAAGGTCCCTTTGAGCTGTGAGTCTGACTCTGTCCTTCCCATCTCTGCTGCCCTGTCGCAGGGGAGAGCTGGGCTGACGACAGGGTGGGAGAAGGAGAGAGAAACAGGAAAGCGAGGTGCTGACAGCCTGTGAAATTGATGCAAACCCAAGTGCGGGCCTCGGGAGGACCTTGAGAAATGCCTTCCTTTGGGCTGACATTCAGCAGGGGGCCGCCTGCTGGTGTGAAGGCTCACGGCGCCCTCTACTGGCGGAACTGAGCACCTTTCCTTCCGGTTTCTCTCTGGGCTGAGACCGTGCGCTGCACTAAGTTGCCCACAGTTCAGGGTCATTCCTGGGGGGCTGGGGCCTGACCCAGTGCCGTGTTGTGAGCCTGGGCACAGTCACCACTGAGGCCCCGGGCACACGGCCCCGGCGAAGGGAGCAGAGGGAGGGGCCTCCTATACGGCACTGATCCCACTAGGGAAGAGGCGGGACGCTTGTTCTCCGCCATTCTGGCTGCTCTTGGGCAGGGCTTTGTCACCATCTCGGTGGTGAGGTGAGTGTAGAGGGCACATGTCCTGCAGTGAACATTCAGGCCTGTCCCCATCTGTTGATGCCATTTGTTTTTGTGTGTGTGTTGGTGGTGGTGGTTGTTGTTGTTTTTTATCCTCACATGACGTAGAGCAAGGGAGAGAAATATCAGTGTGAGAGAGAAACATTGACCAGTTGCCTCCTGCACACTCCCTGGTCAGGGATCAAACCCACAACCTAAATATGTGCCCTTGAACTTGCAACTGGGAATCGAACCTGCAACCATGCTCCAACCAACGGAGCCACCTGGCCAGAGCTGCCTGTCACTCACTAACGCCTAACGAACGTCCGTCTCTGCACAGCCGGCTCCGGGCCGGGCGTGTCCTCCGTTCCGGGGCAGCCGTGCCCACCGCGGGCCCGTCCCGCTCTGACGGAGTGGACGCCACCCTGCAGAGAGTGGCGGGCGGCCAGGCCCTTTGATGAAGGGACTTGAATGGAGGGAGGGAGAGAGCCAGGTGGACATCCAGGGGAAGAACCTTCCAGAAAAGGGGTGTGTGGAGCCCTGAGACCTGAGGGACGGTGAAGACTCCTGCCCTCGTCCTGCTGTCCACCTCTCCCCCTGCCCCGGGCTGTCCCCCCTCCTGCCCTGACTCCATGCTGCCTCATCTCACTTCCCACCCCACCTGCAGTCTCACTCCGTGTGACCTCCCTTTGAAGCTTGACTGTCTCTCATCAGCCTCCTCCGGGCATCCATGCCACAGATTCTCTATTAAAAAAAAAAAAAAAAACTTGGGCTGTTCATGATTCTCCCCTGTTAATCGGAGCAGGTCTGATTTGCCTCGGAGCCTTGCCGAGCACCGGCATGCTCTGAGGGAGCGATGGAACATAAAGAATTTTCCCTCAGACGGTCTCCCTGTCAGAGGCATGACAATGAATTCCGAGGATAAAGGGTCTCCCCAGTCTCTCATCCAGCCTCTCGGCATGAGTGTGGGAGCGGATTCCTGCCCTCCCCGGGGGCAGCGGGAGGTGCAGGCTCCTCTGACCCCCCTGCCCGTCCCACTCCCGGCCCCGGCTTATCTCACTTACCGCCTCCCAAATGCCGCTGCCCCCGGGAGGACCGTGGCACCGGCTCAGTGGGCCAAGCAAGTAAAAGCAGCCACGAGGAACAGAAGTGGGGACAGACGTGTCCACCTTATCCTCCTCCAACCCAGGCAGCCTGCCTGGCAGAGGGGGCTACGCCTGGACTAGGAAAATCGGTTCTGGAGCCGACAGAAGGGGCTGTGGGACGGCAGGTGGTTGTCCCTTCACCGGGGCAGCCTCAGCTCCGCCGGGAAGATGCCCAAGCTCCTTGGCCCTGGGGCCCTCCGGGAGGGGAGGGGCACAGTCACCCCCTCTGAGCTCTGTGTGCCGTCAGCACCCCTCCAAGGAGCTCAGCTGGGCTTGTAGGTCCCAAGGAGAGCTGATGGAGCAGGGCAGGGGGGAGGGACCCCACTCAGCCTTCCAGGGTCCCTCCTGGCCCAGGGGAAGAGGCAGCCAGCCCCTCAGCTGCCAGCTGAAGTGGGATGGGACGGTGGTGTGAGGACCTGACCCTGGCCACGTAGAAGGGACCTGGCAGGGAACAGCTGGGCAGCGTCCACCTGGGAGGCAGGCAGCCAGCCCTCCTCCAGGGCCGGGGCCGGCAGCCAGGCCTCAAAGGCAGCCGGCATCCCGCCCAGGGAGCCACCGACCTCCGCAAGGGGTGACTGGAGGGCGTGGGGAGGGAAGACCTGCTTCTCCAGCCCAGGGCACAGCTGCCTTCTCTCCTGTCCCCGGACTGTGCCCTCTCCTTCCACTCAAACCGCCTCCCCACGCATGCGGGCCCGGCCGCAGTGCCGGCTCCCGGCCAGCTGCCCACCTCCAACCCAGGCGGCCTGCCTGGCGGAGGGGGCTGCGCCTGGATTTGGAAAGCCAGGTTCTGGAGCCCAGAGGCTCTGGGCTGACAGGCTCTGGGCTGCCGTGAGGATGGGTGTGAGAACGGCTACGGTTATGCCTGTGGGCTCTGAGGCCGCATCGGTATCAGCTACAGGCGAACCGCCTCCTAGCAAGACTTTCTGTCACTGATTATATCTGTTGGTTTGGGGTCTACATCCTCCCCACTGGCCCCCCAAGATCAGAAGAGGGCAGATCCCTCGATGGCCCGCCCCGCAGCGGTCTTGCTGAGGCTGCCATGACGGGAGACTCTTTCCTTTTGCTTCCCTGGGCACCACCGCCCTGCTTCCAGGAGAGGCGCTGGAGCCGAGTCCCCTGAGCCCTTCACTGACATCCTTTCCCGCCCGTGTCCCTTGTCTCCACAGGGAAATCGAGTCCCAGTCCTGCCAAGGCCAGCAACTGCGTGATCTCCTGAGTCGCGGGCCCGCGGGGGGCAGGACCCGGACGCCCCGCCGCCCCGTCCTGTGGCGAACACAGGTCAAACCCTGCACCAGTTTGCACACCGGACCCCTCCTGTCCTCCTGCCCGGCAGCCTCCGCCCCGGCCTCAGGGAGCCTGCACCCCAGACGTGAGGATCTGCCCCATCCCTCGGCGGCCACGCGACTACGGGTGCCTGGGCAGGGCTCACTCTTCCTTGTTTACATGAAGTGGAAGCTTGACTGGTGTTCTCTCTCCTTTATGCCCGACTCCCTCCCCCCACGAGGCCAGCCTCGCCCAGCAGGGCCCCAGAGGGGGTGAGCCCGTATCCTTCTGCCTCAATGTGGTGGGGTCTCCCGGGCAGCCCCGGGCCCTGGCTCCTCCTCTCCCGGGCGTCCTGGTGCTTCTGGTCCCCCGGCAGGTTTGATGGAATACAAGGGGAGAAGACGGGCCTTTGAACTGAAGGCAGAGGATCCTGGGTCAGCTAGGACACTGGCTCCCGCTCTGGACTCTGATGGCGTGAGGATAAGACCGCCCTCGGGAGGCAGCGGCTCCTTCCCTCACTCGGCTCCATCTTAGAGCTCTCTGCCTGGGGTCCAGACCTCCTTGGCTGTTGCCCCCGGTAAGCCATGACGGGGTTCTGGAGTGCCTTCACCTGGGGCTGCTCCCTCCCCCAATGTGCCTTGATTTGCAGCCCAAAGCTTGGCCAAACTAGATTCTGGTGGCCAGGGAGGCTGGCAGGAGCACAGGCCCTTCCTCAGCCCCCGAGATGGCCCTTCACCCCCTTCACCAGCCAGGACTTGGGTTCCTCGTCTGGTTACATTTCAGCCAAAGACCAGCCTCAGCCCCCTGCCGAAAGGCGGACTGGTTAGGGCCCTCGGCCTCTCCGCAGGGCCTGATTTCCATGGTGCCAGGCCAGCACCCCTGCCTGGAGTCACCCCCCACCCTCACCCACTGTGTGACGGGGGTCTGCGGGGAGGGTTTGCCCATGCACTCCTGAGAAATTGCCAAACTGCAGGCTCAGCGAGCGGCCCCCACCCCCACCCCGGCAGGCGCTGGGGGTCAGAGCCAGCGCTGTGAACCCTGAATGCACCAGGCCTCTCACTTCTGAACCAAACTCGGCTCCTGTGTCTTTCCTTCTGCAAAGCCGGGGGGCACCGGCAGCACCGGGGAGGGCCCAGGTGTCTGAGGAGGCTGGTGGGAGGCCCGCCCGGCCGTGCTGAGGTGAGCAGATGTCTGTGAGGAGCGGGAAGTGGCCAGCACAGCGCAGTCACTGGAGAAGAACCGCGGGGAGGGCAGGGGAGGGGAGGGTGGGGGTGTATGTGCCGGGGGCGAGCCTGGTTCCCGGGGCTCCTCTGTTCATCCTGAGGTCGGACCCTGACCCACCCCCTGAGCCTTTGTGAGGATTAAACACGTTCTGGGAAGTGCTTCTCATGCCCCAGAGCCTGGCAGTGTGGCACGTGCTTGTTCTGGAAGGGCAGGCAGGCAGGGAGGGAGAGACGGGCGACTGGGGGCTGTGGCCGTCCCCTTGTGTGTGGGACACAGGTGGGTGGGGGCCAGTGTGGGGAAGAGGACGCTGTGGGTGTGGAGAGTGGGCAGCTCTGGGGACCGGGGAGGAGACGGGGAGGGACCAGCTCCAAGCGATTCCGCAAGGACTTCTGGGGCCTCCTCAGCGAGAAAGGCGGCTCCGTCCCCCTTCCCTTCCGCCCCAGAGCAGGCCGGGCACCCTCCCCGCCTGCCGCGTAGGAGGACCCAGATTGGAAGGCCCAAGTTAGTACGGCCTCTGTCCAGGCCTCCTTCTCGCCCCAGTTTCCCTGGGTGCCGAGCGGGGGTAGCTGGCCCTGTAGAATGGGGTGGACGACAAACGCATGGAATGGAAAAGAGTGCAGGCACCGGCCCTGTGGCCCAGCCTCCTCATCCCCAGCAGAGGTTCGGACAGGTGGCCTCTGACCCCCTCCAGCCCGGAGAAGCTTGCGCAGAGACGGGGGTGCAAAGGTTGCTGGGAATCCTGATGCCCGAGAATGGGGCTCCTGAAGTGCGCCCCTCCGCCCGGGCTCAGCCCACTCCGGCCTGTGTCTTGGCTCCTCGGTTCTTAGATCCTCTGCCCTCTCTCTGTCCCAGCACCGCACACACTCCGTGACATATCCTCTATCCAGTCTCCAGGGGACAGCTGGCCTTCCCAGTTGGATGGCAAGTTCAAGGGTGGATCATGCCCTTGGTCCCCCCGCAGAGGCTTGCACAAGGCCAGGAGCGTCAGAAGGGGGGCGGGGAGAAACGGACCAGAGGGATGGTCCATGGGGGGCCTGGCTTCCCTGCCTCCGTCCCCCCCCACCCGAGCTGCCCGCTTTCTGAGCCTGCGTCCTGTAGGTGGTGTTCACAGCGGGGGGTGGCTGTTTGAGAAGGGCGGCCTCCAGGAGCACAGGTGCCTGAGGGCTGAGTCCCGGGGCTGCTGCCCCACCCCCACCCCCGGATCCTGCCCCATTGGGGCCGGAAGCACCGGCTCCTGCATGGCGCCGGGAAGCTTCCCCTTGAGGTTTAGCAAGACTTCCCAGCCTCTTGTCAGATGTCTGTCGTTAGGTATGGTTCGTCCTGGGCCTGACCCCTCAAGGGTGCTTTCAAAACAGCTCTGCTAGCACCATGGCCCCCAGTCTGTATAGCGCCCAACGGAAAGTCTAACCCAGTGGTTGGCAAACTCATTAGCCAACAGAGCCAAGTATCAACAAAGCAATGATTGAAATTTCTTTGGAGAGCCAAATTTTTGAAACTTAAACTTCTAACGCCACTTCAAAATAGACTCGCGCAGGCTGTGGTATTTTGTGGAAGAGCCACACTCAAGGGGCCCAAGAGCCACATGTGGCTTGCGAGCCGCGGTTTGCCGACCTCGGTGCTAGGCCAAGAAAGGCAGCCTTGAGATGTAGAGGAAACAAGCCAGAGAGGGAGTGGACTTCTACTTTACTGCTTTTTCCTTTTTAATTTATTGAGCACCTGCTATATGCCAGTCACTGTGCTGGGTGCTTTGCTCACTGGGAGCCTCAATCTAGGAAAAGCTCAGGAAAGAGCTCTGAAAATAAAATTTTAAAATATATATATTTATTGATTTTTTTACAGAGAGGAAGGGAGAGGGCGAGAGAGTTAGAAACATCAATGAGAGAAAAACGTTGATCAGCTGCCTCCTGCACACCCCCTACTGGGGATGTGACCACAACCAAGGTACATGCCCTTGACCGGGATCGAACCCGGGACCCTTGAGTCTGCAGGCCGACGCTCTATCCACTGAGCCAAACCGGTTAGGGCTGGAAATAAAGTTCTAATGCATGTGCACTCAGAGATTGAGCCTCAGAGAACTGTGTGATGAGCGGCACAGGCCTTATAGTCCCCGTTTTCCAGGCTCTGCTCGAACCCCACCTCACGTGAGCCTGTCTCTCCGGCTCCGGGTTTCTCACCTTCAACGCTTAGTGACACTCTGGAGCCGCGAAATCCTTTTGGGGGAGGGGCTGTCCCACACACGAAGGATGTTAGCAGCACCTCTGGCCTCCCCCTCCTACACGCCAGTAGCATCCCTTGAGATAAGACAGCCCAGAATGCCTCCAGATGCTGCCAAATGTCCCCGGGGCGGGGTGGGGGTGGAACGGCTCAAACTGCCCCCGTGGGGGAGGTCCACTCTGCCCCGCAGTCCCTCAGGGTGCCTGCATGTGTGCCCCCCTAAAACGGTGCTGTGGGCCAGAGAGGGTTGACTTGCCGAAGGCTGTGCTTTCTGTGACGGACATAGAGCATCTTCCATCTTGGTTCTGGTCACCGCCTTAGCGCTGGTCCCCCGGAGCAGGTGTTTGCGTGCACCTGTCCGCCTGCCTTCCCCCAGCGCGCCCCATCTGTCCCCCTCCTCCAGTCTCAGCGCAGGCCCGCGTGGAGAGCCACCGGACAGAGCTGTGTGGGCCCAGCAGCGTCCCCTCCTCTGCAGGCGGCCGGCAGGGCAGGCCCGGGGGAGGGGAGGACAGCGCTCGCGGCGAGCACCCACAGAGGCCTCTCCGCAGCCAATCAGCCCCGCGGGTGCCGTGGACACAGCTCGTCACCCGCTGTGCACCGCATCCGTCCCCCTGCCCGGAGGCCCCGCGGCCCTCACTGTGACCATCGCTGCGGCGGTTTCTGTGCCAGGAGCCCTGGTGCAGGGCAGGCCCCGGCCTCAGCGAGCTGGCCCGGACCGAGGTGGAGAGGACCTAGGGAAGGTCCGGAGGCGGCAGGCACCGACGCCAGAGCGTTCTTAGGCTGCTGATCTCTGGGTGGCCGCTGGGCCCGCCAGAAGGCCTCGAACATTAGGGTGACCGGCGCATTTCACCCGGCCCCTGCGGACGTTCGCCTGCCGGGCTGGGGACTGAGGAAGGCCCTGCACGGGTACCCGCTCCGGCAGCTCGATTGAAAACCTGGCAGCCGCCTGATGGAATAAGCCAGGCTGATCCATGAGGGGGTGGCGGGGCCTCCAGAACCGATCAGGACCTTTCGGTCCGTTTCCGACTTCCGGGACTCCATGGGAGGCACACAGGAGTCTACTCTCTGCTATCTAATTACTTAAGGCCTGGGTGTATCAAGAGTCCTTCCTGATCCAACCGGTTCCTCCAGGAAGGTCCTCCTTTCAGTGTGTGTCCTTGGTGGACAGCCTTCATCTCCCCGTCCCTCCAGACCGGGTGGGCCCAGGTCCGGGGCTGCCCGGGGTGACCCTATGTGCACATTTCCTTCCAAAAGGCCAACACAAAGGCAGGGAGAGAGGGACAAGCCATACAGGGAGGGAATTTGCCCAAAGGCACCCAGCAGGCGATGGGAAGGGCTGGAAACTGGTCGTCCAGACCCTCTTGGAGCACCGTCACGTGGCCTCTCCGAGGGACAGCCTGCCAGAGACAAGTTTTCATTGGAAAAGCGGCTGGAAGTTAGGCGTTGTCCGCAGCCTCTAAAAAGCACCTGCAGGAACAGACGTCCCCGTCCGAGGAGACCAGCTAGGACCTGCAAGGAAGCCAGCCAGTGTGTGGGAAGCCTGGAGGAGGGAAAGGCAAGAGCAGGCAGTGTGCCCGAAGAGGCTGTGGCCCTTGGGGTCCCACCCAGGAGAGAGCCGTGCTCTGCTAAGAGCAAGAACCGGGCTCCTGGTTCTCCTTTCCTGCGTGCAGCGTGGACTCGCTGGAAGTGGGCGGTCGGACAAGGAAAGACCCTTCACCACAGTATTGGTCATCTGTTCGTTCAGTGGACGTGCACGGGGCAGCAGGCCTGGGGAGGCGTGGTGAGGAAGTGCAGGGGGCAGGCTTTTCTGGATGAGTTAGTGGTGCACTGGCTGAGTTAGTGGTGGGGGGGGGGGGGGGGGGCGGGGTGGGCATGCTGCCTGCTGTGATCTTAGCTGAGGCCGTGATGGCGAGAGGATGGGCTTCAGAACCGCAGGCTCCGGGGAGTAAAGCGCCCAGCACAGCGGCTGGCGTGTGGGAGGGGCTCAGCCACCCGCGGGGACGTGCTGTCTCGGGGGCTTTATCGTTCCCCTGTTGGGGCATCCTACCCCCGCTTCTCTCCCTCGCTCCCTCCCTGTGTACTCGCACTTTCATGTAAGTATTTCCTCCCTGTCCGCCTGGAGGAAGTTTCCAGGCCCAGGTTTTGGAAAGTGATGGAGAAACCTGCCAGAGGCCAGGCTGAGCCTCGTCCACATCCTTCCCCACTTCATGCGTTTGCTGGTTCCCAGCGTGGAAGAGGGTCACAGCCTTACCTCGTACAAAACTGTTCTTGATTTCTAGTTTTGGGTAAAATGAACAATTCTAGTCTATTTGGAGAACCCTTCCTATATGGAATACAAATTAAACCAAAACCAAAGAAACAGCGCATCCAGAAAAGCCTGCCCCCTGCACCTCCCAAACCAGCCCTGCACCCGCCCTGCAGGCTCCAGCCACCTGCACCTCCCAAACCAGCCCTGCACCCGCCCTGCAGGCTCCAGCCAGACGGGGAGGAGCTCAAGGGCCGGCTCCAGACTCTGGTTCCTTAGAGGGGCCTGTGGGGCTGAAGCCACTGTGGTGAAATGCTGACACCTGGTGGCCAGCTGGCGCCATAGCTCCTTCCTCCTCCTGGTAAGAGACCTCAGAAGGCAGAAGCCAGGGGTGGGCAAACTTTTTCTGTAAAGGGCCAGGTGATAGATATTCCAGGCTTTGCAGACACGCAGTGTATGTCACAATAAACAACCACAGTATACCCTAGTAAAGTGAGTGAGTGCGGCCGAATTCCAGTGATACTGCAGCCACTGAAATACGAATTTCATTATAATTTGCACGTATCACAAAATAGTATTCCTTTAATTGTTTTCCAACCACTAAAAACATAAAAAATATTCTTAGCTCACAGGCCATGGCAAAACAGACGGGCTGGATTTGGCCCCAGCCCAGGACACCGTTCCTCCACACTGCCAGCACTAACCCCCAGCTGTCACGCCTGGGGATCCTTGCTTTCTCATTGTTCTGTCCAGAGGAGTCCCCCATCCTTCCTCCCCCGGCCAGATTGCTGCCTCTTCTCAGACATTCTGGAGTTGTCCCTGGTTTTCCCCCATTCTATAAGTTTACGTAAGTATCCATTAGGTGCCCAGCCCTGTGCTGAGGGCCATCAGAGCCTGGAGTTTTAACCAACATTTAACATTTACTTTCACTCATTCGCTGATGTGTTTAAACAAACATGGAGAACTTACTGTGTCCCAGGCACTGTAATAAGATATACCCCATCTCTACCCTCAGGACATTCATAACCTGCTTGGGAATATGGCCCCAGGGAGGCGGTGTTAGGATGGGCGAGTGGAGGGAGGGCGGAAGCCCAGAAGAGGCACTGGACCCAACCTGGAGGAGGGGGTGACCGCTGAGCTGGTACCTGAGGAATGAGTGGGGGAAGGGAGGATGAGGCAAGACTCTCCAGGAAAAGGTCCAGAGCCCAGAAATAATTTTCAAGAGAATTGTAAACATTAAAGATGTAGTGAGGATTCAGATGCAGTATCTCCCCTCAAGGCCGCCCGACCTGGTGGGTGACACAGGCTATCACAGGCGATTGTAATGTCGTGGAGAACGGTTTTTTAAAATGTTCGCACCAGCCTTGCAGGGTTGGTTATCTGAAGGTTATGCATAATCCCCAGGGCCAGGCAGGGGGTGGATCTGACTCCACGCGGATCCTGAGAGGACCTCATGGGGAGAGAGATGTCAGCCGGCTTCTCTGCTGCGGGAACCCCTGAGAGGAGGAGGGGCTGGAACTGAGCTTTGAAGAAAGTGTAGACTCAGACCCAAGGAAGGAGGCTTTGCACATGCACACTCACGGAGGACGGAGCAGACGTGGCCCACAGGGGGGCCTCCTGAGGGTTCCCTGGGAGGGACCTGCCCTTCTCTGTGTGGATCTCACAGCAATGCCCACCGGGCAGGTGGTGTTTTTCTCAACTCCACCAATGAAAAGCTGTGACCTGGGACCGTCTCTTAACCTCTCCCTACTTTGGTTTCCTCATCTGTATCTGCCTCATCAGATTGTTATAAGGATTGGATAAGCTAACCTATATATAGGAAAGCCTAAGCAACCAATATGACCAGTCAACCAGAACGACTGGTCACTATGACGTACACTGACCACCAGAGGGCAGACTCTCGACGCAGGAGCTGGCCCTGGTGGTCAGTGCACTCCCATAGCGGGAGTGCCTTTCAGCCAGAAGCCCGGCTCATGGCTGGCAAGTGTAGCTGTGGCTGCAGCAGCACTACCTAGTGGCAGCAGGTGGCAGCAGGCTGGGATGAGCAGAAGGGGTAGGGCACCTGGCCGGGCTAGGGCTCCTCCCCAGCTGCCTGCCACTTCTGCACTGCTGCATCCCTCGGGGGGATGTCAGACTACCAGTTTCAGACCAAAACCAGGAGTCCAACATCCCCCGAGGGGTCCCGGATTGCTAGAGGGCACAGGCCAGGCTGAGGGACCCTGCCTGTGCACGAATCCGGGCTTCTAGTACATGTATAGTTTTTGGAACTGTGCCTGGCTTCGTGGACATGCAACCTGTGTGGTGTCACAGGCCCATGCTCAGAAGTCAAAGGGGCCTACATCTGGTTTAATGCTCTGCTATTGCTGTCTTGATGTTCTTAAAGATTTTGGAAGAAGGAATCCCATGCTTTCATTTTGCATGGCCACAAATTATGTAGCTGGTCCTGCCTGGCATAATATATGCTTAAACATTTTTTAAAGTGTTACCGTTATCTCAGAGTCTACAATAATAAATACATCCATTTTAGAAACAAGGAAATGGAAGCTCAGACCATTTATGTGACTTACACAAGGTCACACAGCAAGCAGGCTGCCGAAGGAAGATTGAAGATGGAGAGGTGACAATCACGATCTTAGAGGTGAAGGCAGGACAGTGGCCCGGTGGCTCTCCTCATGCCACCCCTCCTACCCCCTCCCCCACCCCGAAGAAGGTGACATAAGGACAGAAGAACGGACAGGCTCCTTTGAAGGAGCTAAGAGAAAGAGGTGGTACGAAAAAGGGCATGAACAGTTGTGGAGGTAGGAGGGAAGCTGGCTATTTTGGGAAGTCAAGAGAAGATTCTCAGAGTAAAACAGTGATGAAGCCATGGAAACAAGGGCTGGGAACGTCTCTTGGATCTCGGCCACCAAGAGGTCATAGATGTGCCTGGAGAAATGGATTTTAGTGGAGAGTTAGGGCTAGAAGCCAGATTTAAAGAATGAACGAGCATTACTGGCGGAGACGGCCACGGATCGATATTTTAAAGCTAAGAAAAGGAACTAGATGGGGAGAGGAAGGAGGGGAGAAAGGCAGGGAGGAAGACAATCATTTTGAGGGGAGTGGCAGGAGAGCCAGAGCTCAATTAGGAAGTAGAGGAAGGACCATCAGGAGAAGCAATTTAGCCAAGAAGAGGTGCGCCTCTGTCCCTGAGTCTGTAGGGCAAAGAGCATGGGTTGAGCTCATAAAGCAGCGGTTCTCAACCTTCCTAATGCCGCAGCCCTTTAGTACAGTTCCTCGTGTTGTGCTGACCCCCAACCATAACATTATTTTCGTTGCTACTTCATAACTGTAATGTTGCTACTGTTATGAATTGTAATGTAAATATATGTGTTTTCCGATGGTCCTAGGCTCTACAGCAGCGGTTCTCAACCTTTATGACATAAAGGCTGTATTCACTGGGGGGCTGGTTGTCTCCCCAACAGCACTGTGGCTTTCTTCAGACAGACATCCCAGGGCACCATAGCAGCATGGAAAAGAGCTTGCTCTTAGAGCCAGACTACCTGGGTTCAACTGCAAGGTTACTTACTACCTTCGGAGAATAACTGGGGCAAGTTAGTCAGCCCTCCAGTGCCTACGTTTCCCTAACTGGAAATAGGGAAACCACATTAACTGCCAGGATCCAGCACGTGTTCGCGAAAGGGTGGCTCCTAGCCACAGCCACGGCTGCTGGTTCTCTCGCGACCCTCCTGTGGGTCTAGCATTGGCCAGCACACAGGAACCGTTCGGCATTTGCTGCCTCACCCAGCGCTTTTCAGGAAGTGTGGTCTGAAGAAATGAGAGGTGACTTAGAAGTGGCTCAGCGTCGGCCACAAGGGCTTTGTTGCACAATAAGTGCTACCAGACATGTAATGAATGCTTATGAGCATGTCTGCTATAATCAGCGCCCTGAAGAAGGCTCCCCTTGGCTGTGGCCCCACCCACCACCCAAGTGAGCAGTATCAGCTGTCCCCCGTTCCTCTTGTCTGTTTGGATTAGGTTGCTGTGCCGGGATCTCCCCATGTTTATCAGTTTGGAGAATTGAAGAATGCTCACAAACACTTCCCAAGTGTCTCAGAGCAGCGAGAGGCCGGGGCGAAGGGTGGAGGGAGCTTTCCCGCAACCGGAGCTGGCGCCCATCCAGCTGGCCAGGCCACCCTACGCCTGTGGGTCAATGCAGAATCGTTCGCAGAAGTTCCTGTTGCACTGGATTTTATCCAGGCCAATGCAATGTGTGCAGGGATCACAGAACACTCTCTCAAGGGAAAAAAAGGAAGGCCTATTGCTTGGAATGGCTCAGAGCACTTTTGGTCGCCATCCAAGGCAGCTATCACTCATTAAATCTGCCTTTCCCTCCAGCAGAAAGCCAGCTGCACAGAACCACACATACAGACCTCTAAGAATAGTAGAGCACTCCAAGAACATACTGTACTTGGCCTGCATACAGGTGTGGGGGGTTAGCTGCGCCTTTTCGCTCTCAAAGCCAGGGGGCTTGAAACAAACATTCTCCCCCATCCCCCGCCCCCAATAATTTGCAGAGAAGAAATGAAAAAAGAGAGCAGAGAAGAGCACCCGAGCATGTCCTTCTCTGACCTGCGCTGCCTTTTTCTAGGCATGGATTGACTCTACAGAAAGCATGTCAAACTCAAAGGCTATCACTGGCCAAATAAATGAGGCATGCGGCCCCGTGGGCCACGGGTTTGACATGTTTGCTCTATAACTACCAAGGCATGCCAGTAAGCCCTAGAGCAGTAAGCACAGCAGCCCCTCCCCTCCTCCTTCCTCCTGCCATTCATTGTTTCTGCACGAGGCCCAGCAGGCCCCAAAGTCCTGGAACAGGTGGTTCATTTATCATTTGCTACGGCAGGAATTGGAAACCCATCATCCGCTGCAATAAATATTTGGTTGGTTTATTGGCTTTCCTCCCATAAGCATAGAAAGTAAGACCAGGTTCCTTCCCAAACTGCAGTTCTGAGCCATGAGAGTTCTCAGCGTGCAGACAAGATCCTGAAACCACAACCCAATGTTGGGAAGAAAGCCATGTGTGGGTCTCTTCATAAAAGAGTCTGGGAGGGTATTCTCCTTAAGCGTTTGGTTTTAGCAATGGGATTTGGGGGAGCTTTTATTTTCTATGGTAAAACTTTCTGGATTGTCTGAAATCTTTACTCAGTGTTACTTTTATGATCAGGAAAAACAACAACAACCAGCAATCTTAATGTGAAAGTTTTCTTATTCTCAAATGGGCAAGCATGACAGGGTTCCCAGCTTCCTGCTTTCTCCTGGGGAGGGAAATCCAATGAGGTGGCGTGAACAGACAGCTGAAGGCCCTCTAAGACCAAGATTATAGGAAGCAGCTTTGGTCACTCCTGGGTATTCCTATCCTGTTCCCTGACCCCAGAGAGCATTTGTGGCAGGTCATCACAGATTCCCAGTCTCTTGCCTAGCTAACCACAAAGCATCCTTTCGTCCTCCTTGTAAATATCGCTTCTTCTAGGAAGCCATCCCTGTCCGTGCAAGATTGAATTGTGTCCCTCCCATGTGCTTCAAACCACCTGCACTTTGTGATTATCTGTCTGCCTCCTGGTCACCTCTGTTAGACTGAGATCCCTGAGGCAGAGGTGTCTTCTTCATCTGTTTAGCCTTAGGAACAGTGCCAACAGGCTCCATAAACATTTGTGTGTGTTATATGCCTTGCGTGCCATTGAGTTGGCTCTGACTTCTGGCAACCTTATCAGTGAGTGATGGATATCCACAGGTTCTGTCCTCAGCAAGGTTCAGCCCTGCTCAGCCCCCATAGACTCATGCCTATGGCTTCTCTTACGAAGTCAATCCATCTCAGACCCGGTCTTCCTCTTTTCCTGCTGCCTTCTATTTTTCCCAGCAGGATTATTCTTTCCAAAGAACCCTGGCTTCTCAGGATATGCCTGAAGTAGGGCAGCTTCAATTCTGTCATTCTTGCCTCCAGCGATGTTCCCTTGTACTGAATTGAATAATGATTAATTGGGGAACTTCAATAATCAGAGCAATTTAAGGGATGAGAAGATGAAAAAGAAACCGTTCATTTTCAAGGAACTTTCAACTAGTTGGGGGAGATTGATGTGTCTGATTATAAAACCAAGTGCTAGTTTAAGGGTTCAAATGTCAGTACAAACAGCCAACTCTAAAGACAAGGAAGGTTGGACCCTGAACATTTCTCACTCATTGTTTCCAGCTCAGGATCCCAAACTGAAATGCTACTATGGGGTATGTGCACATGGTTATAAGGGCTCAGGATTTTAGGACCTTTATTAGAATCTGACGCACGATTTTCTGCTGTCAGTTGCCCTAGGAATACCTGCCATTCAACCTTAATTGGTGTTTGTGAAATGCCGTGTCTTCCTCTGCTGAAAGGCTTTGAGTGCTGAGCACTATGGCTGTTACAGCGGTTGTTTTATTATTAAAGCAGTGCCAGTGAGGTTACACAACAGCTTGGGTCAGGAAGTGAAACCAGGGCGCTGATCCCACTGAAGCTACAGAGGATGGGGATTTGGGATGGTAAAATGTTAATTACTCGAGGCAGAATGCAGGCTCCCATCCAGCGCTGTGCTCCTGCAGATCCTTTCGGTCCCGGAGGCTGGGGCTGGCTCTCTGGCCGTGGGTCCTAAGCACCCTTTCCCTCCACTGGCCGGAATGCTGGATTCACTTCGCTGTAAGCTGCCACTGAAAAAGAACCCACTGGCCACCAGCCAGGAGCACACATCTTGTACAGCATCAGGGCTAATGCTGGAAGCTTCCCAGGAGCAGAAGGGCTGTTCCCCTTGCATGCAATCAATTATTTATTTCTAAGCAATGTATTCTTTCTCCTTGCTTCCAGCTCCTGAGGACTCTCTCCAAAGATGGGGTGGGGGTCGAGGAGGTAGGCTTGGGCACACAAGGATGGTAGAAATATCCATTTATAAAGATGAGAAGGTGGACATAGAGATGGACGGGCTTTGGGTCAGGAAGCGCCAGGATTGTTTAATTTAGGGCGGGAGGAAAGCGTCCTGGAGAGGAGGCTGTGGTGGAGGCAATGACAACCTCTCCATAGCTTTTTAGGTCCCAACTTCTAGACACGGATTCAAGAACTTGAATTCTTAACGAAATGTTATTTTTAAGATGATGGGTTTGGCTGACAGGTACAATTCTGGCTAAGAGAGAGGCACTACAGTACCATGAAAAAGAGAGCAGGCTCTGGAGTCAGACAGATCGAGGACCCAATGCCAGGCCCACCAAATACTTTCTATCTGGGTGACCTTGGGGCAAGTTTCCCAACCTCCCTGGCGCCTTGGTTTCCTCTCCGTAAGATTTAGAGAATTTGTAACACTCACAGGTTTAACCAGATTAATTCCTGTAAAGGATTCCGCACCGTACTTGGCACCACGTGGGCACCCAGTAAGTGATAGTCATGATCACCGTCACCTACAGGCCACAGGACGGAGTCCTCCACACTCCCCCAGTAAACAATTAACTAGCACGGCGAACCCCAGCTCTGACGGACGCGTTTATTTGCCCAATAAGGTGCCAGAAAAGAACTCAGTGGAGTCAAACCAATGGCGTTGGCCCTTGTTGTTGGCCGGGCTTTCTTGCTTTTCCACCAATAGTTGGAAGATTTGACTAGCGAGTGACATGCTGACAGCCCAATGACGCACCACCTGCCCACACTCCGCGCTTCGGCGGAGATAAATCAAGGAGCCAGCACGTATACATTCCGTTACTAGGCAGTATCGGATGGAGAGAGGGACTTAGGGGACACTGTGCGAGGGCGAGGCACTAATTAGCTAAAGGAAAAAAAAGAAAAGAAAAAAGAAAAAAGACGATGGTTGCGCCCGGTGAGCTCGGCCGCCATCATGCTCTAATTTCCCCTTCGCCTCTCCCGGTCGGCGACCGAGGAAGCGGCCTCTGGGATGCTAAGGGGGTGTGTCCCCCCGTGATTGGCGCAGGCGGTCCAGCCAATCGTAGCTCGTCAAACGGGAAGCACTTGACCAATGAGGGGCGACGGCAGCGGCGAGGCATTGGAGGGGCGGGGCATTAGCCTGACAAACACAAAAGCCAGCCAGTGAGAGCCGGAGGCATCCTCCCTGCAGCCAATGGCGCGGGGCTGTGGGCGGGCCCCCGGAGTGTTTGTGTTGTGGTTTTGGGGGAGGGAGGCGGAGGGGAAAGTTTGTTTATTTTGTTTTAGTTTCTGGGGGTCCCCGTGTGTCTGGGAGGCGAAGCGGGAGGGACTGACCCCCGTTCTCCTCAGTCCCCCTGCTGCGTCGCTTCCACAGCCGGCGGAGGCGCGGGGGCCGCGCGCAGCGCAGCGCATCGCCTCACAGCGGAACGCCGCGCGCTCGGAACCGGCTCTGCTCGGCGGTGAGTGAGTGAGGACCGCGACGGCCGCCGCCGCTGCTCCCCTCCCCCGCACACCGCGAGCCCGAACGGGGCGGCCGGGAGGGCGAGGACGCCCGCGGGAGCGCGCGGGGCGGGCAGGCCTGTCAAGCTGAGGCGCAGGGCGTGCGAGTCCTCGCGAGTGAGCGAGCGAGCGAGCGCGGCGGGGAGAGGGCCGGGAGGGGCGTGAGCGCGCGCGGGCCCGGCGGGGCGGGGGTCCGGAGCGCGTGCTCCGAGGGGGCAGCCGGCTGGTGGCTTTGACCCGGGTGGGGGGGCGGGGCAGGCGGGTAGGGACGCGGGTGATGTCCCGCCGGCCGCGCAGGGAAGGGGCGCCGGGGATGGCGGGGCCGGGGCAGACGGGCGCGCGGCCGTGGGCGTCACGCGCCGGCAGGTGTGAGCCGGGGAGGGCTTCCGGGCGAGTTCGCTTCCCGTGGCCGGGGGGCCTCGGGGCGGGGAGGGGGGCCCTGTCGCGATGGGAAGCCGAGGCCCGTGGAGGCGCGTGTCCGAGAGGCGTCAGGCCTCGGAGCCTCCTGGCCCGGGTCTGTGTGCAGGACCTGCGTGACCGGGTGGGGGTCCCACCCTCTCACCCCCTCATCCCCTCATCCCAGAGCCCTGCGTGTGTGGCCCCATCTTCGACAGGCAAGTCAGACTTTCCAAGAGGAAACGAGGGGAGTAACGTTGGGATGAAACAGCCCGAGGAATGTTGTCTGCCTTCCGATGGTCCGCCGCCCTTTAGTTTCGGACTAGCGCGGGGTCACCGGCCCACAGCGGGGTCATCGGCCCACAGTGGGGTCCATACACTCGGGTGGCTGCAGACACCCAGTAACGGGAGCCTCTGGAGAGCGCGTCAAGGACCAGCCCATCCTCAGTGCCTTGGGCACGGGGTGCCAGTCTGGGTTTTTTCAGACTCCTCCTTGCTCTCTCATGTTTTGGCTGTTGTATTGCTTTTTAGCATCTGTGCTAGAGATTGAGCCGAGGATAAGGCAAATTTCAACTTGGTCGTTTGTATACCAATGTAAGCAATTGATATACAAACCAATTTTTGTCAAGAGGTGTTTCTCCATAGGCATTGAAAAAAAAAAAAAACCCAAACACGTCGTTAGTTGCACCGACCAAGCAGTTAAACATTATAGCGTTTTGTGAAAGTTTTGACCAGGGAGGCTGTTTCCTTCATCTTCGTGGAGAATTTCATTAGGTCGAGAGCTTCCTTTGATTTGGAGAAAAGCATTGGTGACTCGGGTTTTGAACCGGTATTTATTCTTCTGGTAGTGTTATGTAAATGCCTCCTAAAAAGCAGAACTTTTAGCATTTGTCTTGCAGAGGGTAGTAGTGCTGTCGCTGGTGGTGGGAGGGATATGAATGCAGTAGGTCCCCTACAGTAAGGCAAGTACCCCCGGAATGCAGATCAGACTGGCTCGTCCCACTTGGGACACCTTTATATTTTCTTAGAAGACCGTTTTTAAATTGCTTGTCCCAAACATTATTTGAGCAGAATAGTTTGTGCTATGGCTTCAGGAGAAGACATTTCCAACTGCTTTTCCAAGGTAGCAGATAAATGTCATACCCTTGAAATAAAAGAATGTTGGTCCTCATTCAAAAGGAAGCGCTTAGAAACGTTTAAAATCAGAACAGTATCATTTGTTCAAATGGTAGTAACACGTTTATTGTGTGCTTCCCATATGCCAGCCTCTATATATTTTTGATTGATTGTTTTTGTTAATCCTCACCCCAGGATATTTTTCATTGATTTTTAGCGTGAGAGGAAGGGAGGAAAAGAGACACAGAAAGAGAAACATCAGTGTGATGAGAGACGCTTTGGTTGCCTCTGGTACATGCCCCTGACCAGGGGGCCTGCAACTGAAGTATAGGCCCTTCATGCCCTTGACCGGAATCGAACCCGGGACCCTTCAGTCCACAGGTTGGTGCTCTGTCCACTGAGCCAAACTGTCTAGGGCTATTTTTTTCTAATCCTTATCTTACTCAAGCCTGTTTTATGAGTGAGAAAAGGAGCCTACAAGAGCCACTTAGCTAGGAAGTTCAGGGGCATAGATTTAGTCTCAAGTCTGTCTGGTTTCAAAGCCTGCGCTTGTTCCATTTTGCTCCCTAAGTTATCCAGAGGAAGAAATACGGAAAGGGCACTGGAAAGTAGAGAGGAATAGTAAGGGAAATGCTACGAATGATTCGGTTGCCCCAACCTAACTTAAGAATTTAATGTTAAACTCATTCTTAGCTTTAAAAGTTAAGAACATATGTACCAAAGCGCATCTGTGCTGTTTTTATTTCCTCCCTGTTTAATTTTTATAAAGAAAGTGTATTTCATTAGAGGTCAAGGCTTTCCGAGCCCCTTGCTCAGATCTCCGCTTCCCTACCTTGCTGTTATGATTGATCCTGTGCCCTCTTCCAGGGACCAGGAACTTTTGTATCCAGCACAGTGCTTAGCACATAGTAGGGACACAGTAAATGTTAGTTGACTAAGGAGCAGAGTTGTAATGATATCAGCTTCATTTTAGCAGTTTTAGTTTAATGGGACAATAAAGTGAATAGCTCATGTGCAAAATGCAAATTCTGGAAGAAGAATTAAATGGAACAGCATATGATCTTGGACGTTGGCTCTGCCAGTTTGCTAAATCTCCCAGGTGTACTTATCTGAGCTGTTGTACCATTCTGCTTTTCCTTTCACCTCGAGTTCTAAAAGAGGAGGCTGTAATGACTGCTTCCCTTGACTACTCAATTCTTTGAACCTTTGCATCCTGGCTCCCAACCTCACCACTCACTAAGGCTTTCCCCAGGTCATCAATTACCTAGTGGTTAAATTTACCAGAACATCTTTTTCTGTCTCCCTTCAGCAGTCAGTCCTTGCACTGTCCCCAGCCCCTTTAAATTTATTTTATTTTTTAAAATAACATATAGTAGCATTGACTTTTAGGGTATATCCAGTTCCATGAACGTTAACACATGTATAGATTTATGTGTAACCACCACCACAGCTAGGATACTGAGCAGTTATATTGCACCCCACACCCCAAGTCCTTCATGCTATATCCCTTTTTTTTTTTTTTTTATTGATTTCAGAGAGGAAGGGAGAGGGAGAGAGAGATAGAAACATCAATGATGAGAGGGAATTTTTGATCGGCCGTCTCCTACATGCCCCCTACTGGGGATTGAGCCCAAAATCCAGGCATGTGCCTTGATCAGAATTGAACCCAGGACCCTCTAGTCCACAGGCCGGACGCTCTATCCCCTGAGCAAAACCAGCTAGGGCCATGCTATATCCCTTTTGATATACTTTCTCCTGATTTCAATTCCAGAGGTAAACAAACACTAATGATCAGGCTGGGGCTCCGTTTGTTATTCTTGTTTTCGTTTTCTTTTTTCCTACTCCCTAAAAATGTTAACCTGCATATCCGTGCCTGGCTCCCTTCCATAATCCAAGCAACATCCCCATTTACCTGCTAGAATTCTTCATTACTCCTCTATACTCGCTGTGTTAAAGCTAGGCCTTTACTTCGCCTTCTACACCTGCTCTTTCACCAGATTTTCTGTAATTTTCAGTGGTGCCATCCTTCTCCCAAACTTGGAACTCCGGAACACTTAGAGGGCCTCATAAAAACTCTTATCCCAGACCTGGTATCCTGCTACTCAGCTACAAATTCTGCCCACTTGCTGCCAAGCCAGCTCTGATTCAGTAGGCTGAGTGGAGCGTAGGTAGTTGGAGCATCTGGAACCCCATCAGGATCTGTCTGCTCTTCTGGTCAGAACCCCTCATGGCTTCCCATTGCACTCAGGTTGTTTGGGATTTTATTTACTCCTCCCCCTCCTTTAAAATAATACAAAATATTTACACATATTTTATTCTTTTTATTTTAGAGAGGAAGGAAGGCGGGGAGAGATAGAAACATCAATGATGAGAATCATTGATTTGCACACCCCCCACTGGGGGTTGAGCCCACAACCCAGGCATGCGCCCTGACGGGAAATCCAACTGTGACCTCCTGGTTCATAGGTCAGAGCTCAACCATTGGGCCACACCAGCTGGGTAACCCACCTCCCTGTCTGACTTAACTCTACTTGGTCTCTCAATTCCTTGAATTGCCCAAGCCTTTTTCAGCCTTGATGTTTTTGTACCTACCATTCTCCTGGCTTGGGCTGTTCTTCCCTCCCTGCTTCCTAACCCTATCCTAACCCTAATCCTCTGCTTCCCCCTTGTCTTCACCCACCTGACTTGAGGGTTCAGATTAAATTGTCACTTCCTCAGACCTCGTCCCACTTCCTCCACCCACCCTCAGTTAGATCTCTCAGAGCTCCTGTGATTTTTTTTCTTAGCTCTCACTACAATTTGTGATTCAAGACCATGTCTGTTTTGTTTCTCATGTCTCCAGAGCCTAGCCAAGAATCAGGCGAACAGCAAACTCCCAGGAAATGTTTGCTGGCTGTGTTGTGTCTGGGCTTTTGATTTTATAATTTATTGCTATCTTGTAGTTTCTGGTAACCTTGTTTTCTCCTACCTTCTCTGGGACTTGACCCCACTGTTGGAGGTCTCGCCATGTAGAGAGAGATCAGAAATTGCTGAAGAGGACCCCGATCCTGTTCTCCCTCTGAATTGTGCCTCTGCCTGGAAGCCCTTACCACTGAGCCAGACTAGATCTAAACTAAACTGTTAGCTGAGCCTGCCAAGTCTGCTGAGCAGTGCACCTTGGTTATCTAGACTCGGTCAGCATTTGCAGCTGTTCTCCCCTCGCCTCACCCTGCTCTTGATTTCTTCCTCCTCTCACCGCGCGGTGTGAACTTCCAAAGACAGTGTACCCTTTCTCGCTGAGTCTGCTTACCCTTTGACATTTACTGCTCTTTGACATTGACAATTGCCTCTAGTGTCTTGACCCTACAGATTGCCCCCACACTAATCTTTGTTTATGTTTCCTGCCCCCTCCCCAAATCTGCCCCAGGCACTTAAGTTTGGAAACCTTCAATGGTGTTCCATTGTCCAGATAGTTTAGAAGGCAAGCCACAAATATGAGCCATGTAGATAATTTTAATTTTCCTAGCAGCCACATTAAAACTAGTAGAAAGGGTAAAATTGATCTTTATTTACTTGAGTATATCCAAAATATTATTATATGACCATGTTATCAGCAAAAAAAATATAAAAAATTAAAAAATTGAGATGCTTTATCTTCCTTTTTTCATGTTAAGTCTTTGACATCTGGAGTATATTTTTCAACATCTCAATTCAGACTAACCACATGTCAGATTCTAAGTAGCCACATGTGGCTAATGGTTACCATGCTGAACAGCACACCTCTAAACCATATCCTCAATATAGTTGAAGGGCTGTAACTGGGAATTTCCAGCCGCTGGCCTTTAGATGACTCTGTGTCCCTTATCTAGAGCCAGCTCCTTTTCCAAATATGCGAACATTCCTTGCTGAGAAACCCCGGGGATCCCAAGACCATTCTTATACTTTCAGTTCTCAACATCTCTCCTGAACCCTTTTAACATTAATTTTTTTGTGTCACTTGTAGCAATTACTGATAATATTTGTTTGTTTTGTAATCAGGGGTAACATTAAAATATTTAACAACTGATAAAGCATGGGCACTGACCAATAGGAATAGGTGCCTGGTGAAATAGAATCAATGGAATCTGTACACAGCCTGTATGTTCCCACTGTGTGTACCTGTTGAATCAATAGCTTGGATTATTTTGGGATGTGTATTATCAGCTTCCCTTCAAGAGAGTATGAGTTGAGTTCCTTGAAAGCAGACTTTTATTTTACTCATGTTTGCATTCCTAAGATAGCTCTTGACCTGGCCTGTAGTAGGCAATTTATAAATATCCTAATATATAAAAACCCTGGGCCCATCATGATCAGAGGCTTGACCAACCAGAAGTCAGTCCTGCAGTCAGCCCTGGGTTGCCGTGGCGACCCAGCACTGACTGCTATGGCTGCAGGCGTGGTAACCCAGCACTGACTGCTGAGGAGGCTGCAAATCAGGCCTGAAGAGAGGCCCAAAGAGAGAAGCAGGGTCTGATCTGTAGCCTCTGTGGCAGCTGTTGATCAGCACTTGCCTCTTTCTTTCTCTCTGGGCCTGGCCAGCAGCCATGCCTCCATTTCTCTCCAGACCTCCACTGGGGCTGATAATCAGCTCCACCTTTCTGATCAGGACCCGTTAATAGGCCCAGAGATGCTGACTGGCATAGAAACTGACCAATTAGAGCCAAATCTGGGTGAAGTGTCAGGAGCAAATGGCTGCCTAGGAGGTGGAGCTTTTGACACTAACTAGCATAGAAACTGACCAATCAGAACCAAATCTGGGTTAACTGTGAGGAGCCAATGGCTGCCTAGGAGGCGGAACTTTTGACACTGACTGGCATAGAAACTGACCAGTCAGAACTAAATTGGCCAGCAGAGGAGGGCAGTTTGGGGTTAATCAGGCCAGCAGGGGAGCGGTTAGGGGGTGATCAGGCTGGCAGGCTGGTTAGGAGTTAGCAGTCCCGGATTGTGAGAGGGAGGTCCGACTGCCGGTTTAGACCTGATCTCTGTGGGATTGGGCCTAAACCGGCAGTCAGACATCCCCCAAGGGGTTCCCAGATTGAAGAGGGTGCAGGCTGGGTTGGGGGATACCCCCTACCCAGTGCAAAAATTTCATGCACTGGGCCTCTAGTCCTGTATAATTAAAGCCTAATATGCAAATTGTCCAAACAGTGGAATAACTGGTCGCTCTGACACACTGACTACCAGGGGGCAGGTGCTCAATGCAGGAGCTGTCCCCTGGTGGTCAGTGTACTGTCACAGGGAGAGCACCACTCAGCCAGAAGCTGGGCTCATGAAGCAGTGAGTGGAGCATTAAGGAGCAGTGAGCAGGTGGGTGGTGAGGAGCAGGCCGGGCTGAGGGACACTCTCCCCTCCCCCGCCAGTGCATGAATTTTGTGTACCGGGCCTCTAGTTTTAAATGAATGAACAAATGCTACCCTGCATATAGAAACTAAAATATTGTATTTAAAAAAAAATTATTTTAGAGAGAAACATTGATTTGTTGTTCCACTTATTTATGCATACATTGGTTGATTCTTTTCTCTCTTTTTAAAAAATATATATTTTATTGATTTTTTTACAGAGAGGAAGGGAGAGGGATAGAGAGTTAGAAACATCGATGAGAGAGAAACATCCATCAGCTGCCTCCTGCACACTCCCCACTGGGGTTGATTGGAATCGAACCTGGGACCTTTCAGTCTGTAGGCCGAAGCTCAATCCACTGAGCCAAAAGGGTTTCAGCTATTTGGTTGATTCTTTTATGTGCCCTGACCAGGAATGGAATCCACAATCTTGGTGTATCTGGACAATGCTCTAATCAACTGAGCTACCTGGCCAAAATATAGTAAGTCCTTTGAGGACAGAGATCATGAATTGTGAAGGAGTATATAGCATACTGTCTCCATAGGAACATTTCTTCTGAATGAAGATTTGCTTTTAAATAACTATGCTCATATCTTGTTTTGGATTTTCAGGCTGGGTCAGAAATGAGGTTTGGCTTTAATTTAATGAGACTTATTTTCTGTTGTGGTTTGTGAGCTTCAAAAGAAGAGCTCCTTGGAATTAATGCAAACTCTTCCAGAGTTAGGGGCTCAGTTGATTACTGGAAAGGGACAGAACGAGGGGTTAAAAGTCCTAGGTTGGTTTACATTACAGACATTTGGTTGAGTGCCTACTATGTCCCAAGCACAGGAATGATTGCAAATTCATCTACTATAATAGTATGGAAAAAGTGCCCCTTTATCAAGAGATGCAGAAATGATTCATTCTCCCTAGAGAGATTTAATTCCTCTCTGCTCCCCTATATTTTACTCATTTCTAACCTGGACTATACTGTATTATGTTTTAAGATCTGTTTCTTTTACTGGATTGAGAGTTTCTTAAGAGGAAGGCTGTTGCATTCATCTCTGCATCCCCAAACACATGCTGTACTTACTGTACCTGCCATATTGTAGGCACTCAAATGTTTGAGTAAATAACCTCAAATAAATTACTTGGCTTTGTAGAACCTCAGTTTTTTTCTTTTGTAAGTATGGAATTCTCTGCCTCAGCAAGAATAATCTTTTAAAACTACATACCTGTTCTCTATATGTTATACTTCAAATGTAAAACATTTACTTAAAAACCAAATATAGCTCTGTCTGGTGTGACTCAGGTGGTTTGGCATCATCCTGTGCACTGAAAGGTTGCCAGTTCAATTCCTGGTCAGGACACATGCCTGGATTGTGTGCTCTATCTGTGGTGGGGGGCATATATCGATAGAAGGCAGCTGATCGATG
Organism: Pipistrellus hanaki; assembly: GCF_964339955.1. NCBI lineage: Eukaryota > Metazoa > Chordata > Mammalia > Chiroptera > Vespertilionidae > Pipistrellus > Pipistrellus hanaki. The sequence continues at coordinate 185,633,262 of NC_140505.1, forward strand.
GTTTGCTATCACATCAATGTTTCCCTCTCCCTCTCTCTCTAAAAAATACCAATAAAAAATATCTACACCCCCCCCTCCAAGAATAAATCTGATCATATTTCTTCCCTCCTTTAAACAGTTAATGAGTCTCCCAGACCCTGCTTTCCACTCTCTGGAATATAAACTTTATTAGAACACGTACCTGGTCTGTCTTGTTCACTTGGTGCCAGTGGAGACCCTGCCTCTTTCATGCCGCTCTCCCCTCTGCTGCCTGCATGGTTGCACACTGATCCTCCTGGTCCTTGAGATGCATATTCCTCCCTATTCAAGGTCTCCTCCTGGCACTTGCTATTCCTGTGGCCTATAAGCCTCCCACCCTGTCGTTTAAGCCTCCCTCCCTGGCCTTAGTTGATGCTTCTTCAAGGATTGGAGCTCAGTTTATGTTACTTCTTTAGCGACTTCATAGTCACCCCCAGCCCAGACCAGGAGATGTGCTCCTTTTACACACTCAGAGCACTTAATACAATTGTAATCAAATATTTGTACATCGTTTCCCTGCTAGACCATAGCTACGAGAATAAAACCGCCCTGTCTGTTTTGTTCACGTTTGTAGCACCAGTATTTAGCGCTGTAGCTTATACATAGTAGGTCCTCAATAAATGTTTTTCAAATGAAGTTAGGAAAGAGAACTGAAAATAGAGTTTTTAAAAATCCTTAGTCATTATAATGGCTTAAATAAATTAAATGCATGGGGGCAGGGAGTTTCCTTTTTAAATTATCTCCAGGTTATATTTTTCTTACGCAATGGGTAAACATTTTAAGATTAGAGAAAGAAGGTTGAAATGAAAAACTTTAATTTGTCTGGAAATTTTATTTAGTCATTGTAGACTTTTAATGAGTATCCTTTTAATCTTTACTAGCAGGAATGACCCGAATGGTTATTTCTTTAAAAATCTTTTCATATGCTGGGGACTCACATACCTACAGTTTCACTGAACGTTTGAGGTACACCAGGTGCTGAATGCTGGGACTATCCGGATGGGATGAGAAGAGATCTCTGCTCCTAAGGAGTGCACAGCCAGGAGGGTGAGGCAGACATGGACCCAGATGAGTGCCACTTGGTGTAATAAATACTGTAATGGACAGTACAAGGGAAGTGGCAGAGGTGAAAAAGAGAGTCATCAACACAACTGGATGTCAAGGTAGCTTTCCCAAGGGAGGAAACACTCCCATTAAAGCCCTGAAGGAAAGGCATTCCAGGCGGAGGGCACAGCCTGTGCAGAGGCATGAAGCAGCAGCATATTTGGGACAGGATGTGGAGAATGACTATATAAAGTATGCGTTATAAAGCTGATGTGGGATACAGAGCCAACAGCTAACTTAGACAGGCTAACTGTGGCATGTCACACTCAGACTCTTAGATTATACTGCATTTTAGAACTGGAAATGACCTTAGAAATAATGATGTGATTTCTTATCTTTGAATTCCTGAAGGCATTATAAAGCACTATTCAGAGAAGATCATCATAAACCAGGATGGTGCTTGTCACTTCTGGTGAATATGCTCGAGTGAGTGTAGAGAGTACTTTCAACCGTGCAGATGATTCAGGTGGAGTTGTAGAAAGTGGTGACTCACTTAAACTTATCTTTAGGAGCTGAGGGTAAAGGCGGTGACCTCTTGGTCACCTGAGGTGAGTGCTGATCTGTATCTCTCACCAGGGCCAAACACTGAACCAGTGAAAGGGATGAGATCAGAAAGGATTGCCCAGAGGGTTTCTGGGTACATGTATGGGAAAGATGATTCTGATAGCTTGAAAGTCTTTACAGTACTTTATAGCTTTCCAAGTGGTTCACTGGACCAGCATTAACTTAATTTGTTGAATGGAAACCTAGTCATTTTCCTTCATTTTGATCCTTTTTAGTTCAATAGCTCTTTGCTTTCATGTCCTCCCTCTCCATCTCTCCTTTCCCCTTTCCCCAATCCACCCCATCCCTTGCCATCTTTCATTCTATCACCACTAAATTGTTTTCAGATATAACCGTGGAGTGTCTGTACTTTGCTGGCAAACCAGTGTCTCAGCTTTCCATATCAGGAGCTTGATATTTTTCACAAAGAGATGATTAAGCTCTGGTAGTGCTGATCACACTCGTAAAGATGCTAACTGACCTATTAAATGTCAATTAATACAAATTTTGTATGTTCGTTTATTGACATAGATTACTAGGGGTGAGAAGATAATGGATGGTAGGAAGAGTGAAAGCTGTGTGCAGTTTATTTCAGAATGTTTGGGAAAGAAAGGAAGGAGAAAATAGAAACAGGCAAGATTGAGAAGGCAATATCTTAAGGTAAAATAGAAAACCTGTTTAAAGGTGTATAAGAAAAACCCAGAAGAGAAAGATAAATTAGAGCTTGACTGGAGAAAGTAGCAGGTAATTGGTGGGGCAGGGCCATCAGATTCCTCCCAAGGGCCTGGGTGGAATGAGAATCATTAGAAGTTCTTTATAGTTGCTCAGCTAGAGAAGAGGGGTTGTTGGGCTTCTCTCTTGGATAACGAGCTCAAAACAAGTTTATACAACTTTATTTTTTCTGTGGTCTCCCAGCAGAATGGTTTGCACATAGTAGGTATAAAGTCTAAGAGATAAATTCACAGGATTAAAATAAGATATTAAAACTTTAAACTTGTTTCAACTACCAGTTCATCCTATCTGTGGTTCATGACAAATGAGCATGTTTATGAATCCTGGTATCTTGTGAATAGTACAGTTATACTGTATTCTTTTCCCAAAAGTGTTTTAATTGAATAAATATGTACATTTATTATATATCACAATTTTTTTCTTTTTTAATCCTCACCCCAGGATTGATTTTTTTTTTTTTTTTTTTTTTTTACGATAAGGAAGACAGAAATATTGATGTGAGAGAGAAACATTGTTAGCTGTCTTCCTTACACACCCGACCAGGGATCGAACCCACAACCTAGGCATGTGCCCTGACCAGGACTTGAACCCGCAACATTTTTTATGTATGAGCCACGTGGCCAGAGCAAAACTATACCACAGTTTTTATAGTGCTGTTTTGGAAGTCTTTATTTCAAGGACATAGTAAGAACCTCAAAAAGTGGAAGTGACCTAGGCTTCCCAAGTTAGGCCCAGGTAATATATCAAGAGAAATGTCTTGAGCCCTGGCCAGTGTGGCTCAGTTGGGTGAAACATTATCCTGTACACCAAAAGGTTATGGGTTCGGTTCCCAGTCAAAGCACATACCTAGGTTGCAGGTTTGATCCCAGGTTGGGTGTGTGTGGGAGGCAGCTAATCTATGTTTATCTTTCACATCATTGTTTTTTCGTCTTTCTCTCTCCCTTTCCCTTCCTCTCTCTTTAAAATCAGTTTTTTGTTTTTTGTTTTTAAAGACATGTTTTGAGAATCTGTTCTGCCCTAACATGGAGGAAGGAGATACAAAGTAAAACAAGAAATTGAGGCCCTCCACAGAGTTATGTTTTCCTTCCCCTGAAGATCTTGCTGATGGTGTATCATGTTTAGTAATTTCCTTTTCATGAGATTCTCAGCCAGAATAAAGAAATGAAGGTTCATAAGGAGATATTTTACCTACATGTATATTTCTGTGGGGCTTTTAAATATAAAAGCTTTCCACTTAGATATTCTAGTGGACAACAGATTTTAAAACAAATTTTTCACCAACTATTTTGTCAACCTTTTCACTACAAGAGTTTTATATTTGTAATCCTCAACCCAGGGTTAATTTTTTTTAAAGATAAGGGAGACAGAAATATTGATGTGAGAGAGAAACGGTGCACAAAATTCATGCATGGGTAGGGTCCCTAGGCCTGCTGGTGATCAGGGCCAATCAGGTTCCCCGCCTCCCTGCCTCCTCCTTCCATCATTCCCTCAGCGCCCCCCTGCCATTGCGGGTCACCTGTCATGTTCCATTCCACCCCCTGGTGGTCAGTGCACATCATAGCGAGGCATCAAACTCCCAGTCTCCTGATCGAACTCCCGAGGGGACAATTTGCATATTAGCCTTTTATTATATAGGATACCAAAGCGTTTAAAATTTATGATGTTTTTGTCTGCAGTTTGCTTTCTATTCCCTTAACAAAAGGGCCCACTAGTTATCAGTTCCCACTTAAACCATGCAGGTAAGTCTGTGGGTTGGTATAAAGAGAAATATTTTTGTGCCCCTTACAGTCCCAGTATATGGCCAGAACATGGGCCCCGAGGGGTAAAATATTTTTAAAACACCGAAACAGTTAGTGAAAAGGCTCTTTGTAGGAACAAAACAAAACAAAACAACCCCCCCCCCCCCCACACACACACACACACACACACACACAAAACAAGAGAATGAAAATGCAAAAGACATCACATTTCCAGCCAGTAAGGGCTGGTTTGAAAACTTTGAAAAGGGAACCCTTGCCCCACACACCGCCTGTGAGTTGGCCTCAGCACATCGTGACCCCACCCTCCGCTTCCCGAACCTGCCAGAGCCAGGGCTCGACACTGGAGCCTGTGTTTGCTTTTGAGTGAATGCTCTCTAGACTTCTATTTACTGTACTTAAAAAGGTGTGTTTACTGTCCTTCCTCTTGTTTTCCGTTAGCCGCCTGTGTTTTAGATCTTGGCTTTACCATTCAGGGTGCTTTTCAGAAAGGCTAACTCTGGAGGCTGAGAGGGGCCTTGAGAACTCCCTTAAAAAGTTACTTATTGACTCTTTCAGGTCCCATCATTGGTAACCTGTCCTCCCAGCACTTGGATCTTGAAATCCTGAGACACTGACTCTTGAAACATTGTCAAATCCTTTAGCTCTGTACTCCTTGGCTTTGGACTTAGAACCTCTCATTTTTGTTTTTGTGCCGCCATCCTGATTCTAAGTCATCCTCAGGCTATGTCTGGATTATTAAAATAGCTTCCTGTCAATTGTGCTGGTCCCAATTTCTCCCCAGAAAACATTTCCTACATTCTGTTTTCATTTCCCTTCTTTATCACCCTGTGCGTTCTTACTCCGTGAAGTCCGAGCACCTGTGTCTGAGCCAGGCGCCTATATTGTGTCCATCTATCAGCTGTCATTCACTAGTTTTGAATCTTGGCTTTCTTTCATATAATCTTTTCTCTATTTTCTATATGACTTCCTCCCTTCCCCTCCCATACTTTATAAAGGCTCTGCCTTATATAAAACATTCTGTTTCTGGTTTCCAAGCCATTTTCTTTCTCACTCTCAGAAAACCTTCTCTAAATTTTATTTTTCTTGGAATAATTTCTTATTGGAGACCTCTTCATTTGGGTACAGTTTGGTTTTATTGACATGATTGTGATTAATAAAAATTTACTTAGCTAATTTAAAAAATATATTTTATTGATTTTTTTTTTTTTTTTTAAGAGAGGAAGGGAGAGGGGGAGAGAGATAGAAACATCGATCAGCTGCCTTCTGCACATCCCTTACTGGGAATGTGCCTGCAACCAAGGTACATGCCCTTAACAGGAACTGAACCTGGGACCTTTCAGTCCACAGGCCGACGCTCTATCCACTGAGCCAAACCAGTTTCGGCTGCTAATTTCCTTTATTCTAGTGGAATTTTTGTGCATTTGTGGGGGTTTTGTTGTTTTGTTTTGTTTTTACATACACAATTATATCATTTACAAATAAAGCCAATTTTATTTTCTTACCTTTGAGTTCTGTTTGTTGCCTGTTGTACTTGCTATAACCTCAAGTACCACATTTAATAGAAGTGGTATGAATGTGCATCCTTGCTTTTCCCCCACAGATTTAGGGGGAAGGCTTTGTAGCAGTAAGTGTGATGTTAGCTTGTTTTTCTTAGTTCCCCAGCTAATACTCAGCTGAATACTCAAGGGGTCCCCTGCAGCTCACTTTCTCTGCGCAACTCTTTCCTCTGCGGTACTGCACACTGCAGACGCCAGCTGTCTTGGCCTCCCAGAATCTCAGCTCTATCTTCTCAAATAAGAGAGGTCTCTGCGTTCCACCCGGGTTCCCCTTTCCTGAGCTGTGGCCTGGAAACCACCTAGGCAGCAAGCTCGCTCGGGCAACTGTGTGGCTCACCTTACTTGTTCACCATTTCTCAGGGGTCACTGTCCCTGCCTGCCTGATGTTCAGGGTTTTGAAAATATATTTTATCCGTATTTTTAGTTGTTTTGGGTGCAGGGTACATCTGGTCCCTCTTCCTCCATCTTTTCTGGAAGTGGCAGTCCTGCCTTTTCTTGAAACATCTAAGGAATCATTTAGGAGTTGCTCCCAGAGTATGAGGCATCCTTTGGAATTTCCGGAGAGGAAAATCTTCATTCTTTCAGGGTTGATTTGGTTTTGGGGGGCAACCAAGAATCACTTTTCAAGTCTGGTTAAATGATTTGTCTGGATAATACTCTTTGGGGTCCAAAATGAGTTCAGAGTTATGAGCAGATTTCCTTGTGTAATTTTATTTGTAAACTAGTTTGAAAGCAAAATAGGAGTTTCGAAATATTTTCAGTGGTGACAACCTAATTAAAATAAATATGAAACTTCTTAGGGGGGTATATCTTGAAAAATACATTTGAATGTTTCTATGTATTTATTGGTATATAGTTAGTATCAGTTTATATATTTACAATTTGCACTTACCTGCTTCTTATTAAGCTTTCTTTTAAAAAAAATGTTTTTATTGATTTGAGAGAGAGAGAAAGGGAGAGGGAGAAAGAGAGAGAAACATCAATCAGCTGCTTCCTGCCTGCCCCCCACTGGGGACTAGCCTACATACAACCCCTGCATGTGCCCTGACCGGGAAAGAAACCTACAACCTCTGGGTGCACACAGGTCCGATACCCAACCAAAGGAGCCACAGCAGCCAGGGCTTAGTAAGCTTTCTTACATTGTTTTTATATGATACAGATCTCTCTCCAGCTGATGTCTAGATACTTTCTTTTTAAAAAAAATATATTTTATTGATTTTTTACAGAGAGGAAGGGAGAGGGATAGAAAGTTAGAAAAATCGATGAGAGAGAAACATTGATCAGCTGCCTCTTGCACACCCCCCACTGGGGATGTGCCTGCAACCAAGGTACATACCCTTGACCGGAATCGAACCCGGGACCCTTCAGTCTGCAGGCTGACGCTCTATCCACTGAGCCAAACCGGTTTCAGCATGATGTCTAGATACTTCCGTGTATTTCCTCACTACATTGCACTCCACCGTGGGAGCTCAAGTCATGATCGTAGACTAGCTAATTTCTGTGTAAGGAAACTAAGATCACTCTGTCAAAATGCATTGCATGATATAAAGGATGTAAAATTGGTTCCTGTTACCTGTACAGCATTGTTAATACCTGAAGGTATGATTTAAATTTAAAGTTATTCATGTAAGATGCTGAATTCCAGAGCATGTATCCGGCTTATACTAGGAATTATATGAATGACCTAGTTCAAAAATGTGCCTTAAATCTGGATCTGTTAAGTAATTAACCAAGGCACATCCTTAGAACCTAGTAGATTGGTGTATGGATATTATATTAATGCAACCTTATATAATTCTTTTCCTAATGTCTTTGTTTTTTAGCACCTGAATGTCTCATTAGCCCTACTCTCACCCCCAATTAGGAAACAAGGACTTCTTTTTTTTTTATTCCTCACTCGAGGATATGTTTGGTTTTTTAAAATTGGTTTTAGAGAAGAAGGGAGAAAGAGAAATATCGATGTAAGAGAAAAACATAGATTGGCTGCCTCCCATAAATGCCCCAGTTAAGGGTTAAACCCACAGCCTACATATGTGCCCTGACTGGGAATCAAACCCACAACATTTTGGTGTACAGAACAATGCTCCAACTAGCTGAGCGACATGGCCAGGGTGAAACAAGGACTTTTAAAAAATATTCCTAATAGATTAAATTCTTACATTTTTAGCTTTCAACTTTGGTTTTCTTTAATTTTATAATTTTAGTTAATTGAATTTATAGCTTTATAGTTCTTTTATAATAAATCTTATATTAGAGAGTTTGGATACTCTTAAGTGTATCCTCTGGGCTTTCTCTTTATCTTCAATGGTCTTGTACCTTAGTACCTTTTGTCATGCTCCTCTTCCTCTTCCTCTTCCTCTTGGAGAGGGGAGGATTTATTTGCCTTCCAGGCCTTGATTTTCCTCAGATAAAGCTCCAGTCCTTGCCCTCTGGTGCATAGCTATCGACTGCCTAGCTACATTGCAGTGGTCTTGAAGCAGTGCATGCAAGAGGCCTGTCCTGCTGGAACTACTCTGCCAGAAGACGGCTGATTGTGGCCTTATTTTCCCTTTCATCGCATTTCTTCAGAACTTTCTTTTATTGTTTTTTGTTTAAAATCTCTTCCTCCTCAGGGATCAGTTTGGCCCCTTCTTTAGGCTAGGACAGTGGTCGGCAAACTGCGGCTCACGAGCCACATGCGGCTCTCGAGCCACGGTTTGCCGCTCTGTTGACGAATGAGTTTGCCAACCACTGGGCTAGGGCCAGTGCATAGTGGGATCCTACCGCTGCTCGTCCCACGTGCTGTCACTGAGCGTGGTGTGTTTCTTTACCGGGGTCCTGGTGCCGATCACTTCCTTGTTGGATGCAGTGTAGACAATATCAGTAACCCTGTTTTGCATGTCTAACAGAAGTGTCCAGTCTTAAGACATGGTACTTCTGGTTACCTCCCTGCACATGGACTGTCTATTTGGTGGGGGCCAATCTTAGTGTTGGCAGCAGGGCATCCTACCGTGTTTCCCCGAAAATAAGGCTCCTCCGAAAATAAGACCTAGCGCATGGAAAGATAAGACATCCCCTGAAAATACGACTTAGCGCAACTTTGGGAGAAAAAATGAATATAACACACTGTCTTATTTTCCGGGAAGCAGGGAACTAGCTCACCTTTTTGCATCTTTTGTTGGGCCTTTCTCTTGCCCCAGGTCTTGCTTCCCTTGCGCCTGTTGTCCCGAGAGATGCCCAGGGCTTGGCACTGGCTAGAAAGAGTAAACACCAAGGGTCATGATTTTTGTCTTATTTTTTATCCTCTTTCTTTAAGTTCTGTTTTAAGTAAAAGGGAGGAATGTAATGGGAAATTTTTCTTTTAAATCCAACTTTACCCTGAAGTTCTTCCTTTTTATTTTTAATTAATTTAGAATTCCATGTTAACAGTGATGTTTTTATGTATACCATTTCTGATGCCGCATATTTTCTTGGATATTTAAAACCATAGGTTAGTAAGTAATACTTGTAAAGATAGCATTGTCCTTTGATTCCAGGATGAAGCAACAACCAATTTTGCTAAGGTTGCATTGAGTGTTTTGAATTATTTTTCAGACTTTGGTTTCTTTAGACAGAAATAATTGGGGGTTCTTCTCTAATCCACACATTTATTAAGAGAGGTTTTCACTGCTTTCATGTCTACCAGTTGTGAAATGAGGTTCCTGTTTGGCTGCATTGTTTCTAGCATTGGTTAGTTGTGTTTGTGACAGAGTGAGGGAGAGAGGCAGGATTGATTGGTGTGTATTAAAAAATAATGAGAAACAAAAAATTAATTTTCTTTTATGTAGATACAAGGGTTTAAAATATAGTACTGTATTTATATTTATTAAAATGTTCATTTTGTCCCTATTTTTCATGGGAAATGTTCTAAATTATTCTTTATTATAATTAATTATAGGTTCTTAGTAGTCTTATATCTTAGTTCTTGCTTTAATCGGGTTTTACAGTTTTCTTTCTATAATAGAGATCTTTGAGTTTTGCAAGTTTTGTTATCATTTAGTCACACACTATATTAGCATTGACACATCACTGGGCTAAAATATATCGTTTTCCGTGTACATGATCTCTTTCTTGACTTTTGTGTTCTGTTTCTTGATAACAACTCAGATTTTATGACTTTTTAAAATTTATTTAAATGATTTAAATTGGTGGTTATTAACTTTTTAAGTCAATGCTCCTCTTTAATACACTGAGAAAATCTCATGCCCTTTGTTTTGTTTTTAACATGAAAAAGAAAAATCAAAGCATATTGACAGAGGTCTGCTTTTTTAACTTTACTATCTTTATCCCATTCAGATACCATCCTCTTGCCAAAGGTCAATTGTAATGTTGTCTTCAGAGAGAGGTTGACTTAAAATAATGTTGAAGTGGTATAAAGTATTCTAACAATACAATTATAGATTTATAGAAATTCAAGATATAATATTTTAAGAGTGGTAAGTTTTTTAAAGAGAGAAATTAATTAGTTCACATTAATTTATTAAGATATTTTTAGAAAATAATTATATATTTCAGTGGAGGTCAGCAAGACCTTTTTAATAAAAACCCATTTTTAGGTCCTTAGTCCCTTACTGGAAAGCTAGCAAGATGCATTTAACATTCATTATATAACGTCCCTGCAGAGTAGGGGGCAGCACTTTATAGTCAAATACATTTGTATTTCGGCAGCCAAAGCTATGACTCTCCTTACTTTAGAAGGTAGACTATAAATAGTCTCATGTTAGTTCAGGTCAGGTTTTGCTGCCAATTAGGTTCAGATCAAGTTTTGCCACAGAATGAACTACAGAAAACGTTTGGTTTTCAGAAGTTTTTGGATTTTGGAATTATGGCTAAGGGATCATGGACCTGTGTTTATTTTCTTAGCTCTAATGTTGGTTACTTTTGTTGCCTTCAGAAAATGAAACCTGTTTTCCTTTTTCTCTTCTACAGGATGTGAGATTAAATCTGTTCTCTCCAGGCCAGTTAATAGAAATTAGGACACCTCTTCACAAAGCCTTGATACCTTACGCAGCTGTCACTGTCACGTGACACTTCACAATTCACTGGCTTCATGTGAAGAATCTTATAGTTCCCTTCTCCTTGCTCCTTTCAGAAGTGCTCTGCGGTAATAAATAATAAGGAAAAGAGATTTAAAAGGTGCAGCACTCCACACAGTACTATATATCCTAACTCAGGTAGTAAGGTTTCACATGCTTTCTCTGGATTGACCTTCCCTGCTCCCAATTTATGTGGTAGCTTAAAAAAGAAATCTTTCTAGAAAGAATACATGCGTATGGCAAAACAAAAATCCAAATGGTACAGAAGCATAAATAAGAAGAGGCTTTCCCCTCCCCTGCGGCTCTCCTTCCCAACCAGCTTTTGATAACTTGTTTACTAGTTCTTAGGGGTTTGGCTCCTTTTTGGCTAATTTTTTTTTTTTTTTTTTTTTTAAGTTCAGGCCTCACAGGGGACATTTTAGAAATTTCTGATTAAGCATTACAAGCCCACTTGGACTGATATTGTGTTCATTGTATGTTAAACTTTTGAGATGACCTTTTTTAAAAATATATATATATTTTATTGATTTTTCTTACAGAGAGGAAGGGAGAGAGCTAGAGAGCTAGAAACGTCAATGAGAGAGAAACATCGACCAGCTGCCTCCTGCACACCTCCTACCGGGGATGTGCCCGCAAATAATGTACATGCCCTTGACCGGAATCGAACCTGGGACCCTTCAGTCCACAGACCGACCTTTTATAATCTAGCTGGGATATATAAATTTTATTTCTAATGCTATTGTTTGTTCAAACTGCATAGTTTTGAGATGTTAAACATGTTTAAAATATTAATTTTGGTCCAAATTGAGTATTACCGATATACAGAAGTAGAAATACAATGACTTACTGATCTATTTAGCAACATCAATTCAAAAATTGTACATAATATTTTGTTTTGTTTTTAAATTGCACATAATATTTGATAGTATGTATTTACTTTTAAGGAGCATTCACTTTTTTTAACTTTATTTTTATTGTTCAATATCTATTTTAGATAGTTTCATTTCTCCCCTTTTTGTCCCCCCTTCCCTCTAGCCATCACCTCATTGTCGTCTATGTTTATGGGTTAGCCAAAAGAGTACTACTTTTGTTTGCTTGTTTTGTCCTCACCCGAGGATTTGTTTATTGATTTTAGAGTGAGGAAGGGGGGAAAGAGAGAGAGGAACATCAATGTAAGAGAGAAACATTGATTGTTTGTCTCCCATATGTGCCCCAAACTGGGATCAAACTGGAAACCTAGGTATGTGTTCTCATTGGAAATCAAACCCCAAACCTTTTAGTGCCCAGGATGCTGCTGCAACCAACTGAGCCCCCGAGTCAGGTTAGGGGCACTCACTTTTATAGAAAGGGGAGGGGGGGTTTGACTCATTGGCCAAGTCAGTGCTTCTCAAGATAAGCATATAGGCAACAGAATGCAGATGCAGTCCCACTAATGTCCCATGAATATTATTGAAATTTTTCATGTTCTTCAACCATGGTACATATAAGGACACACAAACAAATAAAAAATATCAATTTTTAAAGTAGAGCTGATTATTTTAGGCAATTAGGTAGAGCTTAAAAGTAATATAATTGTCCTCTCTGATAGAAATAAATAATGTAAGCTAATAATTTCAGAGTAGATAGTGGATATAGATATGGAAAAACTTTTTTTTTTTAGAGCAAATGAAACCAGTACATTGACTGCCTTGCCTCTGTGTGCAGCCATTCGTTTTGGTCTTGCCTTCTGGAATAACCTAGAGCATGGCGGTTTGTTCTTCACATGGAAGTTCTGCATATGTCCCCCTTCGAGTATTAACCAAACTTCCCCCTCCCCCCGCAGTGACTTCTCTTGGAACCTAGCTTCCGTTTACCTTGTGGCCTAGTTTCTTTTTATTTCACTTTATCTGGTCTTATAAATACAATTCGCAGACAATAGAAGGAATTGACTACTGATTCACACAGCAACATAGCTGAATCTCAAAAATGTGCTGAGTGAAAGAAACCAACAGAAGCAAAGAAAGTGTATACTGTATGATTCCATTTACATGAAACCCTAAAGAAGACAAATCTCTCATGACAAAAAGCAAATCAGTGGTTGCTTGGGGCTGGCTGTGAGTGAGGGTGGTTGACTGAAATGAAGCACAAGGAAATTTTAGGAATAATGTTCTTTATCTTGGTGGTGGTAGTTACATGGTGTATAAACTTGTCAGCTTTTAATATATATATATATATTATTGATTTTTTTTACAGAGAGAAAGGGAGAGGTATAAAGAGTTAGAAACATCGATAAGAGAGAAACATCGATCAGCTGCTTCCTGCACAACCCCCACTGGGGATGTGCCCACTACCAAGGTACATACATGCCCTTGACCGGGATTGAACCTGGGACCCTTCAGTCCGCAGGCCGACACTCTATCCACTGAGCCAAACCGGTTAGAGCTAACCTTGTCAGCTTTTATCAAACTGTACACTTAAGTGGGTACATTTTATTGTGACATATCTCAAAAAAGTTGATTAAAAGTATAGACTTCTCGGCCGAAACCGGTTTGGCTCAGTGGTAGAGCGTCGGTCTGCGGACTGAAAGGTCCCGGGTTGGATTCCGGTCAAGGGCATGTACCTTGGGTGCAGGCACATTCCCAGTAGGGGGTGTGCAAGAGGCAGCTGGTCGATGTTTCTCTCTCATCGACGTTTCTAGCTCTCTATCTCTCTCCCTTTCTCTCTGTAAAAAATCAATAAAATATATTTAAAAAAATAAAAGAAAAAGAAAAGGAAAACTCACAAACAATATATTTAAAAAAAAAAAAAAAGGATAGACTTCCCGGAAATTAATGTGATACTAGCTGCAGTTCCCTTAGTACAGAATATAATTGAACTATTTCTTCTATCTGGATACCTTACATCCCTATTAATAATTTATTAGTTTTGCCCTGGCCGGTTTGGCTCAGTGGGTAGAGCATCAGCATGTGGACTGAAGGGTTCTGGGTTTGATTCTGGGCAAGGGCATGTACCTTGGTTGCATGCTTGATCTCTGGCCCTGGTCAGGGCTTGTGTAGGAGGCAACCACTTGATGTTTCTCTCTCACATCCATGTTGCACTCTCTCTCTCCCCCTCCCTTCCACTCTCTCTAAAAATCAATGGAAAAATATTCTCAGATAAGTTAATAAAAACAAATATAATTTTAAAAATAATTTAAATTATATTTTTTTAAAATAATAATTTACCAGTTCTAAGGAACTCTTTCATATTGCTGATACACTGTAAATCATACTTCACTGAAACCTCTTTCATATGTATTATTATCAACCCAAGTACTATAACTCTTCTAACTTTTATAATTGATTCTTTTTCTTTAAGTTTTTAGAAATTCATTGATTTGAGAGAGAGAAGAGGCAGGGAGAGAGTGAAGGGGAGAGAGGGAGAGAGAGAGAGAGAGAGAGAGAGAGAGAGAGAGAGAGAGAAATATTGGTTGTTCCACTAATTTATGCATTCATTGGCTGATTTTGTAGGTGCCTTGACCAAGGTTTGAACCCTAACCTTAACATATCGGGTCAACGCTCTACTCATCTCGGTACTACCATTGGTTCTGAAAATATATTCTCTGTGCTCCCAGACCATTTTGTTCAAACACAGCACTGTGATATAGCATTTGCTTCATTGTGTTGAGGTTTTTCTATTTAAGTGTCTGCCTCTCTCTGATTAAACACTAAGGCCCATGAAGAGCTTTTCCTTTCTTATCCCTGGATCCCAGTATAGTAATTGGGTATTAAAGGCACTTAATAAACGTTGTTTGGTTAAATACTAATGAATGCAGGAATAAACACATTTTTCAGAATCTATCTCACATATACCTCCTTTAGCGAGTCTTTTTTTATCTTTTACTGCTCAAAGCCAGGTTTAAGTGTTTCTCCTGGCTGCATCACTAATACCTTTACTTATCCATCGTAATATATATTATATGTCCTGTTTTCATATTTAAGGATACTCACTGTACTATTATTTATAGTAGTGTAAAATAGGAAATGGTTAAATTCTGATTCATTGTAACACTGAAATATGTTATTAAGATAATATTTTAAAAGAATTTTTAAACATTGGAAAAATATTTCTGAAACAATGATAAGAGAAAAGGATGCAAAAGACTATATTTAAATTTCCTGGCTTTAAGAAAAGTAAAATTATTTGTATACATATATCAAATGGAAAAAAGACCAGTAGACTATAGATATTAGGAGTGCGGGAGGGGGTAGTATTAGAGATTTTATTCTTTCTTTATCTTTTCTTTTTTGTTTTACTTTCCAGAAAACATCTATTACTATAAACAGGAAAAAAGTTATTAAAAGTATAATTGAGAGGAGACGGAGACGTGACAACTAATGTAATGAGGGATTCTGGAACAGAAAAAGGACATTCATGTCAAAATTCGGGACATCAGATTAAGGTCCATGGTTAATGTTTTGTAGCAGTGTTAATTTCCTAGTTTCACTGATTGTGCCATAGTTACATAAAGTATTAATGTTAGGGAAAGCTGGGTGAAGATGCTATGATAACTCTCTATAACATCTTTACAACTTTTCTGTACTAAAAATATATCAAAGTGTAAAAATAAAAAATTGAGTGTTAATAGGGTTATACACTCATTGAAGATAGAGTGTGTGTCTTACTCATCATGACATACTGGGCTATAGCAGGCTTACTGTAGGTGCTCATTAAATATTTACTAAGTAAATGCATTGAGGTAAATTATATGTTTTCTCAGTTACTATGATCCAAATTATTTTGACTTGGGCTTCAACCTCTTACAGTGATATTAAATCCTGGTATAATATTATCCATTCAAATCCTAAATTTTTATTGAATATTTACAGGTAGCATTTAATATGCTAAGCCTCACAAGCTCTCAAATACAGTCCCCTGGCACTTGTAAGGTAATGATGAGAGAAGCGTATAGATATTTATAAAAAGGATGACTGTGATAAATACTACAAGAGAATTACCCCTCCTCTCACCCTCCCCCCCAAAAAAAAATATCTTATGGAGGTGGGAAGAAGAGAGCACATACTCATTTGGGAAATTAAAGAATGCTTATTTGAATAGAAAGTGAAATTTTGAATTCATGGTGGTAAAATTCTACCATATTTCAAGAAGAAAGGTGAATACTTTTATATTTAAAATGTAGCATTTGGTTAAGATATGTGGAAAGAGATGTGTCTTTTCATTGTTTTGAGTCATACAGAGAACCAGTCCCTCTCTTTCTGCTTATTTCTAATGGCAGGGATAAGGAGAGAAAAGGAGTGGGAAAGAGAGGTAGAAGGAACCGGAAGGAGTGGAACAACCTTTTCCCCAGGGCTATTACATCCTTCACGGGTGTTTTAGGAGTGTGAGGAGTTGTGGACTATAGAATTTTAGACATGAATATCTACTGTGTAGTTTGAGTGGTGGGATATTTTACAGTGTTCATTACATTTATAGGTGTGTGGAACACTTACTGTATATGGTATAGTCATTTACTCATTTCACAAATATTTATTGAGTGGCGTACAAAGGAAGATGAGCTCATTCAGTTCCCACCGCGGGCTCCCTGTGGGAGAGGAGTCTAGGATTATCATGGTTCTCAGTCCCCAGGTTGCGTTTTAGAGAAGTTAAGTAAGTAGTTTAGTACCACACAGCTATGTGGTAATTTCTAGAACCTGTCTCTTCCTTCTCAAATTAAGTGCTCTTCCCAGTCTGCCTATTAGTTTACTCAGACATTTTGCTGAACATATGTTTTTGAGAGCTAAGTGAAATACTAAACAATTTCCATTCCTGACCTTATTGAACCCAGTCAGTTACAGGAAGCTAGATCATTTCTTTTGTGTCTACCAAAACATTAGAGACTTTCTACTTCCAGTCTGTTAAGAAAGTAACAGTCTGTTGACCTTTATCCTTTTCTTAAAATAACTATTAGAAATTTTCATTTGTGAATCACAGATAGTGTGATTCAGTATTTGGCATTTACTGGACTACAAGAGATCCTCATTTGCTTTTATTTTGTGTGATGGGAATGGAATTCAGATAACTAAAAAAAAGTTTTTATTACATAACTAATAGTTATTGTAGACAATTTTAGAAAATACACATTGCACTTTATCACTGTAATCCCACTACACTGAGATAATTACTGTTAACATTTTGGTAATGATCATTCATATATATTACACACATATATACACACACACACACATATAACATGACATATAGAATATATGTAAATTTTATATGTATAGATTTTTTTCCACAAAAGTGAGCAGTACTCTACATCATTGCATCAAGGTCTGTTTTATCTACTCAGTATATATTATGAACATTTTTCCATGTTAATGGACTTCATTTTTGATGCTGCCATGTATTTCATTATATGGATATGTAATAATTTCCCTTACTGATTCTAGCTTATTTCCAATTTATTATTATTGACAGCAGTGTAACGAGTACATCTGTCTTTGTACACATCCATAGTTAACTAGCTATCTTTATATAAGAAGAATTGCTGGGTCACAGGATATATGTGTGTTTTTCAATGCTCTAAAAGTACACGTTGTCAAGCTAAAGGTAAAGTGTAGATACAGTAAGTGAAAATTTATCATGAAGTTTCCATACTACTTTCCTACATGAAGACTTTTTATTAAAGTGCTTTTTCAGTCTCAGTAAAATTACTAATTATCACTGATTAATGCTACTGAAAATCAATGTGCATTTTTTAAAATGAAGACTTTTATTTTAAAAAAGGTCTCTCTTTTAAGCCTCTCCCTCAGCCTAGGAGCTCTGGTATGCTTCTAGAGGGGTTCTAACAGAGCACCCAGGTAGTTCTGACCAGCAGAAAGGTGTTGGAAGTACTGCTTTGGATCTGTGCTTCCTGTTTTTCCAACACGGTGGACTTGATAATCTTCATGTTGGTTCGCAAGCCGCATTAGTCTGCCACCAGAACAACATTTCTCTGAAGCCCCCTGTTTTAATTGAAAAATTCATATAAAATTTATATTCTATTTCATAAAATGTTATTTTATAAATAATTTTATGATCTTATTATTTATATTTAACTAAGGCCCAATACATGAAATTCATGCAAGGGGCTTGGCCTCCACGGCTGCAGTGGCTGCCTCGACGCCCCTGCCACAGTGGCTGCCTCTGCCTTGGCCGCCATCGCCATGGGTGTCATCCGGAAGGACGTCCGGAACCTCGTCTGGTCTAATTAGCATATTGCGCTTTTATTACTATAGATCCCAAATCTTCTATAACATGAAGGTGAGGATCTAACTGGATTTTTTTTCATTTGGCATTTATTAAATGAACAATCCTTTCTCCACTGATCTGAATGCCACTATTATTATACACCAAATTCCAATGTACATATATAGGTCTGTTTCTGGATATTGTTTGGTTATATATTCTTTTGTGATGACCATGCTTTTTAAATAGCTGTGGCTTTGAAGCATTTTTGTTAGGCACTTATTTAATTTTATAGTAAACAATGATATTGAAGATCACATCTGGACACTCGCTGCCAGCCTCATCTCTTGCCACTCACACAAAATGGACTCCCTTAAATCTGGCCAGCCATGCCTTTATGCAGATCACTCCCTTTGCCTACCTTTTCCTTCTAATATGGTTAATTTGTCCTTCAAGATCCAGCAAAGGTTCATCTCTTCTGTGAAGCTTTCCCAGATTCCCCTCAGGCTGCAAAAATAAAAATTAAAAACACACACACATACCTTCCTCCTTTATGTCTTCATAGTGCTTCATGCATAATTTTTTTTTAGTGTTTCATCTCTAGTCTCAAATCCAAACCTCCTAGCACAATGTTACTCATTACACCCAGTTTTTAAAAATAAAACAGATTCCTCGAAGTATCCTGGATATACCATGTTTCTTGAAGTGCCTACATATTTGTTTGCACATAGTAATTTCCTCAGACTGCATCTCCTAGCAATTTCCTGCTTAAGCTTTCCGACTCCGCTCAGGGAACGCCTCTGACGGAGACCTTTTACCTTCTTACTCTTCAGGTTTCCCTGCTTGCTTCCACCTTGCCGTATGCATGCCTCTTATAACGTTTTCCACAGTGCTCTGCTGGGTAGTGCACATCTGGAAGTATAGTGCTGTTTAGTGGCTTAGCTTTAGAATAAAGTATCCTAAGTTCTCTATCTGATTTTACCACTTTCCAGCTTTGTAACTGCTACCAAGTATTTAACCTTCATAAGCCTCAGTTTCCTTAGGTGCATGATGAGTATTATAATGGTTTCTTACAGCATTGCAGTTGGATTAAGTGAGACAATACTCTGAAATACTTAGCCCTATGTCCAGAACGTAAATGGCTGTGAATAAGTACTACTTCTTCTTATATCTTCCTCCGCTAGACTCTGTATAAGACTTTCTCTTCTTTATCGCTGAAACCCAATACTTAGCACAGAGCCTGTGGCAGGGCGTAGACTGATGAATAAATTACCAAGTGAGTCCTCAAAATCTTCCCTCCTGGTTTTGCTTTTCTCAGTTATGCCATCATCTTCAGAATTCTCACTGAAAGCAAAAAATTTGTTGAGTGTTTATCACGAGCCTGTGCAAGGTCCTGGATGAAGAAGAGAAAAAGATACAGTCTTTATCCATCAGAGCTTCCAGTATAACAGGAAAAGTAGTCTGTGGTCTACTTTCCCTGCTATTCTAGAAAATGCTGCAGTCTGTGGTCTCATTATCCTGTTTGCTATACTTTTGTTTATGTTCATAAATTTTCAAAATAAGTTTTAAAATAAATACGTAAATAATTATAAAACGTTATATGCTGTGAAAAAATGAATAAAGGCCGCCTTAGAAATTTTCAGGGAGGACCATCACAGATCAAGTGCTCTGGGGAGTTTACCTTTAAGCTGAGACATGAGATTGAGAAAGGACCACTATGCTCCACTAAGAAAGAAAGAATGCTGCCAATTAGTTGTAAGATATAAGATGGCATTAGCCCTAACTGATCTGGCTCAGTGGATAGAGCGTCGGCCTGCGGACTGAACGGTCCCAGGTTCGATTCCAGTCAAGGGCACATGCTTGGGTTGTGGGCGGGATCTCCAGTAGGGGGCATACAGGAGGCAACCACTCAGTGATTCTCTCTCATCATTGATGTTTCAAGCTCTCCCTCTCCCTTCCCCTCTGAAATCAATAAATATATGTATATATATATATTTTTTTTAAAAAAAGAAGGCATTAACTACAAAACCTGTCTGGATTTCAGAGATGTTAACATGTAAAGAAATAAAATGCATTTCAGAATTGATGGAATACAGTATTTTAGAAGTAAGTACTCATGAAGTGCAGGAAAAGAAAAAAAAAGTTTGAATGAGAACCAGATGAAATAAATGTGCATTACTCATAGCTGAAGAGTTTGTGCATAAAATATTGAAGGTTAAGACAACTGCTTTACTTTTATTTCTTCAGAAGTGAATGTGAACTGCAAGTGAACTGCCCTTGAGAAGGATTAGGATTTTCCCAGTGGCGGTTACTTAAACAAAAAGTGTTCTTTTACATCAAATTAGTAGGCACTAGCTGTGAAAAGGACAGATGTTGAATGTGCAACATATTTGATAAAGCAGGAGTTTAATATGCAGCTAAAATAGCATTCTTTTGCAGGCATTTCTTAGAAGTGTTTTCAATTTTCTTTTCACTCTGGATTTTGATAACCACATTCATGTAGTTGAGAGGATATTATTGCTAATTTCATGTGAACTTGGAGTTGATCTGTTTTAGTTGGTCTTATTACTGATGATACTGCAATCTGTGTCAGTGCATATAAGCATCAGTACTCTTTCCAAACATTTTGATTTGGTTAGATCATCTCAAATCATTATGAAGCTTCTAGCTAGAGTGCTGTCATTTAATGATACACAGTCTAGAAATCTTTTCAACTCTGTTTCCACGAAGAAAAAGAAGACTATACTCAGTTATTAGGATAAAATTTTTGTTCTTTGGATTGCCATAATAGTCTCATTCTTCCTCCTCCTACTACATATTTTTATCAATTAGGAATAAATTATACAATGTATAATGGAAAATATCAACCTTTACTTTAACCAAATAGAGATTAATTTTCTCTTACACAACATAAAGTTGAGAAGTGATCCAAAGCTCTGCAGTCACTCCACAATGCGTTAACATCTCAGCTTCCTTCTAACCATCTTAAATGTGTTGATGTGTGTGTGTGTGTTTTTTTGTGGTTGTTAATCCTCACCCGAGGATATTTTTCCATTGATTTTTAGAGAGAGTGGAAGGGAGGAGGGGCAACACAGAGAGAGAAACATCGATGTGAGAGAGACACATCAATTGGTTGCCTTCTTCAAGCGCCCTGACCAAGGTCGGGAATCGAGCCTGCAACTGAGGTACATGCCCTTGACCAGAATCGAACCTGGGACCTTTCAGTCTGCAGGCTGATACTCTATCCACCCAGCCAAACTGGCTAGGGCTGTCAGTGTGTCTCTTGATAGTGGAATGGTCACTTCTTTGTGACCCCCAAACCCTCCCCCACCCCGGAAGAAGCGGAAAGGGTGAGATACGAGAGGGGTGCCTCATCTAATGATGTGCATCTCATTGACCAGAGCTGTGATACTGGGCCACATCTATTTATAAGAAACGTTGGGGAATCTAGCTGAGTACAGGATTATGCCCAACCAAATCTGGATTGCAAGAGGAAGTGTAGGCAACTCCCAGCATTTGCCATGAGCCCCTTTATTGTGTGATATATAGTTTTCTAAAGCATATGCTTCATTGATTTAGCAAGCATTTATTGGGTACCTGCTCTGTGCCAAGCACCATGAATACAAATATGAGTAAGGTACCCCATTCCTGCTCTAATTGATAGCGGAAGTGGACATCAAAACAAAAAAAAAAAATTGTAAGTACTATAACTTACAGCCTTCATATTCAAGGCAGATGTGATTGAAAATTACAGTAGTTCATCCATGTCATCGACAGGTAACTGAGCTAAGGACTCTAGCCCCTTCACCTTGCATGCACTCTGACTCCCTTACATTCTGATCCCCAAACCCTAGTATTTGTATTTTATTGGCATTGATTATCTTAGAAACATATAAACATAACTACCATACCAACTTCAGAAAGCACTGTCTCTCATATTGAATACATTGATGCCCAGAATAAATAGGGCACTAACAGCCCTAGCCGTGGCCAAAATTTTATGAGACTTTAGATACCAGATCTTTATACACAGAGACCTGCCAGGGCTCCTCACACAGGGCACCACCGTGCTGGGGCTGACCAGCAGCCCCTGAATGACAGATGAATGGGTCACTCCACCCAGTTTCACTGTGAAAGAGAGGGCTAAGGGGTCGCCTGGCTCAAGGGACCAAGCAGCCTCGATTGCCTGCCTTGTTTGCCTTTTATTGTCGCAGCAGTTTGAGAGAAAGTTTATCTTTTAGATACCATCCATGGGTGAGTAATCTTGGGAGGACACATGTGTTTACACTGTCCTCTAGGCAAGGGCATCCAGGGATTAAGCGTAAGGAGTCCAGTAAACACCCGGGGATCTGCACGTGCACAGACTTGTTTGGAAAGGTCAAGGAATAATCAGGGGCGCCGCCTTCACTCCCCTGAGTCTCCCCTAAGTCAGAATTCCAAAAAACAGGGCAGGCAGCCTTCGCACACTTCGCTTTTCTCAGAATGTCCTCCTCACAAACTTTCCAACCGAGTCTCATGTGGACCCCAACAGGGCACTACTGAAATGGCCAGTTCTCTCTCAGGAGGCCTGTGAGGACAATGACCAGTCGTAAGGAGTGGGTTAGAAAAGAGCTCAGATATTACCTAGTGAAGCCCAAGAAACTCTTGATGTTATGGGTGATCAGAGAAGAGTTTCTGTTACTCAGGCATAGCATTTGTCTTTTTTTATTTTTGGAAAATTCAGATTTCCCGCAGAGACATGATATTTCCATTAATTGAACGAACCCTGGGTCAAACTTGCACAGGCATATCGGTGGTGTGACATTGCTGGACCTTGGCAACTTGAGTGAATTTGGGCTTGCAGGATGAATAGCGCAGCTTGATCAGGATGTTGTCTGAGTACTCCATTACACTTCCACCAAAACTGGCTCCACCTCTCATGCCTTCTAAGAAATGTTTCCCCCTGCTATTGAACAATTATAATTTTCTTAATTCATGGATTTCATATGATGCTGGATATATGCCAACAAATCACTATGAAAAACAAGGCAAAAAAAAAAAAAAACATTTAAAAATATTTATTAGCAAAAAAAAAAAAAAAAAAGTTAGATTTTGGTTTTCAGTGATGGGGTTGTATTGGTTAGCCTGTACATTGGCATGTGAACTTATTTTCCCACAAAGCAGTTGAAGAAATCTGTTAATTTGCGCACTGTTAACATTGTTCTGAAAATAACAAGTTAGAGTGCTATTTCAATGTGCTCCATCGCGATAAAAGCTTTACTAATGGCAGGAAAGGTTATCAGGGGTGGGCAGGAGAGACTGGTTAGGAGGGCTACAATGAAGAGGGGGAAGAGATATTTCTGCCTACCCTGCTCCATCAGAGAGGTCACCCTGCCCATGGGTGGGGTGGCAGGTGGCAGAGCTGGGCCATGCTTCCATCTCACTGAGGAGTTCGGACTGTATTCTCTGTGGGCTGGGGAGTTCTAGAACTTTTTGAACAGACATAATTAGATTTTCTTTTTATTGTGAGAGTGATTCGTGTTCTTTGAAGTTTATGAAGGAGAAAATGGAAAAGTCCCCCATTCCACTCCTTAGCGGTACCTGTTGGTTTGTATCTTCACCCGCTGCTTGTTCCCCTCCTCTCCTTGCCATAGGTTGCCCTGACTAGGATCCAACCCCCAGTGCAGGACCTGGAATTGAATCTGTGTGCGCAGGACAAAGCTCCCACCAACTCAGCCACCCGGCTACAGCAGCAGCACCTGCTTTTAAAGGTTGCTGTGTATCTCCCGAGGCTTTCCCCAAAACTTGTATTCTAGCAGATAATACACAAACACACACACACTATAGATGCCTGGTGCATGAAAATTCATGTGCTTGAGGGGAGGGGTTCTTCAGCCTGGCTGGCCCCCTTTTACAGTACGGGAGTCCTCAGGGGCAGGAGGTGACCTGGAAATCAGGGGAAGGCGATACCCCCATCGCATCTCTGCTGCTGCCACTGCTGGTAGCACAAGCCTTGGTCAGCCCTGGTTACCTGAGCCTCGGGTGGCCCCGGGTGGCTGGGCAGCTGCCATCCAAGGTTGCCTGCGCCTTAGGCATTGGCTGGGTAGCTGCTATCTGAGGCTTGCCTGCACCTCGGGCCAGCCCTGGGTGGCTGGAGGGCTGAGGGTGGGTCTAGCTGCACCATGCGCCTGCCACCCCCTTGGCAGGGTTGAAGGGACTGGGCATTGCCATCTTGTGGCTACGGGTGCCACCATATTTGTGACAGCATGATGGTCAATTTGCATATTCCCTCTTTATTATATAGGGTACTAGAGGCCTGGTGCATAAATTCTTGCACCAGTGGGGTCTTTTGGCTTGGCCTGTGGGACAGGGCCAAAACTGGCTCTCCAACATCTGGATTGCGAGATGCCACAGGCCAGGCCAAGGGACCCCACTGGTGCACGATCAGGGCTGGAGAGGGACATGGAAGGTTGGCCAGCCGGGGAGGGACAACGGAAGGGCTTCAGGGTGTGACCAGTCTGTCTTGCTCAGTCCAGGTTGGACCGGAGCAAGCTTATCTACAGGTCAGATTGTCTGCCCCCTGGTGGTCAGTGTATGTCATAGCAAGAGGTTGAGCAGCCTTAGCATATCAATAGCATATTAGACTTTGATTAGTTGAACAGATGACTGGACACTTAGGATATTAGAATTTTATTTTATAGGATTATACATTTTGTGCATTATACAGGATTGGGCAAAAGTAGGTTTACAATTGTAAGTACATGAAACAGTTTATTCTTGAATTATTTATTTATTATTTTCCATATAAACAAAAATCCTCCACCGATTTGAAGGGCCCTTCAAGCATAATTTCCCATATATAGTGTTCTCCCCCTCCCCCCACCGACTGCTTAGAGCCCCAACCCTGGAATCAAGAAGATTAGTATATTGGATGAAGACTGGTGGGAAAGGAGGTTGAATGTAAGCAATGTAGAGGATTGTGATAGCAGAAGTGAATCACAGTGGAAGAGCAGGTTAGGGGGAGAGGTCTTTTTGAATAGGTCGGTTATTTGTTTTAAATATATTTTATTGATTTTACACAGAGAGGAATTGAGAGGGACAGAGAGTTAGAAACGTCGATGAGAGAGAAACATCGACCAGCTGCCTCTTGCACACCCCCGCAACCAAGGTACCTGCCCTTGACCGGAATTGAACCTGGGACCTTTCAGTCTGCAGGCCGACACTCTAGCCACTGAGCCAAACTGGTCCCGGCTGGATAGGTTGGTTAAAGAGTGGGGGGACTTTGTGGTAGAAATTCCTAGCAGGTCCCCACATTCTCTGCTCCTCTTGGTCCATTCTGTCCTCTTATCCTTCTCTCTATAAACTAATTCTCAAACTTGAGCCTACATCAGAATCACCCGGAGGGGTTCCTTAAGAACATGGAGTGCTGGTCCTGCTTGCAGAGTTTCTGATTTAGTAGGTCTGGGTAAAGGCTGATAATTTACATTTCTGCTACGTTCCTAGGTGGTGCTGATGCTGCTGTTAGGGGGGGCCACGCTTTCATCTTAGATTATTCTATAGTGTCTGGTTTGGCTTCTTTCCCCAGTTTCCCAGCCCTTTAACACCGCTAAATACAAATTAGGATTATATTGGTGAGAGTAGAAGTTGAGAGAAAGGAATAAACCTGAAAGACTTGGAAAAGAAAGATAAATGGTCTTTGGAGACTGAGTAAATGTGAGGGACAAAGGAACAGAAAGCAAAAGAGGCATTTTCTAAATATTGCCGCCAGATTTACACTTTCGAAGACATTTCTTTCATCTTGTTGTTTCCCTGTTCAGAAATCTGCAGTAAGATAAATCTAAAACGAATTTTATTTGAATAAAATACAACTGACAGTTGACACCCGACCAATGCGGTTTCTCCTGTTTTGTCTAAGTCAAATCTCATTATGACAAACGGCTTTGCAAGTCGATCTCTGCATTACCAAATACTTTTCAAGCCCGAGCCAGTGACCTACTTTAAGCAATATCCAGTTTTACAATTTCAGTTCAGCAAACTAATTTGGATAGCATTTTAGGACTTGTAGAATTTGATCTGAAGTACATTTGTATAAAGAACTCTCAGTGTTTAAGGGTTAGTTTAAACCCTATTTACAAATCCTATTTATTGTACCTACCGTATGTCATTATTCTTTTATCTTACAATACACTATGCTTTCTGTATTTACCTTTTCCTTAGACTTGCTATTTGCCCAAAAAAGGGAGGGCATCATGCCAAATATTCACGTTTGCAATTATAAATGCAGATGAAGCCAGTGTATGTTTGTACAGGTGGGATGAAATAAACAAATGACAGTGAAAGCCTGTTTATCAAGATAATTGTTTGTTGCTCCTAGATCGAAAGATGAGCATAGAGATGGCGTTTGGGGTTTTTTAAGATATTCAGTATGTGCCATTTTTATTTTTTTATTTTTAAAAGCTGATTTTTATTGCTTTCTTCTTATGCTATTTAATCCCTTATGTTGTTGAGATTTTAAAGATGTGGGAATTATAGCTGGCTGTAAAAGAGTGCCTAATATTTGTGTGTGTTTTTTTAAATTTTTTATTGAGGTATAATTTACATACCATAAAATTCACCCATTTTAGGTAATAGAATTAAAACATTTCAGTAAATTTACAGTCGTGTAATCATCATCACAACCCAAATGCAGAACATTTCCATGTTTACCCATTTGCTGTCAGTCCTTGTTCCCACTCCCCATCCCTAGGTATCCACTAATTTACTTTCTCTCTGTATAGATTTGCCTTTTCTAAAATTTTATGTAAATGGAGTCATACAATATGTGGTCTTTTGGGGATGACTTCTTTCACTGAATGTAATGTTTTTGAGGTTCACCTATGTCGTAATATGTATCAGTAGTTTATTCCTTTTTATTGCCGAGCAGTTTTCCACTGGGTAGGTGTACCATACTGTATAACTTCACTAGTTAATGGACATTTGGGTTCATTTATGAATAACATGAATAATGGGGCTATTACGAATAATGCTGCTGTAAACATTCACACACACAAGTGTTTGTTCTGACATTACATAAATGATGAATAACCAAATGAGAAAATCGGGAAATTTCATTGCAAAATATTTTAATCTGAAAATAAAAAATCTTATCTTAGACCATTATCAGATTGCATTTTTACATTATATTAATTTCTTATTATCCCTTAAAGTGCTTTCTAGACTTGCAATATCATAGTAATCCTGTTGTTCTAAGGTAATAAAATCTCATACAGTAGAGATTCACACTTTTAAAATTTTATTTTTATAATCATTATCATTTGAGCCTCACAGTAGCCTTAGAGCAGTTAGATAGGACAAGTATTATTACTTGTCCCTCATTTGCTGCTACCAGAGGGAGTCTACATTCATATTCTGAGGTAATTGCTGTAGGAATCTCATCAAGACTATGCTTCCGGTTTGTGGTGTGCACAAAGGATAGGGTAGTGCCAAAGGACTGCTCTTACATGTGATGTAGATCCACGTTTGGAGTCTTTGTAGCTTATTCATTCCACAGATATTTGTTAAACATCTAGTACCTGCCAAGCACTATTTTAGAGAGGGATTGAGACATGAGAGGTATACTCTTAAGAAATTAACTGTGGAAGCCCAGAGGAAGACTATATCTAATAATGTGAAGGAGCCTTGTGGATAGGGAGGAGGTTATCAGTGCATTTTTGATAATAGTAATAGCTTATACGTAGTTAGTAATAATAATAGCTAATGCCTAGTGCTCTCTCCCAGGCATGTTCTAAGCACTTGGCTTATATTTACTCATGTCATCTTCACAACAACCCAGTGAGGCAAGTCATATCTTTATCCTATTTTGCAGATGAGAAAGCTACAAAAACCAAGGCTGGTAAGTTGATCAAGGTCACACCACCAGTAAATGGCAGACCTGGAATCTGAACCAGGCAGTGTGCCTCTAGCATCCGTGTCTCCTGCAAAGGTCTCTCGCAGTAGTTGGCACCCAGGCTGTATCTTGAATGACATTTTGTACTTTGGCAGAAGATGATTGAGATATGTCTACGTGGCTTTCTAGACAGAGAAATACCACAAGTAAAAGTAAGAAAGGCACAGGGTTGAGAGCGAGTATGAGACTACTTTTGAAGAGGTGGATGGTAAGAGATAAGACGAGAAAGACAAGGCTGGGTAAAGAATTTGGGTTTTGTGCTCTAATTTTTAAAATTATACCAAAGATACCACTTTATCCTTAGTATTAATTTTGTTCTTTTTAAGGCTTTCATTCTTTTTTTCTTGTAAAACATATCACACAACTAGAAAAGTTGCCTAATATACAAATATAAAACTTAATAAATTATTTTAAAATAACCACCTCTGTGGTCAAGAAATAGGTTGTTGCTGGGAGCCAGCAGCCCCTTCTTACTAGTAGTGATCTCTGCTGGTCATAGTCCCTTCCCTTTCTGCTTTTACCACCCACATACCGTATTTTTCCGGCGTATAAGACGACTTTTGAAACAAAAAAAAGTCAACCGAAAATTGGGGGCAAAAGACCAAAATTGCACAAAAATTACCTGCAGATCTTGACGACAAAGTAAGTCTTTTCTTTGAAGTGGGGGGTAGTCTTATACAGCAAATATAGGCCTAAATCTATGTTTTAACTGCAAAATTAGGGGGTCATCTTATACACCGGAAAATACGGTACTTTGCTGTCAAGATCTGCAGGTAATTTTTGTGCAATTTTGGTCTTTTGCCCCCGATTTTCGGTTGACTTTTTTTTTTCCGTTTAAAAAGTCGTCTTATACGCCGGAAAATACGGTACCTCTAAACATTATAGTTTGGCTGATTTTGAACACAGATTCACATGCTATATGCTAGTATATGACCTGGTCATTATGCTTGCAAAATCCATCCCATGTTGTTGTATGTAGCTGTTATTTATTCTTTTTTATTACTGTACTAGAGGCCCGGTGCACAAAATTGATGCATGCGTGGGGTCTCTAGGCTTGGCCAGCAATCAGGGCCTATTGGGGCCGTCTTGCCCAGTCCTGATTATGGCTGGGCCAGCTGGGGCCTATGGGCAGCAGGCCACTGGCCAGCCTCTGGCTGCCGGACAGGGCCTGCCAGAGGGGGAGAGGGATCGAGGGAGGTTGGCTGTGGGAACACACTGACCACAAGGGGGCAGCTCCTGCATTGACAGTCTGCCCCCTGGTGGTCAGTGTATGTCATAGCGACTGGTTGACCAGTCGTTCGGTCCTAACGGTCGCTTAGGCTTTTGTATATATAGAATGGCATTCCATTTTATGAATATTCCAGAATGTTTTTATCTCTTATATGAGAATATTTCAGTTATTCCCAGTTTGGGCTATTATGAATAATGCTGCTCTGAATATTTTTATATATGTCTTTTTGTGCACATGTGCATGATTTCTGTTGGGTAGATACCTGGGGTGGAATTGCTAGATCATGAAGTATGTCTGTCTTTAACTTTACTAATAGAACAGTAGAGCCAGACTGCATTCCAAAATGGATGTAGCAGTTGACATTTTCACACAATTAGTATGTGAGAAGTCCAATTGTTCCATATCCTTGACAGTACTTATTCTCAGCTCTTAAAGTTTGTAGCTATTCTGGTATATCATGATATATCATGATTTTTTGAGGGGGTATTTTTTCATTATGATTGGTTTTTTTGTGTGTGTGTGTGTGTGTGGTTTTTTTTGTATTTTTCTCACTTACTATTGAGGCGAGGCATTTTTTTCATATATTTATTGGCCATTTAGGTAATATAATTTTTTTGTTTGTTTGATGATGTTCCTCATTGAACCTTTTGCCCATTTTTTATTGAGTTAGCTGCCTTTTTTTTTTTTTTAACTTGTTAGAACTCTTTAATGTTTTGAATATGAGCCATTGATTGGTTTTATATGCCCTGCTTTTTTACTTTCAATCTTTAATGAACAAAAATTCTGAATTTTTGTGTAGTCATATTTATCTTTTTTTTTCTTTTTTTTTTATAATAGGTGCTTTTTGTGTCCTGTGTAAGAGATCCTTCCCTACCCCTAGGTTATGGAAACGTTATTCCATATTATCTTCTAGAAGCTTTATTATTTGTTTTTCACATGTATAGTTCACCTGGAATTGATTTTTGTATATGGTAAATCTTAATTAACTTCTTAGTACTCCTCTGCCTTCAAGATACTTTTTATATTTTGCCCAGATTTTCTGGCTGTCCTCGGCATTCATTGGTCTGGATTACATAGTTTACCATCCGCAGAGCAGATATCTCTTCTAAAGTTTTGGTTTCACTTTGACTTCAAAATGATCTGTTCTCTAAAGAGGCCTTAATAAATATGTTTACTATAAAAATAAAATTAAAAAGACTGAAAAATATATAGATTCATAGTTTGTTTCCTTTTTTTTTTTTAAATTTGAAATCAAAAGAGAAGCTTGTTTCATCAGTGTTTCTCTTAACTATAAAATACTGTTAGACAACTTAAAACTTGCTTCATAAAATAAACAACTGTACTACTTGCAGGATAATTTTAGAACTTTAATCATGTAAATTTTCAGATTAAAAAGCGTCCTTTATTGAACATTGACTTTGCTGATAAAAATAACAGTTTAACAGTAATAGTAGCTACCTCTCTTTCTCTGTCTTTCCATATATTTCAACCTCTTTTTTTGGCTACCGATGGACTGTGTGCAAACCACATCCAGAATGCTTTTAGTTTGTGCCACAAAATATGAAGAAAATGTTTTCAGTTTATGGCAACTAGATCCATGACATACGATGCTACAGGAACTGTTTTTACATGCATGCGAATGGAATAGCAAACTCGCTTGGTTATTGGCAAGGGGAAAGCTGGCTACGTGGCTGATGTTAACATGCTTTTTAAGACAGCCAGATCAAGAAATGTCTGAAGAATCTGAGACTGTAGCAGGAGATGATTTTCAGTTATTAAAACACAGCCTCGGGAAGCCAGGGGAAGGCAGTTTCTTGTGAGCCATTTACAGCTTCGAGAAGGGGAGCGTAGTGCAGGCGCCAGAAAGGAAAACCTGACGTAGCCTCCGGGGAATGCTGCCAGGGGAAGCACACACCAGTGTCCCGCTCTCACCAGAACCCCACCTTGCCCTGCCATTTCTGTTTCTGAGGTTCACAATGGAGGTCATAGCCAAGATATTAGGAATGACTGTGAGTATGTGGAAGTTA
The DNA here is from genome assembly GCF_964339955.1 of Pipistrellus hanaki. Lineage (NCBI taxonomy): Eukaryota > Metazoa > Chordata > Mammalia > Chiroptera > Vespertilionidae > Pipistrellus > Pipistrellus hanaki. The sequence continues at coordinate 185,664,400 of NC_140505.1, forward strand.
TGGCTCTCAAGCCACCCACTTCCTTCCTGCCCAGCTCTTGCTTATAACCATTCTCTTTCTCTTTTAAAATTAATGATTAGCCAAAGTGTGGTCTGAGGGTCCCTCCCCACCTGCCATCCAGACCCTTTCAGGGGGTCTGTGAGGTCACAACTATTTTATTAGTACTAGAGTGATGTATGCCTTTTAAACTCATTTTCTCATGACTGAAGAGTTTTTCCAGATGCTACATGACATAAGAGACTACAAAAGGTTGAATGCAAAAACAGAAATTAGGATACAGCTGTTGTCTCTTAAGATATTTGCAAAAATGTAAAACAATGGCACTTTTCTCAAATTTTTATCTTTTAAAATATTTTTAATTTTATATTTTTATTGATTGCAGAGAGGAAGGGAGAGGGAGAGAGAGACAGAAACATCAATGAGAGAGAATCATTGATCTGCTGCCTCCTGCACACTCCCCACCAGGGATCTACCTCATAATCTGGGCATGTGCCCTTGACTGGAATCGAACCTGGGATCCTTCAGTCTGTAGGCCGAGGCTCTATCCACTGAGCCAAACTGGCCAGGGCTGTTTTTTTAAATGAATACTTAGGAATAAATATTTTAAATTTTTCATAGTTTACTTTTTAATATGGTAAATATTGACAGTTATGACCCAAATAAACGAAAGCTCTTTAGGGTCCTTAATAATTTTTAAGAATCTAAAGAGAGCCTGAGGCCAAAAAGTTTGAGAATTACTGCTTTAAATCCCGTCAATTCCAGATGAAATCCTAGTTTCCATGAGGGCTGCAAAGATTGTCTAGCGCCACATGTGTCAAACACAGGCCCGCGGGCCAAATCCAGCCCGCCAGGCCTTGCAATGTGGTCCTCACCGCGCTGTCATCACTGCACTCCGCTGTCAGTTTATGACATTGTCAGTTTATGCCTGTTCAGTAAACCATTTGGCCCGCGATTTAGGCTGGATTTTAGATTTTGGCCCCTTCTCTGATTGAGTTCGACACCCCTAGCTCTAGCCCATTGTTTTAACTGCATTCCCGAAACTTCTGTGCCACACAGTTTAGCGCTTAGTTTTTGTGGAATTGCTTCCTGTGCTAGTTTTCTTCTTCTTAGTAAGAGTGTAAGGCTTCTGAGGACAGGGGTATCGTAAATGAGAGCTTTTGAAGACATCCATGATACTGTTTTTATTTATTTTTCTAAAAATACATTTTATTGATTTTTTTTTTTACAGAGAGGGAGAGGGATAGAGAGTTAGAAACAAGCAGCCTCTTGCACACCCCGCACTGGGTATGGACCCTCAACCAAGGTACATGCCCCTGACCGGTATCGAACCTGAGGCCTTTGAGTCCGCAGGCCGATGCTCTATCCACTGAACCAAACCGGCGAGGGCAGTCCATGATACATACTGCTGTGCACAGCATGAACAGTTGGTAATGATGACGATGATTATTATCTTTGATATCAATATTAAAATTTCCCAAACTCACTGGTTTATTGAAGAACCAATATGCCTTTACAATTTTTTAAACAACCTTAATAGAAATAGCTACTTGATTAAAAACAGCAACGCTACATAAAATCAACATACATATGGGAAAAGATTAAAGCCTTTTTAAAAATCATAAATTGTCAATAAATTGGCTATAAAAGCTGAGTATGTTAGTTGATCTGTTTAATTTTTATGTGACCAACAATTGCTATAAAACCTGAGCATAGGCCCTTGCTCTGAAAACACCGAGCATCGTGCTGGGCACTTAGTAAGCATTCAGCAAAGCCGGTTGAGTTGAATATGCTGTTTCAGTAGCCGGCCATCTTTACTGTTCTTGTAGCAGGCAACTGTCACTCCCTGCCCCCACCTTCAGCTGCGTGTGGGTCTTCAGAAATTAGCCTTATTTTCCTAAGCCCTTTCTGTTAAGGAACTGGCAAGTTATCTTATACTAAGCTAGAGGGCATTAGTTAACTGACCAAACTAAAATAGTAGCTTAGTAGCTGAAGGTGAGGCACATGCCTTTTCCTTCATCCTTGCTGCAGATTAAGTTGTGTGTGTGTGTGTGTGTTTATCAACACTCTCTGGCTTAAAATATTTAAGAATGAATTTAACAGTTTTATGTCAAGGTCCTGCTGTTAATCCCAAAGTTTCCTTCAGAGCTTCTCCCCGGAAGCCTGAGGGTCCCATACAGGTAGCATATTGCCTTGAGAATCAAGCATTATTTCACCATGGTGTTCCTAGAACCGAGCATGATACCTGGCAGGTGGCTCATTTGCTGAATGAATGAAATGAAATTTGTACTATGGCCCTGGATAAACTATTGTAACAGAAGCAGCATCCTTATTTGAGTAAACTAAGAATTTTTTTTTTTTTTTTATCTAAGAGGAATCTTTTTAGAATATTACTACTATATTGAGTTGACTTTGTTTTTCCCCTGCAAAGTAACTGTGTTTATTCCATAAGAATTTATTGGGATGTCCTTTGTACTAGTATTGCTTTAAATGATGGTCATGCAGTGATAAATCAGACTTAGATCGTGTGTTCAGCAAACCTCGTAGTATAAACAGCATACACAAGCCTAGTGGACATAAATACAAAGTTCAGTCGCTAACTCAGCGGAAAGATCCATCCATATCACCTATAGCAAGAGAGAGGAATCAAGAAAGACGTCATAGAAAAGGTTTCGCTAAGCCTGCATCTTGAAGGCTGAAAAGAAATTTGCCCTGTGAGAGGGAAGGCAGTTCCAAGTGAAAACAGCATATACACAGTTTCAGGCACATGAAACCATGGGGTGCTTAAAGCAATGTGGTTTTGTGAGTTGAAGCTGGGAGGTGAACAGGTACCAGGCCTTGTGACAATATCATGCATTGGAAATTAGATTTTATCTTGAAGATGGATGAGAGATATTGCAAAAGCAATGTGGGTTTGCACTTTATAAAAGTAATTCTAATGGCAGTGGAGGTGGGCTGGGTCTTGAGGGTAAGAAAATCAATTAAAAAAACATTTGGAATAAATAGGGTGAGAAACTGTGCCAGGACTAAGGCAGTAGGAATAGGGAAGAAAGTGTATCCTGAAGTAATGTATGTTTGGTGGAAGATGCTAACGAGGTCCCAGATTTTTTCTTTAGGTGGGATGATAGTATTTCCAAGTGAGGCTGAAGGAGAGGATTATTTTACTTAAGTTATGTTTTAGGGCAGTGCTTGGCAAACTCATTAGTCAACAGAGCCAAATATCAACAGTATAGCGATTGAAATTTCTTTTGAGAGCCGAAAACCGACTTTTGCGCATGGGCCACGAAGTTTCAGTCGCACTGTATGTGCGTGCCTACACGTGGTATTTTGTGGAAGAGCCACATTCAAGGGGCCAAGGAGCAGCATGTGGCTCACAAACGACAGTTTGCTGACCACTATTTTAGGGACCCAGAGAACATAAGGCAAAGAAGATTTATGAGCTAGTTGTAAGATGTCTTTGAAGATTGTAACAAAGATCAACATTGGGGAGAGACTCGGGAGTCATCAAGATACAAGTAGTAGTTAAATCTCTGGGAGAGGATAAGGACATGTACATAAAATAGAGAAAGGAAAGGATGACAGATCCAGAGACAGAGAAGCATCGATCTGACCATCAAACTTCAGAGGAAAGGCAAGAGGGGGCAGGGCAGGGGGTAGGGGGAGAGACCAACCAAAGGACTTGTATGCATGCATATAAGTATAACCAATGGACATAAACACTAGAGGGGGTGAAGGCATGAGCAAGGGGGTGGGGGGAGGACAATGGGGAGATAAGGACACATATGTAAAACTTTAATCAATAAAAAAATAAAAAAAAGGAAAAGGATAGGATGAACTCCTGAGGAACATACCAGTAATGAAAGGACAGGTAGAGAAAGGACATGCATCAAAAGAAATGGGTATGAAATGGTCTAAGAGGTGCAAAACAATGAATTTCACCCCTTCTGTGTGGTAAAGGGGCTAAACATGTTCCATGTCAGTTTGGGCATCCAACTAGGCTCAATCTTTGAAGCGATGAGTTGAGTTTGGTTCTCTGACCACAATCCCTGTCCCCCAACTCCCACATACAGAAGCAGCAGCTCCTTACCCAGCCCCAGCCTGCCCCAGATGGGAATCTGAAAACCAACAGTATTGACAAAGGCCTTGAGCTGGCTGCGAATCCAGGGAGGCAGGAGAACTCAGACACAGCCACGGGACCAGGAACTAAAAGAAGGTGCCCCTGGCCCAGTGGCTGGATCTATCTGCATTATCCTTAATTGCCAGATAGGAAAGGAGCTTCCAAAAGAGTTTCAGGTCTTTCTGATGTTTAAATGCCCAAGTTAAAGCAAAGCCAATGAATAATATTCATTGTATTTGGCAACTGGGACTGATAGAGAAAGAAATCAAATTGCAATGATTAATAAGTGAATGAAAGAGAGAAGGACATTGAGACCACAAATAAAATTTTCTTTTTATAAAAGCTTGACTGGGAGAGGAAAGAGGGGAGGGAGGACAAAAGCTCGAGGAGGTTACAGATTAAAGTGCTGGTTTTAGGAATGGGCAGACTTGAACATTTTTATAGGATTTCCAAAGTGTCAAACTGAAGTAGAAGTGACCGGAAACTGCAGAGATCACGGAACAATAGTCACTTGTGTATGGTGGCTGAATAAACCCATTTGCCTATAGCAGTGGTGGGCAAACTCATTAGCCCACAGAGCCAGATATCAACAGGACAACGACTGAAATTTCTTTTGAGAGCCAAATTTTTTAAACTTAAACTTCTTCTAATGCCACTTCAAAACAGACTCGCCCAGACCGTGGTATTTTGTGGAAGAGCCACACTGAAGGGGCCAAAGAGCCGTATGTGGCTCTCGAGCCGCAGTTTGCTGACCACGAGCCTATAGCAATGCTCCCTCAGGCGTTTGTTATTGTTACTGTATTTGTGTTACTTAAGTAACTAGGCTCCTTGCCCACCTGAGCTGGGAATGCTGCTTACCGAGCTGGAGTTGGGGTGTCCTCCTGGTCCATGCTTGTCTCCTGGGAACACCCCCCCGCCCCAGCCTCCTTGCTGGGGTTTTGTTCCTCCCTCACATCTGCTGCTTCACTTAAGACATCTTTTCCTGACGTCATGCTTGAAGTTAGGCCAGTTGCCAGTGACATAGGCAGTCTGGGTTTTCAGTGTTATTAGTGACTCAATGAAAAGTTTATAGCATATTCTTAATAGTCTGCAACCCCAAGTGATGCCCAAACAGATAAATAGTGGTGAGTCTTGGGAACACTGAGGTTGGGGGAGAGAAGACAGCCTTATGTTATTTGATTTTTTTTATATAAGAATCAAAATTGAATTTAAAAGAATTATGCTATATAATCAAGTTTAAAAATGAAACCCTACCATATCAGAAGTGATATTAATAACTATAGTTTTTGAATATGTATTTTTAAACTTGCCTTATTTCCATGGAAAGATGCAGTTTTAATTACATTCTGTGGGTTTAGTTAGGGGCTTGGCTGTGGAGGAACTCTTGAAATCTACTTGCAGGTTAGCTGGTCCCAGGGGTTGATTTAGTCCAGGATCCTCTGAACCTTCCCAACCCCTGTGAAAATCCCAAGGCCAGCCTGGTTATTCTGCAAGAGAAGAGAGAAAACTGGAGTGGTTCACATAGTTGACTGCTGCGGCTGTATATGATCAGATAGTAGGATTACAGTATATACCCTGTTTCCCCGAAAATAAGAAAGTGTCTTATATTAATTTTTGCTTCCAAAAATGCGCTAGATCTTATTTTCAGGGGATGTCTTATTTTTCCATGAAGAAGAATACTGTACACATTTATTGTTAAATGAAAATAAAGGAAATTTATTACCTGTATACGGTACAGTAGTACGGTAGTTGTCAACACAAACCAGACAAACTGTGAATCCTACAGTATCAGGAATTTACTCATTTATTCAATGACAATCATGTCATCATCTTCTGGAAGATCATCATAACAATCCAATTCCTGAATTTCCTGGTGAATTTCTTGTGACTCCATTTCTTTCAGAATCAGTGGACCAAATCTCTCATGTTTAGCCTAGGGCGGGCCTTATTTTCTGGGGGATGCCTTATATGTCACTCAGAAGGAAACCTGTAAGTAGGTCTTATTTTCAGAGGATGTCTTATTTTCGGGGAAACACGGTAGTTCTGAACATTTCAAACTGATATTTTGAAGGAATTTGCTCATACCTTAGAAGGAAAGTAGGACTGTAGATAAAACTTCAACTAGATCATTTCAAATGTTGATTTTAGAATTAAACTTTATGTTTATCTTGAGTATGAATCCATCTGATACAGAGGCTCACAGCCCTGTGGAGAGTAATGAAGCTGGAACACTGCCCAGTCTCCCTTGCCTGCCTCTCCACTGCTTTCACTCCTTTTCTCTCACTGGATGACAGAGTCCGGGACCAGCTGCCAAGCAGGCAAAGGGCTGAGCTGGCCACCGTGTCCTAAGCTTGTCTGTTAACAAGATATGTAATAATGAGCTACTTTATGAAGTTGGTACAGCGTTTAGACTACTGGTAAGTCTAGAGAAGCAGTCCTGTTTAGCCTGGGCAGAAACTAATCAGAATAGAGACCCGAAAATTAGAGTTGTCATCTTAATGATTTGTAGTGACAGTAAATTAAAGCAGTGTTTTTCAACCTTTTTTGGGCAAAGGCACACTTGTTTCATGAAAAAAATCACGAGGCACACCACCATTAGAAAATGTTAAAAAATTTAACTCTGTGCCTACATTGACTATATATAAAGTAATTCTCTTGAATAGGAATCAAATAAACACAAAGAAAGTATTTTATAATTACTTTATTATAAAATATTAAGTAAACAAAATAGTGAAAAATTATAAAATTCTTGTCTTGTCTGCACCTACGGCACACCAGGCAACATCTCGCGGCACACTAGTGTGCCGCGGAACAGCGGTTGAAAAACGCTGAATTAAAGAATCCAGTCTGTCTCTGAGGTACTGAGGGTCACACATAACTGCATAGCTCCCATTCTCCGTGAGGGCCAGATCCATCTTGGAAGTGGCAGCTGGCTTCTTCCATGTCCCCCAGTGCCTTTTATTTAATGGGGAGCATCTGTGTTGAAGCACTGGGGTATAGGGATCATGTCAGGATTCAGTTCAGTTTATGTTTATTAAACTGCTACCTGATACCAAATTCAAAGATGTGTGAGACAGATATCTTGTTGTCTTGAGTGAAGGAAATAGACCCATGGATATTACCAATATTACATGGTATACCTCAGAGGAGGAACACTTAGTGGAGCCAGGGAGGGTAAACTTCAAAACAATACCCGAGGCAGATCTCAAGAGAGGAGTGGAAGGGAATTAGGCAAAGGGTCCTCAGAGACATCAGTGCCAGGAAGTCATGTGGGCAAGGAAACCAATAGCAGTCCATGTGAACAGAGTGTGAAGTGATGATGCAGCTAAGAGAGAGCTTGAATTTTACCCCAAAAGTAATGTGTAACTCTTTGAGTGAATTTTGGCAGTGATATATTCAGAGATCAAATTTTCTTTTTAGAGATTGCTGGGACAGTGTATAGTAGGAGGATAGGGATAGTAATTAAAGTATTACTAATACTCATTACATAGCACAATTCCGTCTAAGTTTTGTTTATTCAAATACTAAAAAAACAAAGTGACATAGAGGTGATGGCAGATAAGGGGGCAGCAGATGTTTGCAAGTCTCGCTGAAGTCCCACCTCAAACACTGTGACATAAGGTGGGACTGAAGCTGTCATTTACAGTCTGTAGCCCTGGGGAATGGGATGCACTTCCTTGGACAGAAACATTGATTGTGAAACTAAGGGGCCAATTTCCAAACAGCGACAAGCTTTCTGGCACAGTGTGGGCGCTAATGGCGGATACATTTCTGCCAGTTTTGTCTGGCATTGTTTTGCCCACCTGTACACACACAGAGGTCCAACCTCGAACAGAATATCCTCCTGATGTTCGTTTTTGCCGTTATAACATGAAGTGACAGGCTTGGGGTCTCTAAGTATCAATTAATAAATGACTGTCATTTCATATATTTTGATGTATTTGAATATTCACAGATATATAAATATGTATTTCATATATATTAAGAGACATTTCATCTTGAAATGAAAAAACATTTCACAGCATTTATTAGCATCTTGCTATGATCTGATTTGATTTTTAAGAGGCCATTCCAGCCATTACTTGGGAATGGATTGGGGAGGAGCAAGAATAGGCTCACAAGTGAGAAGTGATGATGGCAACGCAAATGAAGAATTGTGGGTAGATCCGAGATGCATATTGTGGAAGCACAAATGACAGGACTTGCTGATGGCTGTGAGAGGACTGGGCTAGAGTGGGAAATCCAAGATGAATCTGAGGTTCTGACCAGCAGCTAGGTGGAGGATGGCGCCCCTGTTTGAGACAGGGGAGATATGGAGAAAGAGGTCTGGGAAGGGATGAAGAGGGAAATTTGGGATGCAATATTAAATCTAAAGCGATTATGAGACATCCTCACATGAAATGGAGAAGTTGAAAAGGCAATTTGCTATTTTTCTGGTAGGACACGAGGGTAAAATAAATAATAAAAGTCTAATGTAGGTTTTAATGTTTCTTCAGCAAGCATTCATATTTCAGTTCATATTCTTAATAACCACTTGGCTTTACTAGTATTGAGCATGTGGTTGGTGCTGCTTTGTACTAAGTGTTCACATATTTTATTTAAACTTCCAAAGAACCCTCTGAGAAAGATGCTGTTACTGTTTCCAGTGTTGAATGAGGAAGCTGAGGCTTGAGCGGTTAGGCTATTAGCTGGTAGATAAGTGGTTCCCAACCTCTTCTTGGCCATGCCCTAAGAATCTCTAAAATCCTGATGTCCCTCCTCCCCTGTGATATTTAATTCTTACTATTCAAAAAGTGAGCTCCTATGCACATGGAGGAAGCCTCAAAGGCCATTTACTTGGTCTAAACATGGCATCCATGAAAGAGAAAAATAAAAGAACAAAAGGACAATTGAAATACTAGGAAGAAATCACTAAGGAATTGTTGGAGAAGCCTGAATGCGTACTGGGCTGCCTGAATTCTGAACTTGTGTTCCGCCATTTGCTATGGCATCTTGCTACGAGTGTGTGGCTTACTGTGATTTTTCTCTCTTTTCAGGGTTTTGGTTTTTGCACTGAATGTAGTCTAGATTCATCTTCACGGGCGTGTGTTGCCCCAGGATACTGTCAAAGGTAAGTTTTTAAAATTTCTTTTTACCCAGTATCAGCATTGAATGGGAAAGTCTTCGTCTTAATAAGAATAGAAGTACATGTTGATGTCATTACTTATTTCCAGAGTTCTCACGGAAGGGTATTTAGAGTGTTCATCACATCAGCCCTTTGTATTTCTACATTGGTAGGTCCCCTTAAAAAGCATTTGTATTTAGGTTGATACTGATATTTGGTGTCTCGTCGTTTTATGAAGCTGTAATTTGTCATTAGGATTTAGCAATTCCACAGTTTTATGTGAGTGTATTCCTAGCTTCTCTGCTAGTCTGTCCCTGCTGCAGTTTGTAGTCCACATTACTGCCCGCGTCAGCTTTCTAAATGAGAGATTCACTCATGTCAGTCCTTTGCTTAAACAGCTCTCATGGCTCCCAGTTGCTACAGATTTCATCCTTTCAAAACCTAATTGCAACCAACATTTCTGGCTTCTTTCTTACTGAACCCCTATCCGTAAGCCTTTTCCTATTTCCCAGATAGTTCTTTCTCACAGCTTTGTGCCTTGATTGATACTTTGCTCTTTGCTTAGAGTTTGGAAGAGGGGAGAAAAATGCAACTACACTCTTCCTTCTTGTATATTTTCTATTGTCCCCTTCTAGATTCTCTTGGCGATTTTCTTTTTCATCTGTGTTCTAGGAGCATCTGTCATTATTATAGTAACAAAGCATTCATTACTTTACATTAGAGTTGTTTATTAGTATTTTGTCTCCTTTACTAGTCCATAAACCCTTTGAAACTTCTTGGAGAGGAACTGTTCTTCTGTGCCTGTTGTCTGCTCCTAGACACCTTGTTCAGTGTTATACATATATTAGAGGCCCGGTGCATGAAATTTGTGCATGGGGGGGCGGGGGGGGCCTCAGCCCAGCCTGCAACCTCTTCAATCTGGGACCCCCTGGGGGATGTCTGACTGTGGGTTTTTAGGCCTGGGATCAGGCCTAAAAACCGGCAGTCGAACATCCCTCTCACAATCCAGGACCACTGGCTCCTAACTGCTTACCTGCCTGCCCGCCTGATCACCCCTAAACTGCCTCTGCCTGCCGGCCTGATTGCCCCTAACTGTGACCCCTGCCAGCCTGATCACTCCCTTACCACTTCTGCCTGCTGGCCTGATCACCCCTAACTGCCCTCCTCCCTCTTCCCCCCTGCTGGCCTGGTCACCCCTTACTGCCCCTCCTGCCAGTGAGGTTGCCCCTCACTGCCCTCCCCCCAACCCCCGCCAGCCTGGTCACCCCCAGCTGACCCCCCTGCCGGCCTTGTCGCCCCATGCAGCCTGCTGTTAGATCTTCCATCTGGTTGTTTCTGTTGTGATGGCCCCTGGCTTTTTATATATTAGAATTATTTAATTTAATCTTATAACACCACCTCCTGAACAGTTTTATGGGTAAAAATAATGAAAATTAAAAAGGTAAGTAACTTGCGCAAGATTACACAGCTACCAAGTGTCAAAGAGTAATGATTTTGCCCGTTCAAAACCAGTGCTTATTGTACTAGGCCACATTAGCCTAGCACCATCTGGCATGTGGTTGGGACTCAGTAAATATTTATTGAATTGCTATCTATAGCAGTTTAAGTGAAAAGGACTTTAGTTGATTAATCTAGTCATTCCTACATGGAGATTTATTGAATTCCCATTAAATACAGCTACATAGTTTTAAATAAACTGTGAGTATAGAGTGTAATGAGATATAGTGTCTGGTACTAAAAGGTCAACAGTCTAATAGGAAAGGCATATATGCAAGCAAATAAATCCAATAAAGTTGCAGATCCTATAACAGTTCAAATAAGATCCGCTGGGGACACTGAAGGAGAAATCAGCAGTTCTACCTTTCTAAGAGCTGTGTCTTAATGAGGACTATCAGGGGAGGAAGGGGCACAGGGAATAATATGAATAAAGCCATGGACTCCTGACACAGTCTGGCATATTTGTGAATCTATAAGTAGCTCAGTGTGGTTGGAACAAAAGGAACAAAAGGCCTGGCTAGTGACACTGGAGAGACAGGTGAAGGCTGGATCCTGGAAGGCTTTGAAAATATTAGCGTATTTGCCAACTTTTAGAGGGGACCTAGCACAGATGCTGTATGACATTCCTCATAGTTGGTCATTAACATTTGTCGGGTCCTGTGTGTGCTGAAGCACTGTGCCAGGTCACAACTATCTGTCACTTACTGTGTATGGCAAATTGATGACAGCTCTGAGGTGAAATGATGTGCTGAAGCGGAAATGAAGTGCTTATGTTGTCACGTCATTTTTGACAGCTTTACCACCACTTGTTCACCCCGCCAGTTAATGTTCACATAACTGGACTTTGTCACGGCTTTGTCATCACCCCGTTAGCACCGATACACTGGACCCTATGTCACTTCCCACGTGGAACCCCTCGCTTAACCATAGACTTCTGCATTGCCTGATTCTCCTTCCGTATTGTCAAAAGGACAGTAAACTGACCTAGAACCTCAGACACAACTATAAGCTATGCCTTCAAATAAGAATGTCATCAAGACTTTTTCAAAAAACACATGAAAAATATTAAGGGTAGTTTCAAAACAACAAGAAAATGAGAGGGAGCAAATTAAATAAAGGACAAATAATAAACAGGTATGTGTATGAAATACAGTAAGTAGGCAGGTTATATGGTGTTAATCAGGAAGGGTTTTTAGAATTACAAAATGACTGAATATGAGAAGGATGGGAATGTGTGGCGAGAGTGGAAGGTTTGCCTTAGTGAAGGCTCACTGTCCCCACAGGCACCAACCACATTTAGCCACCAAGTTGGAACTGAAAGGGACCCACTAAATAATATTCTATTTCCTGTCTACATTCTGAAACAATGGAAACACGATGAAGGAGTAAGACAGGCAGAGAACAAAATTTCACTTTTATTCTAAGTTGGCATGGGAGAACTGAATTCCAGGTTTTCTCCCCCAGCAGCACTAGTCTGGGATGGAAAGCACTGTTCTCCTAGAAGGAAGAAAGGAGCAGAGCAGAATAGGTACCCCCCAGGGGAAGGGGGGACAAAGTTGGGGGGGAGACTCTGCAAGCACAGTTTCCTCTTCTAGGCTCACAGCAGGAGCCAAGGCTATGATAAGAGGAGGAATAGCAAACTGACCGATACTGCCCTGTGTGGAGGGGAGCGTCAGGGGTGAGGAAGAAGTGTTTCTCCTCTGACACTCACCAGCTTTTGTCTCTTACATAGTAAATGGCTGTCAGCAGGGGCGTGTCTGTCCCCCTGAGGTCAGGGATAGTCTCAGGACCGTCCCACTCTTACTTTCATGGGGACACCACCCCACTACCAATCGCTGTTCTCTTGGGACCTCTCTTGGGACCATCAAGAGATTTTGTCCCCAGAAGATTCTAAAATGGCTCAAAATGGTATACAAATTATATGAACTCAAAGGCTAACCAAAATCATTTCAGCACTGTCCCTGCCACCACCAAATTTAAAAAGTAAGCCTACCTCCAGCCCAAGAGCAGATAAAGTTACGTTCCCTGAATGCAATGCTCAGTCTTGCCAAAGATTGTAGCACCGACACATTGGCATTGGAGAGAGGGAAGGATGGGTGAGCTTCTCTTGGTTTGAGCCTCACCATGCTCCCGTTAGTCCATGCCAGTGTCCAGAATATATGATTTGGACACTGCCACCATTTGGAACAGTCTGCCAGCAAGAGGTTAAATCTGGAACTGTGCCTTTATCATATCTACGGGAGAGGGGAAGGGAACCGTAATGCACATGTTTTCTCTTTTAAAGATTACTATTTGAAATATCACCTCCTTCTCGCAAAATGTAGATGTTTATAGTGGCGGCCCCAGTCACCAGCTTCCCTCTCTTCCTCTCTCCCTCCCTGCCTCTGTTCTTCCTCCCTCTTTCTCTTTTCTCCTTCCCTGATGTGAAGTATTGTGAGAAACATCTTAATTTCCAATTCCCCTTTGAATTGCCTATGGAAGCCTAGCACAAACAATTTAAACCTAGCTCACTGGTTTTGCAGCTCATGTGCTATTTCAAATTTAGTTGCCTTGCAGCTTATATGCATCAAATAATTGTTCTCATTAATATCCAAAAGGCCTGCGTGAAGAAAGTCTTTTTTCCTAAAGTCTAACAATCTTTGTCTCAGCCATGCCTGCTGAGGGAAAGCTGTGTCGGCATAATTCAAGGTCAGGCATCAGCCTTCTGTGCTTTGAAGCTACCCAGGCCTGCTAATGCCCTATTCCCTTTACTGAGGCCAGCACAGCTGGCGTTTGCCTGCTAGGTCAGAGTGGCTAGTGTATGCCGAGACCACTTGTGCCTCTGACATCTAGAGCTTTCAGTGCTGCCACCGCGGCAGAGCGTGGCTCATTTCTTTGCTGAGGCCGGCAAAGCCCTCCAGCCTTCGCTAAGGCTTTCTGTGCCCGTACGTGCAGCCTGTCTCTATAGAAACTGCCACTACCCGCCGAAACCGGTTTGGCTCAATGGATAGAGTGTCGGCTTGGGGACTGAAGGGACCCGGGTTCGATTCCGGTCAAGGGCATGTACCTTGGTTGCGGGCACGTCCCCAGTAGGGGGTGTGCAAAAGGCAGCTGATCGATGACTCTCATCGATGTTTCAACTCTGTATCTCTCTCCCTTCCTTTCTGTACAAAAATCAATAAAATATATTTAAAGAGGGGGAAAAAAAGAAAAAAGAAGAAACTGCCACTACCTGAAGACAGAGTTGCCATAACTACAGTCACCACTAAGGTCAGAATACAGTGTGGCCTGTGGTTTATAAACCTGTAATTTGGCCTCAGTAATTAAAAGCTAGGGTACAACTGTAAAAGCTCAATGGCCCAATGTAAAACCTCTTCAGGGTCAGAACACTTTGCCCCCCTCAGTAAAGACCAAGGCCCTAAGTCCTGGCCCCCACAGAAGCCTCAGGAATTCCACATGTACATTACTCCGCAAATTTTACTTCCAGTCTGTTTATCAAGACTGATCTCATCCAGTAGGTGTTAGGGTTTGTGAGATACCCAATAGGCAGCACTCTTAATTTTCCCTTGGCTGAATTCTGTACCAATTGAGAAATAAGATAAGAGAAAGGCATTTGGGAGACCAAAAACATAATTAGCTCTTTCTATGAAAATTAAATTGATAGCACTGGAAAAACTCAATCAACATATCTAGGAAGATTTGGTATGTAAATTACTTCCAAATGTCTTTAAGTTCTAATGCTACTTTCCTGAGACAGAGATTGTGTTTCGGAGATAATGCATTATAGGCACAGCTGACCAAGAAAGGTCCCCACTCTCTCAGTGCCATTTCCATTTGAATGTGCTGGGAAAAAGGAATGCTTCTTCCCTCTCCAAGGTTCCCTCCTGGCTCTTCTCCACGCCACACACACCGCCCCAGAGGAGGTACAGGATCTTATCTGAAGGCACGTCCAGAGGGAGAAACAAGATATGTGATCTCTCTCTTCCTTTTGGAAGCCAGCCTTCCCCAGGGAGCGCCCATTCTCCTCTGCTCCTGCCCCTATCAATGCAGGCCCCTCACAATCACCTGCGAACGGGCAGGTCTGAAGAGTTCTGGGGTTCAGGGTTAAGTTCACGTGCCTGCAGATTCAAGCTGAATCCTCCAGTTTAGCTTTATTCATAATAGAGATGATATTTTGGTCTCCCACATGCCTCCATAAAGAGATTTCTCTGCACACGCAGAAAGTACACTATGAAGCATCTTTTCAGCTTTTATATTTTATATGAGCCTTTTAAAGCATTTGAAATATTTAAAAATATTTGTACCTGCATGTATAATACAGATATTTGTGTCACTTTTGAGTAATGATTACTCAGTACTTACTTATTTAATGAATTAATTTGAATGTTGCATAAACTTATAGTTGCTCTTAATAAACTTTTACTAATTCATTGTATTCTTGGAGGAAAATTACTTTTTATTGTCATGCCCTATGAATAACCTGTTCTCTTATAAAAAGAAATTGACATTTAATTTATTAAGCACATTTTCTTAAAATAAAACAAGTAGAATCAATCATTAGAGTACAGCTTAATTTCAGTCATAAAATATCACAAGTGTGAACATAAGTTATAAATGCAAGAAACCCAGCCAGTTTTAATAGCCTAGCTTAATATCCAGGCAGTACAATTGGCTGCCGCATAACAATCCTATCTAATAAAGAGGGAATATGCTAATTGACCATCACACCCTCACAAGGTGGTGGCACCCACAGCCACAAGATGGCAGTGCCCAGTCCCCTCAGCCCTGCCTCATCCAGCTAGAGTTCCCCAGTCTCTTCAGCCTCGCCTCATTCAGCCGGAGTCCACCAGTCCCCTCAGGCCCTCCTCACCCAGTCCCTGCAGCATCCAGCCTCATCTATCCTCAGTCCCCAAGTCCCCTCAGACCCATGGGGAAGGCAGTTGGGGGCCATTGGGCTGGCAGGGGAAAACAGTTGGAGGCGATGGGGCCGGCAGGGGATGATCATGTCAGCAGGGAGCAGTTAAGCATCAATCAGGCCTGCATGAGAGCAGTTAGGGGGCTATCAGGCTGGCAGGCAGAGTGGTTAGGGGCAATCAGACAGACAGGCAGGTGAGTAGTTAGGAGCCACAGTCCTGGATTGTGAGAGGGATGTCCAACTGCTAATTTAGGATCAGGCTATACTGGCAGTCAAACATCCTCCTAGGGGTCCCAGATTGGAGAAGATGCAGGCTGGGCTGAGGGACACACATCCCCATACACGAATTTCATGCACCGGGCCTCTAGTTGATTCAATGCTTTACTTGGGTAGACATCCTAGTATTTGTACTGTATGAGTTACTGAAGATTTTCACTATCACTTCTGCCAAAAGACAAATAAAAAGAAAATTGTCTAGTACTGTTCAATACTCCAATGTCTTAAACTTTTGCTAGCTAACCTTCCTCAAGGTAGGGAAAATTCCCTCTCTACTTCAGTTATATGTGTATAGACAGTCAGATGTACATACACATACACACACACACACACACAGGTTAAGGTCGTACTTCACAGTGTACTGTATCAGTAACAGAATTTTAGTCTAATCTTTGAAAAAACAAATGTCTGAACTGAATTCCTTGTGTGTTTTTCTCTTCCTCCCTCTCTTAGGCAGTACTTGTGTGTTTCTGCAGAGTTTTGCACAGAGTCTGTTCCCATGCAAACCAATGAGGGAGAAGTATCGGAAGAAAGTGGTTCCAAGGTCAGTGAATTGCTAAAGGTGTAAACAATATGAGTAGAAATGAAAAGCAGAGACATGGGATGAGTGGAATGGGTGTTTTGTTTTAGGTGAATTTAGAAATTACATTGATTTAAGGTAGACAACCTTAGATTGAGGTTTTTTCCCTCAATATCCATTTTTGTTATGCCACATGAGAAATTTGAAACAGATTTTACTGAACTCCTGGAGAACTTAATGATTAATTTGTAGAATACTTTACCTTTTAATATTTTGTTATACAAGTTATTTATACTTATTTGAAAATTAAAACAAATTTCACTTTACCTTTTAGTATTTTGTTATGCAAATTATATATATATATATATATATATATATATATATATATAAATACTAATTTGAAAAATTAAAATAAATCGAAAGTGTGTACAGTAAAATGTAGAAGTATTCCTGTTGCACAGAGGCATCACTGATTACTTTTTACACATTTTTTATTATACATTTTTAAGTAGTAGCTTATTGTTTTTTTAATTAATTATTTATTGCCAAAATAAATTATTTTGAAAGTCATTTGAAAGACACTAAGACTCAACAGATACAGATTCCAAATTCATATTCTGTCCAACCCCTATCACTGTCTCTGTCATGCCATTGGTTTGGTTTTTCAAGCTAAAGCTTAAGTGACTGTTATCACTGTCAAACCCTCTATATAAATAGTTATCTGTGTATTTATGTATAACAGTATGATCTGTCTTTGTGTCCTGAATCTGCTTGGCTCTTTCTCTGTTTGGAAATATAGGACCCTCAGTAGCACCCTCACTTCACCTCCCTCCTTCTCCTTTCATTGTTGTCTCTAGTCCCCCCCTGGAAGTGCCAAGGATGCCTCACACTGTGTCCAGGCCAGTGCCCAGCACTTACAGCATTATTGTCTGCCCTGGACCCTCCTAAGGGGATTCCTTTTTTTGTCTCCCCTGCTACTGGTAGTCTCTGTTGAAAGGCTTATTCCTTCACCAGAGTAAAAGTGGAGAGGCGTCAAAATGTCACTGAGAATGGTCAAAACATCACGTTGTGTGGAAGATGCCAGGAACAAAAGGTCCTTTTGTGTGATTCCATTTATATGAAATAATGCAGAATAGATAAGTACATTGAGATAAAACACAGCCTGGTGTTTATCAGGGGCTGTTTGGGGGAGAAGAGAAAATGAGGAATAAGTACTTAGTAGGTACAGGGTTTCTAGTTGGGGTGATGGAAATGTTTTGGAACTTGATAGAGATGATAGTTGTACAACATTGTGAATATACCAAATGCCACTGAATTGTTCAACTTATAATGGTTAATTTTATGTTATGTGAATTTCACATCAGTAAATTATTATTATTTTTTTGTTAATCCTTACTCAAGAATATTTTTCCGTTGAATTTTAGAAAGAGTGGAAGGGAGTGGGAGAGATAGAGGGAGAAACATCAATGTGAGAGAGCCACTTTGATTGGTTGCCTTCTGCATGCGAGCGAGCCTACAATCAAGGTACATGCCCTTGACCAGAATCGAACCTGGGATCCTTCAGTCCTAGGCTGACGCTCTATCCACTGAGCCAAACTGGTTGAGACATATCAGTAAATATTTTTTTTAAAGACAGGAAAAAAAATACAGTCAAACCTTGATTCTTGAATGTCTCCCATCTCAAACAATTCACTTCTCAACGTGACAACCCTTTCATGCTGATACTTGTAAGATCAGTCACATGTCTCTCAGATGACAAACAAAGGAGAGAATGTGCAAGTAAGAGTCAGTTTACCAGAAAGGATCCAAGATGGCGGTGTAGGTAAACACACCTAAACTGCTGCCATGCACAACAATTTCAAAACTACAACTGAAAGACAAAACATCTACTACCCAGAACCACGGGAAAGCTGGCTCAGGGGAAGCTCTACAATTAGACTTAAAGAGAAAAGAGCATTCAGAGCACAAGTGCTGAAAAACTGGGGTACTGAGGTGTGAGCGCCATCGGGCTGGCAGCGGATCCTGGCTGGTGGAGGGCGTTGCTTTCTTCAACCTGAAGACAGACAATCTCCCAATCTCTCTGAAATCCAGTTTCTGGGGAGAAGCTAGACTGTCTGCCATCAGGTCTGAAAGTGAGGATGGCTTGCTTGCAGAGCTGCGCGCAAGAATAATTGTTTGCTGTGCTGGGGCGCAAGATGCAGGGACGTGGTCGGAGAGACACAGAAGGCTGACGCAGCCATTGCTGTTTGTCACGCCCTAACCTAGTGACGCCCTAACCTATTGACGCCCCACACAATCTACAAATACACCCAAGCTCCAAGCAGCAGCTTTTGCATATGAATGGCCTTCTCTATTGCAGTTTAACCTAGCAAACTTGCAACCTGGTGCAGACAGCTCCAAAGCCTCCAAACTCTACGCAGGGAGGAGAGGACTGTGGTTCTCACTTTAGCTCCTGCAGAGTGGCCTCAGACAGTGGCTCAACTGAACCCCATTGGAGATCCAGAAGCCAGTGTATCTAGTGATCAGTGTGAGACACCAGATTTCAACTCCTCACATCCATAAGTGACACTTCGGGAGGCAGACTCAGTGAGCACCAAAGCCCTCTGAAACAAGGCCTGCACCATAAGCGTGTTTCCAGCGCAACAGTTCTTCCATTATAGACACAGCGGGTCCTCACAGCCAATTGGCCTGGAGGTCAATTCCTCCCAGTGTACCAACAGCAACCAAGGCTTAACTACAGACTTTGCACTCAGCCCACAAAGATGTGTACCAAGAGAATCACCTTGGGTGATTGGGGAAGCTGAGCTACTGGCCACTATAGGTCACCTACCACACAAAGCCACTCCATCAACTCAGGGAGGCAACCAAAATGCAGAGACACAGAAGCATGTCACAAATGGGAGAGATGGAGAAAAGTAAACTACTGGATGACACAGAGTTCAGAATCACATTTATAAGGTTACTCAAGAATCTTCTAAAAACTGCTGAGAAACTTGAAGAGACTTTCGAGGACCTTAATGAGAATGCCAAAAAAAATGGAAAAGGACCAGTCAGAAATTAAGCATACACTGTCTGAAATAAAGAATATATAGAAACTCAACTGTAGATCAATGTACCCCAAGTGTCAAATCAAAGATCTGGAATATGAGGAAACAAAAAACACCCAACCAGAGAGGCAGAAAGAAAGAAGAATCCAAAAATGTGAGGATAGTGTAAGGAGCTTCTGGGATGGCTTTAAGTGTACTAACATCCGGATTTTTGGGGTGCCAGAAGAAGAGAGAGAGAAGGATATTGAAGGCCTATTGAAAGAAATAATGACAGAAAACTTTCCCTTTCTGGTGAAAGAAATAGACTTACAAGTTCAGGAAGCACACAAAACCCCAAACAAGAGAAATCCAAAGAGGACCACACCAAGACACATCATAATTAAAATACCAAGGGCAAAAGACAAAGAGAGAATCTTGAAAGCAGCAAGAGAAAAACAGTTAGTTACCTACAAGGGAGTACCCATATGACTGTCAGCTGATTTCTTAACAGAAACTATGCAGGCCAGAAGGGAGTGGCAAGAAATATTCAAAGTGATGAACTTCAAGAACCTACAATCAAGATTACTGTATTCAGCAAAGCTATCATTCAAAATTGAAGGTCAGATAAAGAGCTTCACAGACAAGAAAAAGCTAAAGGAGTTCATCACCACCAAACCAGGATTACATGAAATGCTGAAGGGTATTCTTTAAGAAGAGGAAGAAGAAGAAGAAAAAGGTAAAGGTAAAAATTATGAACAACAAAAAGACATTAAATACATACCTACCAACAAGTGAATCTGAAAATCAAGTGAATAATAAATCTGAAGAACAGAATGGACTGGTGAATATAATAGAATCAAAGATATAGAAAGGGAGTGGACTGCCGAAACCTGTTTGGCTCAGTGGATAGAGCGTCGGCCTGCAGACTGAAAGGTCCCGGGTTCGATTCCAGTCAAGGGCATGTACCTTGGTTGCGGGCACATTCCCAGTGGGGGGCATGCAGGAGGCAGCTGATCGATGATTCTCTCTCACCAATGTTTCTAACTCTATCCCTCTCTCTTCTTCTCTGTAAAAAAATCAATAAAATATTTAAAAAAAAAAAAAGAATTTAGAGGTCAGTAGAGGATGATTACAGTAATAATGCTCATTAATTTTAAAAAAAACATTAAAAAAAAAAGGGAGTGGACTGACAACTCTCAGGGGGAAGGGGGTTTGAGGGGTGTGGGAAGAGATTGGACAAAAATCTTACACCTATGGATGAAGACAGTGGCAGAGGGTAAGGACATGGGGTGGGGTGGGGAATCAGGTGGAGGGAAGCTATGGTGGGGGGGGGGAAGAGGAACACCTATAATAATCTGAACAATAAAGATTTATTATAGTAAAAAAAAGTCAGTTTACCAGTGTTAAAATCACAATATATTGTGCTATGAATATTTTCATGGTTTTTTGCCTTTGTTGCTGCTTATAATTATTATTAAGTTTTCATTTTTTACTATACACTTCCTTCCCTTTTTGTTAGATTTTCATTTATATTTCATATCCTTTTTGTTTTTAAAGTGTTCATTTATAGATTAAATATACATTAAACATGTACTATATAAAAGAAGGGTTACAACAGGGAGTCACTTGGAGGTCTGAAATGGATTAATTCAATTTAATGGGGAAAGTGATTCGGTTTCAAACAACCTTCGGAGGGAATTAAGTTCAAGCAACGAGATTCCACTGTGTCTGTGAATTCCCATCAGGCCAGTCCTCGCTGCCCATGGGCCTCATGCAGTGCTTCACTGCGTGTGGAGAGGCCACCCCTTCTCCGCTCTGTTGTGCTTTGTGGGCTGGGCTTCGCAGCAGTGCTGTTTGAGCCCCAAGTCTCAGGGTCCCTCATGAAAACAGCTCCTTAGCCAAAACCGGTTTGGCTCAGTGGATAAAACATCGTCCTGCGGACTGGAAGGTCCCAGGTTCGATTCCAGTCAAGGGCATGTACCTTGGTTGTGGACACATCCCCGGTGCAGGATATGCAACAGGCAGCTGATCAATGTTTCTCATTGATGTTCCAAACTCTCTGTTTTTTTGATTCTCCCTTCCTCTCTTTTAAAAACTCAATAAAATATATATTTTTAAAAACAAGAAAACAGCTCTTTTAGCTTCTTTCTGAATCCCCCCTCTCTACAGTCCATGGGTTGGGGAGAGAAATAGATATTGGCCTGTTCTCTTGTTTGTTTTATTCCCATCTCACCAGAAGAAACATAAATAATAAATTAATTAATTTTTTAAAAAGCAGAAGTCTATAGACTTGCATCAGATTCATCTAGATCACATGTGTCAAACACAAGGCCCACGGGCCAATTCCAGCCCGCCAGGCCTTGCAATGTGGCCCGCACCGCGCTGTCATCACTGCACTCCGCTGTCAGTTTATGACATTGTCAGTTTATGACTGTTCAGTAAACCATTCGGCCCGCGATTTAGGCTGGATTTTAGATTTTGGCCCCTTCTCTGATTGAGTTCGACACCCCTAATCTAGATCCTGAAGCTCATTTAGGATTAGTCAGAATCTGGGATACACACATACCCTAGGACTCTTTCCCCAGACACACAGACACAGACACCCAGGACAGCCAGACCTCAGAATTTCTGAAATTCCCAATTTATTAACTTGCAGTGAACTATGTTAGGAAAGACCGGACTCTTGGGTCCTCTGGTTAATACATTCTCTCCCTGAAGAGCTCAGTTGTAATTGGAACTTGGTGAGCATGGAATTAGACCAACGTAGAATGTTTTATTGTGTCATAAACTTAGTTTCCACCTTCTTTCTGAGAAAAACGGATAAGACTGGTTTTCTTGACTTTTAAATTATTGTATAGTTTATCAATTTAGAATCAGTTAGACTAAATAATATACATTCCACCTCAATGAGGGGGTAACCATAAAAGAGAAGGACAAAGGATCTGGGAAACAGCTGCTCCAGTGCAGGAGAGAGAGCAGGGAATTCCAGCGATGAAGGGGAAGAGACATCCCTGGCAAGATGTCAGCTAATTAGCAGCCCAGAGAGCAAACAAGCCAGGCGGAAATAAGGGAAACCCCCGAGGATGGTCTGCAGGCCTGGAATGAAATGGATAGATTATTTGAAGTGTTTGAACTGAGATAAAGGAGAATTACAGCTCTGTTGGAAAGTTTGAGGATGAATTGGTGAAAAATACATAATAAACATTAAGCCAAAAATATGGAGAGAAAGTCAAAGAAGAGGAAATAGTAATTGTTAGTTTCGGGGGGCAGAGGGAGGGGGAATGTACAAGAAAAGAACTTTGATTGAACTGTGCCTATCCTCTGGAAGGAATCGGAGGGAAAAGAGCTGTGGACTAGACGTTACTCTCAGGACTCCTTGCAGGTTCACATGGAGGGAGGTGGAGGAAGAGACACTGTGGTCTGAGATGGATTTGAGAGTTCAGAGACCTGGGTGTATAGCAGACAGACGGATGGCGAGGCTCAGCTTGGGTCCTGCCCATTCCCAGCTGATGCAGGATAGAGATGGTCACTGTCTAGGACAGTGGGTATCGGATTTCTTTAGACTGAGCTAAGTGTGCTTCCTGTGTTTCTTTGCTTTCTCACACTGTTTTGTAAGCGACTGTTTTTTTTGTCTTTACCACTAACCTGTAAGTTTGTGTGTTTTTTTTGTTTTTGTTTTTATGACAAAAACTGTCTTCTTCACTATTATCTCATCACAGCACTTAGCATGTAATATCTTGGATGAATTAATAATAGTGGAAGAAAGTTAGGATATGATGTAAGTTTTATGAATAACTATTATATACTGAAACTTGTGAAGATGAGGTCAATGGGGAAGAATGGTGGAAGTAATAAAATTAAGTCCAAAAGTGTTCAGGAAATTTGTAGGAAAAATAAATTAGGATGCAGAGAGACTGGACATGGACTTGAGGAAAACAGGAAGTGGCAATAAGGAGCAGTGGTCTTTCTGAACTGTCGATTGCCTCAGTGAGATGATGGAGATGAAGAAAAGGTATGAACCCTGGTGAAGGAGATAGTGCCTTATGGGAAAAATAACTTAAATTGGCACTTTAAGGAATGAGTGGGAATTTAAAGTGTACGTGCTGTGGAAGAGCAGGGCTCCCAAGCAAGACGGAACATTGTATGTAAAGGCAGAGAGGGTGGGGAGTTTGTGTGTGCTTCACGGGTGAGGAAGCAGGGCAGATAAAAAAAGACCACTTAGGCAAATGAATTGAATGATCCCTCAGGATAGGTGATAGAGTGCCATTGAATAATTTCAAGGAGAGTGATGTAATCAGATTTGCAATTTACCAAGTCCACTTCATGGAAGTGGTTTAGAAGATGGATTGAAATGAGATGGGACTCAGAAGCACAAAGACCAGTGAGAAGGCTGTTATAGCAGTGAGATTTAGAGAAGCTGGCTTTAACTCTGGCAGTTAAAAGGGATTTGAAGGGGTGATTGATATGAGAGCTATTTAGGAGGTAAAAGCCACGGTGCTTGGTGATTAATAGAATATGTGGCGCTAAGGAAGCTTGGAGAACCTTGGACAATTATAGGTTTCCTGTTGGGAATCTTAGTGAATGCTGGCACTATTCACACAGAGAGGGGATATAAAAAGGAGAGGAAATTTGAGGCAAGATGGTGTTTTGTTATGGCCCTGTTGAACCATCCCAGTGGAGAAGACTTGTATGCAAAAGAGGACTGGAGTTAAAAATTTGGAAGCCAGTATAGGGTAGGTTATTGAAGCAGTAGGCTTTTTAAATTATTTCTTATCATTATTATGCTAATTCAAAATTGAGTATAGATAAACCTTTTGTTTGTTTATTGTTTGTTTAAACTAATAAGCAGAGGCTAAGGTCCACAATTTAGAGCTCTTTAATTGGAGAGGATTGTTAAAGATGAAGGATCAAGAAAATTTTATAATACAGTATAATTTGAAAATAGTCATTTTTGTCTTTGAGGAAGTGACGTAGGTTTCAAGTAATTTAATACATTTAAACAATTTGTCACTTATTTTCTAACTAAAGTCTGACATTCATACAATTAAGTGCATAAAATGCATAGTTCAGTGATTTTTTTTTCATGAATGTTTGCATTCTTATTACCAGAATCTAGATCAAGATCATCTCTAGCTTTAAATAAGGTTCCCTTGCAACATTTTAAGCCAGTTTTTATTCCCGAAGTTGTAGATCACTGAGTAAGCTCAGGATGGGAACATCCTCCCTCTCCTTGACAAAGCCCTGTAAGGTGCCCAGTAAGAAGTTCTTAGAGAAGAATAAAAGTCGAAACCTGGCTTTCCAACTTGGGTCCAGCATAATTGCTCCGGTAAAGAAGGGTGGTGAGAAGAAGGGCCATTCTGCCATCAGTGAAGTCGTGGCAGTGAGGGGGAATGCACCATCAACACTCAAGCGCATCCATGCAGTGAGTTTCAAGAAGCGTGCCCCTGGGGCACTCAGAGAGACCCAGACATTGGCCATGAAGGAGGTGGGAACTCCAGATGTGTGCATGGACATCAGGCTCAACAAAGCTGTCCAGTCCGATGTGGTCCGCAAGGGCCCCTGGGAGTGAGTTACACCATGGTGACTGGCTGCCGCTGACCTGTGGTGCTTGCCTTTGCAGGTGGAACAGGAGGATTTTGTAATGGAAGGGCATGGCAAGACTCCACCTCCTGGTGAAGAAAGCAAACAGTGAGTCACACTTTATTTACAAAGGGTCTTATTACAGACCGTCAAAAGCACTTTGGTTAAACATGCCGAGAGCATGTTTGCAGGGATGTATATGTCGGGCGCATTGTGGAACTCACCAGTTGCTTTGGCTGCTGTTAATGCATTGCTTCTATTTATAGACACACTAACTGGAGGGACAAGAAAGTTGGCTTTGTAGTTTTTCATACTTGAGTAATCGGAATTTATGTTACACTTCAGCAAAGGCTTCAAGAGGATGTTCCAAATGGAACTAATTCAGTCGGGTTGATTTCCGAAGAAAGCACAAAATTGTATATCCTTTTCTTAGCAGTGTCTTTATGAAGTGACGAAATTAATAGGCTGTTTTCTTGCATTCCAAGTGTGAATTTATTTGAATAGTACTTCCTGAAATTCTTTTCCATCGAGTTATTTATATTTCTGATCTTTGTTTAAATCACAAATTGTTTCCCTAGGAATAGGATTTATAAATAATATAACTTAGCCAAAGAATTCTGAATAATTCAGGATTTCTTCCTTCCTGGTTGAAAAGTGGTTAAGTTTTAAATCTGAAATTGGGAGTCCTCTGGGTAGCTGTTGGTGGCAATGAGTAGTTTTTTTGCTCTCTGTCACAGACCTTGAAAAACTGTGTTATGTGTTATAGCATATTTCATATGTCCTGTTAAAGAAAAAGATAGTTAAGCCCTAACCTGTTTGGCTCAGTGGATAGAGCATCGACCTGTGGACTGAAGGGTCTCAGGTTCGATTCTGGTCAAGGGTACATGCCTGTCCAGGTTGCTGGCTTGATGCCCAGTTGGAGGCATGCAGGAGACAGCCGATCGGTGATTCTCTCTCATCTTTGATGTTTCTGTCTCTCTCTCCCTCTCTCTTCATCTCTGAAATAAATAAAAATATATTTTAAAAAAGGATAGTTAATAGTGGCTTAAAGGACTGGTATAACTACTATTTTTTATTCAAACAGTAGTCTTCTAACTTGAATGGTTCAGTGATTCATGGAATTTACTGAAAATCTATAGAGAAATTGCATTCTCTTGCCTTTTTTATTTTCTAGAAAATAGCTTTTAGTTTCGGTCTGTCTTATGAAAATTGTGTCGTTGCAGCCCTTAGGAATGAATTATGCAGAACAGCTATGCTGCCACGTGGCCAGGTTCGTTAAAGGAGAATGTTCATCTCATATTTGTTGTGAATGGAAACCAGGATATTTTCACAGCTGGCTTAATTTGCTAAGCAGGCAGTTTTAAAAATAGCTTACAGTATAAGTCCTAACTTAGCTGTATTCTGTCAAATGCACTTGTATTCTGCATGGGCTGTTGGAATCTATTTATCTTTAACAAATTAGAATACCAAACATCTAGTCTCAGTGATATTACAGGAAAACTTCAGGTATTTCTTTCTGCCCCTCTGCCCACTTCCCAAGCCCTACACTTTACCCCTATCAGAGGTCTTTATAAAAAACATAGCTCTCATTTGACAAGGGTTTTCTGTGCACAGAATACTTTGCCAACTACAGTGTCTCCATTGAATTCAGAGATCAGGGTAGGTAACTTGCTCATGGTAATGTAGCTTGAAATTGAAGTTAGGATTTGAACCTGGATCTTTCTGATTTTATAATATCTCTTAAA
Source organism: Pipistrellus hanaki (assembly GCF_964339955.1). Lineage (NCBI taxonomy): Eukaryota > Metazoa > Chordata > Mammalia > Chiroptera > Vespertilionidae > Pipistrellus > Pipistrellus hanaki. Next base: position 185,691,156 of record NC_140505.1, read on the forward strand.
CACAAATCCTTTGTCAACCTTGAGAGCTATGTTTCTGAAAAATACTGTGGTTAGCAAAATGCAGTTGTCAAGATCAAAGTCTCATGGATAAGAGGGAGTTGGGGGAAACAATGAAAGTGGCATTAAGCCTGTTTTTAAAACACAGATGAAAGTTCTATTCTCTGGAGGGTATCCATTTCTCAAACAAACCAGTCTTTATCTTTAAAAACCTGCTGCGGTAACCCCTCTCCTGAATCGGCTTCTTTAGGGATTCAGGAAACATAGCTGGGGCAGATTCTCCCACAAGTTTTATGTGATACACGCTGCACTTCTTTTGGAGAGAGTTTCAAACGGCCACAGCGGACCCGAAACGTCATGTGTTGTAGTCTTACCATTCTCCCTTGTTTTGTATTAACAAACCTTATACTGCCTTTTCACAGACAATCCTGTTTTGTTTTTCTGGGCTTGGTCTGCAGTCATACATCGAAATGAGAACGCAGAACTAAATCTTCTCGTTAGGTATTTTTCCCATAAGACCTACTCACCTCTTCTATAGAAGTAGGGAACAGAGGTTCTTGTCTGAAGCAAAAGAAATAAATTTTTTTTTTTTTTTATCTCAGAACTGTAGTTAGCAAAGGATGATTGAATCGTAGGATCTAGGTTGTTGATCCTGAAAGTGACACATTTCTGAATAACGTAATGGAAATTCCCATTCATTATTTTATTTTACATTTTTTATTCCTCACCCAAGGATATGTTTCCATTGATTTTCAGAGATAGTGGAAGAAAGAGAGAAAGACAGATAGAAACATCAATGTGAGAGAAACACATAGATTGGTTGCCTCTTGCTTGCACCCCGACCAGGGGTTAGGCTGGGGATGTGTCTGCAATAGAGTTATGTACCTTTGACCAGAATTGAACCTGGGACTTTTCAGCCAAGGGCTGAGGATCTATTCACTGAGCCAAACTGGCTAGGACCATTGTTTTATTTTTTTAATTATAAAACTAATACATGATTGCCATAAAACATTTAATAAACATGGATTTAGAAATAAAAGTGCGATTCTTTTTTTATGCTGTTTCCCCTACTAATCTATTTTCTGTGTATTTTAAAACAACTAGATTTTTTTCTGACATAATTTTTATGAAATATGCTTTTTAAATTTGACAACTTTTGCAGTCTATTTCAAACAAAAATCTTATTTAATAATGTGTTTTATAGACAGAATCCCCATTTTAAGAATTGTTGATAAAATTAATTGTATCAGTTTCTATATTTCTACTCCCTTGGAATGCCTCCCCCGCTCCTTTTTAAGGGGGAATCTGTTCAGAGCTTTCATAGGAGTCTTGTAAGGAGTTCAGAGTATTGGAGACAGTTTTATATTGATCTAGAGAAGAGAATGTCATTTGTGAAGTAAATATTGATCTTCATTCCCAGTTTATGTAATATGGCTTTGTGCTTGAGGTGTTTTGTTTTTTTTCGTTTGTTTGTTTTTTAATATCTTAACTCCAATATCTTATTTAATGTCTCTTCTCATTACATACATTCTTCCCAACTTAAAAGGTCTAGACCTTTCTTAATTATTAATTATACAGATCTTTTGTAAGTTCTAACAGTTTGTCCTTACCTTATCTTTATTTCTATTCCTATTCTAACTCCTTAACTTACAGCTCTATTTTCCTCGAATTCATCTCATATTGAAGTTTATTCTCCCCAAATCTGTATAGTAATAATTCCTTTTATTAGGGTTCTAGAGGTCCAGTGCATGAAATTTGTGCACGGGTAGGATCCCTAAGCCTGGCTAGAGATCCGGGCGATCGGGGGCCTTCTGGCTGCCTGCTGGGGCCTTCCTTCATTCTGCGCTGCCCCCTGGTGGTCAGCGCACGTCATAGTGAGCAGTCGAAATCCTGGTGGATCTAACTCCTGAGGGGACAATTTGCATATTAGCCTTTTTCTTTTATATTGATTATGGTATCACATAATTGTCCTCCTTCCCCATTCCCATCCCAAATACCTCCCCACGGATGCCCCCACCCTCCCTGTTGTCCATGACCACTGGTTTGGCTTATATGCATGCATACAAGTCCTTTGGTTGATCTCTCCCCCTTTCTCCCTCCCTCCCCTACCATCTCTCTGAGGTTTGAGAGCATATTAGCCTTTTATCACATGGGATTTTTATGCCATATTTGACCCAGTTTAACCATTCTTGTGGATGCTTGTTTAAAAATTGTGTCTGGGTGGCTTAATTTGCTGGAGCGTTGTCTTATATACCAAAAGGTTGTGGGTTTGATTCCTGGTCAGGGTACTTATCTAGTTTGCAGGTTTGATCCCCAGTTGGGGTGTGTGTGGGAGGCAACCGATCAATGTTTCTCATATTGATGTTTCTCTCTCACATCGTTGCCAGCTCGTGTGGCTCAGTGGTTGAGCATTGATCCATAAACCAGGAGGTCATGGTTCGATTCAGAGCCAGAGCACATGCCGAGGCTGCAGGCTCGATCCCTAGTGGGCAGCCAGTCAATGATTCTCTCTTATTGATGTTTCTGTCTCTTTCTCCCTCTCTCATCTTCTCTGAAATCAATAAAAATATATATTTTTTAGAAAACATATCCTCAGGTGAGGATTAAAAAAAAAAGATAATATTTCTAAATCACTCATAAATAATTATCATCAAAACACAAGCCTTGATATTTGGCCATAGACAAAGTTGTTTTTAAAAAATCATAATGTTTTTTGCATTCTAACATCAGTTTTTCATCACTGTTTTTCCTTTGAACTAATAAAATTTGTACATGTTGAAACAAACTTATTAAGAAGTACCAAACTGAATGAGTAAATTCATTATTATTACACAGCAATAAGCTGGACCTTAGAAAAATAGTTGGATTTTTATATAATCTTATCAGATTTATTTTTGGGAGAAATGAAGTGAGTTTTATTTGAAAATGTCACAAGTATGTTCAAAAGATGATAGTTATGCTTATGGAGTTTTTGCTGCCGGGAATGTTAGAATAACCATGAACATTTGTACTAGGTCTTTGGAAACTTTCAGTTGCTAATACATTTTCTAATTTGCATTTGAAGTTACTTTAAAAAATTAATTCTTTGAAAACGTATTTTCCCCCCAGGAGTCTAAGAATCATAATAAATGAGTTCTGAATCTATTTTATGAGGTTTCTCTTGGATGTTTGAGATTAGTTACAATAAGAATAACTTCAGGAGATGGAAATCAAATTGAAAATGACTACAAACTGTGTGGGTTGCTACTACTTATAGGTTAAGTTGATGACTTTAAACAACAATGAATAGGGTAGATCATCAGCTCTCAGAAAACTGCAGTTAATTGAATAAAAGTCTTATTTATTTAGCTTATATTTTGCTTATGGACAAATAATATGCCTTATGAAAAAACTTGAAAGACAAGATATGTTTTTCCAGTTCCTTGAAGTTGGTGTTTTAAGGCTTCTTTTTTGGCGATGTTATTGTTATGTAGTTGTGAAACATGTTGAAATACATAGCATGATGTAAACATAAGTAAATAAATACATGTTCAGAAGCAATAATCTCCAGTAATGTAGAAAAGCTAGTGTTCATTTCCCCCAAAATTTATGACCACTAGAGGCTAAGGACACTTCTGCCCTGAGCATGCTACCTGAGTGTGGGTTTCCCTTCCCAAGGTAGTCTCTGTGCGCTCCATTGTGGGCTGAAGTAGATGGGGGTAAGGGGGAGAAGAGGTACAATATGATGGTGGGAAGTGAACAGTCAGGTTAAGGCTTTATGCTAGATCTTCAACTCTTCTAGGTCAGAGACTTATGTGACTGAGAACCACATAACTACTAAACCCAAAGTAAGTACACCAATTTAACTTTCCCTTTATAGGGATACCCAAAATGCTTGTGGCTACTCTTAATTCTACTGACCTGGGGACTCATCTTGAGGGTATAGCTAAATGGAAAGAGGCTGTGGTTTTCCCATCTGAATTAAGATTATGATGAAAATATCTTGCTTTCATACATTTTATAAAAATAATTGGTAATGTTGGAGAACTCACACTTCCTAGTTTCAAAATATATTACAAGGCCACAGTAATCAAAACAGTGTGGTATAGGCATAAAGACAGCATGTAGACTGATGGAATAGAATAGAAAACCCAAAAATAAACCCTCATATATACCGAGTGGCCAGATTATTATGATCTCTGAACGCATAATAATCTGGCCACTCAGTGTATATCCTATATAATAAAAGGCTAATATGCAAATCGTCCCCTTGACCAGGAGTTCGACTAGCAGGCAGGACAGCCAACCGCCCATGTCCTCTCCGCCTGGCCAGGCTGGCCGGACCCCACCTATGCATGAATTTATGCACCTGGCCTCTAATATATATATATATATATACTTAGTAGCCAGATTATTATGCATTCAGAGATCATAATAATCTGGCCACTCAGTGTATTAGGTCATGTGATTTTCAACAAGGGTGCTACAGAGAGTCTTTTCAACAAATGTTGGGAACACTGGATACTCACTTGCAAAAGAATGAAGTTGGACCCTTATTTTATACCATATGAAAAAATAACTCGAGGTGGATTAAAGACCTAAAACTATAAAACCTCTAGGAGAAAATATAGGAGAAAAACTTCATAACATTGGACTTGGTTATAGTTTTTTGTATATGACACCTAAAGCATAGGCAAAAAAATAAAACTAGATAATGGGACTACTTAAAATTTTTAAAAGTTTTTGTACATAAGAGGACACAAAGATAGAATGAAAAGGCAGCCTACAAAATGGGAGAAAATATTTGCAAATCATACATCTGGTAAGAGATTAGTACCCAGAATATATAAAGAATTACAACTCAATAACAAAAAAATCAAATAACTTAATTTAAAAATGGACAAAAACTTGAATAGACATTTTTTCAAAGATAATATGTAAATGGCCAAAAAGCATGTGAAAAGATACTCAACCTCACTAATCATCTAAAGAAATGCAAGTCAAAACCACATTGAGACAATTTCACACCTATAAGGATGGTTACTATAAAAAAGAAAAAAAGAAAGTAACAAGTGTTGACAAGATTGCGGGGAAATTGGAACCTTTGTGCTCTGTTGTTGAGGTTATAAAATGGTGTAACTGCTATGGAAAACAGTATCGAGGTCCCTTAAAACATTAAGAATAGAACTACCATATGATCTAGCAATCTCTCTTCTAGGTATATATTCAAAAGATTTGAAAGCAGGTTCTGGAAGAAATATTTGCATATCCATATTGATGGCAGCACTATTCACAAGAGCCAAAAGATGGAAGTAACCCAAGTGCCCATCGGCAGATGAACAGATATATAAAATGCAGTGTATACATATAATGGAATATTATTCAGCCATAAAAGGAGGAATCCTGTCACTACAACATGGATGAACCTTGAAAATACTATGCTAAGTGAAGTAAGCCAATCACAAAAAGACAAATACTGTTTGATTTCACTTATATGAAGTATCTAAAGTAGTCAAATATAATAAATGAAAAGTAGAATGTTAGTTACTGGAGTCTGGAGGGAGGAGAAAAAAAGGAAGTTTTTTAATGGGTTTTGAATTTCAGATTTTCAAGATGAAAAAGTTTGGAGATCTGTTTCACAGCAATGTGAATGTACTTAGCGTTATTGAACCGGACACTTAGAAATGGCTGAGATGAGTCCTGGTGGATGTGGCTCAGTTGGTTGTCCTGTGCACCAAGGGGCTGCCAGGGGGAGGCCTGCACTTAGAGGAGACAGCAATCGATGTTTCTCTCTCCCCATTTCCATTCCTCTCTTTAAAAAAATTAATTTAAAATCTTTTAAAAAATGGTTAAGATGAGCAGTTTTGTTATGTTTATTTTACCACAATATAAAGAGAAAAGAGATCATTAGGACCCCTTCTAGGGCTGTAGGAGAGCCCCACGGAAGTGACGAGTCCTAAGGCCCCCAGTGAGCTTCATCAGTTGCATATTGAAGCATCTGTTTTGACCAGGCTGGGTTTGTCCTTCCTTTGGAGCCCAGCTTAACTGAGCTGTACTGTCTCCATTTTCTAATTCCTGTCTCTCATGGGGTGGAACCAGACAGTTAACAATTTATCGTACACTGCCTTGTGACTGTCCTGTGTATGTTTTATCTCCCAATTATAGGATTTTAAGTGTTGTCTTTTTTTGTACCCTATACATGTCTAGGTTCATAGTATTCATCTTTTTATTCCTTTGCTTATTTATTCATTGGTCATTCATTCAGCAAACATTGATTCCTCCGTAGTACTGGATTCAGAAATAAAAACCACGTACCCTGGCCCACATAGTTCAGAGAGGGAAGCACCAAGTAAATAGGTGACAATAGTAATAGTGTATGGATGTGCTACCATAAAGATATGTACTGGAAGCACAGAGGACACTGGAGTCAAACTGGGGTGTCAAGGAAGGCTTACTCCAAATGCAAATTTGATTTTTGAGGCCTGGTTCTGAAGAATTTAAGACTTTTTAAAATGTTCCCTAAAAAAGTCTGCTAGCATTCTAATTTCTAAATTTAATAAGAATGTAAATGCTAACATTCTATTTTCCAACTACAGTCCAGAAATTTTGGGTTCTAGTTACAATTGGAGATTCCATGTAGTTTTGGTTACTATTTCCACCTCCTGACTTTGTTGGCGGTAAGAACCCTGGAAAAGCCTAGCTCTTACATTTTTTTCTTGTCACCCTTCCTCCTCGCCATTGATAGTACTGAAGATGAAAGGCCATTGCCTTTCTTATATTCTCTACATGGCAAACTTCTACTCATTCTTTATGACTTAGTTCCAAATCTCATCTCTCCTGTGATATCTTTCTTGACTCTCACAGCAGTTAATCCTTTGTATAACTATAATATAACTGTCTCATATCTCTATTTATATTTTAATTATGGTACTTACCATGCTATATTTTAATTATGGATTTACATGCCTCTGTCCTTCAAAGTGTTAACCTTCAACTCTGTATCCCTCTGGGCCTGGTACTAGTATAGTATATTACATAGTTGATGCTCAAAAAATAATTTTTGACTGCATGAATGAATCGTGAGTCAAGTTTGGAATATTTTTTTTGTTAATTTTTATTTATTGATTTTAGATAAGAAGAAGGAAGAGAGAGAGAGAGAGAGAGAGAGAGAAACATCGATTTGTTGTTTCGCTTATTTATGCATTCATTGGTTGCTTCTTGTATGTACTGTGACTGGAGATCTATCTGGCAACCTTGGTATATCAGGACAACACTCTAACCAACTGAACTACCTGGCCAGGGCCTGGAGTCTTATTTTTGAAAGTGTTGATTGACCTTACTATATTTCATGGTCACAGATTGTATAATATTCCGAACAACAACCAATTATCTGATGATAGAATCAGTGCTAGCTTCAAAATATACTATGTACTTCTCTCCAGCTCTACCACCTCCCCCTGGTTCAGGTTCCCCTCCCTCACCTAGGCGGAGGCCATCACCTTTCAGCTTGTCTCTGTGCTTCTCCTCGTGGTCCTCTGCACTGTATTCTCCACATAGACACCAGGGTGAGCTTCTGGAAACATAAAGCTGATGCTTCTAAAGTGGTTGTCCATGGGTCCTTGGGATTCTTACTTTGGGAGGTTTTAGAGACTTGGTCCCACTTTATAGGAAACATATTAAAAGGTACCTCCCATATTAAATATATGGTTTCATTTTTTAATTTTTGCTATCACATGTTAAAATAACTGTACTAGTTTGCTTCTGAAATTATTTGGCTACAAATAACTGACTTAAATTAGAATTACCTAACATTTCTTAACAGTTAACATATTTAGGAATTTTTGCAAAGTGAGAATTGTTTTCAAATGTAATGAAATTTTATAAATGCTAAATTTATTAGTGAATAAAGTTGCTGGGTTATATTTTGAGGACATTTAAGCATTTGCTAATTCTTATGGTTATAATTTTCTTTTTGTATTTTTTAAAATATATTTTATTCTTTTTGTATTTTGGACTTGCAAATGTATTCTTCCAGGTCCTAAACATTTTCCTAGTCTCCTGAAAAGCTTATTGATTCTAGGTGTTAGATAGAGGGTGAATAATAGATAAAATGGCACTGTTCACTCTCCTGTTTTAAAATTCTTCTGTGACTTTCCACCGTGACTTAAAATAAAATCCTTACTGTGACTTGCAAGATCCACTATGATTTAGCTCCTCCTCCCTTCTAGGGTTCATCTCATCCCTCTCTTCTCTGTTCACATTGTCCTAACCTCCTGATCATCCATCCCTCTTATTCTTTGAACACTCAAGCAGTTGCTTTTTCAACTCAGCTTAAGGGCCCCTCCTGAGAAAACCCTTCCATAACCACCTTATCTAAAGGGAGCCTCCCTCAGTTATTCCGTGTCCCAGCAAACTCTTCATTTTCTTCCCAGTGATTTCTTTTTTCCGTGAGGATGTTGGTCACATGTGGGCAAGGACCTCTCCTGGCTTATTGCTCTGTCCCCAGCACCTGCCAGAGTCAGACACATAGGAGGCACTTGGTACATACCTGTTGAACAAATGAAGAGTTACGTTAATAGATTTTGTAACTTAACCATCCTTGCATTTTTGGTAAAAACCCTATGTGATCATAATATGATCTTAAAACTGATAAATTCAATTTGCAAATATTTTACTTAAGATTTTTGTGTCTGTCTTCACAAGTGAAGATTGGTGTATAGTTTTATTCTTTTGTACCATCTTAGTCCAGATGTGTATCAGAAATAAGTTAGCCTCATAGAAGAAATTAGGAAACTTTCCCTTTTATATCTATAAGTTTGAGAACAGGAGGGATAGATAATATGGAAAGTTATCTGTTTGATAGAAGTTTGGTAGACTTCATCCAGAAAACCATTTGTACCTCCTGTAGTTTAGTTTGGATATTTTAAAAATTTCTGATATAAGTTTTTGTTGTTATTTTCACAACTTTTTGTTTTTTTTTTTAATCCTCATTCAGAGAGATGAAGGAGAGAGAGACAGACAGAGGGAGAGGGTAAGAGGGAGAGACCAGAGATATGTATGAGAGAAATATCCATCAGTTGCCTTCCATATGCCCCCTGACTGGGGATTGGACGTGCAATCCAGGTATGTGCTGTGACCGGAAATCAAACAGGCAACCTGTTGGTGCATGAGACAAAGCTTAATCAACTGGGCTGCTCCGGCTGGGCTCCTGACTTTTCTTGAGTTGATATGGCACTTTCTATTTTCCTTGACTGTCATCCATTTTTATTTAATCTTCAAGTTTATTGTCACAAAGTTATGCATAATTCTCTCACAATTAAAAAAATTTTTTTTTCCAAATCTGTAGTTATAAAGCCCCCTTTCTCAGTCCTACTGTTCATTTATGACTTCTCTTTTTTTAAATTGATCATATTTTCCAAATGATTATTTACTTTTATTTATTTATTTTTAAACAAAAAAGTTTCAGGTTTTTTTGTTTGTTTGTTTGTTTGTTTTTGCCAGACTACTCTTTTTAAAAAAAAGATTGCTTATGTTTTTACCATTATTAATTTCTCTTTGGGTTTGTTACTTGTTTATTGGGCTTTTGACTTAAATGTTCAGTTTATATTTTTCTGTTTTCTAATAAAAACATTTTAATAGTATGTAATGATCAAAGATACCAAGTTTGAAAAAGGACACTTAATGTGAGTGTATAACTTCTGGTCTGTTCATTTAAAAAAAGTAAATTTGCCGAAACCGGTTTGGCTCAGCAGTAGAGCATCGGCCTGCTGACTGAAAGGTCCCAGGTTCGATTCTGGTCAAGGGCATGTACGTTGGTTGCGGGCACATCCCCGGTAGGGGGTGTGCAAGAGGCAGCTGGGCGATGTTTCTCTCTCATTGATGTTTCTAGCTCTCTATCTCTCTCCCTTCCTCTCTGTAAAAAATCAATAAAATATATTTTAAAATAATAATAAATTAATTAATTAAAAAGTAAGTTCCATTATTTTATTACTTCGTAGCCCAACTTTACAAAAATATAATTTAAAAACAGAATCTAATCAATAGGAAAAAATTACAATAAGTATATCACAGAGTCCAAAAATGTCTGAAAATATAGGGGAAATAGAGTATTTATTGCACTTGTTTCCTTTAGATCAGGGGTCTTCAAACTACGGCCCGCGGGCCACATGCGGCCCGCAGAGGAGTCTGATCCGGCCCGCCAGGTTTTTTGGGCAGTGAGCACAGCCGAGGTGTTACAGTAGGAATTAGTAGTTCATATAGTCCGGCCCTCCAACTCTCTGAGGGACCGTGATCTGGCCCCCACTTTAAAAAGTTTGAGGACCCCTGCTTTAGATGAACAATTGGAATAATTGCTTTAAGTTTAGACGTATCTCACCAATAAATAAATAAATAAAGATGTTAGGATGTTGAAGAAAAAATATCAATATTATTTGAAAGTAGAACTACTAATACTTTGTTTTAAAATGTGTCTATGTTTCCCAACTTTGTGCAGTTTGTTATTGAACACTAACATGGTAACACATACATGCATTCATACAATAATGCTCTGCACTGGGGAATGGATACTTAGCAAAATTCAGTTTATAAAGAGATCGTGTCCATCACAAATTGAAACAAGGCAGCTGTACAGTCTTCATGCATTTTAACATGTTAAGCTTGCTCCACGTAAGTAATCTTTCCGTAACTCATCTGGAAGGTATTGGAGGGATAAAAATAGACTAAGTATTCAAAATTTCCATCCTAGGAGTTTCCTGCTTTTGCCTACATCTCAATTGTCAGTCCAACTCCTGGCTCTTACTCCACTCAGAGCTGTGCAAAGACAGTGGGAGCATGTAAGCCATAAACACTCAAGCTGCCAGATCATCCAGGCATTGGCCTCGGCCTTCCCTGAAACAGCTCCTTTCCCGTTCTTCCATCGGAGTAAAGGGGAGGTTGGAGACCGTGTAAGGGCCCAGGAGCCAGGATGATGAAGGTGGGATGAGGGAAGGGTTCATGGGTTCCTTTTTGAGGAATGTGGGGCTTACAGAATCCATCAGTTCTCTGCTGGCTGGCGTGGCAGATGACATTCCGTCAGCCGGGATCATTTGGAGAATCCCACTGGAATCCCACCTGATCCGCTCTGTCGATGGAGTCTAATACACACAGGGCACTTTCGCTCACTGGCTATCATTTAGTTACTTTATTTCCTCAAGCAATCCTTAAACAAATAAATGGAGGCCAGTTTCTGAAAACTATGTGATTTTTATTCCTTATATTTGGGTGGCAGATATCTTCCTGTTCAGCCCAGGACTTCCAAACGGAGGTCTAATTCATTTATTTACCTTTTTGGCGCTTGCTGTAGGGCGTCACACAGCCATGCAGGAAAACGTGGTGCTTGTCCTTGTACAGACTGGGGAAGACAGCAGTGAGCACTTTATTTCACAAACAATAAATTGCTGTTGTGACCCATGCTGTGAGGTAGTAAAAGATACGATGGGCGTGTTGGACAGGGAGGCTGGTCTAGACTGGGAAGAAAAAGGAAAGTTTTCCCAGGGCAGTGACGTGCTTTGGAGATGACAAGGATAAGATGAACAGACCTGGGGGGTCGGGGGAAGTCATGCTTTAGAGCTGAAAGGAACCTAAGATACCATCTATGCTGACTTATTCTTACGTTCTACAGATGAGAAGATCAAGGGCAGGGATAGGAAGGACTTGCCTCTCTGAGGTCACACAGCCTTCAGCCCCAGGGCTAGAGGCGCAAACCCAGTGTGGGTTTCTTAGTGATTAGAACTCTAAAAGCTTATAGCAAGAAGGGACCTAGGATGGGGGGAAACAGGCAGGTTTTTAATTTAGTGCTTACTCCGTGTCAGCTGCAGAGCGACTTCCTCAGGCGGGGGAGTAGATCCATAATGACTCAAATCTGGCTTATCCTAGAGCCGTGGTCGGCAAACTCATCAGTCCACAGAGCCAAATATCAGCAGGACAGCGACTGAAATTTCTTTTGAGTGCCAAGTTTTTTTAAACTTAAACTTCTAACGCCACTTCTTCAAAATAGACTCGCCCAGGCCGTGGTATTTTGTGGAAGAGCCACCCTCAAGGGGCCAAAGAGCTGCAGTTTGCCCACCACGGTCCTAGAGGAACTCTGTTATGCTGCAGCATAATTTTTATTTCAGGTGGTGGGAGGAGGCACCCAAAACGATTAACGTGTGGTTCACTTGGGAAGCCAGTCCCTGCCCTGCAGCTGTCTAGCTGTGGGATTTGGGATAAGTCACTTAACCTCTCTGAATTGCCATTCCCAATTTTTACTTTGGTATATTTACTTTCCTTCTTTTCCTGTTCATTTTAGGAGCTTGCTAGAGGTCAGTCGTGCCCTATGTTTCACCTTGATCTTTAAAAACTAAAGTCTCTTGTTTGGGTAAAGCATTGTTTAAGCCCCCTTTTAAAGAGCAGTTTGCCAGCCTGTGCTTGCCCAAACAGCTAGAGAATAACTGTAGCAAGCAAGCCGAGCTCCAGGAGCTACAAGAATCGTTAGCAACTGAGCATATTTCCATAAACCAATAAAGGTTTTTATATTTTGTTCATCTGCTACCCCTGTGCTGTTGCCACTTTCACATGCAGTGTGTGTGGGCGGAGAGTATGAGATAACAGCTTCACAAACGAGTGGAAAAGGGCCGCTTTCCCTTTAAGGCAGTTTCAGCCTCTGCTCCCGCCCCTTTCCTGATTGACAAATCTACCCAGAGTCACATGATCCGCCTCTATTTGAAGGTCACAAAAAGCTGCTTCCTTTAGAGACAGAGGGGGGAGAGAGAGAGCAAGCGGGAGAGTGAGTGAGAGAGTTAGTTCAAGCCAAAATGGCCGACAGAGTCTCTGCTGGTTTCTGAATATTTAAAATACAAATACAGATAGACAAAAAGAAATCCTTTTTTGGACCTTTTTTCATTTCCATTTCTACCTTGTATGCCTCAATTTTCTGGATTTAAGCACTGCTGCACTTTATGAGGTTGGTACATATTTTCAATTTTTTTAAAACCAGTTGATTTATATGGATTTTGTCTAACCGTTTTCACTAGTGGTGTTGCAAATCGACATTTGTCTAGCATGGAGACTGGCTTCAGACATTTCGTGAATCGGTGTAAATTAGACCCGTGGTGTACTTTTGGTTCGGCGTTTTAGAAAGGGAAAAGCCGTGGTAAAATATTGAGATTTTGAAGTGATTTAATTGCACTTTTCATGTCTGCGACTCTTGTCATCGTTTCTGTCTTGCCACTAAATGAAGCTGTGAGTAATTGGAGATTTAATATTTAGAAAGGGGTTTTTAAAAAACACAGACCTCTCCCGGTCCCCTTAAATCTGCTGCAAAAATTTGCATAAATATAAATGGGTTTGCATTCTTTCGGCTGCTAAGGCCGACAAAGGATCTGGGAGGGCGAGCACTACAACGGGGAAGCCTTTCTCTCTTTTTTATTTTTTTAAAGCGAGGCCATCTTCCTAAAGAGATATAAAACCTGAAATGAGACCTGATACATTTCAGACACCCGGAGGGGGCCGGTGAGCCCGGGAGGTTGGGGTTTGTAGATTCCCCTGCTTGCAAACCTCCTGCTCCCCCTCTCCTCCGCGCGCGCTCCTGTGCACGGGCTTCTCTGTTCTCAAATGTGCAGCCAGATGCGCTGTTATTTTGATCGCGGTTTGAACCAAATGGTAGGACCATCTCGTACACACAGCGTTTAAAAGGTATAACCAGCGATTCACCCCGATAAAGCATTATTTCTTTATCAGTTTCTCCCTGGAGACGAGCCTCCCCCCGTTTCTCGCGGATTACATGTATTGTTTCATTTTACGCAGAGGAGCTGGGCTTTTCAGCACGAATTCAGCATCTGTTTGTGCGGTGGCCTGTTCCGGTCATTTCCATTGTGAAGTGGACATCGAGGGGCACGTAAATCATTAGCTGTGCACGTACATATGTTAGTTGCTCTTGAAACTATGCGGTGCCCCGAAGTTAAATTCCATCACTCCCAACGCAGGATTCTAGAAAGCCTCGGAGCGCAGAGGGAGGAACGCTGAAAACTTGCTTTCTCAGAGCCACCCCCCCTCTCATTGTGAGGGTGTGATGTAATGCTGCTCGGTCTGGTGGGCTGGAAGGAGGGAGTTTGTGCTGTGGCGGGTAAATTGCCCCCACCCCCGGGGTAAATTACCCCGCTCGCTCAGCACGTCCCGGGCTCCGAGAGGCCTTGTTTTCTTTTCTTTTCTTTTCTTACCCTCCGCCTAATTTGTGTCCTGATTTATGCCTGGGAATATTGGCATGTTCTCCTAAATCTGTTACAGAGTATAGTTTAGGAAAGGCATTTAAAATATGCAAATTGGCTGAGTTGTCATAATCCCCATCATTAAATATGTAGAGTTGGATTAAAGCTAATTAGGCATAAATGGAATAATTTTAATCAGAAGGGAGCATTGGCTGTATTTTGGGTTCCTTTTTAATTAATCTAATTACAAGATGCTTGCTGGGCCTGAAAGTGTTAAAAAAAAAAAATGGAAAAAATGCTGGACCATTTTGAAAATTTGACAGTCTAGAAGAGGGCTGTGGAGTGCTTTCAAAAGCTTTATTCACTGTAAAAATGGATTGGCCTCTTGTGCTGAAAATGGCCTGTTTCTTTGGGCCAATTGTGTGTAGATGAAGGGACTTTCACGCTAATTTAACAAAAAGACTTTCCGTTTGAATACATAAAGATAATTAAAGCGCTCTCTCTCTAAAGAGCAAGTATTTTATTATTTTTCCAAAACTAATGTTATTGGTAATGGAAATAAGCAGAGAAGTTAAGTGATGGTTTTAAATTCAGTATAAATTTTTTGGGTAATACAAGTTTCGCTTTAGTGTAAGAAGGCTTGGAAACATCACATTAGAGAGGTAGTCTGGAATAAATTTGTCTCTTAAAAAAATTTTTTTTACGGCTTCAGTTTAAAGGAAAAACGTAGAATTTGCCATAGTGATAGAGTGATGCTTTGTGGTGGACCTGAGGAAAATGAGAGCTCTGATTTTGCTTGTGTTTATCTGAAAATGAAAGTGCTTATTTGGGGCTTTACTTGTTAGATGATTCATTTTACATCCATTTCCTCAATTGTTCTGACAGAAGACTAAGAAAAACCTAGGCTTTCTATGTTTTGCCACTAGCCTGTGTGTGTGTTTTGTGTGGACTGTTGGCTTGTGAATAGCAGGTGAACTCAGTTTGCAGAGCAGAGGACCCAGGAGCAGAGCGCCTGCTCTCTCAGGCAAGAAAGAGGAGGATATAATGAACATAGCCAGATGCCATCTAATTCTCTGAAATGTTTTTATAAATATTCTTTTCTCCAAGACATTGGGAAGTGAGATAAGTAAGCATTATGTCTCTGGTGAGTTTCAGAAACTCGGCTGCCATTTTGGATCGAAGTTCCTGCAGAGCCAGTCCTTATGGCACAGCCAAACTATGGTAATTCCGAAGCGAATGAAAACGAGTAACGAAACAAGTGTGCAGATGGATAGTATCTGATTTGTGTCTTTCATTGAAATTGTCTGTCAGTAGTGTGAAGTGAAGCTTTGAGAACTTTAGGGATGTGGCTGATGTTATGAAGAACAAAATCCAGGGATGTTAGGACTGGCTCTGCTGTGGTTTTTAAATGAGATGGCATGTGAGAGGAAGTTTTTCACTGGGGAAGATGAACATAGTCTACTTGTTTCCCCCGCCCCCTCCATCCTCTGCTGGGTCTGCTTGTGATGTTACAGCACTGTCGTTCACAGCGCTGCTGCCTCACAAGAAGGTGTCACAGATTCCTTATTAAAATTTTACTGAAACTTCACAGAAATTGGTAGCGCTTCATCTATCGGAAGTTGTATCTTGTTTTTAAACTGTTGTTTAGTCCTTCCATCTGGGTGCCAGAGAGGAAACGCCGGCAACTTTGATACATGGTGCAAACTCCACACTGTTGTTCAGCTTTGAAAGGCCGTTTGTTATTCTCTATGACCACCAAGACAGTCCTTTAAAAATAAACCTCTTAGAACTGGAGCAGAAACCTGTAAGGCTTTTCTAGCTCTTCAACTCTCCTGGAGACATTAAAAGAGCGACATGAGGGTGAGACCTTCGGGCTCAGCAGAGCGGGCCCAGCAGATGACAGCAGTGAGGGGTGGGTCTCATCCTTTCCAGCTGCTCCATGGCTGAAAGTGCTGAAGAAATTTAATTTTTATAACTCACTGTAATCATTGAGCTTTTGCATTGTAAACTGGACAAGCCTAAGACAGTACCGATCATGTTCTTGGTCCCTTCCCTCAAGGGCTACCAATCTGGCAAGGGAGACACTCAGGTAAAGGGGCCAGCAAGGTGCTATGTGTGCAATCGTTAGCATAATACTTGGTACTGAAGTGTCCTCAGTGTCTGCATCAGGTGAATCCTTATTTAAAGAAGCCAAATAACTGCCCCCTGCTAATTTTTAGTCATCGTTTGGATATTAGATTTTCTTCATTCTATTTTAATATATTTTATTGAGTTTTTACAGAGAGGAAGAGAGAGGAATAGTTAGAAGCATCAATGAGAGAGAATCATCGATCAGCTGCCTCCTGCACACCGCCCACCGGGGATGTGCCCGCAACCAAGGCACGTGCCCGCAACCAAGGCACGTGCCCTTGACCGAAATCGAAGCTGGGACCTTTCAGTCCGCAGGCCAAGGCTCCATCCACTGAGCCAAACCGGTTTCGGCTAGATTTTCTTTAAATGAAACTTGTGACATAAAGATGTTTCAGATCGTTGGCAGCATATGCTAATTGTTTCCTAGTACAGTCTTATTCCTGGATTTACACTAATCTGACTTCCCTCACCTGCTTCTTGCGATTAAGACTGGTGGGAGAGTGAAGTTGGGTGAATTGAAGCCACTTTGCCTGAAAGGGGATTTAACCCACGATAGTGACAGTTTAGCATGTTCTTTTTTCTTCCTTTATATGTTCATTCAGCAGTCACTTAATGGTCCCTGGTGTGTGTCAGGTGCTGGGGAATCCAAGAATTAATTTGGTTGCTCCATTGTCTTAAACAGCCATTTGGTTCATGTGGACATGTTTGCCATCTGGTAACTAATTAACCTACTGCTTTGGGTCATGACTAGGGTAAAGCTATCGTTCCTTTCACACGATGGTCACTTTACTAATAATTGGGAAATGAATAGTAATTTTTGCTTCTAGTAGCTTCTAGAGACTTCTACTTAAGGTTTGACCAGATAACCATTTTTTCCATTTTCTCTTAACTCTACATAAGTATCTCCTCAAAATTATCTTTTGAATGATCTCTGAGAACCTCAAAACCTAAGTCACCTCCCTAGTTACTCTGACATTCCTCAGTTTTACTTTGTAATACCCCTTCATTGTATCACCATCTGAAATTACATTATTTGTCTTCGGTGCATCAGCCTCCACTAACCCATCCGCTTTCATAGGAGCAGACTGTTTTTCTCATTGCTCAATCCCCGGCATACAGATCAGGGCTCAGCAGGAGCAAGTGCTCAGTAAGTGTATGAGTTAGAACTGAATCACAAGGTCACCAGGACCAGCTACGTGACCATAAGCCCCTGTTTCTTTATCAGTAAAATGGGGCTAATACATTGTGAAGTGGAAAGGAAATGCTGAAAGGGAGGGCCAGCACCTAGTCTTATTGCTTAGTAAGTGTTTCCTTCCCCTTTGTTAAATAAATAAACCAGAAGGCTTTTATGGCCCGCAGTTACCTCCATTCTTTCTCCGACTCCCAGGATCCACTCCCAGGATCCTGAAGCTTGCGCACTGATTGCCCTGAGCTTCAGCCTTTTCTTCTTCTATGGTCTGATGTCGTCTCTTCAGGCGCTGCTGCTGTGGTGTGCCCGCTTTTGCTTGGCTGCTTTTCATACGTTCTGTGTTTTGCATCAAAAGTTTCAAATGAATTGGTCTAAGAGTTTACAAGGCAAAGGGGAACATAACATACAGTGTCTTTTTTTTTTTTTTTTTTTTTTTACCTTATTTTGATTATTCTAAGCCTACTCATGTAAATTCTATTTAACCAAACTATTAATAGTTTTGACTTAAAAGACAGATAAAATAAAAATTTAGGTCAGTTGCCCACTTTATACAATGCTATTGAATTATAGATGATATAAAATTTGTGGTGTGTGTTTTTAAACAGAAAATTATTATTTATTTACTCATTCATTCAGCAAATAATTCTTTAATATATTGGTATTACCTCCCACATATTGAGATAAGTACTAGCATAGGAGTAGCTACATGAAGCTTTTCTTTAGGCACCATTGCTGAAGTTAGAAAGAGTATGAATGCTAGGAGGTTAGCCAGCGCCTGGGGTATTGAGTGATTGTAAAGGAGGGGCACCCAACCCTACCAGCCTGTGCAAGAGCCCTGAGGCAAGAGAGAACATTGGAATATTTAGAAGACTGCATATGGAGTACTTGGACACGGTTCAGGTGTGAGGTATGTAAGCGAAGAGATGATGTGGGAAATAAGAAGTGAAGCTGAAAAGGTAAACACTGGCCAAAAGCAGAAGTGGCTCTGAGCCATGTTTGGAAATCTTCATCTTGAGAATAATTGAAGGGTTTTCGGCATGAATTTTAAAAGATGAAGCTAGTTGTACTATAGAAAGGGGCTAGAGGATTGAGCATAGACCAGATGGTATTGCAGTAATCCCAGGTAATAGTGGCCTGGATTGACAGCAAAGTTGGGAAGAAGTGGATACGTTCAGAGATACTTAGGTAGAAGATTTCACGGCACCTGATCATTGAGTTTGAGAAGGTATGAGTTGGGGAAAGATTGATACCTCTGTTTCTGGCCTGGGCTACTGATGGTGTGGTGGTACCGTTTACTGAGATAAGAGACAGATGTGGGGTTGAGATGAGTTTAATTTTGGAGTTACTGAACCTTGGGACATCTAACGAAGGTCTGGAGTAATTAGATAACTAGCTGGAGATAAAGGTTTATCCATAATCCTAAGTTTACCAGGATTTTCCTTTTTAAGTTGATTTCTTTGAGTGTCCAAAGATGGCAATGTGCAGTGCAAGGGGACACAATTTTATAGAGAACATAAGGCCACATACTCATTATCATAGTGGTTGCCATGAGAAATCTAAAGGAGTTTGCAGGTAGAGAAACACTAGTGTTAGCTGGGTTGATCAGAGAAGGCTTTATCAGGACCTTGTGTTTGAGCTGAGCCTTAACGTTTGAGCAGAATGGTATAGCGTGGACGTAGAGGGCAGGACCTCTGGCTAGAGGATTAGTTGTGTTCAGGGAGGATTGATGGGAGGTCGAATGTATACAAGAGTTCAGGGGCGCCTGCTGAGGAGCTTGGATTGCCATGGTAGACAGTAGGGACCTGTTAAAAGTTTGACAGCAACATGAACAAAGCGGTCATTTTGAGATTACTAACATGGCAGTGGGCAAGAGGAGGACTGGGCAGTGAGAAGACAATGGGGAGAATTTAGAGTTAGGCCAGTTAGGAGACAATGGCAAAAAGGACTCTTATGAAAGGCCCGTGGAAGGAAACTTGACTTAGTGTGGTGAGTACACAATACAGTATATAGATGATCTATTTATAGAATTGTACAACTGAAACCTATATACTCTTATTAACCAATGTTACCCCAATAAAGTCAATAAAAAGTTTAAAATTAAAAGAAGGGCTTGCTATAAGACTGTGGGCAGTAGGCTAGAAAAGGGATGGACTCCAGGTTTTCAAGGTGAATGATGAGAATCTTCATCAGAAATGAAGATGAGGAATTCCAGGTGAGATATTCCAGAAATAAAGATGAGTTTAAGAAGTTGGTGGGACTTCCAGATGGATCTGTTTAGTAAGCATCTGGCAGTGTGCAGCTGAAGCTTGAGAAAGAGGTCAGAAGTGGAGATAAAAGAATTGGAAGCCATCCACTTCCAAGTGATAGTTGAAGCTGAGAGTGGATGAGGTCACCAGGGAAATGTGGAGAATGAAAAAGAGAACTGAGAACTAGGCCTTGGGGACAGGAAGAGAAAGAGGACCTGGGAAAGGATGAAAAGAAAGGTAGTTGTGTAGGACAATCAGTAATAGTTACTGAAAATGAGGGAAGGTCATCTCAATCTCAGATGTGGTCAGCAGGTTTTGATCTCCACGGGAAGAACAGTATTTGATTATGGCAACGTTTCTGAACCTGGTGTTAGGACATGGTCCAGTGGGAGAGGTTTGGCGATCGTTATTAGGTTACACCAACATCATCCAGTAGAAATAGAATGTGAGCCACATGTGCTGTTTTACATTTACCAGGAATCATATTAAAAATACAAAGAGCCCAGCCAGTGTGGCTCAGTGTCGACTTATAAACCAGGAGGTCATGATTCGATTCCAGGTCAGGGCATAAGCCTGGGTTGAGAGTTTGACCCCTATTGGGGAGTGTGCGGGAGGCAGCCAATCAATGATTCTCTGTCATCATTGATGTTTCTCTCTTTCCCTCTCCCTTCCTTTCTGAAATCAATAAAAAAAAATATTTTTTAAAAAAGGTAAAAAGAAACATTGGATTTAATTTTAATATCTAGTTTATTTAACCCAGTGTGCACAATATTGTCAATTTAATACTTGATTGATTTTTAAATATTAAGGAGCTATTTGACAATTTTCCATATCAAGTCTTTGAAATCTGGTGTGTATTGTATGCTTACAACACATTTCAGTTTGAACATGAAGTTTTTATTGGAAATGCTTGATCTGTATTTAGAGCTCATAAAATTTACAATTGCAAAAGTGCAATCACATATCAAAGTTGTCCCAAACTAATATTTTCCAGCAATGGAACTAAGTATCAACTTTAAATTTTAAGTTAATTAAACTAAAATAGAATTGAAAATTCAGTTACTCAGTCATTCTAACCTCATTACAAATGCACACTCCATATGTGGTTACTATTTTGGACAGCACAGCATTATGCAAAGTAAAATAGGTTACCTTACAGCTGATGTGTACTTTGAAAATAGCCAAAGCATCACAAAGCATTTCACGGGATTGGTATTTCTTGGAACACCTATTTGCTTATGCTAATGGTATTTTTAGAATTGGAAGGGTCAAATCCTAAATTTTGCATATGAGGAGATGAACTTTTTATGAAAGTGCACTGATTGCAAAATTTAAGGCAGGAATTAAAAAATGTTTGGCTAAGACCAGCAGGGTGGTACATTGGTAGAAATTCTTAAAACATAGTTTGTGTCATAGTTCAGAAACACGCTAGATGCACATGCTTACATTTTAAAACAGATTCAGTTCTGGGGTGGGGGGAGCATTCCCCACCCCTTTCTAAACTCGTGGAATCAGGGAGATAGGAAAGTAGAGTTCGAATGTTCAAGAAGCTTCTAGACAGTGGTCCCAGCCTTTCCCCTTATATATCCTCACCCACACTACAAGACCAAAGCGCTGGTTATTTTGTGCTTCCATCTCACTTCTTTTTGTGCTGTGCAGGCTGCTTGGCCTTAGGTTAGTAGACTCGTTTTGTATTTCTTGCTATCCTGGGCCAGTATAATATTTACTAAATATGGGTGGTTTATAAAAAGCTGGTTCAGAGATTTTAATTTAATCATCTCATTTGTTTAGACTGCTCTGTAGTTACTACCTTCCAAGAACAGGTATACCTTGTTTTATTGTGCTTCACAGATGTTTTGTCTTTTTACAAATTGGAGGCAAGACCCTCCAAAAACTAAAGGATTACAACTTGCTTTATTGTAAGGCTCCCTTTATTGTTGTGGTCTGGAATCGAAACCTGCAATGTCTCCAAGGGATGCATGTAATAACCAGCAAATGGAGAAAAGATCTGAATTGTGCTTGGAACTAATCCTTGTTTACATTAGAGAGTAAGAGTTGGTTTTGGTTGCTGCATAATTTCATTTTAGCAAAGAAAGGAGCTTATTTTTCTATGAATTGCCCTCTAAGAACTTTGGGGTATCAGCTATTCTGTGAAGTGAAGTGCTGGTTGTTGCTATTTAAATCCATATGGAAATTTCTTACATTTTGCTTTCCTTTAGAAGTACATTTTGGTTTGCTCTTTATGCCTTTGTTAAAACCAGGCTGTATAGTGGTGGATTTAATGCCTTTAATGTTTTAATAAGGAGATTTAGCAGAAGGTTTCTCACCACCTCTCCCAAGAGCCCGAGTGCAAAAGTCTTTTAACTCCCAGTGCCATTGCCATTGGTTCTTTTACCGCTTTGCTTACAGAAAATAATTGCTGTTCTTTTTATACCAAGAAGTTCCTGTTTATAAGCTGAAGTTTGAAAATAATTGGATAGAACAGTGGCTTCCAAACTTTTTTATTGGATTTACAATAAGATAATATGCATTGAGACTTTGTACATACATGAATACATTAATGTATACACTGAAGCAAAAGTATTTACTTTCTGATATGTAATGTGTTCTGATATATTCTGTTCAAGTCCATTTTGTAAAACAAACAAAACAAAAAGAATTGACTAGCCTAACCAACTAAATTGATCAGTGATTCATTAATGGTTGTCTCACTGAGGATTTAAGATTTAAGACTCAGGAGTGGTCATATTCAAGGATATGATTCTCAGTTTTGCTGGTCTTAAAAATCAAATTTATCAGTCTATTCAGTTGCCACACCAACCAATTTTTTTTAAAAATGTTAATTTATTATTTTAACATGTTACAGATGGATATCCTCCTATATAATAAGAGATAATATGCAAATTAACCCTCACACCTTCACAAGATGGTTGCCTATGACTATGCCAGCAGGAGGGTTAGTGAGGGACGACCAAACGACTGAACAAGTAGGCTGCATGGGGTGACCACCCTTGTGGGGGAGACCAGGCCAGCAGAGGGAGCAGTTAGGGGTGATCAGGCAGGTGAGCGATTAGGAGCCAGAGGTCCAGTATTGTGAGAGGGATGTGTCCAACTGTGGGGATCAGGCCTAAACCAGCAGTTGGACATCCCCTGAGGGGTCCTGGATTGGAGAGGGTGCAGGCTGGGCTGAGAGCCCCTCTCCCCCATGCATGAATTTGGTGCACCGGGCCTCTGGTATGTATATATTTTTAATAAATATTTTTATTGATTTCAGAGAATTAAGGGAAGAGAAAGAGAAACATCAGTGATGAGAATCATTAATCAGTTGGGCCCTTTCCCCCAGCTTGTCCCCTACTGGGGATCAAGCCTACAACCCCAGGCATGTGCCTTGATCAGGAAGCAGCTGTGACCTTCTGGTTCTTAGGTCAACCCTCAACTACTAAGTCACACCAGCTCAGTGGAGATGGATATTCTTGATAATCAAAATGTTGTCTTCCCTGCCCATAGCACCCCATGTGGATCAAAAGGAGCTGGCTGTCCATATTGAGGAATGGAGATATCCTACATAATAAGAGAGGAATATGCTAATTATCCATTATGCCCTGAGGTGTAATGACCAACTGCATAAGGACCAGATCAAGAATCTGCAGGAGAGTGGGGCAGCAAACTACAAGCCGGAGGTGGAGAGCTACAGGAGGGCAGTAGCGACCTACTGGTGCACAGATTCATGCGCAGGGCTGGGGGGGGTGGGGGGGGATATTCTCCAGATTTTCAAGAAACTTAAATAGAAGACATTCTTTTACCAGATTATGTATTCTTTCTTGGAAAAGCCCAATAGAAAATACTGCTGTACTCTTTTTGAGGACGGGGATGTGCTTCCCCACCTCTTTTCTAGGTTTCATTAGGATGCGTCTCTACTATCAACACATTCTGTTTTCGGACACATCGTTTTATTAGTTCCACATTTCCCACTTGTGTGGTGGGGCACTACCCGTGTTTCCCCGAAAATAAGACATCCTCCGAAAATAAGACCTAGTGCATGGAAAGATAAGACATCCCCTGAAAATAAGACCTAGCGCAACTTTGGGAGAAAAAATTAATATAAGACACTGTCTTATTTTCGGGGAAACAGGGTAATAGGTTTGTCTGCACAGAGAAAGGTTCTTTTCCTGATTAGGCTGAATTTAACTGGTCTTTGCTTGCTATAGGACTTACAGTGTTTAAGATGCTAATGTGAATTGGAAATCTTAAGCGATGTGTATGTATAAAACCTTAATGTTCCAGGTGTTTGGTTTTGTTCTTTTAGGCACAATTTGGGGGAAATGCGTGGTTAGCTTTCCATTTTAATTATTTAAATTTGGCAACCCACATTTCTGGTTTGGGCTATTTCCCAGTCTCTTCAGACACTTGAACGTGTTGCTTCCCGGATGTAGGTTTCAGGGAATGGTAACACTGCAAAAGCAATATTGGGATTCAATATGAGTTACCAGTTTTAAATTTGCCAAATGAAGGTATTTTTTAAACCCACTGTTTATTATAATAATTTCAGAGGAAAACTGTAATAAGAGATATTGCAGTAAATTGAATGTAGCTTTATGAAAACCATTACATAGGGAATATACAATAGATCAGCACAGGTACTAAAGTTCAGCATTTGGGAAGCACATCTTAATTATAGACCACCTCTTAGCATGTAATATAATTAACTATGTGCTTGCTGGTTTATATTTGTCTCATAGGAATAAACCTTACTTTATTCATTCTTACTTTCTGATTATAGTGCTAGTGGTTTCAATGACTCACTTTTAAAAATATTACTTTGTTCTCTCTGAATATACTGTAAACACATAACTAATTCTACTTAAGTGTAAGAAAAAAAGCTAAAACAAGCCAACTCCATTATGTGCTAAAGTTGTAGAAGGTAGCAAAGTTTATCTGATTTAATGAGATATAGTCAAGGTGATTATGTAAAAGTGGCAAGTAGGTCACTAAATAATATTCCTTGCCTGCCAGTGTGGCTCACCGGTTGAGCATTGACCCATGAACCAGGAGGTCATGGTTCAATTCCCAGTCAGAGAACATGCCCAGGTTGTGGACTCAATCCCCAATAGGGGGCGTGCAAGGGGCAGCCGATCAATTGATGTTTCTGTCTTTCTCTCCCTTTCCCTTCCTCTCTCTGAAATCAAGACAAAAACATTTAAAAATAATATTACTACTTATGTTTGCCAGCCTGTTGGCTCTCCATGAGTTATGAATAATGGCCATGTCAGATGTCCTGTCATATTACGTACATATTTATTTTTATGTCTACCATCCCACCCTCACTTTTAAGTAACAAAGTCCTTAAATTTGGCAACCCACATCACATGTCCCCTCTTTCGTCAACAAGAGAAAATGCTTCTTAGATATACTTTAATCCTGTAATGAAGGGGAGAGTGGCTAGCAGCTAACTTACCTGCCCCATCCCTGTTAATGCTGTCAGCAGTCTGTGGGAGGGGCAAGCCCTACAAGGGCTTTGACTCTCATGTGAAAAGGCCCTGGGGCAGAGAGGAGGAGGAGAGAGGTTGGGTGTTTGGAGGTAGTGACATGCTGGGTAGACTTGAGTGTGAGCAGAATATACTCGAAGTCCTGTGTACTTGGAAGATGTTGTTTATTACATAAGTATTTATGTAGCAGACACTGTATAGTGCTCAGAATACCAAGATAACACCTTCGGAACTAATGTAAATGGTCAGTGAGGTTGTCTGTAATAAAGATGGAAGTATGATGCCAAGGGATCTGCGATGATGGAGAGAGAGGTCCAGGGCACTGGGGAAGTCTGTATCAAAGAGGAAGCATCTGAGCTGGATCTTAGCAGGTAATTAGGAGTTGCTTGGTGAAGGGATGGTGAGTAAAATATGTAGTGGTTAAAACCGAGATTCTTAAGTCAAGGCCACTATGTGATTAGGTCAGCCAAGTGTTGGGCAAGAAATATCTGTGTGCCTCAGCTTTGTCACTAGGAAAATGGGGAATATACGATGTACGGACCTCAAAGAATAGTGGAGAAGTAAGTGAGAATTTGTTTAAAGTGTTTAACATATTGTTAGGAGGCTTTCATTATTTTTACTGTTAGCATTTTAGACAGAGGAAATAACATAAACAAAGGCACGGCGTTAGGGTCTAGGAGAGTCTGGGAAACGGTGAGATACCAGTGGAACACAAGTGTAGGTTGTCTGAGAAGAGAGTGGATAGGTTAGCTGAGTTTTGTATTTTAAGAAATTTGGGATTTATCTAGTAGGAAGCAATTTTTTAAAAATCAGCTTGTTGAGGGGCGGATGGGGGAGATAATATGGGTAGATGCTAAATCAAGAAGAGCAATTGGAGAACATCAACTAAGTCAGTGACAGTAAAGATGAAAAATCAGATTTTGGACTTTGAAGTAAAATCCATTGGTATGATGAGAAAGAGGGAGGGGTTGTGGATAAGCCTCGGGCTGCATGAATGGGTGATGCTAAATTAGTGTAGGTGTTCAGTGGGTGGAATAGGGGCTTGGAGTATTTAGTAGGGTGAGGATGAGGGCTGTGTTTTGCTTGAGATATGTTTTAGATGGTTGATGGACATTTACTACAGCTTGACAAGTGGAAATAAGCTCAAGAGAGAGAGATTTTGAAGACGTTGATTTACGTACATAGATGGTCATCTAAGCCAGGGAAGTGACAGTGCATCCTGAGGGGAGTGGGATGAAACAGGAAAAGGGGTGGTGCAAGAGAAACCCAGACAGGAAGGAGTTTAGAGAAGTGTGAAGGATAGTCATCAGGCCCCTTGCCTCAGGGGTTAGCTGAGATAAGCTCTAAATATGGGCAGTTAGGTTTGTCCTTGGGTCTCCACTGGGGCCAGCTGCC
The DNA here is from genome assembly GCF_964339955.1 of Pipistrellus hanaki. Taxonomy (NCBI): domain Eukaryota; kingdom Metazoa; phylum Chordata; class Mammalia; order Chiroptera; family Vespertilionidae; genus Pipistrellus; species Pipistrellus hanaki. The sequence goes on from NC_140505.1 coordinate 185,717,800, forward strand.
CCAGCACATTGTTGTTCATGCTGCTGGTCACTGTCACATGGGAAACCTCCCCTTGGGCTCTTGGGGCTCTTTTGTCACTACAGTGAGTAGCTCTAGGACAGGACCTAGCTGTGCTCACCTGTGTAACCTCAGCACCTGATACACAGAGTGAGTGTTCTGAGCATTTGTTGAATGAATAAATGAATCAAGGATGACTTGAATTAACTCAACAAAATTTTTTGAGTGCCTATATGTTTCAGGAGCTATGCTAGTCTCTAGGAATAAAGCAGTGAGCAGGCCTGGCCAGGTAGCTCAGTGGGTTAGAGCATCATTCTGACATATCAAGGTTGCAGGTTTGATCCCCAGTAAGGGCACATACAATAATCATCCGATGAATGCATAAATAAGTGGAAAACAAATCAATGCCTATTTCTCACTCTCAAATCAATAAATAATTTTTTAAAGCAGTGAGCAAAATAGATAAAAATCCATTTTCTTGTAGGACTTACTTTCTAAAGCAAGAATCAGAAGGCCAAGGGGAAGGACCAAGTAGAGAGGTAACATTAGGAGTACAAGGATGAGCTCTGTATCATCAACATCCATGAACTGAGCCTAGCTCCCTGATACAGTTAGTTGACTTGAACATGGGAGAGAGGGTGCAAAAAGAAAACTGAGGTATGGAAAGCAATTTGTTGCATAAATGACAGGTTAGCCTAGGAGAGGGGAGGGTAAATTTGGAAATGGAGAGAAGGCTATTTGAGAGAGTTCCCCCAGGGAGACATTCATCTCTAAATATGTAGAAGGCATTCCTCTCTGTAACGTAGAAGATGAAGTCTGAATGAAAAGAGAAAACATTTCAAAAACTAAGCCCTCCCTCCACCACCTTCAAAGACAAAAAACACACATCTATGTAAAGAACTATCTACCAGCTCTAAGAGCTTAGCTGAGAGGGGAGATCCTTTATTTCCCAGAAAGTCGGAGTGAAGAACACAGTTAGTTGGGGGTTATCTGAGGCTGAGTGACGATTGGCCTCTGTAGGTGGTGTGGGATAACAGGGGATGAAGCCTTTGGTTCATAATGCTGGTGACTGTTCAGAGAAGTCCAGGCTGGGCTGCGCATAGGATAAAGCCAAGCTCAGGCAAATGACCTGAAAGAACAGAGAAAGGAGGAGTCTGGGTTGGAGGAGGTAAGAACTTACATATGAAAGGAGGAAGGTAGAATCTTCTGTGTGCTTTCTAAAATGAACACCAGGCACTCTCTTCTAACTGCATTCCATGCAGTAACTCATCTTTATGATGAAGACTGGAAGCTAACTGCAGAGAGGTTAAGTATCTTGCCCAAGGTTACACAGGTGGGCAGTGACCAAACACAAAAAGATGACTTTGTGTGCTTGATTACTGTACTCCACTGCCAGAAACCAGACACAAAAGGTTCTCCCAGACCCGTGATTGGCAAACTACGGCTCGCGAGCCACATGCGGCTCTTTGACCCCTTGAGTGTGGCTCTTCCACAAAATACCACGGCCTGGGCAAGTCTATTTTGAAGAAGTGGCGTTAGAAGAAGTTTAATTTAAAAAAAATTTCACTCCGAAAAGAAATTTCAATCGTTGTACTGTTGATTTTTGGCTCTGTTGACTAATGAGTTTGCCGACCACTGTCCAAGACCAACTAGGTTGGCAATAACTTCCTGAAGTTTCTGGGCCTTCCCTCCATTCACGGAAAAGTATTTGGGCTGGCATGGAAGGGAGCTATGGACTATTTGGTGCCCCCTACAATAAGTATTTCTATCTAGGCAGCAGTGTACTTGGTGTCAACTCAGTTTTTCTCACCTCCCCGTGCTCATATCTGAATGATCTTTGATAGGAAAGAACAAGGCAGAATTAGAGAAGACTTTAATGCAAATCATTCTGAAGTCTCTGAGCTGCAGCACCTTCTCTGTTGACCTGTTCTTCCTCACTTAAACAAAGAGGAGCTAGAGTGGCTGTCTGGTCTACCTCTTGGAGGTTGGAGAGACTGAAGAAAAGCATGGCTGATGCGTGGTACCTAAAAGGAGGGAATCTCTTTCCGCTTTGCCTGTGGCAGAAATACTGGTGATGTCTCCGGTGGCTGGGGGTTGCTGGTGGTGGTTACAATTCCTAGTTTGACAAACAGGAATGTGTTCTCTTCCTGGGGAGAATCCCCTTGTGTCTTAGGTTACACAGGCTCTTCTGGATAACTAGTTGACTTCTGTTGGGTGAGGAATTCAGCCCTGGCTCTGTGCTCTCCACCTGTGTCTCAGGCTTCTGACATATTACTCAGTGTCTAGCGTATCCCAAACCCAGGGGAGACACTGACCTTTGCTTGCAGGCTGTTTAGAAGCACACAGGTTTTGCAAATGAAACATGTAGGCAACTTCATCCTTTATAAAGAAAGAGCGTCGGCTTGGGGACTGAAGGGACCCGGGTTCGATTCCGGTCAAGGGCATGTGCCTTGGTTGCGGGCATATCCCCAGAGGGGGGTGTACAAGAGGCAGCTGGTCGATGATTCTCTCTCATCGATGTTTCTAGCTTTCTATCTCTCTTCCTTCCTCTCTGTACAAAATCAATAAAATATATTTTAAAAAAAAAGAAAAAGAAAAAGAAAGGATTATTTGCAGAGACAACGTGTGCAAAACTTTTTTTTTTTTTTTTTTTTTTTTTTTTGCAGTATTTTAATATCTGGCTTTGCTCTTAAGGCAGTTTGAAAGGAATGCCCCTATAGCTTCCATCTCTTTGGTGTACACAAATTTTTGTAATTTTAAAAGAAATAGTACACTAAAACCACATAATTTTACATGCCATAAAAACTTGAGATATTTTAGATATTGAAATCACAGAGCAAATAGGTTATCTGGCAATATTTGCTGGTAATTTTTAGATTCACTCCTGATCCTTTTGTTTTTTGTTGAGGCCCTGTGTTGGAAATGTCTTACCTGCTGGAACTTTTCTAGTTCTGCTTGGTTCAGTATTACAGGCTAGCATTTTTGTCTTTGTCTTTTTTTTTTATTTAATTTATTGAGTTTTTAACAGAGAGAAAGGGAGAGAGATAGAGAGCTAGAAACGTCGATGAGAGAGAAACATCGACCAGCTGCCTCTTGCACACCCCCTACCGGGGATATGCCCGCAACCAAGGTACATGCCCTTGACCGGAATCGAACCTGGGACCTTTCAGTCCGCAGACTGACGCTCTACCACTGAGCCAAACCGGCTTCGGCTGTCTTTGTCTTTTTTTATTAAAAAAACACACACACAAAACACACTGCTGGCCCATGGTGCATTACATTATTAACACCTTCAATTTTTAAAATTGCTTATCTCTAATGGATTTTAATAGCATGATCTTCTTTTGTTAGGTATTAAATGCTAATATTTAGCATTTGACAGAGCTGCTTAGGCAAAAAAAGCAGACAACCCACCACTGAGATAGTGCCTTCAATAGTCCCAGTGCCCCCAACGCCAGCATTAATTGAGGTCTCAGGACTAGTTGGAGTCTTTACTTTGAAGTCAAAAGTAGAAATTATAGTCTGTTTATTTCTAATTCCCTCCCTAACCCCAGCCCAGTTCTGATACTATTCTCCTGGGTAAGGATAAAGTCGGTTGCTCAGTTTTAGGTTATGGAACTCCTGCTGGTGTTTTTCATATTCCTCCTGTTTTGGTCAGTGTCAGTGATAAAGGCAGACACAGTTTAAGTTGGCATGTTCTCTGGGTTCCCTCTGAGGTTCTGCATGACCAGATTTTGTTTATTTTTCTAGTCCTCACCTGAGGACATGGTTAGAGAGGTTGAGGTGAGAACAGAAATGTGTGAGAGAGAAACATGGATCGGTTGCCTTCTGTACCTGACTAGAGGTTGACCCCCACAATCCAGGCATGTGCCCTGATTAGAAATTGAACCGGCAACTCTTTGGTGCACAGGATGATGCTCTGGCTGGGATGTATGGCCAGATTTTAAAATCATACTGGGTTTTACCATGAGATGGGGGAGGAGCAAAGGACAGTGAGTCCAGGAGGAGAAGTGTGCAGAGCAGAGGTCTTTGGGGGCAGGCTTTCATGGCCATTGAAAGGCATTTTTCTTTTTGAGCAGCATGACAGATAAAAAAGAGAACTCACTGAATGATTAAGTTTATTTTAGATGAGTAATTGAAAAGCCAAATTGATTAATACAGTGACATTTTTTAAAGGGTCTTAACTACATTGAGTTTAAGTAGTAATTCTTACAGTATAATCAAATAGAGGGTTATCAAAGCTGTAATGGGAAAAAATAGAAATAATTTGTAATTAGGCAATAATTAAAGGCAAGTACATGCCCAGTGATTTTCAAGTGCTTGAAAACAATTAGTTTTCTTAAGTAGGTTAAACAACTGGGTTGCAAGCTTGTTTACACTGTTAATTCACTTAGCAAACCTGTTCTTCATAGATGATGCAAAAGTGAATTTTAGCTTGGCTGTCTGAATTATCATCAGTTCTAATTTAATGGGTATTCTTTTTTGAAAAATTTTTTTTAACATTTAAATTTTTAAAGTATTCTTCTCTTCCTCTTCTCCTTTCTGAACAATTGTGTCCTAAAGCCTGTTAAGTAGACAGAAAAGGGGCCTAATCAGGGATATCAGAGACTGAGAAGACCGTCACTTAAAGGATGAATTTAGTGTGGTTTATCAGAGCTGAACAAAGGCAAGAAAGGCTTCTACATGGGGCTGAGGCGTTGGCAGCACTGAGAGATTGGTTAAATACAGGAGAGTTGATCAAATAAGCATGTGAAGGATAATGGAAGCCAGCACTTCTCACTGTTGAAGCAGGGAGTTACAAATATTGAAAGAGGGAAAACTAGAATGTATCTTGTGGTGGAAGGTTAAAATCAGAAGTATTGTGAACTCATGGATTTTAATAAGTTTTGATAAATATAGATATAATATAGGTGTTAAGTGCACACATAAATGTGTATGCACCCATACATACATGGATTTCTTAGCTCTGTCCTCAGAGAGGGTAAGTATCTTGGAGCAGCAATACCCCAGTCACAGTGAGCACATTTCATGCTTAGATCTTGATTTCTAAATACCATTTTTTTTTTTTTAAACTGAAAGGGAACCCCAGCTTCTTGAAGAAATGGCTGATTGTAGGACAGAGCAGAAATGTTTAAGATGAACCTGGAATATCTTGTGCTAGAAAGGAAAGAAGTCTACAAAGAATGATGGACACATGTCATATGGACATGGAGCCAGTTTGAAAGTGTTCCCACTGGCCAACTCTGGGACAATTAGATCATCAAAATTTAAGAAGTGATAGTCATGGATTAAGACTGTTGAAAAAAGAGAAAATTGAAGGTTCCCACACAATGTTACCTACTTCACAATAAAAGACATGTGTGGACTCATGAATAAATTCAGAGTTTGAGGAATTGGTTGTTTAAATTTAAAAGTACCCCCCCCCTGAAAAATACCTATTGAATTCAGAGGGAGGAAAAGAGTAACTTTATAGTGGGGAAGCCTGGCAGACACCACTTAACCACGTGATCTGAGTGATCACCCGCGGTGGGACAAGTTGAAGTTTTGTCACCTGTTAGGTTACAATGAGAACACAGCATCACTTCCATGATATTCGGGCCAAGATGCATGACCTGGATCTAATCATGAGAAAACCACAGATAAACCCAACTTGAGGGACATTCTACAAATTAAATGGCCTGTGATCAACTTTAAAAGTTTCAAGATCATGAAAGTCAAAGCAAGACAGAAACTGAAGGAGACTGAAGAGACACATCAACTAAATGCCACATGTGATTCTGACTTGGGCCTCTTTTTAAAAAATATGTATATTTATTTTTTTATTTCAGAAAGGAAGGAGAAGGTTAGAGAGATAGAAACATCAATGATGAAAGAGAATCATCTATTGGCTGCCTCCTGCACATCCCACACTTGGGCATATGCCCCGACCGGGAATCAAACCGTTACCTCCTGGTTCATAGTTCGACACTAAACCACTGAGCCATGGCGGCCAGGCCAACTTGGGGTCTTTTGCTATCAAGACCATTGCTAGCACATGTGGTGAAACTTGAATGGGGCCTGCAGATTAAATAGTAGTCATGTATCAGTGTTAATGTTTTGATTTTGATAGTTGTATTGTAGTTATTGCGAAAGGTGGTTCTCAGGTGACGCACCCCGGAATCGGGCTCCAGCTGCCAAGTCAAGGCAGCTCCTGTGTTGAGTGTCTGCCCCCTGGTGGTCAGTGAGCATCATAGCTTCTGGTCAGATGGTCCCTTAGGCTTTTATAGATAGATAGATAGATAGATAGATAGATAGAGTTACTAGTCCCCCTCTAACAGAAATATTTTGAGGCATGTAAAGTGCTTATTATATTTGCATGTGGCACATAGCATGCACTTAGTAAATATTAGCTATTGCCAATGAACATTTAAGTTATTGGTTTTTACTTTTATAAATAATCTTAAAATTTCCCTGTACACATTTTTGCATACTTATGCTTTAGAAACTTTAAAAGACATTTGGTTACCTTACTATCATGAAGTTTTTCTTTTAGTGGATTTGTTAGCCTCTTACATTTGTCTGAAATTCTTTGCCACATACAGCTAGAACTTGAGCAAAGTAGAATATGAAATAATGGCTTAATTCCAGATTTATCTCTACTCAAGCATTTGTCTACTAACATTGTTTTTATCTGGAAATTTGCCTGTGTTCAAATAATACGACTTCAGAATAGTTAGATGAGTTTTGCTCAAGTGGGAGAGGATCATTTACGTAATGCTAATCGCTAGGAAATTTCAGGTTTTTTTGTCTGAAGTAGTTAGTATAAGCCAAGAAAATACTGTATAGAAGGTTTTGAAAACTTTGCCTGATGGATTTTGAAAGTCAGAGAATTCCTATATATTCTAGCTTAAAGTCATTTAATTTGGTGGTTATATTATTGTATCTACCATGCTTTAAAAGCTGCTTTAAAAACTAGAATAGATGTTTAAACTTCTGAATGGCTTTTGTTTGCCTCTGGCAGATGTATTTTGCAAATGACCAACTTTCTATAATGAATTTTAACAAGAATGTGTCTACTTTTTACCTTTTACATTTAAAGATTCAAATGACTTATTTTTAGAGTATTGTCATTGCAAATAGATCATGATTTTCCTTTACTCTTTGAAGAAGTGTAAATAAACCATTGCTAGCTATGAGTGTATATTTAAATTCATGTAGGATGGGGGAGATGCTTAAAAACTGTGAAGCAAAAGGAAGGCTATCTTTCAGAAGGAGAGGATCCATTTCTTAAAGATTAATCTGATTTATGCATTGCCTCAAGGTAGCGAATGACTTGTTTCCCAGTTTGAAGATACATAGCCTACCATGCTGTGTAATCATCCTAATAGCTTTGTGAAGACCAAAATGTTTCCTCTGTCATTGGCCCAGTGGATCTTAAGTTCTTGCAGATGTGTTGGAGGACCTTATGTGGAATAGGAACAGGAGAGGAGTGAGTGGAGGGGGTCATTGCAGGTGGAGGAAACTCTACTCTTCCAATTATTGATGATCGGTCTGAGCGTCTGTACTGCTGTGTATCTCAAAGGTTACAGTCCATCATCATTGTTTCTATCTTTCTCACTGTCTTTCTTATTAGCTTCTTTCTTCTTGCCCAGTTTTTCACTAACATTTTGATCTAACACTTTTTTTTTTTTAGATTCTTTATTGTTTAAAGTATTACATGTAGTATTGCATATTTCTCCTTTTTCCCCATTGACCTCTCTTTGGCCACCCATGCCTCCCAGCACATGCCCTCACACCTCTAGTGGATTGTGTCCTTTTATTATGCTTATATGCATGCATACAAGTCCTTTACTTCTCTGTCTCTGGATCTATTTTTGTTAATCAGTTTATGTTGTTTGTTATATTCCACAAACGAGTGAGATAGTAATGTGATATTTATCTTTCTCCTTCTGGCTCATTTCACTTAGCATAAGCTCTTCATGTCCATCTATGCTGTTGTGAATGGTAAGAGTGGTTTTTTCTTTTCTTTTTTACAGCAGTGTAATCTTCCATTGTGTAGATGTACCATCGTTTTTTAGTCCACTCATCGCTGATGGGCACTTAAGCTGTTTCCAAATCTCAGCTATTGTAAATTGTACTGCTATAAACATAGGGGTGCACATATCCTTTTTGATTGATGTTTCTTATTTCTTGGGATATATTCCTAGAAGTGGGATTACTGGGTCAAATGGGAGTTCCATTTTTAATTTTTAATTTCATACTTTTTTCCACAGTGGTTGCACCAGTCTGCATTCCCACCAGCACTGCACAAGGGTTCCTTTTTCTCCACATCCTCCCAGCACATGTCATTTGTTGACTTGTTGATGATAGCCATTCTGACAGGTGTGAGATGGTATCTCATTGTCATTTTGATTTGCACCTCTGGGAAGATTAGTGACTTTGAGCATGTTTTCATGTCTCTTGGCCTTATGTATGTCCACTTTCGAAAAGTGTCTATTTAGGTACTTCGCCCATTTTTTGATTGGATTGTTTATCTTCCTTTTGTTAAGATGTATGAGTTGCCTATAAACTTTGGAGATTAGGTCCTTATTGGATATAACATTGGCAAATTTGTTTTCTCATGCAGAAGACTTTATTGTTGTTTTGTTGATGATTTCTTTTGCTTTTTATTTTGATGTAGCTCCATTTGTTTATTTTCTTTTTAGTTACCATTGCCCTAGGAGCTGTATCGGTAAAGATATTGCTATGACATATGTCTGATATTTTGCTGCCTAAAGATTCTTCTAAGATTTTGTTTTGGTTTTCCGTTTAAGTCCTTTATCCATTTGGAGTTTATTTTTGTATATGGTGTAAGTTGGTGGTCTAGTTTTATTTTTATTTTTGCATGTTATCTGTCCAATTTTCCCAACACCATTTACTGAAGAGATTGTATTAACTCCACTGTATATTCTTGCCTCCTTTGTCAAATATTAATTGAACATAAAGGCTTGGGTTGACTTCTGGGTTCTCTGTTCTGTTCCATTGGTCTGTATGTCTGTTCTTATGCCAATACCAGGCCATTTTGAGAACAGTGGCTTTATAATATAGCTTGATATCTGGTTTTGTGATCCCTCCAACTTTGTTCTTTTTTCTCAAGATTGCTACAGCTATTTGGGGTCTTTTTTGTTTTTGTTTTTTTAATTTCAGATGAATTTTTGGAGAGTTTGTTGTAGGTCTGTGAAATATGCCATTGGTATTTTAATGGTGATTGCATTAAATCTATAGATTTCTTTGGGTGGTGTGGACATTTTAATGATGTTGGTTCTACCAATCCATGAACACGGTATATTCTTTCATTTGTTTATGTCTTCCTCTATCTCTTTTTTCCATGTCCTGTGGTTTTCCAAGTACAGGTCTTTACCTCCTTACTATTGTTAAGTATCTTAATTTTTTTTGGTGCAATGGTAAATGGGATAGTTTTGATCTAACACTTTTGAATTAATTGAGAAAAACATCAGGTCTGTTGCCTTAGCCTGTGATGAAGCCAAGGTGTGTGTTGAATGGGCTACAGCATTGAGGCTGGCATTAGCTTACTAAGTTTCAAAAAAATGCTGACCACTATGACCAACTTATCTTGTTGAGTGCAGTAGAGAGAACAAAGTTTTGGTGCTCATGTTGAATGAACTTAACTGATAGCTCAAAACAAAACACATGTGGTCCTAAACTATTGGTGCTTCCCAGCCAGGTGTCAGCACACTAGTGCATCACAAAGACCTCACATGTCACAACATGCCAGGTTTTCCCTACTGCCCAGGGTCTGGCTTGCACCCTTAATAGATTCCCATCAGGCCTGCTTCCTCTTTCCATCAATCCATATCCACCGCATTCCCTTCCCTAACAGAAGTCAGCTTCATGAGAGTACTCTTTGCTTCAACTTTACTCTCTTTCAGGTATGTCATAAAAATGTACAAGTGTGCAGTTAAGTAAACAGAATTGAGAAGATAGCCCAACAGACTCTTTAATAAAGGACACTTAAGGAAAATCTTTACAGTAACAATATGTTCTATATTTAAGATGAAATTTTGAAACATTATATCTTTTTTTTCTTTTTCCTTTTCTCACTCTCTTCTTTCTCAATTCAATCATGAGAGCATTCTCATATGCTAAGGCCTTCTGTTTCTGCAATTTTGTTATGTTTTATTTTCATTTCCTGCCACATGGCAGGTGCAGCTGAGAAGTACCTTTAGAAACCACTGAAAATTCTGGCCTGGCCTTTCTTCAGGGTGCAGAAGGACTGTTAGTTGCAGAGTGTTAAGGTGCAGAAGGACTGTTAGTTACAGAGTGGGAGGCTAGTGACTCACCTCAACGTGGGCCTCTGTCAGGTCTCTTCCTTTTCCTTCCCTTCCTCACCTTTCCTTCTTGCTTTCTTTCCACCCAGTAGCCTTGCCTTCTCTAGGCCTCTACATCTTACCCCCACTAGACTCTCATTAATGAAAGGGAAACAGAAAGAAAGAGAAGGGAAAAGAGAAGAAAAAATATTTTATAATGCAAAGTTTTTGGGGTTTTTTTTATTTCTTTTTTTTTATATTTTATTGATTTTTTTACAGAGATGAAGGGAGATAGAGAGTTAGAAACGTTGATGAGAGAGAAACATCGACCAGCTGCCTCTTGCACACCCCCTACCGGGGATGTGCCCGCAACCAATGTACATGCCCTTGACCAGAATCGAACCTGGGACGACCTTTCAGTCCTCAGACCGACGCTCTACCACTGAGCCAAACTGGCCTCGGCATAATGCAAAGTTTTGAGCAAGCTACTTAACTCTGTGTCTTATGTTGCCACATCTCAAATTTTTAGAAGATATGAATATTGTCTTTTGTATTTCATAAAACTGTCTATACTGGATTTAGACTCTGGGTTCTTTATTGTTTAATCATAAGAGAAAGAGTTATGGGGAGCAAATTTCTGTACTTAACAAATTTCTCTCTGTCTTGTGAAGCATAAGACAGTATTTGTTCACAGTATTTGTTCACAGACCATTTGGATGAACTGGGCAGGCAGGCTCAGTTCTCTTCCTCCTGTGGGGAAGCTGTGGCCAGGCCCAGGCCAGTCCTTCCAGATTCCCTTACTGCCACTTCGCTTCTCAGGGACTGTTGACCTTCCCTTACACTTCCTCTGTCCCACTGTATTCAGGAAATGCTAACAAGTGACTAGCTAGAGTAAATTTTACACGTTGCAAAGTAGTTTGTGAAGCTTGGGTTTTAGGGCTTGCACCACTCTTTGTGATAGGCATGACGTGTCTGTGAATGGTAACGTGAACTGGGCGCTGCCTGGCCTCCCTGATTCTCTCCTGTGAGAATAACGGACTGGTAACTGCAGAGCCACCGTGGCTATCAGGAAGCTGTGCTGTATTTATGTCACCTGCTGTAGTTCTCTCTCGGCCTCCACTGCAGCTGCTTTTTCTATTTTTAATAAATTGACAATTACTGGGTTTTATAGGGTACCCACAGTTCACTGATATGGGCATAGGAAAAATGTAGTTGCTTTCTAATATTTATTTTCACTTACCCAGTGAAATTATTGATACTAAAAGACTCTTAGCAGTTATTATTTTGATGCACTTTTATCTCACTAAACAGCACTGTTTAATTTTATCATTTTTAAAAACAGTGTACAAGCATTTATTAGCATAGGGCGCTTTGCCCAACATACACTAATTTTCATGATGGTTAATTTCAGGTATATTCCACAGATGAAGGCAATGTGGTATATAGATGCAGGGATAGTAATGGATCAGTGGGTCACAGTGGAAGTCCTAGACTCAGATGATCATGCATATGTAGAATCTATGATAGAACTGGCCTTACCAATCAGCCAGTGGGGAGAGGTGACAAATGACACTGCAGATTAGTAGGTTAAAGATGGACTTTTCAACAAATGGTGCTGAGATGCTCCATCTGATTGTATTGGTCTCCTGGGGCTGCCATAACAAAATACCAGAAACTGAGTGACTTAAAACATGATAAGTTTACATTCTCATAGTTCTGGAGTCTAGAAGTCCAAAATCAAGGTGTGGGCAAGTCCAGGCTCCCTCAGGAAGCCACTAGGGAGGCATCTTTCCTCGCCTCTTCTAGCTTCCTGTGTTGGTTGGCATTCCTTAGTGTTCCTTGGCTTGTAGCAATATCATGCCAATTTCTGCCTCTGTCTTCACATGATCATTTTCCCTTTGTAAAGGATCACGTCACCATATACACCACAAACAAAAATAATACCAAATAGATTGAGATAAATATGAAAAGATTTAATACTTCTAGAAACAAATATATGAGGATATTTATGACCTTGGGAAAGGGTTGTGTTAAGCATGATACAAAAAGCACAAATCATGAATAAAAGTTGATACATTCATGTTCATTATAATAAAGAATTTCCATTCATCAAATGACACTAATGAAAGTGAAAAGAAACTAGGAGAAAATATTTTCAGCCCATTTTATCAACAAAGGATTTGTACTCAAAATACATTCAAGAACTACAAATGATTTAAGAAAAATACCTAATTGAAAAAGTAAAGAAATTGAATAAGAATTTCATAGTAGTCCAACTGGATTGGCTTTATTGGTTGAGTGTCATCCTGTGCACTGAAAGATTGCTGGTTTGATTCTCAGTCAGGGCACACATCTGGATTTCTTGGGTTCAGTCCCCAGTTGGGGCATGTACAGAAGGCAGATGATCCATGTTTCTCTCTCCCTTCCTCTCTGTAAGCATGTCCTTGGGTGAGGATTTAAAAAAATTTTTTTTAAACATTTTTAAAGGAATTTCACAGTAGAGAAAATCCAAATGGCCAATAATTAGAGTGAAAAGACATTCAATTTAATTAGTAATCAAGGAAATGCAAGTTACACCATAATGAGATACCATTTTGCACTCACCAAATTAGCAAACATTAAAAGATTTGAAAATACCAAAGATCTGTTGAGGATATGAAAATTTCATACTCAACAAGAATTTGTATAGTACTCTTTTGGTGGGAGGGTAAATTGTAGTGACCACTTTGGGAGAGTAGCATTATCCAGTACAGTTAGAAAACATGTGACCCTGTGATCCAGGTTAAGTTGTAGGCACAAACCCACCCCACTGAAGAACTCTGTGTATATGCTTGTATTGGAGACATGTAGTAGGGTGTTTATAATAACATTGAATACAGTAATACAAATTGGAAACCTAAAATGGCCATCAGAAGGAGAATGGATACATACATTATTAACAATGGAACTTCACAGCATTTACATGCATGATAACACAACATAACAAAAATGAATTTCAAGAACAGTGTTGAGTGAGAAAAGTAAACCATAGAAAAACAAAATGCAGTTGACCCTTGAACAATATGGTTTTGAATTGGGCAGATCCACTTATATGCACTCCCCCCCCCCCCCAATAAAAACTGTAAATGTATTTTCCATTACTTATGATTTTCTTAATAACATTTTCTTTTCTCTAGCTTATTTTTAAATATATATATATATATATATATATATATATATATATATCTGATTTTTTTTTATGAGGAAGAGAGAGGTATAGAGGGTTGGAAACATCGATGAGAGAGAAACATCAATCAGCTGCCTCCTGCACACTCCCTACTGGGGATATGCCTGCAACCAAGGTACATGCCCTTGACCAGAATCGAACCTGGGACCTTTCAGTCTGCAGGCCAACACTCTATCCATTGAGCCAAACCAGTTTTGGCTTTTCTAGCTTATTTTATTGTAAGAATATAGTATATAATACATATAACGTGCAATATATTTGTTAACTGACTGTTTATGTTTTCAGTAAGGCTTTCCAGTCAACAGTAGGCTATTAGTAGTTAAATCCTGTGTATGGCTTCAAGGGTCAAATGTAGTATGATTCCATTTATAAAATTCAAAATGTGTAAAATGAAAGAAATTTATTTAGGTTAGAAAGCTTTATGTGTTACAAAACAAGGGGACAATAAATATTCATTTGAGGGATAGTCAATTCGTAGGGTAGGAAAAAATAGGATTACAAAAGGGTTCAAGGGGGCTCTTGGTACTGGAAATGTTCTATTCCTTTTTTTTTTTTATTAATATACTAGTGGCCCGGTGATGAAAATTCATGCACATTAGAAGGAGGACCTAGAGTCAAGTCCCTGCCAACCCATATGTGCCTCAAAATCGTGTGAGACCCAGTACCAGCCAGTCCCACCGTTGTCAAGCCCCACCGGGCAGGGGGCGTAGCCTCAGGTCCCCTGGCCTGGCACCAGGATGGAGGGGGTGGCCTGAAGTCCCCCAGATGGGGCAAGGGGGCATACCTTGAGGTCCCCCGTCAAGCCCCACCAGGTGGAGGACACAGCCTGAGATCCCCTGTCAAGCCCCACTGGGTGGGGGGCATGGCCTCAGGACCCCCGTCAAGCCCTGCCAGGCAGGGGTGCAGCCTCAGGTCCCTCATCAAGCCCTGCTGGGTGAGTGGGGGCACAGCCTGAGTTCCCTCGGCCCAGCACTGGGGGGTTGCACCTTGAGGTCCCCCGTTAAGCCTCACTGGGTGGGGAGCATGGCCTGAGTCGCCTGTCAAGCCCTGCCAGGCAGGAGGGTGCAGCCTCAGGTTCTCTGGCCCGGTGCTGGAGTGGGGGGGGGGGGGGGGGTGCAGCCTGAGATCCTCGGGCCTGGTGCCGGAGTGGGGGCACGGCCCGAAGTCCCCTGTCAAGCTCCACCTGGCGGGGGTATGGCCTCAGGTCCCCCGGCCTGGTGCCAGGGCAGGGGGTGAGGCTTGAGGTCCTCATCAAGCCCTGCAGGGTGGGGGGCGTGGCCTGATGTCCCCCAGCCTGACACCAGGGTGGAGGGCATGGCTTGAGGTCCTCTGTCAAGCCCCAAGGGGGCGGAGGAGGGTAGCCTCAGGTCCCTGCTGGTTGCTCCTTACGGCTCCTTAACGGAACTTTGCCTCAGCTGTGGGTGCAGCCATCTTTGTGATGGAGTGATGGTCAATTAGCATATTCCCTCTTTATTAGGATTTTTATTGATTTTAGAGAGGAAGGAAGAGGAAGAGAGAGAAGGAAAACATCAATGATGAGAGAATGTTATTGATCATCTGTCTCCTGCATACCTTTGCTAAGGATAGAGCTTGCAAACCCAGGCATGTGCTCTGACCAACCAGGAATTGAACCATAACTTCCTGGTTCATAGTTCGACACTCAACCACTGAGCCACACTGGCCAGGCATAGTCTTTACTGAGTAGTCAGTACATGAATGTGGGGTTTTTTTTGTATGTACTAAATCAGGGGTCCTCAAACTTTTTAAAGTGGGGCCCAGATCAGGGTCCCTCAGAGAGCTGGAGGGCCGGACTATATGAACTACTAATTCCTACTGTAACACCTCGGCTGTGCTCACTGCCCAAAAAACCTGGCGGGCCGGATCAGACTCCTCTGCGGGCCTCATGTAGCCCGCGGGCCGTAGTTTGAAGACCCCTGTACTAAATATTTAATGATAAAAAATGTTTTATTGTTTTTGAGAGTAGAAAAATAACAGAAACATCAAGTCTCCATCCAAAAAGTAATTCAAGCCCTCAATACTTATTTTTACATGTGTTTTAAATTCTTTGTAGATGAGGGAGGCTAGAAAAAGGGAGAGGGGAAAGGCATGCCTTTGTTAGACCCATGACTTTGGCTTTGAGAAGGCTTCTGCTCCTGCAGACTTGATGCTGTGTTTTAGCTTCATGTGAAAGCATGTTCACATTTTTAGCGAAGCAACAATATGCCCATCTCCTGTTCATTTCATTGTTTCTTGGCATCTAAGTAATTGAGCCAGATGGAAAACGTTTCCTACACTAGGTTCTCTTTCAGCATGTCAGCCATTTAATTTTACTGTCCCTAATCTCCTATTGATAAGACTTCAAAATGTGAGTAGTTGTCTTAGAGGCCAATTTATTCTCGACAAAGTCGATAGCAGCCTGTTCTCGGGGCAGCCTTCCTTTAGAGCATTTGCTTTTCTACTAAGTTCCTTGGTACAGAAGCTTTTCATGATAGCTTACACCTTCCCCTTATATTTAAGTCAGATACTTAATAGGGAGTGAGAACACAATAAATGAACTAGCTTTCTGTCAGCCTTTCTGGATGACGTCATCTAGTTAACAATTGAAAAAGCCCAAACCTTTATCTCATCAACACAACATGGAAAATTCAATATTAAGCAAAAGAAAGAGAGTAAATTAAGAACTTGGGCGTTAGCATCAGACAAACCTAGGTTCAAACCTCAGCTCCATCTCTTATTATGTGTAAAAACTGTAATTTACTTCAAGTCTCTGAACTTCAGTTTTCTCCCTTGTAAAAAAGGGATGATAATAGTTTCAACTTCATAATTTAAGGATTAGAGGAGATATATATATATATATGGCACATATTGTAGCCATTGCTGTTATTCTTGACCAGCCCTAATTTTCATACAGTAAGCAGGGGCAGGTTGGATTCTTTGGATATTCCTCCCACCACCCCTATACCCCTCAAGTTTCACTAGGCACTTCATCTCTTCCTCCTATTCAACTAGTTGTGTGATCATTAGCAAACCATATAAAATATTCACAATGGTTTCTTCAGCTCTACAGCAGAGGTGTCACAGTTTTGCTGCGCAGATCAAAATAGTCAAGTGCGATGAGACAGTGGATGTGACAGTGCTCTGTCCTCGGTACCACACTGTGGGAGCATAGGCACTGTTGACCATTCTCCTAACACCCAGCCCCCCTCCCCAGCAGTTCTGTTCATGTTTATTGAACATACAGGGTTTGAACTTTATAAAATCCCTTTGAAGGTATGTGGTTTGAATAGTCTTTTTTTTTTTATTGATAAGGGGGGTTGTAAATCAACTTCCTCTTTCAGATTCATTGAGAACTGTTACTACTTTGGTAAAAATTATTTTCTCTAATTTTTTTTATGTATTGCTTTCACTGGTTAAAATGGGTAGACGAGTGTGAAGTCTGGACACTTCCTAAGTGTCCTCTATTGGCAGTGGAGACGGTCTTAATGGTGAGGATTGGAAAGAGGCTTGGTAACAAACATTCTTTAATACCCATCTTTCCTAGAACTTAATTAGAAGATAGAATTGTTTTTTCTGTTGTGGTTTGCTGAGATTTATATTATCCTAGATGTGTCCTTGGCCATCCTTTCTTCATGCTCCCTGGATAGAGTCATTACTCCCAGGTCTCTGAGGCTCCTTATTCTTGTTACCAGCTGGGCTGTTCCTCTGATAAGTTTCCAAGCCCTTACTCAACATCTTTATCTGAATGCCCAAGGGCACACAAGCTTTACCACATCCAAAACTGAACTCATTATCTCCCTGGCCTTCTTCCCCAGCCCAGGCCCTGTATTCTTGCTCCTGTGTGCTCTCTCTTAATTAACAGCACATTCTTTACCAGTCACCCTAGTCCTGGAAATTATCGTGGACCAGAGTTTCTCAATCTCAGAACTGACGTTTGGGGCTGGATGATCCTTTGTTTTGGGGGCCTGTCCTATGTATTTTAGGGCAGCGGTCACCTGCCTTTTGGACCTCGTTGACCACCAGTGGTCCACGGACCCCCAATTGTCAGCTGCTGTTTTGGGGTGTTTAGCAGCACTTGCGGCCTCTATCTGTGGTGTGCCGGTAGAACCTGGTCCCCTCATTAATGATAATTAGATGTCTTCACACATTATCAGATGTCCCCTGGGGGTAGAATCATTCCTGTTGAAAATGACTGTGTCACACTTCTTTTTCTCTTACTTCGTACCAAGCCCTTTTTGGTGCTACTTCCTGAATATCTTTCTGACATTTCTTTTTATTCTCATTGCTCATATGTCACTTCAGGTTCTCTCCTCTTGCCTGACCTATTCTAGTAGTACTAAGAACACCACCTGTATTGGGTATTCGATGTGCTGCGGTCACCGCGCTTGTGCTTTACACGTATCATATGTAATCCTTACTTTGCATTTATTGTAGGTCTCCAAACCTAGCTCATACCTTTAAACCAAAAGAGGAAGTCTTGTTAGTAGGAAGCCAAGGACTCCATCCACCCTTCTCTACATTGCCAGGCTGTGCTGTGCTTAGGCTGGCAGGCTGTCTCTGCAGAGCCATCAGAGGAGTGCTGGCAGCTCCTAGCCCTTGTCCTTCCTGCTCTCCATCTCAGAGAGCAGGTGGTGTCGTCAGACTCTGGCAGCGGTCCTCGGAGGAGGCCAGTCTGTCACCGACAGCAGATGTGTTGGAAGACCCTGGCTGGGTGGCTCAGTTGGTTGGAGCGTCGTCCTGTAAGCCAGAGGCGGCAGGCTTGATTCCGGGCCATCTCCTTCCCTCTCTCTCTAAAAATCAATAAAAAGAATATCCTCCAGTGAGGATTAAAAAGAAAACTGCTTAATTAAAAAAACATTTGTGTAGGAAAAGATCCCCATTTTAGTTGTAAGGAAACAGGTTCTGAGGGAACCTTATGCCCAGGATTCTCTTTTGTGTGGAGCTGGGTGGGGTCTGACTCCGGAGCCTGGCTCCTTCCCTGGCTGTGTGCACAGGCCTAGCTCATCTATCCTTTATCTGTCTCTCCTCCTGCCAAACAGCTTTCACTTCAAAGGTTCGCTTTCTAGAAGGCAAATTTGGTTGCTTAATTACTTTGCTTACCAATTCCTTCAGTGATTCTTCCCCAAGATACAGCCCAAGCTTAGCCTGAAAAGCAAAGCCCTTTATATTGGCTCTTGCTTATCTTAGACTTATCTTAGGCTTATCTCCTGTCATTTCCCTATCTGTATTTAAGGCTCTAGCCACTGCTGCTTCAAATCATCACATTTTTTTTTTGCAGTTTCACGGGTTTTAGTAGAGTGTTTCAAGATCATTGGGAAACAGAAAGACCTTGAGACGTGGCACTACCCCCTTACTAGCTCTGTGACCTTGGACCTGCCTGGCATGCCCCGCCTATCTTGTCCCCCTAACTGAAGTCCATCTTTAAGAGTATGAACCCTGCCTTTTTTTATGGCCTCGTAACCATCCATTCTTAGCCTCTGTACAAACTGCAGTTAGCCCTCTTATTAGGATCCTTATTTTCGCTATTTGTTATTTTTCAAAAGTATACCTTTGGGAACAGATCACTTGGAGTTTTTATGGCCTGTGGGGATGGACCCAGGCCAAGGTTGTGGTTTCTGCATGCTGGGTTTCTACATGCCTCCAGCATGCATCAGCTTCCCTGGTAGCTGCAGCTTCGCTCCCTCCTGCCTTTCTGCCTTCCCGCCACCAGCCGGTCTTTCTTCTTTTTCTAATGGTCTGAAGTAGTGTAATCAATAGAACTTTCCATGATGATAGAAATAGTCAATATCTGTGCTGTCCAATACGGTGGACAGTAGCCACATGTGACTAATGAACATTTGAAATGTGACTGGTATGACCGAGGGACTAATTTTTAACTTCTACTTAAATTGCCACAGGTGACTAGTGGCCACCATATTGAACAGTCTGGGTCTTCACTGTTAATAATAACCCTTCCTAATAAATCAGACTTTACATCTTTAATTTGTAACATTTAATATTCTCCTTCCTCTCTTACGGAAAACTGTTCTGTACTTAAGTGCCTGCTGCATCTAGAGTAACAAATGTATTAAAGTTAAATAATGTACTTAATGCCACTGAACCGTATGCTGAAAAGCAGTAAAAATGGTGAATTTCATGCCATGTGTGCTTCACCACGTTAAAAACCAGAGAGAGTGCTGCACAGGGAAGTCTTCTCTTCGGAGGCCGCACCCTGAGTCTGGAAGGTCTGACCAGCGGTCCAGGGAAAGAGATGGCCTGGAGAGGCTGGAGAGCCAGCGGGGGCGCTGAGCCATGAAGAGCCCCGAATGGCAGGCTAAGGAGACGAGGCTTGGTTTGGAAAGCCATGGAAGGATTTTAACCAGCAAATGACCTGTTTGGATTTTATTTTTTATTTTTTAAATATATTTTATTGATTTTGTACAGAGGGAAGGGAGAGAGATAGAGAGTTAGAAACATCGATGAGAGTCATCGATCAGCTGCCTCTTGCACACCTCCTACTGGGGATATGCCCGCAACGAAGATACATGCCCTTGACCGGAATCGAACCCGGGACCTTTAAGTCCCCAAGCCGACGCTCTATCTCCATTGAGCCAAACCGGTTTCTGCTGGATTTTATTTTTATAAAGCTCCCTCTGGGTGCTTTATGGGCAGCGTAGCAGAGGGTGACAAACTGGATCATGGGAGACATAATCAGGCTAGTAACCATCACCGGTAATAATATCCGCTCACACTCAGGGCTGCAGTGATGCAGGAGATGATGAGAGACTGCGGGTAGGAAAGATGCCGTCTCTTACTCGAAAAAATAAGATTTTCTTATCTGGAGGGGCCTTCACCCATTGTGCAGTACACTCCTGTATAGCAATAGCGAACCCAGAGCTAACTGAGATGTTTTCTTTCATCACTCTTTTAATATGGAAAAAATCCTCGTTCAAATAATAATAGAATAATATATAAGCTCTTTTCTTTACAAATAACATTGATAGGTATTGGTGCATGAGAGAGATGGCTGTGGTTTGTAATGCAACAGTTCTGTATCTTGTACAAATTCACACATGACAAGTTGTATAGAACTAAACACACACACATGCACATTAATCAGTGCACTTAACAGATGAAATATGAGTAAGGTTGGTGGGTTGTATCACTGTCAGTTTCCTGGGAGTGTTGTTATACTGTAGTTATATAAGATTTACCGTTGGAGGAAACTGAGTGCAGAGAATACAGGACTTCTCTGTGCATTTCTATAACCATGTGTGAATCTGCAGTAGTCTCTAAAAGTTTTAAAAAGAAAAAAATTGAATAAAGCAAGTCTCCCTTGGAACACTTGGTTTTTGGTATTTTCCTTTTATCTGGATGTTTCTTCAGTAATAATTTTCTACAGAAATTACTTGTTTTGATTAAATTTGACACATTGCTAAAAAATATTTAGCTGTTTTGTCAATTCTGAGATACACAATTTTTCTTCACCTTTTATTTAACATCTTTAAAGTAAGTATGCATCACCTGGCCAATGTGGTCCAATGGTTGAACGTCAACCTATGAACCAGGAGGTCACGGTTTGATCCCCGGTCAGGGCACATGCCCCAGTTTGCAGACTCGATCAATAGTAGAGGGGGAGGAGGCAGCCGATCAATGACTCTCTTATCATTGATCTTTCTCTCTCCCTCTCACTTCCTCTCTCTGAAATCAATAAAAACTTTTTTTTTTTTAAAGAATGCATCTTAGAAATTCATGGGGACTTGGCTATGAGTCAGTTTCATTGGCTACAGTTTTTCTTACTGGCATCTAAAATATTAGGGTGTTTACAATCACTGGTGCCCTAGATTTGATATATTTGATTAGTGAGTGGGTCATTCAGCCATGTTGGACAAGAACAGTGGCTGACCAAAGTTTTGTTAGGTAGGTGTGTGTGTGTGTGTGTGTGTGTGTGTGTGTGTGTGTGTGTGTGGAGAGAGAGAGAGAGAGAGAGAGAGAGAGAGATATTGAGATTGGTTAAGTATTTGTTTCTTAGCTCCAAGCCCACTATTCTGTACTCTGCAACCTGGCTGGTTGTTAGGTAGTGTAACGGGTGTGAGACTAGGGTGTGACTCAGTAGGGGTGTCGAACTCAATCAGAGAAGGGGCCAAAATCTAAAATCCAGCCTAAATCGCGGGCCAAATGGTTTACTGAACAGTCATAAACTGACAATGTCATAAACTGACAGTGGAGTGCAGTGATGACAGCGCGGTGCGGGCCACATTGCAAGGCCTGGCCGGCCGGATTTGGCCCGCGGGCCTTGTGTTTGACACATGTGGACTAGGGTGTGAGACGGTGACTGCAGGGAAGGAAGAAGGAACTTGCTTCCTCCTGTCTGCTTCCTCTTCCTAGGAGAGTCGCTTGAGCAATGCTGCATTGACCCAGCTGCAGCAGCAATGCCTTCCTATAGCAGGAGCTGAATCCATTTCCCAGTTTTTCCCGTGTTTGCAGGACCAGCTTCATTGCATCCCTGAAGCATTGGCACCTGACCAAGCCCCGGCGCAGAGGCCCACGGCCCCTCCTTGGAGCCCTTTCCCTTTGTTCCCCAGCTACCTCACTTTATGCCTAGTTAAGAATTCTTTATATTAAAATCTCTCTTAAAATAATGACGGTGGTCGGTCTCCTGGGTGGATCTTGACTGATAATAGTGAAGTCAACAGAACCAACAGGATGTGCATGGACTGCACCTGAGTGTCTCTCACACATACTCTGTTCTCTGCACCAGTGACCTTTTTGAAATAGAAATCTGATATTCTTCCTAATTAAACCTATGGATGGATGCCCACGTTCCGAGGGATAAAAAGAAAAATCTTCATGGTCCTGCAGGGTCATGGGTAGACTGGCCTCATCTACTACCCCAGTCTCATCTCTTCACTTCACTTCCCCGTTCTCTGTAATCCAGCCACACTGATCTCATTTCAGTTCCTCAACAGTCAGGGTTCTTCCTGCTGCACAGCCTTTGCCCGTGGGGTTTCCTCTGCTTGGACTGCTTCTGCCACCCCCACTCCTAGTTAGCTCTTTCTTCCTTTACTCCCAATTTAATTGTAGCCTTCTCTGGAACACCCTTCTGCCCTCTCTGGCAGATTCCCCCACCGCATTCATTCTCAGTACCTTGTGCCCCTAAGCACTTATCACAGCCTTAGTGGGCATTTACATGAATTTTTCTCTAATGAATGTCTCTTTCCCCAGCCATACACATACAGTTAGCTTTATAAGGACAGGACTAAGTCAGTGTTTGGGTTTTTCTTGTTTCTTTTCTTTGTCCTCAATGCCTGCCATGTGCTAAATAGATATTTGTTGATTGAACAGTAGGAAGGGACCAGTCAGTGATATCTTGATGATAGCAATTCTTATTATAAGCTAAAAAATTTGAGAAAGTCTCTCTTGCTGTACATTAAAGTACTGCAGAATAAATACTGACAAAGAACCAACCCATGAGGGGAAAAATTCACTTATTGAAGTGGAAGTCAAAGTATGTCACATTAGCCTTCTGTAATATTCAGATGAAAAGACAGAATATGAAAACCTGTGTACCCCAATGAAGCCTACTTTTATAGAAGTTTCTGTATAACCAACCCTTTCTTTAAAAAAGTCAAATAAGAATGTTATCCTAGTTTCTTTTCTTGTCTTTGAGTGGCCATTATCTCAAATTGGAGATTTTGCTACATCAGCCTACAATGTATGGATATTTTTCTTCCTAAACTTTTTCTCTTAATCATTGCCTTGTGTTTAATGCAACTGTGCCTTTGCCTTCCTCTCCTCCAAGTCTTCTCCAGGTTCCTGGCCACAAGGGCAAAGCCCTAGCTAGGTGTACCCTACATGTATGCTCCTGAAGCCCATTGCCATACTCCGAAAATTCATTCCGACCTTGGGATCATTTCCTTCATTGCTCTTTGTCTTCCACCACTGTATTATTGGCATCAACTGTTTTGAAATTAACAATAAAAAAAGTAGCTACTTGGTGCATGTCCCACCTGGTAATTCCCAAATTATTCTTTTGTTGAAACTGGATTTTACTAATTTATAAAGCCACCATTGAATGTTAGGGCTAAAAGGAACCTGGCATCATCTAATCTAATTCCCGCTTATACATGTGTGAGCCAGAGCAGAGGAGTGGCCTGCCCCAGGACTCCAGACACCCTGGCTCGTGTGTTCTGTGTCAGTGAGGGCCACAAGCCTACTGTGTAAGGAGGGGTCAGGAAAGGAGGCATAGTGTGACCGTAAATTTCTTTCCAGGCTGGTTCTCTAGAACTGACACATCCTTTCAGTGCTGCTTTTAAAAAGCAGACTGTGCAGAAACTGGAAAAAGGCCCTCCGCTGGTACATTCAGAAAGAGGAGATTTCAGACCGTGAGCCAATAAAATATGACTGGAATAAGCACATAACCCTTCAAGATGACTGCTTTGAAAGGGACAGCACTTACTTGTCTCAGTAAATCCTTGTATGATGGTTAAAAATCTAAGGCTTATTTCTTTATAATATAGTTTCTAGTGTTTTAGCTACTATTTCCAGCATGCTTATAATAGTCTTAGAGATGATGACCTAATTTTTTTAAAATGTATTTTTATTGATTTCAGAGAGAAAGGGAGAGGGAGATGGAAACATCAATGATGAGAAAGAATCATTGGTTGGCTGCCTCCTGCACACCCCCCTACTGGGGATTGAGCTTGCAACCTCAGCTTGTGCCCTTACCTGGAATTGAACATGGGACCCTTCCTTTCACAGGCTGATGCTCTATCCACTGAGTCAAACCAACTAGGGCAGATGATGACCTAATTTAATAAAACTAGAAATAATTTTTAAAATCCTGTTACGTAGCATCTTATTAAGTGATAATGAGGACTAGGAATTCTGAGGAGGAAGGGGGAAGGTGGTATAGTTGGACAGACATCATCTTTATTTCTTTGTTTTAACAAACGTTTTTGAGTGCCTTTCTTGGACTACGGTTGGGTAGTACAGAATGACCAGGGAAAAGGCAGAAGGTGACAGTGGGTTCCAGTAACAGAAGCGAAGGTTTGTACATGGGGTTGTGGTAGAGGAGATGGGGATATAAGGTGAGGCCACATGAATGTGGGCTTGAAGAGCCAGGGTCAGGAGTGGAGACTTGGTCATGATGGGTAATATGAATTCTTTTTCCAAACCACGACTACCTTCTGAGCAACAGACTTCCGAGACCCCGTGATGGGCAAACTGTGGCTTGCGAGCCACATGCGGCTCTTTGAGTGTGGCTATCCCACAAAATACCACGGCCTGGGCGAGTCTGTTTTGAAGAAGTGGCATTAGAAGAGGTTTAAGTTTAAAAAATGTGGCTCTCAAAAGAATTTCAATCTTTGTACTGTTGATATTTGGCTCTGTTGGCTAATGAGTTTGCCGACCACTGTCCTAGACATTCTGGGAAGAGGGTTCACCTGCCTTTTGAGTTGTTAGGCTGTTCTGGGCAGGTGACATCATGTACACCTACAAAAGAGTTAAGTTGCTATTAGAGGCACTTATCTGATTAAAAGTCAAGTGAGCCTTTATTGTACAGTTACCCCATTGTATAGAGATTATTTACTATTTCCTCTCCTTGGGAGGCTGGGCTGAGCCCCGTAGAAGTGGGGCCTGTGTCTGTTCACCTCTATCCCCAGGACGAGGATAAGAACCTGGCTTTTAATTTAGTAGGTGGACAATAAACGTTTACTTAGAGAAAATGAATACATGCCCTGGGCTTTCAGGAATCCTTCAGCTCTCACATGAATACTGGGGAGGGGGGGTTCCAGTGGGGAAACTTCAGCTGGATGGGAACAATATGAGGAGCAAGGAAGTCATTTCTGGAGGGGCGGGGGGCAGGTGGGGAGGGGAGGGGGTAACCTAAGCAAAGGTCCAGGCTTAGGAATGTGGACCCAACAGGAAGCGAGAGGTTCTTGGCTCTTTCATTGCTGCGGAAGGAAAGGAAGAGTCCTGGACACGACGGCAGGTGCTGTCCCCCTTTTGTATTGTTCAGGCATTCTCCATGGACCCCTTTTCCCCACAGCCAGCACCCACTCTTCCGTCATCTACCCTGCCCTTGACAACTTGGTTCCCGCCCTGTGCCTTTCAGATGGGTCTCTCCTCTACCTGGACTCATCCCACCCGTGGCTTTTTCTGAACATTCAGCACTCAGATGTTGGCTGCTCAGAAGCCTTCTCTACCTTAGCCAAAGAAATCATCCTCTGCCCTTTCACACTCTGCCCCATTCCCCTTTCTAGCTCATTTTCTTCATAGTCTGATCACTACTAAAGTCATAGTGTGCTGGTTTAATGCCTGCTTTCCCTTACTGGAAAATACCCTTTCTTTCCTCCTCTATCCTGAGTACCCAGAACAAGGTATGGCCTGTGTGGGGCACTAAGTGAATGCATGCTGGGAGATAGATTTTACTACTACACAGGGAGGACCCTTTGTTTTAAACAAATGAGTAAACTTAGGAACCTTATTGGGAACAAATGATGATGCAGCTCACAGCTGATCTCATTCAGAATCGTTGCTATAGTAGGTGGGAGGTGGAGCTTTTATCTGGGAGCATTCATTTTTGTATGTTCTAGCTTGAGTGCTCTGCCTTTTGAACTCTAAAGCGATGCTGGTTGTTTGTGGGTTATGGAATGTGTAGTAGGAAATCCTTGTTGAAGAATCCTCAAACTCAATCAGCCATGGACAGACAGGCCACAGTGGTCCTGGAGCCGAAGCCAGGATCCTGAGTGTGACCAGGAGCTAGAGTTAGGGCATGGCAGTAGGTATATTCAGGTGCGTTTTCCTCTCCCTTTGAGAGGGGGTGGCGGTTTGAGTCCTCTCTACTCCACCTACTGAGGAGCCTTTGTCATTGTCAGTCTTAGAGCGACTAAGAAGAGGGAGGGAGGCAGGGACTGTTTGAATCTACGTTGCTGGAGGGAGCAGGTAGTTTTGTGTGTATGTGTGCACATTATTGTTCAAATGTTTGCTGAAATTATTTTATCTTCTTGGAATTCATTTCACTTTTCTATTAGCAACTCTACGGGTTAGTTTTGGTATTCAGTGTTTCATTTCCTGTCTCCTTTTATCTTTTTTTTTTTTTTTTTTTTTTTTAAGCAAAAGTTGCATACATAACTGTGGTAAGCTTAACTGTGGAAACCCCAAGTTGGCAGGAGAATTGGCAGGCATTATGAATGTGCTTTCTTCACTTTCCTTTCCCTTTTAAAGCCTTTGTTTTTAGGGAAAAGGAAGTTGGTGTGTTTGGAAAGCAGTTGTTAGCTTTTCAAGACTGGACTCGTTCGTCTAATTTGGTAAGGGCCCCGAGCATGTCAAATAAAATGAGTAAAAAGGTAAAGCCAAAGCAGGCATGTAGGGGAAAGCAAACCACTGTAAATTTTAACCCCAAAAGCTGCACCAAATATGAAAAGGCTTGGCTGCTTCTGGGCAGTTAGGTTTCCTGTCAATGGTGGCATCCTTTTAAGTTATCCCATCTCCTGCCCTTCTCACTTCACTCCCACCCTTTTCCACCCTCAACCCCCAATTCTGTTGACACCAAAGCATTATTCTATACTAGAGGCCTGGTGCACAAAATTCGTGCACGGGGTGGGGGGTGGTGTCCCTCAGCCCAGCCTGCACCCTTTCCAATCTGGGACCTTCAAGGGATGTCCGGAATCGAGCCAGACATCCCTCTCACAATCCAGGACTGCTGGCTCCCAATTGCTTGCTTGCCTGCCTTCCTGATTGTCCCTAACCACTTCTGCCTGCCAGCCTGATCACCCCCTAACCACTTCCATGCCAGCCAGATTGATGTCTAACTGCTCCCCTGCCAGCCTGTTTGCCCCCAACTTCCCTCCTCTGCCAGCCTGGTCACCCCTAACTGCCCTCCCCTGCAGGCTTGATCGCCTCCAACTGCCCTTCCTTGTAGGCCTGGTCCCTCTCAACTGGCCTCCCCTGCAGGGTTGATTGCCTCAAACTGCTCTTCCTTGCAGGCCTGGTGCCTCCCAATTGCCCTCCCCTGCTGGTCATCTTGTGGTGGCCATCTTGTGTCCACATGGGGGCAGAATCTTTGACCACATGGGGGCAACCATATTGTGTGTTGGAGTGATGGTCAATCTGCATATTACTCTTATATTACATAGGATTGTGTCCCTACCGACATGTGGAAGATTCCAGTTCTTGCACCATTCCCAGTGATGGCGGTGTAGCGCATAGTTTCCTTTTAGTCAGGGCAATTGTTTCCTTCTTTGAGGTGTATGAATCATTTGACAGTAATCCTTACCTGTACTCCTAAGATAGGTCTCCAGTATCAAAGCAATGTTTCAGGAGTCATGTCCCTACACCAATTGACTACTCAGGAAATAGCTAAGTGCAAATTTATTTTATTGTTTGCTTTTCTTGGAGATAGTACAATTAGATGAAGACTGTTGGCTAGCTTCCTACTCCCTTTATTGACTTCTGTCTACTTCTGCTACCCCTTGCTCCAGCTTCCCACTGGACATTCTGCCCTCTCCTGTTCTTATTCTAAGTGTCCTGTGTATTCGAATTAGATGGTTGTTTGGTGAGCATGGAATCCATATAAGGGGTGGTTCAATGGAAAGATTTTAATGGCTAGTGCCCTGAAATTAATGTGTCCTGGCCTATCCATCTCTTTCCATTTTAAGATGTTGCCAGGAGGCAGGATGACTCAAACCTAATAATGGGGGCACTTTCCACTCTGAGAGAAGTGGAGATAACAAGTTCTTCTTACTCTTTGGAGTTTCCCCTGACCATCTCGCTCACGCAGTATTCTGTCTTCACGCCATCTCCTGGCTCCCTCATGGAGGTAAAATAGGGATTCCATGAAACCTCTTAGTTGTCCCTTTGCGCCTATTGCTGAGGAAGGATCCATTCTATCATGGATGATCTGGGCAGCCTGCATGCTCAGGTTTGGTAGATGATGAGTTCCGTCTGTGTACCACTATTCAAAATGCTGAGGCTTAAAGGGGGTGGGGAGATGACCAAGGGGATTTTTGCCATTTGACAGCCTTGAATGGAACCAAAAGAAAGGGGAATTTGGATCTGGTTGTGAGGGATGCCTGGGTCAGAGGGGCAGAGAGGAATGGGGCTTGTCTGGGGAATGGAGAGTTCTCACAGAGGAATTGGGGCTCCTGTGGTGAGGCCCAATAGATTTCCTTCTGAACTCTGACCATGCTTTTGACCTCTAGATCCATTTTTATTTTAAAGTAATTGTAGATTCATATGCAGCTGTAAGAAATAACACAGCACACAAGATAGATAGATGACAGATAGATAGATAGATAGATAGATAGATAGATAGATAGGTAGATACAGTAGGCCTTGACCAGTATGGCTCAGTTGGTTGGCGTTGAAAACCAAAAGGTTGTGGGTTAGATTCCCTGCCAGGGCACATAGTCAGTTTGCAAATTTGATCCCCCATCAAGGTGCATATGGAGGTACTCACATTGACGTGTCTCTCTCTCTCTCTCTCTCTCTCTCTCTCTCTCTCTCTCTCTCTCTCTCTCTCTCCCCCCCTCTCTCCTTCCCTCTCTCCCTCTCCCTCTCCCTCTCCCTCTCCCCCTCCCTCTCCCTCTCCCTCTCCCTCTCCCTCTCCCTCTCCCTCTCCCTCTCCCTCTCTCTCTCCCTCTCCCTCTCCTCTCTCTAAAAATAAATTAAGTAGTAAGAAATAATCTTGTGTACCCTTTACTGTTTCCCCCAATGGTAATTCTTGCTGTATTTTTTTAAATTGGATTTATGGGGGGAAAGGGGTGTGCATTTGTCTTACAACCACCTAGCTTTTCCATCTCTGACACAATAGTGTTACTATAATAGTTTATATTTCCTTCCAGGGAGTCTCTATTCATAAATAATTACATATAAGCCCCCTTTTGCTTAGGGTACCATAAAGTAGACTTTTTGGATTTTATTTTCTAAATTTAACAATATATCTTGAAGATCTATCTTCATTAGTACATAAAGAACTTCCTTTTATAATTGCATAACATTCCCTTGTGTTGATAAGCTATAATTTATTTAACTAGTCTCCTAATGGATGTACTGTTTCAATATAAACATGTCACAATGAAAATATGCTTTACATGCATAATTCCCCACATATGTAATTGTTTTCCTGTGATATATTCCTAAAAGTGAAATACCTAGATCAAAGGCTACATAACACTTCAATTTTGACAGTTAACTGTCAGATTATCCTCTATAGAAATAGTATCAGTTGATGTTCTCACGAGCAATATATGTGAATGCCTTTTCCCTGACATCTTTATTAGCACTGTTTTGTTTTGTTTTTACCAGATTTGGTCTTCAACAATTTGGTAAGTGAAAGGTGGTATCTCAGTATAGTTTTAATATGCTGTGTTCTCTCATAGGGAATGCAATAGCTCATTTTTTCATATGTTTTAGAACTCTTATTTCCTTCTCTGTTAACTATCTGTTCATTTCTTTCTCCCAATTTCCTATTAGATTGTTGGTCTTTTCCTTATTGATTTCTAGGAGCTCTTTTATGTATTATGGAACCTAGCTCTTTGCGATATAAATTGTTAAGATATTTTCCCCAGAAAATACTGATTTTTGTTACTGGTGGGTCTTATCATAATATTTTTTTACAGTTCTTATCTGTTTGTACTTTATACAGATACTAGAAGGCCCGTACATGAAAATCCGTGCACTGCGGGGGGAGGGTCCCTCAGCCTGGCCTGTGCCCTCTCACTCTGGGACCCCTCGGGGGATGTCCACCTGCCGGCTTAGGCCCACTCCCTGGGGGATCAGGCCTAAGCTGGCAGTTGGATATCCTTAGTGCTGCCAAGGAGGTGGGAGAGGTTCCTGCCACCTCCGCTGCATTCACAACCATCAGCCCCACTTGTGGCTGAGCAGAACTCCCCCTGTGGGAGCGCACTGACCACCAAGGGGCAGTTCCTGCATTGAGCATCTGCCCTCTAGTGGTCAGTGCGCATCATAGTGACCAGTCATTCCTGATAATTCTGCTGTTGGGGTCAATTTGCATATTACCCTTTTATTGTATAGGATAATAATCATTTGTTCATGGGTTCTGAGTTTGTGTCATGGGAAGTCTTTGCTAACTCTGCAGTTATGGAAAGAAAAATTAGCCACAGTGTCAAGTGCTCTAATGGTTTCCTTCCTTCCTTCCTTTATCTTTAAATATTTCCTCCATCTGGAGTTAATTTGCATGTATATTCTATGGATTTAATTTTTATATAGAGAGTCGTGGAGTTTCTTGAGTGCCTTCTCAGGAATGGTGTGTGTCTCATACCTCTTCAGATTACCCATAGCGCCTTCTCTGGTGCTTTATGCAGCAGCAGTTCTCTTCAATTATCTCCGTCAGTTAATCCACACAGCCACTCTTTAAGATAAGTAGTATAACCCCCATTTCATAGATACAGAAACTGATTTAGAGACCAAATAATTTGCCCACGTTTCTACCATTAGTGTTTGGACCTAAGCTAAATACAGATTGATCTTAGGACAGTTAAACTTCAAAGCCTGGTATTTTCTCTTATCTGATGACCTGGGTATAGGGCTCTGCTTGCTATAATTGACCATGTTTGAATATGGGATTATGGGAGATAAAAGAATTTCGTAGATGTTGGAAACTGAGGGTCCTGAAACACAAAGAAATAACATAAATACAGCAGGCATTCACCCTGGCCTGTGTGGCTTAGTTGGTTAAGTGTTGTCTTATGCACCAAAAGGTTGCTAGTTTGATTTCTAGTCAGGGCATATGCCCGGTTGGGGGTTTGATTCCCCAGTGGGTGTGCAGGAGGCACTGGTCTATGTTTCTCTCTCTTCGTCTCCCTTCCTCACTCTCTAAAAACCAATTCAAAAATCTTTTAAAAAACATACTGCAAGTAATATATAAAAAGCCTAATTCTTACCAGTTGTGGGGAGAAAAAGTCTTCTTGATACCTTGTTTAAGAGAAATTTAAGTATTCTCAGAAAAACATATTTACACATAGCTATTACTGATATTATTTATTAAAGATTACAATGATAGATCATCCTCTAAAAATTTTCCTCGGGATACTTAAGTAGAAATTAGGTACAAAACTGTATTATTATATATACCAACTTGAATATCATCTTAAATGGAGGTAGGCACCTTATATCTGATCCTGAAGAGTTAAACACAAGTACATGTAGGCTTCGCTATTTACCAAAAGGCTGTATATAAATACTATTTTAAAATTTTAAGTCACATTCCCAATGGTGTATAATTTTAGTTGGAGAATTAAGTCATGTAAGTTCATGAGTTAGCTGTACTCTGTAGTTGGTTACTTATTAACATTAAACATGCTTATTTTTTATAAATACACATTTTCCTCAACGTAATTCAGTTATTATCATTGAGGTTACTAAATTTAAATGCTGACTGCTGGCACACAAGAACACGCCTTCCCACTTTTACTATTCTGAAAATAGAGCGCAAATTAAAGCCATTGAGAAGTAGGGTACAACTGTCACCTGTGGAACTCTGAATTCAGAGTTGATTTCCTTTTCTGCTAATTTCTTCAATACCAAGGTGTCACAAATAACACCCTTTCTCAGAGGGTTTCCAGAATTAAAATAACTGGCACAAACTTGATAAGATAATAGCAGTGCAGTGAAATCAGGAGGCTTACATGCCACCTGTCTTACTATCTGCAGTAGGTACTATGTGATCTCTGAAAGTCCAAGTCTTTTCCATTTAATTTCTTTCACAAAATGCTTTGTTTTTTCTTAAGACACAGATCCAGAAAGGTGTGCAAAAGTTACTTTTCCTTTATGGGCCACATTTTGACAATACCCTTCTGACCTTACCTGCCTCTTGGCCAATGTGGCATACGCATCAGCCCCATGGGCAGATGTGAGCCAATGGGCAGAGATGATCTAATTACTTAACCCCATTTCTTGTGTGTACGAGTGTAGCCCTGGGAGAGAAAGTGGCTTAGTCAGTGAGAGAAAGGATCCAGAGAGTGAGAGGAACAGCTCCCAGTTGAGGGTATGCACACTACCCAACTCCTTTCCCCTGTGCTGGTGTGCAGTCGACCTTCCAGAACCTTCCATACTTCTCCATTGGGAGTGCACACAGGGATCTGGGCCTCAGATCAAGGCTTCTGAGCCTCAGACCAAGGCTTCTGAATCAGCCTCTTCAGTGATGAAGCCCTGGTGTGGCTAGACATGTTTAAAGCAATTCAGACATATTGATGGCCTAGCCACTGAGTCACTCCTCAGTGCATTTGGAAATGTCATGCTTCAGTTGCTTTATTGCCTTTTGCTGAAATTTTGGTTGAATTGCTAGCAATCTTAATAGATATCAAATGTCACTTATTATTACTTACTAGAAGCCCAGTGCATGAATTTGGGGTCCCTCAGCCTGGCCTGTGGGATTGGGCAGAAACAGGTTCTCCAACATTCCCTGAGGGGTCCCAGATTGCAAGAGAGCGCAGGCCAGGCTGAGGGATCCCATCAGTGCACGATCAGGGACAGGGAGGGACCACGGGAAGGCTCCAAGGCATGTCCAGCCTGCCTCGCTCAGTCCTTATCAGTCGGATCCCAGCAGCAAGCTAACCTACTGGTCAGAGCATCTGCCCCCTCGTGGTCAGTGCACGTCACAGTGACTGGTCAACCTGTTGACTGTCTGCCCCCTGTCAGAGTGAGCAGTTGAGTGGCCTTAGCATATCATTAGCATATTACACTGTGATTGGTTGAACGTCTGACCAGTCAACAAGACACTTAGTATATTAGGCTTTTATTATAGAAGCCTGTTGCACGAATAGGCCTTCCTTCCCCTGGCTGCCACCACCCGGTTTCCTGCAGCACTCGGGACCCAGGTCTTCGCTCTGCACCGCTTTCAGTCTTCAGTTCGAGTGGAGCGCCGCTCCTGTAGCTCCCTCCGCCCCCCCCTCCCCCCAAGGGCAGGGCCACCACCATCTTAATTTACATACTCACTCCTGATTGGCTGGTGGGAATAGCGAAGTGACGGTCAGTTTGCGTGTTTCTCTTTTATTAGTATAGATTCTTATAATATCACAATTATGTCTTATTATGCGTGGAAGCAGGCAAAGAGGGAGAAGCTACATAAAAAAGAAAGCAGCCCCACTATCTACTGTTAATAAGTTGTCAATTCTTCTAAATAACACATGCTTCACAAATGTGGATTCTGATTGATAAACGTTTTCTTTTCTGCTCAGGAATCCTATTTTATCACTATTCTATAGTGATTTCCAAAGCTCTGGCTTAGGTTTCTATACCTTATTTCTTTTCGCTTTCTTTGCTGTTGTATGCTGAGGGAAGAGTGCTTTTGTGGGTTTGTCTGGCCCTTAAGGTTTAAATATAGTTTTTAATGGTTCCAGGATATAAGTATTAGAGTATGTGGTATATCCTGATCATGATGTTGTTCCTTGGCCTGTTTGGATATTTATAAAATTACTAATTTCAGGCTGTCTTTAGGTGCCTGGCATGTTAATTGTAGTATATGGGAAAGTACTTTCAGAAGTAAGATAGGAGATAGTGTTTACAAAGATTTATTCACCAAATTTTAGCACAGTAAGACTAAGGGTTCCTTTGAGCTTACTGAAGCTTAGTGTAAGGCAAGTAAAATGACAAAAATGGTTACAATAATAGCAAATTTGATTCAGAGTTACAACACAGAAACGTCATGTAGGTGTACCCAATTGAAAGAAACTTCATGAGAAAACCCAGTGAAGATGGCCATGGTTTATGGAGATCCAGCATGTTAGAGCAATGAAAGGGAAAAGGAAAGGTCTAAGATTCAGATTTTGACTTAGTAAGCCTTCTTTCACTGGAGGCTTCGTTGCATTTAAAAATGAAACAGTACGCTGTAGGAACATTATCCATGCAGAAGCTCCGATTTAAAGATTTGCCATCTTAGGGAACAGTGTGCACACCCAGGGTGAAATTTCAACTGATAAAGAGATCTCCCTGTACTGGTGTATCAGTCAGGGCTCTGTCAGAAAAACAGAGGTCATTCTAGGTATTCCATGTAGGAAATCTTTCCTTCCTTTTTCTTTTCCTCTTTGTTTTTAATTTAGCCCCTTTGGAGGTATAATAAACTGCTTATATTTAAAGTGTTCAGTAGCCACTAAAATTTGGACTATGTATACAAAGACAATGAATGTATCCTTGGTCAGTCTCTGGTCAGCCCTCCTTCCCACCTTTCCCTGTCCCTCCCAACCCTCAGGTAACCACTGACCTGCTTTATGTCCCTATAGAATATTTTGCATTTCCTAGAATTTTATACAAATAGAATGTGCAATCCTTTTGTCTGGCTTCTTTCACTTAGCTTAATTATTTTGAGGTTTATCCATGTTATGTGAATCAACAGTTCATTCCCCTGATTGCTGAGCAGGATTTCATTGTATTTTGTTTATCCATTCACCTACGGGTGCACATTTGAGCAGTTTTAATTTTCAGCCATCTATAAAAGCCTAAGCGACCAGAATGACCAGACGCTATGATGTGTACTGACCACCAGGTGGCAGATGCTCCGTGTAGGAGCTGCCCCCTGGTGGTCAGTGCCCTCCCACAGCTAACCTCCCCCTGCCAGCAGGTGCGCCCCTTCCCTCTCCCCCCTCCCCCATAGACCCTAATTCAGCCAGCACCCCTGATAGAGCTCAATCACCAGCCAGGCCAAGGGACCCCACCTGTGCACGAATTTGTGCAACCAGGCCTCTAGTTATAAATAAGCTGCTTTAATGTTCATGTAGAAGTCTTTATATTAGACATATTCTTTTCTCTAGAGTAAGTACTTAGGTTAGGAATGGCTGGGTCATATGTTAGGTGTATGTTTAACTTTAAGAAACTGCTAAACATTTCCAAAGTGGTTGTACCATTTTACATTCTTCTCATGAGAGTTTCAGTTGCCAAAATTTGGTATGGTCATTCTTTTTATATTTGGACATTTCAGTAAGTATGTGTATGATATAATCTCATAGAGGCTGTAATCTGGTTTCCTCCTTAATGACTGATAATAATGACCATCATTTTATGTGCTTATTTGCTATCTGTATGTCTTCTTTGGTGAAGTGTCTCTTCAAATCTTTTGACAAGTTAAAAAAATGGGTTGTTTTCTTATTGAGTTTTGAGAGTTCTTTGTACAGTAATTCTTTGACACAAATTTTTATCAGATAAGTATTTTGCAAATATTTTCAGTCTCATAACAATATATTTTAAAGAACAGAATTTCTTAATTTTGATGAGTCAAATTTGTCATTTTTTTTTTCTTTTATGGATTATACTTTTTTGGTATTATATCTAAAAAATAATTTGCCTAACCCAAGATCATAAAAATTTTCTCCTATAAGAAACATGTGTTATCTTTTCTGTTTTAGGTTTTTTATTTAGGTCTGTGTTTCATTTTGAGTTAATTTTTGGATAAAGTATAAGGTATAGATTAAGGTTTCCCCCCTTCTTTTTTTTTTTTTTTTTAACATATGGCTGTCCAAGTGTTCTAACACTTGTCAAAAAGACTATCTTTTTGCCTTGGCTGGGGTAGCTCAGTTGGTTGGAGCATCATTCCAGTACAGAAGGCAACGGATTGATTGATGTTTCTCTCTCTCTCTCTCTCTCTCTCTCTCTCTCTCTCTCTCTCTTTCTCTCTCTTTCTCACTCTCTTTCTCTTTCATCCCTTCCCCTCTCTCCCTAAAATCAATGGTGAAAAAATAAGAAAGACTAGGGTATCTTTGTCCACTGAATTGCCTTGAAAGACTATCTTTCTCCACTGAATTGCCTTGGCATCCTTTTTGAAAGTCATTTGTGTGTTCTGTGTCAGTCTCTGGAATGTTTTCTATCAATTGAACTTTTTCTCTATTTGGTGCCAATATCAGTCTGTCCTAATAATTGTGTCTTTATAATAAATATGGGTGTCAGATTGTATGTCAGATTTGTTCTTTTAAAGAAGTTATTGGCTATTCTGGATCCTTATGAATTTGAAAAGGAGCTTTTCTACCGAAAAGTCATATCAGGATTTTGATAGGGAGTACTTTGAATCTACAAATCAGTTTTAGGAGAATCGACATCTTAACAATATTGAGTCTTCCAATCCATAAATACAGTCTATCTCTCACCTTATTTAGGTTTTTAAATTTTTCTGTCAGCTACATTTTATAGTTTTCCATGTGTGGGGATTATACATCTTTTTGTGTCAGATTTATCGCTAAATATTTCCTAATTTTGATGCTACCGTAAGATTTTTAAAATTTTTCCATTTCTGATTGTTGCTCGTACATAGAATTGGTTTTATATGTGATCTTGTATCCCACAGCCTTGATAATTCTGGTAGATTTTTTGGTAAAATCTATTGCATTTTTTTCAAGAAGGGAAGGTTTTAATATATGAAATTAAAGGCTCACACAACTATTAGAAAGTCTGGGAGGAAAAATTCAAGGAGGCCACTGTTCTTGTTGATGAGATTAGAGTGCTAGGTTCCCAGGGAGGCATTGAGCTCAGCTGCCTGCAGTGCCAGTGTGGCTTTAACTCACCTGGAAGCTACTGTAAAGGGGGAAAGTCCTGTGTACTGATGCCCATGTGATCTGCTTACAACTATTTGCAGAGAATATTGACTTCTTTTCTGACTTCCAAATATAAGGTGGGTCCCTCTCACTGGCAGCAGCTAACCTAGAACTAACGGAGAATGGAATTCTGGGAAACGCAGCTCCAGACCTTTCCCTGCAATGCAGGGAAATCCTTAGTAGGTGGTGATCACAGAGAACATTAATAGAGATATATGCAAGATCCCGCACTTGATCATGAACTGACTTGGCAGTACTGTGAAGAATACTGGGATTGGGAGGTTTTAACTCAATAAGATATGACTTCCAAGAAGGCAAATTTGTTTTTTGACAGTACCGGCAGTGGTATGTTATTATCTGGGACAAGGAAGTAGCAGGCCTACTCTGTGTATTAATTGATTACAACTCTTGCCATTCAAATAACTGGATGAGTGTAGACAAACTGGAACATGTTTAGGGGATGTGGAATGTTTGACGGAACTGAGAGTGCCTCAGGGATGCGTGATGGATGACTACAAATATTTAGAAGACTTGTTCTTTGCCGTCTGAAAGGGAAGCCTTAGGACCAGTGGTTGGAAGCTGTAGGGAGACAGTTCCTAAGGCAGCACAAAGCACTTCCTGCACAGCCACATTATGATTGAACAGGAGCTCAGGAGTTTCCTTTGTGACAGATTGCTGGACTACCGGGCAAGAGTGTGTAAGATAGAAGAATTGTGGTTTCAAATGAGATGTTCCTCGGGCAGCATTGTAACCTTGAAATTCTTTCAGGGAAAAATCCCCCCAATTATTGGTTACAACTCTTGCCACATGGTATTTCTGAAAGTGAATCAAGTTATTTTAAATATACATTTTTTTTTACTTTATTAAATAATTTTACTTTATAAATAATTTTACTTTATTTGGTTTGAGTAATTCCAAATAAGGTCATTTCTTCATGTGCCTCAAAATATGGGAAGAGGGAAAGAGTCAGAAGCTGTGTGTGCAAAAGTCTTATAGCTATATTTCATTGATTCTGCACTCGCTTCTTTTTCATGCTTGGTATCTCTGACATCTGCATGCAGTTGATGGCACCCTTCAACTACTGATGCTTTACATATGCTGTCATTCAGATTTTATTTTACCTGAATGGATTTGGTCCTAACTATTCTTAATGTTATTAATTCAAAGGAATTCCATGCATATCTTGTACTTCTTTAGTTGTTTAATTGCCTTCTAATATACTATCTTTATAAAGATTACACTAAAATTTGGCACTGAAACACAGATTGCAATATCGAGGTATAAGCTTGATATTAATGAGGTTATTTGTCTTTAAGACGTAACTACAATTCCATATTTTCTTGGAAAGAAACAACCCAAGTGCATTATACCTGTGAAGTTCAAGGTACGGTCCAGGGATGAGTAGCTTACTAGTATTAGAAATGAAGAGTTGTGCCGAAACCGGTTTGGCTCAATGGATAGAGCGTCGGCTTGGGGACTGAAGGGTCCCGGGTTCGATTCCGGTCAAGGGCATGTACCTTGGTTGCGGGCACATCTCCAGTAGGGGGTGTGCAAGAGGCAGCTGATCGATGACTCTCTCTCTCATCGATGTTTCTAACTCGCTATCTCTCTCCCTTCCTCTCTGTACAAAATCAATAAAATATATTTAAAAAAAAAAAAAAAGAAAAAGAAATGAAGAGTTGTAGGTCCTAGCCCACACCTACTAAATAAGAATTGGCATTTTAACAAGATTCCCGTTAAAGCTTGAGAAGCATTGTTTTCCCCAATGTCTTTCTTATAGGATGGTAACCCATACGTAGGAAGAGCTATGTTCAATTTTTCTTCCTGCAAGTCACTCAGTGTTAGAATGATTTTTTAAAATATGTTTTATTGATTTTAGAGAGGAAGGGAAAGGGAGAGAGAGAGAAAGAAACATCAATGATGAGAGAGAATCATTGATCGGCAGCATCCTGCACGTCCCCTACTGGGGATTGGGCCCACACCCAAGGCATGTGCCATGATTGGAATCCAACCTGGGACCCTTCAGTCCGCAGGCCAACGCTCTTATCTACTGAGCCAAACCAGCTAGGACTTAGAATGATTTTTATGTCTCAGTGCTGTTTGGCCTTGTCTACGAATTTAATATCATGTGCAAATTACATTAGCATCCCATTAAATTCCCTCATTCAGATCCAGCAAATGAGAAAATGTTAAGGACAAAACCAACACACTTATTTGGAGTACCCTACTATGTAATTTCCTCTGCCTGAATGGATATATTCCAACATGTTATCTTTTATTGTGTGTGCATTTTTAATTAAAAACACTCCAAATGGATACTTTGAACACTTTAACTCTTTTCATTATATTCCTTTTGTAATTTTCCTCACCCCAAGTACGTGGGCGCTATCATTAATACTATGATTGTTAATGATTTTGTGTCGGTTATTTTCTTATTTTATAAATTGCTGAGCTTAACAGTTAGTTGTCTTTTAAGGAAATAACTATCCATAAAAGTCACATATATCAGATGTGCTTTGGAAACCTTAAACAAATCTGTTTAGAGTTCTTAATTATATAGACAGTAAGAATTCACTGTCACTTATGCCACGGGTCTGTTAAATGGCGGTGCTATCTCACAGGTCCTTGGGAACCAGACCATGGACGGAGGGAAACCACTGTTACAGGTGTCGGCTTTAGGACCACGTCACCTCTCCCATGCTCCCTGGGAGGATGAATGCCCTGTACCCTGTCAGTTCCCTGTTAAAGTCACACACAAGGACAACTTATTGGTAGAACATAAATCACATCTCAGTCTCTAGTTACAAAGGAGTCAGGAAACAGACCAGAAGGGGCTTGGGATGGAGTTGACTGAGCAGATGCACTTGTCCTGCTGAGAGTAAATAATAGCTCCTATTACTATTAAAGAATTATATTATGAATTATGTGGTAGAGGAACATTTTAAATACCCCCGTGGTATCATATTGATCATATAATGTACTTGAGTCAAGGAACCGTGATTGATAAAACTGTAGCGGTTTGAACATATTAGAGTAAAGTACAGTTTCTAGAATATTTTTGGAAATGCATTTCTGTGAATGTCAGGACTAAACGATTTCTAAAATTCTTTTGGGCTTTTATGTGGCTTTCAAAAAGAGCTATTTAAAAATTGTTTAAAGTAGAAGTCCTTGTCAAAAATTTTAAAAGATGAGTTAATGTCGGAGGCTTTTTTAAAAATTAAAAATTGTATTGACATCATTGTAGATCCACAAGTTCTTGTGAGAAGTAGCAGAGATTCCATGTGCCTTTTACCCAGTTTTCACCAGCGAGTTCTTGAAAAATTGCAGTCTAACATCATAACCAAGATACCGACTTAGGAATAACTCACCAGCCTTATTTATGTTTCCTCAGTTTTACTTGTACTTATTTGTGTGTGTGTTTAGTTCTGTACAATTTTATTACATGTAGGTTCATGTATCACCACCATCAAGATATAGAATCATTCCACCACCTCAAGAATCAGTATCATTGCCCATATATATACAATATATCTCCACACTGCCTCACTTCACCTCACCCCTGATAACCCCACTTGTCATTTCAGGAATGTCATATAATTGGAATCATACAATATGCAATCTTTGGGACTGGCTTTTTCACTTACCATAATTATCTGAAGGTTCATCCAAATTGTTGATGTATTAATAGCTTGTTCTTTCACAGTGTTGGTTTGCTTCTGGCATGTTTCATGCGTTGGATGGGTCAGTTGTTTATGTTCAGTTCTGTCTACCTCAATTGTGTGGAGTTGGTTAAAAACTGGAACCAAAGGTGCCACACTTACTGACCCCAGAGCATGAGGGATGGGTTTTGATGCTGTGATAACCAGTTATCCCCATCTTAAAGAAAGGCCAGTTCTCTTTATAGCTGAACATAGTTTCCTGTCAAGATGAGTCCTGGTCGTTTAGCTGAATTTAGGCTCTTCCCATCTTTTCACTCTAATCTGCATATTGGCAATTACTGCTTTCAAGTAAGAAATTGTCAACCCTGCCTCTACTTGATGTTTGAGGCATGGCGGGCTTGGGAATATGAATTCGAGAACCATTGGCCATGGTTTTCTAGTTTGTGGAAAGAAGTTGACTTCCTACCTTGATTATCACAAGCCATGAATTCACATATTCAAGATTTGGTACTTTGAAAACAGCAAAGGACTGCAAGCTGTCTTCAGAGCAAGAACAGAGGTTCCTGCTCTGAAGCTGTTGTCCAGGTTGTGAAGCAAGATATAGCAATTTAAGAATTTAAACTGAGCCCTGGCCAGTGTGGCTCAGTTGGTTGAGTGTTGTCCCATGTACCAAGAGGTCATGGTTAGATTCCAGGTTAGGGCACATGGGTTGTGCACTCAATCCCCAGTAGGGGGCAGCCGATTGATGTTTCCCTCCCATTGATGCTTCTTTCCCTCCCTCTCCCTCTTCCTCTTTATCTAAAATCAATAAAAACATTTTTAAATTAATTAAATAATTAACCCTTTGCACTCCGCTGTCCCCTCTCAGGGGACATCGGAATTCTAGCATATCACTCGGATGTCCCCTCTCAGGGGACATTGCAGTTTATTAGTGATTACGGGGAATTGAGTTATTTCAACGCACGTTTCCGCCGCAAAGTAGCGTCGAGTAGCTGGTAGCCAATGTCCAGAATGGTTCGGAGTGCAAAGGGTTAAATTAAGAGTTTCAGGAAGGTCAGCAGCACTGCATCTTGTTTGCTGCTGAATTCTCAGCCTCCAGCACAGTGCTTGGCATCAAGTAGGCACTGGAACGAGGGAGGGAGGGAGGGAGGGAGGGAGGGAGGGAGGGAGGGAGGGAGGGAGGGAGGGAGAAGGGACCCTTTTAAGCAGGGGTCCTCAAACTTTTTAAAGTGGGGGCCAGATCACGGTCCCTCAGAGAGCTGGGGGGCCGGACTATATGAACTACTAATTCCTACTGTAACACCTCGGCTGCGCTCACTGCCCAAAAAACCTGGCGGGCCGGATCAGACTCCTCTGCGGGCCGCAGTTTGAAGACCCCTGCTTTTAAGAAATATGAAGCCCAGTTCTTTTGGTATGAGTGAGGACTATTACAAAGTAAGTGCAGAAAACTCTGAAGGGTGTGTGTGTCGGGGGGGGGGGGGGGTGGGGAGAGGCGGTGCTATTGCTATGGAGGGAGGTGAGAAAAGAAGTATAGCACCCCACCCCCCAGGAAAAAAGCTCTGAATTTCACGAAAGCGCTTTCTCATTTAGGTCTCTACTCAGATGTAAACGCCTCAGAGAGGCTGTCTGTGAACATCCTGTGTAAAGTAGCCCACCCCTTCCTGTCCTTTCTCTTTCAGTCACTCTCTGGTCTGTGTCTCAGTTTGATATTCTTCTTGGCATCTGTAATGGCTCCCTGGCACTGCCTGTTCGCTTTGTCTCCTATCTGGAATGTCAGCTTCCTGAGGGCAGGGGCTGTCTCTCTCTCCCCCAGTGTTTCATCCGCAGTGCTATAATAGGTCAGTGCCTGGGCTGCAGTAGTAATCGGTGTATGTTTGTTAAATGATTTAATTGTTTGCTTTGAGGCTTTTCTTTTGGATACATTTCCCAGGTTTGGCTTATAGGACCCTCTTCAGCTGGCCTTTCTATGACCATTTTACCTGTCTCATCATTTATTGAACATTTTCTTGCTCCTTGACTAGTAATCCAGGCTCATCTTGTACTTTCCTTGCCCTCATCTCCAGATTAGCTCTTTTTCCAAAGAAGTCTGTTTTTGTTTTTCTTTAGTGAATAATGGTATTTAGAAGCCAAAATCTGGATGCTGGGTATGTTTATTGGGATTTGGGTGTTTGTTCCTCAAGCCCTCTCAGTAATAGAGCTAGTGTGTGTGTGTGTGTGTGTGTGTGTGTGTGTGTGTGTGTGTGTACAGGCGCACGCACAAATATATCCCTCACTTATGCACAAGGGATATGTTCCAAAATTCCCAGTGGATTCCTGAAACCGTGGAGAGTGCCAAACCCTATAAATTCTATGTCTCTTCCAAGATATACCTTTTCACTAAACCCATATTCTTTACGGCTTCTCTTTAGCATGTCGGAATCACTAACATCACTACTCCAGTGTTTTGGGGCCGTTATTATTAAGTAAAGTTAGGGTTACTTGAACCCAAGCACTGCTACAATGACAGTCGATCTGATTACTGAGGCGCTACTAAGTGATTAACATGAAGGTAGCTCATAGAATATTTAAAAAAAAATGAATTCATGCCAATAATTAATTCTGGTCCAACTCCACAAGGTGCATTCTCTCTCTTCATTTTGGTAACTCCTTTTTGCAATAGTGAGAAACCTAACTTTCACTATCCTTAATATATTTATTTAATTGTTCATATTTTATTTTATTTTTTTACAGAGAACATTTTTTCCCCTCTCATCACCATTAGTCATACCTTCAACCATATTTATGTATTGATCAAATGCCCTTTATGTAACCAATCGTGCATCACCACCACCAAGATGCCTTCCCTTAAGGATGCCCTCTTCACCCAGCGTGGGCTCTGGCTCAGCACTGAGATATTTTAAAGCTCCCCAAACAATGCTAATGTGCAGCTAAGATGGAGTACAGCTCAGTTAGGAAAAAGGTGAACCCCACATTATGTGATCCATTATTAAGTGAATGCCGGTTTTTAATTTGGGTTTGGCTTTAGAAAATAAATTCTTCCGAAGGAAGTGAAGTTTAAAGAGAGGATTCAGTTCTACCACTATACACAAGAAAAGATCAGAGTGAAAGCACAGTCTGTCCCTGGAAAGCTTGGTAAAATGTTTGTTTTGGAAGTAAATCTGCTTGTAGTGAACATGAATTTTAATTCCTTTCCCTAAATTACCTGTTTATAGGAAAAAACACTTGAAAATGTTAGGTTGGGTTTTTTTTTTTAAGAATGTGTCTCATTAAAGACTTATCGTTTCTTTTACATTGTGTTTTATAAGTGCACTTTTAATATTAGAGTAGATTTAGAAAAATGCAACTTAATACTTTTTAAAGCATCGTATATTTAAGAAGGAGATATTCAAGCTGTTTGCTCTTTCTCTGTAACCAGTTGCACTTTAAAAATCTGAAAACCGAGTTATAGTATCTGGGTCATG
This sequence comes from Pipistrellus hanaki, assembly GCF_964339955.1. Lineage (NCBI taxonomy): Eukaryota > Metazoa > Chordata > Mammalia > Chiroptera > Vespertilionidae > Pipistrellus > Pipistrellus hanaki. The sequence goes on from NC_140505.1 coordinate 185,761,945, forward strand.
AGGAACCCCATCTTCTTCCACTTGCATCTAGAGGAAGCAAGAGGCTCTAGAAACCAAAATAAAACAGGATCTGTGGTCAGCCTGCCTTAGGTGATCACCATCCATCTTGCCCGTTTTCGTAAATCTATTTCTTAATGCATGGCTGCAAATGGGTGTTCACCAGGAGACTCACACTGAGACCGATGCACACATAATCTGACTCCAAAGAAATCCAGCTCTAAACCTAAGGAAATTTCAATAAAATCTCTTTCATGATTGCAGTTTTAAAGTTTTCATGGAAGTTACCTTGAGTGTGTGAATTGTGCACATTAGGCTTTTGTATATTTATGCTCGGAGGTTATACAAGGAGAAAATGTGAACGTGGACAGAGCTACCGAAAACTTGACATGTAGATAAACATTTTGTTCCTGTTGTTGTTTGTTTTATGTAAGTGCAGCATTAATTGCATATTCATGAGAGCTCACTTCGGGGTTGGTCCTCAGCTCCTTCTGTGTGGGTACAGTGATCTCCACTCCCCAAACTTGAGTCTTCCAGGAACCATCTTTGTGATTTTTGCCACATATACAAACTTTCACCTTAATGTTTCTCTTTAATTTATGTGACTTTTAGGTCTTTCCTAGATAATATCTGTGAAACCAGGAATTTGATGTGTTGATCCCCTAAAATCACCAGTACTGTTTGGTACTTGGCGACCTGGGAACTAGATCTCCAACTTGCCTTCAAATTCAGAAATTCAATAAACAAGGCATCTGGACTTGAACTTATAAATTACAACAATAGTTGCTTATACATTTTTCCCAGTTGACACATAATATTTAAATTTGACATACCTATATAAATGTTAAATTTTAAAATTAATTTTCAAATGTGAGGTATAAATTACATTATCCTAGTTTCTTAAGATTTCATCACATTTCTTTAACTACAATATTTATTATTATGTATCTTTTTTTTTTTAATTGTGGGGAGCAAAACCTGATTGTCCTGATTCAGGTTTTGCCTGGAAGATGCAACTGTGAGCTCACCCAATAAAAAGTACCTGATATATAGGACACTCAGCCTTAAAAACACAAGATATAGGACATAGAGTATTATGTTAATCACTCTGAAAATGTTTGGGGAAACATCTAAATTATAAATATCTTTGTGCCATAATTGAATTAATATATTCTATGTTACTTGTGAAGACTATTGCTAGAAGCGAATTGGATATTGACATACGTTCACATCACGTTCTTTGATGAATGGCAATACACTAATTGTCTGTGTATGTGCACTCGCACTTTTAGGAAGATCTAAAAAAAAACAAACCTCACTTTAATGGACTTCTTTGAAGCCAAACTTGTCATGTTTTGCAAAAGGGGTGACAGATCAAAATTAGGGATAACTAAATTAGGTTTTTTGCATTTTTTCAGTTTAAGTAAAAAACCGTGTTCTGCTCAGTCACAGAAATGAATTGTTGCGTTACACACCATCTACCAGCAGATATTTAACTTTCTGGTCTGACATTACTTTAACAGAGAGAAGGAGCAAGAAAGGGAAGAACAGTTAATGGAAGACAAGAAAAGGAAGAAAGAGGATAAAAAGAAAAAAGAAGCCACTCAGAAGGTGGGTTTGTTCAATTCAGTCTATTAAATAGTGCTGCAGTTGATTTTATTAAAACAGCAGTAAACAATACAATAAAACTTGGATAAAATGGGCTAATTTGGACAAGGGTGTGTCCATTAAAGTCAAAAGTCTGTTATATAACAAAATAGGTTTTTCTGAATGCGTATGTTAAAAATTTGACAAATTAGTTTACATGTTTTTACTTACGTAGACACATTTGTGTAATAAAGATTAAATATGCATGAAAATTTTAATTTCACAGAAAAGTTTTTTATATATATTATAGTAATTTTAAATTTATACTGAATAGGTCTAGTAATGCATGCATTTATTAGTCACCACAAATAAACAAATGCACACAGCTGGGGTGTGGCCTAGTGCAGGTCTGAACATCAGCAGCTCAAGTTAAACTGCTACAGAGGAAGCCAGCTTATCTCAGATGCCTAAGCCTGGACCAGTCAACTGTGCCAGGAAACTGGTTAGAATAAGGCAGCTCTGAACAGCACATCTTGAATGAAGCTGCAGCAAAGGGAGGTGTAGAGAGGTAGGGGGACTAGACACAGTCCTGTGAGGGCCCATGGTTTTTTCTTTTGTAGTTAACCTTTGTTACTGGCTAAAAAGATATCACAACAAGGAATTGCAAAGCCCAATTCAAAGTTCTGGCCATTTTAATAAGCTGCCATGTAATCTGACTAATCATTACAGCCATTGACAATTGAAACATACCAGATGAGCTCCAAAAACACCACCTCTGTGGTGCCAAACTCTGTCTTCCTCCTCCTCTAGATTTGGTTTATAAGCTAAGTCCTGAAGTTCTTTTTATTTTTTATTTTTTATAATTACATTGTTCTCTCTGATGAATTGAATGCTGGATTTTTATTATCCAATAAACTGGTATATTCTGGGCTCATACATATTTGTGAATAAAATTAGCATTCACACTATTAAAAAAACAAACTACTGCAGAAAGTCTCAGTCTTTGACAATAGAACCAATTACCATGCTCAGGATGTGCTAATCCTTCACCGGACTTTGTTGAAAAGCCGTGACTCTTGATTTAAATATGTAGTCTATAGTTATAGGTTTGTAGTATTTATTTATGTTAGTGAAGTTACTGCTATTTTTTCCAACATAGGACCTATTCACTAAAATTTGTTAAAAATAACAGTAAATTATTAATAACAAGTAACATGTTAATTACAAGCAAATCTTGGCTAAAAACATTTTGTAACTAACAGGTGTTGATTTTCACATGTGACATATGGACCAGAAGTTTTGTTCATTAAATCAAATTCCACAAAATCAAGGGTTTACTCTATTGAGAAAGGCAAGACATTTTCTAACACTTAAACTCTTGACATATTTCCCTATTTGTATCATAATTAATCTCCATTTGCTTAAGCAAGCTTATAGAATAACTTCAGAGTCACCGCGGTTTGCTCTTCTTCTGGCCTCCTCCAGCATTGTCATTTATCTGAGCCTGCCTTTTGATAATTGCATAAAGAAACCTCCTCTGAGAGGATCTGATGGGCCTGCTCAGTGTTTTGGGGAAGAGTGTGTTGCACAGCTTTGAGGGATTTGCTTAGGGCAGTCAGTGGTCGGCAAACTCATTAGCCAACTGAGCCAAGTATCAGCAGGACAACGGTTGGAATTTCTTTTGAGAGACAAAATTTTTTAAACTTCTTCTAATGCCACTTCTTCAAAATAGACTTACCCAGGCCATGGTATTTTGTGGAAAAGCCACACTCAAGGGGTCAAAGAGCCGCATGTGGCTCTCGAGCCACAGTTTGCCGACCTCGGGCTTAGGGTAAAGGAGATGCTAAAAGAAAAAAAAGGCAGACAGCTGTCAGCTGGAAAGTCTTAGCTGAAGTGTTTGTCTCCTGGGCTGTTGGAGTAGAGATGGTTTGAGCCCTTGCCAGGCTCTCTTTGTGGCAGAGCATGCCCCTCTGCCCTGGCCGTTGTCTGAGCTCATTTCCCGCCCCTCTGAGCATCACCTGGTGTGGGCTTTGGCTCGGCAGGGTTGCTTTCTTTGATTCTTTTTTGGAGACAAAATTAATTTTCCTCCTGTGCTTGTTACCGCTATCTGTAGCACTTGGGAAGTAGGGGCTCCCCGGGAGAGGCGGGTTTAAGGATCCCTGCTGTGGTTCCAGCTTATTGCAGATAAGCTCAGGGAGGTGAGCACTGTTAAAGGTGCAGAGGGAGCTGTCCATTTAGCACAAACTCAAGGCAAACACAGCCAGTGCTATAGAAGGTAAAAGGGACACTGCAAGTTTTCCCAGCATTGTTGGATAGAGCATTTCCCATAATTCAGTTTTCTGAATTATTGAAATTAGTTCACTTATGAATGCCAGCTGTAAAAAAAAAAAATACTGGAGATATTTTCTGAATTGGAATGCCTATGATCCTGCCACATTAAACCTATGGAATGTATTTTATCTTTTCTTCATTAAAAGGAATATTGATTACTGTTTGGTGCTGTGATAGGTTGCTGCGCTCTTTAAGATTTTGTCTGCTTTTAATTGTTTCTGTTTCTCTTTATAGTGCTGTGCTTGTCATCACATCTTCCTGCTATAGGATACCTCTTCTCCTGTGTTCCTTCTATCCTAAGCTTGTTAGAATTGTCTAAATCAGTGTTTCCCAAAGTGTGGTACGCGTCCCCCCAGGGGTACGGGGAGAGTTTGGTGGGGGTACGCGTTGCACCGGAGTGTGGTGGGGATGTGCACTGCACCGTGCTTAGCTGCGCCTAATTCTACGTTCTCATGAGTACGAGGGGTACTCAGTGTTACGAAAATTATAGAAGGGGGACACATATGTCAAAAGTTTGGGAAACACTGGCTAAAGTTGTCAGATAATGACCCGGATACTTTTTAAATAGTTTCTTCGGGATATGCAGCCACATTTCACAACATGGAGGTTGCAGATAAGCGGGTCCACCCACCAGCCGTACAGTGTTACAGGCATTGCCCCCGTGCCCCGCACATGCTGACCCTCCCACTGCAGTGATGGGAGAGTGAACCTCAGTGAAGGCTTCCTTTCCTGTGTGGCATTTGCATTCCATTTACTAACTTGGTACAGAAATTGTAGTTTTCAGTTGTGGGAATGGATGCTTACTAGGCTGGACACTAGGGAACTTGAGCAAAGGCTTGAACAAGAAGATGCAACTAGAGCAGTTAGTTGACTAGGATATGTGCAGTTCATTCTAGTCCTTCATGTCGACAGTAGTGTTCTCTTAACCTAAAAATGTCAATATCTAGAAACAATTAATACAGTAGCAGCTGTAAACTTTCATTGTGGATCCTACTAATGGAAAAATGATCAGAATTAAAGATGGTCTGGATTTATTCAAGAGTGAATTGGGGCCCTGGCCCGGTAGCTCAGTTGGTTAGAGCATTGTCCCAATACACCAAGGTTGTGGATTCAGTCCCCTGGTCAAGGCACATACAAGAATTAAGCATGGATGCATAAATAAGTGGAAAAGCAAAGCATTGTTTCTCCCCCCCCCCCCCTTCTCTCTCTATCCCTATCTCTCACTAAATTTAAAAAAAATTTTAAAGAGTGAATTGGGATGATTTATGCAGAGAATGTAGTTTATTCAGCTGGACGGTCTATCTCTGTGTGCTTGCATCTGCATCAAAAATTGGTTACGTTCTGGTAAATAGGAAAACCATCATAAGTAAAATTTCAAATGGAAAATTTGGAATAATAACTCATTTTGTTCAAAAAATGTTCTAGATTGGCTGACATGGGATCTAGGCCAAAACGTGGCCTTTGATATCGTTTTATCATACTGAGCTATTGTGAAGTTTCAGAATGAAATTGTGACTTAGCAGTTTTAAGGAGAGACCGAAAAGTTTACCATGTGATTGTCTTAGTAGTTTCCAACTTTATTATAGAGATGACACCTCACCTGGGAGGCATAAAACGTGCTATGATGCAAAGAATTGTGTAGAACATGCCAGAGGTTCTATTATGTAGTCCTTCAGTCAGTCAGTCAGCAAACATTTGTGGTTCTTTTTAGCCCTTCCACATCTTTTTTGCTGCCTGGCCCATTGCTTTATAATACTTTCTTCACTTTTGTCTTCCCCATTGTAAGTTTCTCAAGATTTTATTCATATTTACATTTTCAGTGACTAGGATAGTAAGTACCTGGTGCATAGGAGTCACTCAGAAAAATATTTGATAAATGAATAGTCAAGAATGAGTGCTGGCAATATAATTTTCTTAAAGAATTGACTTTTAAACCTAAATTAAATTATTTTGGCACAGAAACTAAACATGACCTTTTCCAATTGTGTTCAATGTTTGTGGCAGTTTGTTCGTTCTAGAGCCTTCACGAGTAAACGGTTAGATTTCCATTCATGAAAGAGGTGTCAGAGAAGGATTCCATTAACATCCATTAGGCTGATGCTGCTAAAGGATCATTGTTCAGTGTTGGCAGAACACATGCTTTGATCATCCGGCTTTTCACCATCAGGGGGACATCTCTTCTAACAGAACCCACATCATAATTTGGGTTTGTCACTTACATTTGGGGAAGACATTGACTTTCTGTATAACTGATTTTCATAATGGCATTCTAAGAAATCTTTACAATAGTATAAACCTTAAATTGCCACAAGGAATTGGTCTGTGGATACAAATCTGTTCATTCTTGGTTAAATGGGGTTATACAAAAAGCATCCAGTTGAATTGAGTTCTGAAACAATTAGAACTGGGAAACACTGTCTACCAGAAATTCAATACAGTGGAATTAGCTTGTCTTTTGATGCAAGAATGTAAAAACCACTCCAGGAGGTCACACAAGTAGATTGTTTCATTCAGATTCAATGTCTGACACTGTGTGCTGCAATCTGTTGTGAAATGGGCTGGTTAGCTACAGGACATAACCCTCCAAAGATGAGCATGTTTTTATGAACGCCCATAGCAACAATTTAATATGATTACTAGTCACAAACAAATCTCTTCTATATGAATTTTTTTAATGTAAAAGCCAGAGAAACAATATAAAAATGCTTTTGAAGATTGACACTTGGTAAAAGGGTTCAAACTTACCTATGATTTCAATAATGTAAGATAACCATTATTGGAATTCTGGTGGGGTTTTTTTTTTAGCATTTTCTTTTGGATGTTTACTTATGCATGCCCTTTTGTAGCTTTGTTTTAGTATTAGAGGGCATGTATAATTAGGCACCCTTCTTTATTTTCCTCTCTTATTAGCAGAAATAGTTTTTCATGTGTCTCCTAATCATAATTTCCAAACTTTCTAATAACCCATCAGTATATTCAGCCTGTTCAACTTTTTAGGTTAATCACTTCTAAAGATATATCAGTGACTATATAAAATAATACTTTCAACAGAGGAATCTTTATTTGTTCAAAATTTACATATTTCACTCTTACTGTATTTCATATTGATTTACATAAACTTTGATAAAAATAGCCAACATTTATTGAACATTGGCATAGCATATCTTTAAAACAACCTTTTGCAAGGAGAAGCTGTTATTATCTCCAATCAACAGATAAATAGAAAACTCAGATGGAACAGCCAGGAAGTAGCACAGCTTGGTTCTGGGTCCTGTTCTCCTGCCATGACCTCTGATGCCTTTGATGCTGGGCCTCGGAACTTTCACTTCCTAGATCTGAGATCAAGTGTGTGAGTCCTTACTCACAGGGGGATATTTCTGTCCCTATGGCTAATTTAGTTTCTGGGCCATATCCATTTGCTCTTCTCGAGTCATTAACAACCAAAATGGCAAACAGCATTCCTGGTTCAAGGACTTGGTCGTTTAACGAGAGCGGAATGCTTTCTGTTCTAACTTTTAGTTTCCTTTATAATGATGCTGTGTAAGTTATGATGGCCACTGTCTTTAGGAGGATGTCTGACCTGACTCCCTTTTTCTGGGTTTCTAACTATGTTTGTGTACCTGGTGGTTAGAATTACTTGAGTGACTGGAATTAAAAGTTGTTTTATAATGTCAAGTTAGAAAGCAAATCTCATTGACTTGAAACTCTTCATTTATTTTGCAGGTCACGGAACAAAAAACCAAAGGTAAATTGGGTTTTGTTTCTTTTTTTTCCTTTTTAAGTCGTTACATTCTTTTGTGTTTCGATTTTGCACCCTCGCTGACTGAGCCTCCAGTGCACTGGCTAAGTGAGAGTGGGTGTAGAGTAATAAAAGTGGTGTTTTGAAGTCACTAAAGAGCAGTAGCAACAAACAAAAAGTACTTGTCGTGGTGTTTATAGTGGCCTTTTTAGTAGCCTTACATTTTTTCAGGCAGTAAAAAAGTTTAGAAAAAGTGATACTTGTTTTAAAAGCATATGGGTCATGATTTTTAACTCAACCTTTTCAAAACTTTTCTTCCATCATTTTTTTTTTTTAAGTGAAAATTGTGGAGAGAGCAGGACGGATTTCAGTTGGAAGTTATAAGAAGGCATGGACTAGAGTTGGTCCTCCTACCCAGGTGACAGATAATCAAAAGCACTTCCGGTAGACGCTTCTGGTAGAAGCTAATGTCCCTCATTGTTGGATATTAAAATTGAGTTTCTGGGATTGATGCAGTAGATTTAACGGGGGGTAGGGTAAGGTTAGAAATTAAAAGATAGACTACGTAATGGAGGAATGTAGACACAGCAATTTAGCTTTGTTAAAAAACTATTCAGGTGATGGTTGACTTGATGAGCATTATCTATCAAATGATTAGTTTATAAAAGCTAACCTGACCTTAGCTGCATTAGTAAAAATATGGTATCTAGAAAGGGATGTGCAATTCCTGTAATGGGCACCACACTATGGAAAGAACAGAGACAAACCTTTGTGGACGGTGTGGCATTTGGGCCAGATTGGTTAAGAAATGTGAACCTGTGTCACCATTAGGAAAGTTAAACACCCCCCCCCCCCCCGGGGTATTTAACCCCCAGGGCAAGGCTTCCCACTGGGCAGCACCTGTCTTCAAAGATTTGAAGCGCGGGGGGGGGGGGGGGGGGGGGGGGGGGGCCAACACTTAGCAGTTCCCCTGTAAATGTCTGTTGGGTGTTTTGTTCATTGAGACCCATTCTCATCCCAAAAGTACCAATGATTAGTGAAATCAACACAGAAAAGCTTCCAGCTCAATATAAATTTTAAAAATTTAGATAATTGTTGTCTAGAGCAGTAACTCATAACCTTTACCTTCCTGGGACATACCTGCGGGACAGCATCTTTCCATTAGCATCCCTGGAGTGGTGGACCAATCAATGCATTGGGCACAACTCTGTTTTTTGAGCGTATTCTAGAAGGCATGTGACAGTGAGTGCATGTTGGTGGTTGGGATAATTTTGAATTTACTCTTATTTATTGATATTTGAGGTGGGGGGGTTTTCCCCAAGTAAATAATTTACAAACTAAATTACTTGCAGTATCCTTCACACCTTGCAGACACACCTGTGTGTTCTAACACTGTGGTGGGAGCTCTTTCTTCAGGGACAGAACTGGCTTTCTCTAGGGAGTGAATGAATGTGAGGCGTTATAAGACGTGTGGCTCAGGTAGGTGACCCAGAAGGGGGGTAATGAGGATGGAACCTGTTTAGGAGCAGTGGTGATAGGAAGTTGCTTTGGTTCAGTAGAATGAATATAATGATGGTGATTAGATAATGGACACCTTCCAGGTTTCTGACTTGAACAGCTGGTTGGATAGTGACTCCATTCCTTGTACCAGGCGATAATGGGAGGGGAGCAAGTGTGAGGGTGACAGGAAGGGTGGGAGAGTTCTGAGTTGGAGATAGTGATTTGGGAAAGATTTTTACATAATGGTAGTTAAAGCCTAAGCTTGGGAGAGTTTGTGTTCAAATAACTTAAATATGAGAAGGGCACAGGCCTAACCTTCACATTAAGATTTTTTTTTTTTTTTTAACTTATGACCAAATTCAGCTGCCATCTTGCAACTCTTATTAAGAGTATAGTCAAAAGCAGGAGCTGCCAGCTGTGACCCTTGAGCCAAATCTGACTCACTGCCTATTGATGTACAGCCCGTGAGCTAGGAATGTTTTGTACATTTTTAAATGGTTGGGAAGGAAATAAAAGAACAACAATTTTACAGCAATAAAAATGGTATAAAAATTATATTTCAGTGCCATAAAGTTTTTTTGGAACACAGCCACACTTATTCATTTATACATTGTCTGTGGCTGCTTTTGCCCTAAAAGTACAGAAATGAGTCGTCAGGACAAAGATCATTTGGCTAGCAAAGCCTAAAATACTCTCTGGCCCTTTACAGAAAAAATTTACTGACCCCTGACCAAGAATATGAGAAACCACCCTGGTCAGGGTGCCCTTCGTTGCTTGGAGTCGTCAAGACAAAGATCGTATGGCCAGCAAAGCCTGAAATACTTACTCCAGGCCCTTCACAGAAAAAAATTTACTGACCCCTGACCAAGAGTATGAGAAACCACTGGTCAGTGTGGCCTTTGTTGCTTGGATGTCATCCTGTTCACTGAAAGGTTGCTGGTTCGATGCCTGTTCGGTGCACATGCCCAGTTTTCGGGCTTGATCCCCAGTATAGGGGCGTGCAGGAGGCAGCAGATCGATGTTCCACTGTCACATTGATGTTTCTCTCTTCCTCTCCTTTTCTGTCTAAAACTAAAAAAAAAAAAAAAAAAAAGTATGAGAAACCTGCAAAGGAAGAGAGAAAATCTGAAAAGCTAGCTGGAGTAGGTCTCACAAAAACACAGAGAAAGAGGACAGCCAGTAAGGTCAAGTTGAAAAGTCAAAGAAGAAAAGGTTCAGCAAGTGCCCTTTAGACCAGTGGTCGCCAACCGTTCGGACCCCATGGACCACCAGTGGTCCACGGACCACCAGTTGGCAACCACTGCATTAGACCGCAATGAAGGTCACTGTGGTTTAATGAGGAGAGAAGCTCCTGGGAGATGTTCGGGCCAAAGCCAGTGTGCATTGGGTTTGGGGAGTGAGTGGAAGGTAAAGGACTGAGACAGGGCTTAGAGGTTACTGAAAATTGCTCAATGCGCATGGGCCGCTCACCGTGGGTCATTAATCTTTGACATTTTTTTGGACTGCATTTTAACCGATTATTCTTCACAAGAAATTTTCAGTCTTAAATAATGTCTTTTCTAGGGCGTGTTTATATTTGCCACTTTTAAACATTTTCTATATTTTTTATGTAGGGTGTGAGTTGTTTATGTTTTAAATCCCATTCAAGGTGTTTAAAGAAAATAGTAATTTGTATTGGTTCTGCCTGTTTCAGAATTTTCTTCATATTTTTATCTTTTAAAAAGTAGCATCTTATTGAAGTTTTCCAGAACTAGAGGCAAATAGAAGTTGAAACTGATATGAGATAATTAAGGCAGTGGAACGGGGAAAATATTCAAGCCTTAGAGTAAAATAAGTCAATGTTTTGGGGGAGTAAATGAATGAATGATGATCCATTCTATCTCTGAGGGGCTTTGGCAGGGAATGTGGCACAATATGTGATACCCACTAGATTTCTTTGGCTGTGCTGTGAGTATGGTAAAGTTAGTTGAACTGGTGTTCAGACCTCAATCCAGTAGGCTGGTCTTGCTGTGTGACCCTGTCTTAGGGGAATGAGTCAAGGCATGCAACAGACCTCGCTGAAGAGCAGCCTCATGGGAACCCAGCTCCTTCCCTCCTAAAAAACGTCCGGGAAGCATCCTCCTAGCCTCTGCCAGCTTCTGGGCCCCCCCCCCCCCTCATGACGGGGAACCGGTATGGAGAATGCCATGCAGTATCGAATCTTCCAAGCACAGATAGAAAACGGACCATTAAATAATTCATCTTTATTCATCAGTTTACCAGTTATTTATCCATTGGCTATTATAGCAGAGGGTACTGTGTTAAAAATATTAGATAATGACCAGTTTATTCTCTTAAGTCATACGTTTATTCTGACCTACCTTCCTTACTGGGAGGCCCAGTATAGCCTCCTGGTAGGCTCAGACACCAGGGTTGCTTTGACATTACTGCAGGCATCTACTCATTTCTCCTGTTACTCAGAGTACTCACCAGTGTCCAGTTGGTATAGATTGAGCCGTCCTGATTTCTGATGATGTATCTCTCTCCTCATAAAGAAGCCAGTTCAACAAGTGACCTGCTGGCCCAGCATCACTTCAGCAGTCAGAACGCTACTGCCACCAGAGCTGGCTCTAACGTTACTCTGGATGGCAGGGATTTGGGCCTCAGAATCATCTGACTTACCAGGCTCAGTGATTGTTTCTGTGTCACTGCCAGCCTCTAGTTGCCAGGTAAATTTTCTTGGAAAGGGTGGCAGTCTTTTGGTAGGATGAAGCAAGGAAGGTACAGATCCAGAACAGCCCCTGTAGTGTTGAGCCGAGGGTCCTGCAGAGTATAGCTTGACAGTTACCCAACATATCCCCATACTTCCTTTTGCCTTTTTTTAAAGTAAGTGAAAACATTATTAAAATAATAGGAAAGTATCTACATTGTGAAATTTTTATTTTAAATAAAGAGTTGGAAAAAAACATACATACCGTAATACACTTAAAATGGAAAGAGGTGGGGGGAAAGCAAAATGATTATAACATTTCTAATATTTACACATAGTGCCAAGCAAGAGTCTTTGAGTTCGGGTAGCTGTAGTAACCAGCGAGTTGATTTTGTGATCCTCTACATTGAGGTTCCCTGTGGCAGACCTTAAGAAAAAAGGATGGCCCAAACCGGTTTGGCTCAATGGATAGAGCGTTGGCCTGTGAACTGAAAGGTCCCAGGTTCGATTCCAGTCGAGGGCATGTACCAGTAGGGGGTGTACAGGAGGCAGTTGATTGATGTTTCTCTCTCATTAATCTTTCTAACTCTCTCCCTTCCTCTCTGTAAAAAATGAATTTTATATATATATATATATATATATATATATATATATATATATATATATTTTAAAAAGACAAAAGGATGAAAGATGTATTTCTGGCTTTGTGGGACTTAAGATCTGGTGAGGAAGAAGAGCCTGTGAATGGAGAATTTCAGTGTAATGTGGCAGATTCAGTAGTAAAGAGAGATGGACAGCGTGTTCCAGGAGCAGGTGAAGAGTGCTTAGCCTACCTGGACCAGGGACTTTGAGGAAAGTTTCTCAGAGGTAGGACTTTAAGAATGTGATGACAGGAAAGGTCCCTTGGGCTGAAAGCCTTAAACCTTTACCAAAGACTGCCTGGGAACCACATGGACCCTCAGAGCTTCTGAGAAGCCCAAAGGAACTTGCAACTTGCTTCCTTCTCCCTCTTAATGCAATGGAATTCCCTGATACTGGTATCTTTGAATACTTGTCACCATCACACCCACTCCATCCACCTGTCTTCAGTAAACGGCAGATGCTGCAATTTGGAAAGACTGTGTCTGTCAGAAATAGTATTATTGGGTTGTCTTATTGTAATTGGTCCACCATAAGCATTCTTAAAATTAATCTTTAGAAAAATGTATTTGATTTCAAACATGGTTTCCCAATCTCTTCCAGTGCCCGAAGTGACGAAACCAAGTTTAAGCCAACCAACGGCCGCCAGCCCAATTGGCAGCTCTCCATCGCCACCAGTCAATGGTGGCAACAATGCCAAAAGGGTGGCAGTGCCGAACGGACAACCGCCAAGCGCCGCCCGCTACATGCCTCGGGAGGTGCCTCCGCGATTCCGTTGCCAGCAGGACCACAAAGTGTTACTGAAACGTGGGCAGCCCCCTCCACCATCCTGCATGCTCCTCGGGGGCGGGGCAGGGCCTCCTCCCTCCACAGCACCCGGAGCAAACCCAAACAACGCACAAGTGACGGGAACGCTGCTGCAGAGTGAGAGTGGGACTGTACCAGGTGAGGAATCGGCGTCACCGACGTGAACTCAGGGCCGCTTTAGAGAGGGAGAGCACTTACACTGCCTGGTGTAGAGTCCACAAAAAGCATTAGTTATAAAGGCTACTGCAGTTATTCAAAAGATGGGAGAGGGTCCCAGTATGAAATGTACATCAGCATTTCTCTGCTGACACTGGATTTTAGTGTCCAGTGAGTGGATGCTCTTGGCATGAGAGGTTAATATAGCTGCTGTTTGTCACCGCTTTTTGGAGCCTTTTTTCCCCTTCTCAGACAGAAGCATTACAAATTTAAGCCTCCATTGTTCTATCTGTCACCACAAGTATGTGCTCCAAGTGTGATTGGAAGTGGGGCTAGTTCAAGAGTGTGTTTAGAAGCTTAGCTGCTCATGTTTATGCTCCCAGAGTGCTAGGTAGGTAGAAAGAATGGTCTCTTAGATTACTCTCTAGAATTCAGGGATTTTTTAGACTTTTTAAAAATATTTAAAGTATTTCTTTAGGGCAGTGGTTGGCAAACTGCAGCTCGCGAGTCACATGCGGCTCTTTGGCCCCTTGAGTGTGGCTCTTCCACAAAATACCACGGCCTGGGCAAGTCTATTTTGAAGAAGTGGCGTTAGAAGAAGTTTAATTAAAAAAAATTTCACTCCGAAAAGAAATTCCAATCGTTGTACTGTTGATTTTTGGCTCTGTTGGCTAATGAGTTTGCCAACCACTGCTTTAGGGGGCCCTTGATTTTGAACATTATTACAAACTATCTATAGATACAGGATCTTTAGCTAAAGGGCTCTAGAAGAAGTTTTGTGATTCACCCCCACCCCCACCCCCACGCCCCCAATGTGTGAATACTAAATTAGTTAATAGCTAAGGACTTTCAAATATATATATTTTTAGCTCATTAACAGATTTCAGCTTATCTCTTAAAATGTTTTTTTGAGATTGTATTAAAACTCAGAACTTGAGCACACTTAAGCACTGGCAAGGACACTTTATTGTAGTCTTAAGTTTAAATATATAGAATTGCCCAGAAAATTCTCTTGCTGTCTCATGTACAGAGCAAGGGTGGAAAGAAACCTACGATGACATAGGCTTCGTGCAGAGATAAACCCTATGCATGGGTCTTCCCTGTGGTGACCATCCGGCCAGCCCAAAGCTCTCAGGGAAGGCCTCCTGGCCCCTCCTTCTTGGCCCCTTATTACCAAGTACAAAAGGAAGTGTGTGAGGGGAGACTGTGTTTGCATTTATTTCTGCATCCCCGCTTAGCCAGGCCTTGATGTGGACACAGGTCCAGTGTGAGCCAGAATCTCTTGTTTACATTTTTAAAACCAAGGAGGCCCCAAAATTTCAAGAATCTGCGAGTCTGTGCTTCCTGACTTTTATATCACTTTATGTAATATTTTTTTCAGGGTCATATTGATTTTAAGCTACTTGGTTAAAGGAGTTAAATACATTTAGAAGAAATTATCAATCTTAAAACATGTCATTTGCCCCCCACCAAATAAGGTAAATTCCATCAAAATATGTGCTAAGCCAGACTAATTCATCAGATTAAGTTCCTTGGGCATACACACTGATTCATGCTGGTCTGCCCTTGGCGTTCAGCTGGGTGGCATTTATTATTCCGTCGATGCTCACTGAGCAGCGATGGACTGGACACTGTCGAATTCAAATGTTAGCAAGATAGGGTCTCTGCCTAAAAAGCACTAACAGGGGAGGGAAGACATGAACACAGTGTTCTAGCCCAAGCAAAATGGCTCTAGACAGGAAAAGACTATTTTTGGTTGATGAGCTCATAAAAAACTTCAGTCAAAAATGTGGCACTTGAACTAGGCCCAGAAAACTGGGCAAATTCCAGTGTATGAATTTAGGATGAAAAAAGCAGCAAGATCTTATGTATAGTGATGCCTAGGTGAGAAGGTGCGAGTTGTGGAATGTCAAGTAGTCTGAAATGTAGATGTCTACATAGAAATAGTGGAAGAGGAGACTAGAAAAGTCACTTGGTCGCAGGTCATGGAGTATCTTGATCCAAAGGCCAAGGAGTTTAGCTTTATTCTTGTGCAACAAAGGGATGTGCTTTAGAAAAGGCCCTCCCGCAGGGAGTGTTTAGAGTAGGTTGGAGATGCAGAGCAAGCAGGGTGTTGTTGCATTGTCCCAACGCAAGAAGGCCCTTCTCTGTCAGTAGGAGTGGCAAAGGGATAGCTCTGAGAGGTGTTGTGGAGTGAAACTTAGCAAGTATACCAACCAGGTAAGACGAAAGAGAAGAAATGACTAAAATAGGGGTGGTACAGTTCAGTAAGACAGGCAATTGGGTGGATAAGCTAGTTTGTGGGGAAATGTGACAACTTCTCTTGGGGGCTGTTTGAGCTTAAGATATTCCTAGAGCATGCATGTGTATCTGTGATTGATAAGACAATCTCTTTCCCAGAGTCAACCCTTGGAGGTGCTGCTGCTTCAAATTATGCAAATTCCACTTGGGGCCCGGGAGCCTCCTCCAACAACGGCACCTCCCCCAACCCAATTCACATCTGGGACAAGGTGATTGTAGACGGGTCTGACATGGAAGAGTGGCCTTGTATTGCCAGCAAAGATACTGAGTCTTCTTCCGAAAACACCACCGATAACAACAGTGCCTCGAACCCTGGCTCGGAGAAGAGCACTCTGCCAGGAAGCACCACTAATAACAAAGGAAAAGGGAGCCAATGCCAGTCTGCAAGTTCTGGGAACGAATGTAATCTTGGGGTCTGGAAATCTGACCCTAAGGCTAAATCTGTTCAATCTTCCACCTCTACTGCAGAGAGCAACAATGGACTAGGAAATTGGAGGAACGTGAGTGGTCAGGATAGAATTGGACCTGGCTCTGGCTTCAGCAACTTTAACCCAAATAGCAACCCATCTGCCTGGCCAGCACTGGTTCAAGAAGGAAATTCTAGGAAAGGGGCATTGGAAACAGATACTAGTAATTCCAGTGCACAGGTTAGCACAGTAGGTCAGGCATCCAGGGAACAGCAGTCAAAGATGGAAAATGCGGGTGTTAATTTTGTTGTCTCTGGCAGAGAACAGGCTCAAATTCATAACACTGATGGACCAAAAAATGGAAACACTAACTCCTTGAACTTAAGTTCACCAAACCCCATGGAGAATAAGGGAATGCCCTTTGGGATGGGCTTGGGGAACGCCTCCAGGAGCACTGATGCCCCTTCACAAAGCACTGGAGATCGAAAGACTGGGAGTGTTGGATCTTGGGGTGCAGCTAGGGGGCCTTCTGGAACTGACACAGCCTCTGGACAAAGCAATTCTGGAAACAATGGGAACAATGGAAAAGAGAGAGAGGACTCCTGGAAAGGAGCTTCTGTTCAAAAGTCAACTGGGTCAAAAAATGATTCTTGGGACAATAACAGGTCTACGGGTGGGTCCTGGAACTTTGGCCCTCAGGACTCTAATGACAGCAAATGGGGTGAAGGGAACAAAATGACATCTGGGGTCTCTCAGGGAGAATGGAAACAGCCGACTGGGTCTGATGAGTTGAAAATTGGAGAATGGAGTGGTCCAAACCAACCAAATTCTAGCACTGGAGCATGGGACAATCAAAAGGGCCACCCCCTCCCTGAAAACCAAGGCAATGCCCAGGCTCCCTGTTGGGGAAGATCTCCCAGCTCCACAGGAAGTGAAGTTGGAGGTCAAAGCACTGGAAGCAACCACAAAGCAGGAAGTAGTGACAGTCATAATTCCGGCCGTCGCTCATATAGGCCCACACACCCTGATTGCCAGGCTGTCTTGCAGACTCTTTTGAGCCGAACTGATTTGGACCCCAGGGTGCTCTCCAACACTGGCTGGGGCCAAACTCAAATTAAGCAGGACACGGTGTGGGATATTGAAGAGGTGCCAAGGCCCGAGGGGAAATCTGACAAAGGAACTGAGGGGTGGGAGAGCGCTGCCACACAGACCAAGAACTCAGGGGGCTGGGGAGACGCACCCAGCCAAAGCAATCAAATGAAGTCTGGATGGGGGGAGCTCTCAGCCTCGACAGAGTGGAAAGACCCCAAGAACACAGGAGGCTGGAATGACTATAAGAACAACTCTTCCAATTGGGGAGGGTGTCGACCAGATGAAAAGGCATCTTCCTCTTGGAATGAGAATCCCAGCAAGGATCAGGGGTGGGGAGGTGGGCGCCAGCCCAGTCAAGGATGGACTTGTGGGAAGAATGGTTGGGGAGAGGAAATGGATCAAGCAAAAAACAGCAATTGGGAAAGTTCTGCAAGTAAACCTGTGTCTGGGTGGGGCGAAGGAGGGCAGAATGAAATTGGAACTTGGGGGAATGGTGGGAACGCAAGCCTCGTTTCCAAAGGCGGGTGGGAAGATTGCAAAAGATCTCCAGCATGGACCGAGACAGGCAGACAGCCCAATTCCTGGAATAAACACCCACAGCAACCACCGCCACCACAGCCAGAAGCTTCTGGTTCATGGGGAGGCCCACCCCCACCGCCTCCAGGCAATGGACGACCTTCCAATTGCAACTGGAGCAGTGGGCCGCAGCCAGTAACCTCTAAGGATGAGGAACCCAGTGGTTGGGAAGAGCCATCCCCACAGTCAATTAGTAGAAAAATGGACATTGATGATGGCACTTCAGCATGGGGAGACCCCAACAGTTATAACTACAAGAATGTGAATCTGTGGGATAAGAATGCCCAAGGAGGCCCAGCACCTCGAGAACCAAATCTGCCTACCCCAATGACCGGTAAATCAGCATCAGGTAGGCAGTTGCTTTTCTTGAAGGTTTTGATGAAGATAAATCCTAAAACAAGGTAT
Source organism: Pipistrellus hanaki (assembly GCF_964339955.1). Taxonomy (NCBI): domain Eukaryota; kingdom Metazoa; phylum Chordata; class Mammalia; order Chiroptera; family Vespertilionidae; genus Pipistrellus; species Pipistrellus hanaki. The sequence continues at coordinate 185,780,171 of NC_140505.1, forward strand.
TTTTATTAACTGCATTTATTCAATTTGGCTGTGTTCTGGGAATCTTTCCTACATTAACAGAAGCTCTTTTTTTTTTAATTTTTTTTAATAAAATGATAGTGATAACAGATGCTAGTAGTACATTTTAATGCTCTTTCTTGGCAAAAGAAAAAGATGGTATCTCTGTGTTAGCTTCCCAAAATTATTCTTTTGCAATTGTATTGGTTTGCAGAATCCTAAAGACATTATCTTGCTAAACAAACTATGCTCTAGATTTAAAAATAAGGAATTAAAACAGTAGCAGAAATAGATCTGATTTCCATTCTGGTTCTGCACATGGCCACATCCTCTGTGTATCTCTTTCCCCATGGGAGGATTGTGTGTTGTTCTTGCAGAGGCCATCAAAATGCTGTAGCAAAGCTGGGATCTGGAGGGTTTGGTCACTTTCCAGATAATTTTAATGATCATCTTTGAAAGTAGAGTACTTTGTATAAGAGGTTATCTCATGATAATCACTTGTCCACCTTATTGGAATAGGAAATACTATACCTAGGATATGAAAGTAGTGCTGGTAGTATCATTCTTAGTTTGGCATTGTCAACTTGAATGCCCCCATAAAGCATATAGTTCAACAAACTAGAGGGATGCACTATTGAACTGCTTCCCCCCCCCCTTTTTTTTTAATTTTCTTAGTATTATCACAATATCCAGTTTTCCACTCACTCCTCGAAGTGTTCAGTAAATTTAATTATGACCAATTAGAAAATGATTACTTTTAACTAGTTCTTTTTTATTTCAAATATTAAAAAGAATGAGAAAGGAAATGTGGATTGTTCATTAATTCCTTGTCTAGAATAAAACCTGATAATATATTAAAAAACAAACAAAAACTATCCATGTAGAAAGCCCTCTGGACCCACTGGTTCCCCATTGACAGATTTTATCCAACCACAGATCAGAAATTATTGGGGGGGGGGGGGAATAGAATTACGTTGTTGTATACTATGTAGGCATCTGTACTGAATATGTACAAACTTGTTTTCCCCTAAACAGTACAGTATAACTGTTTATCTAGTATTAATACCTAATACAATAATGTAAATACAAATTAAATACAAATCCAGAGATGATTTAAAGAATGATGGAGAATGGGCATAGGTTATATGCAAATACTATTCCATTCTACATAAAGGACTAGTGCATCCGTGGATTTTGGTTCTGGAACCATCCTCCTCAGATACCAAGGGATGACTATAGTAAAAACCTTCAAACTATACAAAAAGCAAAGGGTAATGAAAGAATCTTAGTCTCTAGGGTCTCTTCCCACAGGTAGCCTCTTAGAATTTTGTCTCATTCAAACATTTTGTTCATATCTATAGCAAAATATAGTATTTTACTTTTAATAATTATATACAGAAGCTATTGCACTATATATATATATATATATATATATATACACAATAATTATATGCAGAAGGTATTGCATTATATACAGTGTTCTTCACCTTGCTGTTTTCATTATACTTAAAAACTTCACGTCACCAAATACATTTTTGTCCTTCTAAATGCTTTGTATATAGTATTCATTTTATGGATGACCCACAATTGGTGTAACCAGTCCTTTTCTGATAGATATTTGGGCTGCTTCCAAATGGTTTCTGACAGTGGTGCTGTGGGCATTGTACATGTAATTTCACCTATTTTCATAAGTTTATGGTACATTTTCTGACAGTGGAATTGCTGTTCCCCCACCACCCCACTGGATAGTATGCTGTTTAGGACATTTTTCTTAGAGCCACATTTCCTGTCTTTACAGTCTGGAGCAAAAGCACACCACCTGCTCCAGATAATGGTACTGCAGCTTGGGGTGAGCCAAACGAAAGCAGTCCTGGGTGGGGCGAAATGGATGACACAGGAGCATCGACCACAGGCTGGGGGAATGCACCTTCCAACGCTCCAAATGCCATGAAACCCAGTAAGTACGCAGCGTTATTTTTTAGGGATTCTCTGCTAATTTGAGGGGTGGTCAGACATTTTGGGGAGGGCTGTTTAGTGTTTAAACTGTTGTTACAGTGAGATTCAGGACCTTGAACCTTTAATAAATGTTAGTAGCAAATGGTGGGGACTTGAATTGGCATATATTAAAATGCACACAGTTGCCGAAACCGTTTTGGCTCAGTGGATAGAGCATCAGCCTGTGGACTGAAAGATCCCAAGTTCGATTCCGGTCAAGGGCATGTACCATGGTTGCGGGCACATTCCCAATGGGGGGTGTGCAGGAGGCAGCTGATCGATAATTCTCTCTCATCGATGTTTCTAAGTTTCTATCCCTCTCTCTTCCTCTCTGTAAAAAAAATCAATAAAATATATTTTTGGGGGGGGAAATGCACACAGTTAAAATGCACACAGAACTAAAAGTCACAAGTTAATTTTGTTGACTTTACGTTAGGTTTAGTATCTGGACAGAATTGAAATGGTGATGTGGTGCCTTTCCTTTTTCTTCTTTTCTTCTTTCTTCCCCCCCCCCCCCCCCCCCAAGTAACTGAAATATTGCTTTCCACACCTATTTTGCATTTCTACTTCTTAGTATAATTGAAAAAGAGTTTCCTGGCTTTTAATGTGGGACATAGTCTCTGCTGCCCAGTGACTTCATTCTTCTGTTCCTTCCTCTTTTCTCTTTGTCTCTCATACAACATCCACCCACATAGAAACATTTTAGGTTTCTTGAACCTGGCAAAGATTTCCTCATTTGGATTTTTTAAACAAAGCATGTCATACTTTGAAAATCTAAGCTGTACTTAATCCAGCTGGCAATATGTCGTCACAGTAATTTGCAAAACTTTGTAAACTGATGCTTGGGAATGTCTCAGTGAATGTTCCCCAATTGAAAAATTCAAATGCCCGTTTTCATTTGTTTGTAGTTTTCCTAAAAAGTATTCCAACATCTTTTTCCTACCATGTTGCAGACTTAAGGCATTGTCTTCTGGGGGGAGTGTGGTCATCCTGAATGCTCAAAATTTGAACAAGAATAAAAAATTCCATTGGATTGTGGTTTTAGGTACTTATTCTATATGTAATTTGACTACGTTTTACAATTAGGAATCTCTTCCACTTCATAAAAATCGCTTTATAAAGATTTTGACTTTCATTGTAAATTGGTTGTATTGTCATGGGAGCTACCATTCTGTAGAAATGAAATACATCCAAAAAGCTGTTGAAAGACATTAAGAGACCCTTGGCACAAGAGTGTACTTTAGCAGTACTTTCAGGATCTTTATGTCTTCCCCAACCTCAGAATCACCTTTCTTTCATCATAAAACCCTCACTTTTCTCCAGTTTTAAAAAGTGTTTTCTACTCTTTAGGAATATCTGTAGTCATAGCTATAGTTATAGTTTCCCTTTCTCTGGGTAATTTGAATATGTAGTACTCAGAGGAAAAAACTTAGATCATCACAGCCTATTAATTGATGCTGGTCATTAGCCTGTAATCATTGTTTCTAGACTACAAATATCTATGATTAATAAGTACTCTTTTATCTTTTTCATAAGAAGACATTCGTTGAAAGTTCAGCTCCTTTCTCTGAAAGAAGGGTTGCATGGATGTCTTTGTTTTTATAAAGGGGTCAGTATGTTGTTTATATTGGGCTTTCAATTCCCATTGCTTGTCAGAGGATGGCATGAGGCCTATACTATATAATAAAAGGCTAATACGCAAATAGACCAAACGGCAGAATGACCAGTGCCTATGACGTGCACTGATCACCAGGGGGCAGACGCTCAATGCAGAAGCTGCCCCTGATAGTCATTGCACTCCTGCAAGGGGAAATGCTGCTCAGCCAGAAGCCGGGATCACTGCTGGCAAGTGCAGCAGCGGTGGCAGGAGCCTCTCCTGCCTCCGCAGCAGTGCTAAGGATGTCCAGCTGCAGGCTGAGGCCCGCTCCCTGACCTCCCCACAGGGATCCTGGACTGTGAGAGAGCAACAGTCCAGGCTGAGGGGCCCGCCTTCCCCCGAGTGCACAAATTTCGTGCATTGGGCCTCTAGTGCTTACCTAATAATGAAATATCTCATGCAGAAGAAACCATCCTGATTTTCAATGGCATTTTCAGTAGCAGGGAAAATAGCCCCCAAGCTCTGTCTCTACTATCCAGTCAGAAAGTCCTTCATGTGAAGCTGGATGAACCCCATGGAGGGTCCGTCAGGTTCACTCGGGCCATGTGGGGGTGGGGGTGCCACTGTTAGAAGAAACCAACCTCCTTGTGCCCTGTGTACATCATGGGTGCCTTCATGACTGTCACAGGCCTGGTCCTAGGGGACGGCAACAGTCATTCAAGGAGTGAGCCACTTTTTTGCTTTAGACTCTTCATATACGGCTGTCTAAATCAAACAACTACCCCTTCCATAAATTTCTGTCATTTGGTATGGATGGAGGTGTGTAGGCAAGATAGTGAATTTTCCCTTCTCCCATCAATTTGTAGAGTTTCATTACCACAAAATGTATCCTTCAGTTCCATACAGTGTTTTTAGAGGGCAGTAAAGGGTTTATTTCAATTTCCAAGTTAAAGATCTTTATTTAGAAGGGGATGTTGGTAGAGTACATCATGGATACTGACATTCTGCTTCCTCATCACTGATTTCCCTCTCTCCCTCCCTTCCTCCCTTCCTCTTTTTCTCCCTCCCCATTCTCTATCTTCCAATTTTCTCCACCTGTCTTTTAAAAACCATTGCTTGCACATTGTCTTTGCCTAGGATCTTTATTAGTGTCTAACACATTTCAAGTATATCTATATTATAAAAATCCAGTGGCTGCCCTAATGCCGTAACTACCAAATGACTGGTCACCAGGAGGTGCGGCGGGGTATGGGGTCCCATAGTGGTGCGTCGGTGGGCGGGGCCGTGCAATTTCTCGTGGTGGGCCTCTAGCATATTAATAAGTTACAAATTTTTATGGTTCTCTGTGAATTTCTCTTTCACCATAATATTGATATTCAAAATCTAGCAAAATCTTATTTTTTCTTCCCCTTTTCATGTTCCTAACTTCACTCCAAACAAGGTAGACAGGTGTTCTTTGTCATACCCCATATTTAAGATGTCCATTGTCACACAATGTATTTTTAAGAAGGTAAAACTATGATATAGTAAACCATGCTCATTAAGGGGACTAGAGATATGAAGTTTCTTATAAGTAGTGACGAGTTCTTTTCAAGCTTGAATTTCCTAAAACTTTGCATAAGGAAAGTTGAATTTCCTTAAAACTTTGCTAGGAGGTCTTAATTCTGTGGTTTATTTGTGTCATTAAACCTCTATGGGTTTCCATTTTCTGCTCTCTAAAATATGAACAATGTTTGCCTTGTCATATAGATATAGTAGATAAAATTACAGTATGTATTAACAATGAATGATTTTTGTGGGTTTTGTTACATATATGTTGTATTTACAAGGAATGCTATATTTACAAGGAATGATTATTGTGTCATTTTATATAGCTATCACATACAGTTGATTCCTTCTTTTATTAAAGATTCCAAATCTATGCAAGACGGCTGGGGGGAGAGTGACGGGCCAGTGACAGGAACTCGCCATTCCAGCTGGGAAGAGGAGGATGATGGAGGAGTCTGGAACACTGCCGGCTCTCAGGGAAGCGCTTCCTCCCACAGCCCAGCAAGCTGGGGACAAGGAGGAAAGAAACAAATGAAGGTAGTCTGCTTTGGGAATATCTGAGCTTGCTTATTCATTCATAGAAGGCAGAGCTGAGAATTTTTCAGTGAAAGAAGTAGGGCTGCTGGAGTCCCTGAGGTCCTAAGTAAGAGGAAAATATTTTCTTGGGAACAAATAACTGCTTCCTCTTTGCCCCTCGTGTTCCTTCCCCAGGACTTTGAAACCACGGACCACAGCACTGTTGCTATGGGTACAGTGGAATTTTCAAAGATAGATTGTTTTTACTTTTAGTTTCTCTATTATAATTATTCTTTGGAAGCTTTCAAGGCATATTCTATAAATGTTTTATGCTATTGCGTTCTAAAGCCAAGGAAGTCCTTAGAGTAAATCTTCATGAATATGTATAGAAACCAAAGTAAGATAGCTTCTCCAGTGACACTCAGCATGGCTGGTTTTTATCTCATTCAGGAAATTCCAAGGCCCAGAACCGTCTCCCAACAGTGGCATTAAATAAATTATGTTCTTGTGCTGCCATCGCCACTTATCCACAAAACTCTTTTCTTCTTACATAACAAACTCTCTATACCCATTAAACAGTAATACCGATTCTCCCCTCCCTCCATTGCGGGGTGGATTTGTTTGTTTTTTACCTTTAAACATGTACCTGAACTTAAGTATATTTCCAAGAATAATAAATCGATAGGTCGAATATCCGAACACAAACAGAATTTTTAAAAAAAATATATTTTATTGATTTTATACAGAGAGGAAGGGAGAGAGAGAGTTAGAAACATCGATGAGAGAGAGTCAACGATCAGCTGCCTCCTGCACACCCCCTACTGAGGATATGCCCACAACCAGGGTGCATGCCCTTGACCGAAATTGAACCCGGGACCCTTCAGTCCCCAAGCCGACGCTCTATCCATTGAGCCAAACCGGTCCGGACACAAACAGAATTTTTAAACCGTAGAATGTACAAGTGCACAAACCCCCAGCACATCACCCCTTCCCCCGCAAGTCTGTATCATAATTCCACCTGCTTTATCCATAGAAGTAAAAGTGGAGCTGGTGATCAGCATCTTATTCAGGCGAGAAACTAATTTGACCCATTAAGAAACAAACAAAAACCCGTGTCTGCCTTATTTTACAATAAGTCGGTGATGGTGTCTTCTGCTAGGCTTCTTTCCCATTGGGGACCCATGTCTTTTATCTCTGTGAAGCAAACAGATGAAAGTACCACATGAATAAGTTCTTCATTGTATCCACACAAGAATAAGGAATGACCAGTTTAGTATGGTTTCATGCACTAGCATCAAACACTTTTTTTTTTTTTTTTTTTTTTTTTAAATACCAACTAACTGGCTTGGGTTACAAGAAGATACGAAAAGGGAAGGTACAAGCATGCAAACATTATAATTTATAAAATCTAATGTTACTTTTAATTCAGTGTGAGAAAAATAAGAATGAAAACAGATACATCTAAGGCTTATTACTCTTTTAGACTAATATATAAAATATGAAAATAAACATAATTAAAGAGGAATAATTAGGGTGCAGAAAAAAGGTAAACTCTTGGTTCTCTGCTTTCAATCTGTGTTTATGTAACTCAGATATGAAGTTAAAAAAATAAATAATTTGATTCTGAAGTTATATATTTCATTTCTGTAGTGCGCACTAAAAGGAGGAAACACTGATTCATGGATGAATCCTATTGCCAAACAGTTTTCAAATATGGGATTGCTGGTGAGTTTTATTTTTTCCTATGTGTAATGTATCCCGACTTTTAATTTTAGTACACATTTTAAGACTATTGCCACATATAGTACAAAATTACAGATTTGGAAACTGGTTAAACAGTGTTTCTGGTTTGGAGTAAATTTGTTTTCTGTTCTTTTATTCTTAATCAAACACTCCAATATTTAAAGGTTACCGAATATATATATATATGTTTTTAAGTCGTAGTATTTGTATTTGTTTCTTTAAAAAGGTAGGGGGGAAAAGGAACAGGCACTTAAAATTGATATAGTTTGCCCAACTACTGTACCAGTTTTAAGACAGCAATAGCAAAATAACTAGAGAGATCATTTGTGATTAATTATGTAGGGAATTCTTGTAGAATTTCTAATTTCTTTTATCTCTTGGGGACATTCTGGGGACACCCTGGCCCTGATTGCCAAAAGACAAATGACTTTGACTTGGCTGCACATTTCCAGATTTGATGACTTGACAAGTCACGAGAAGAAGCTGTCATCGTTTGGCTGTCACTTATGAAATTTGATCCTGAGCTGACTTGAACTTGAGGACAGAGGTTTATTTCTACAAGCAGCTGTTTAGCTATTGCTCAGTCCATAGATATACTGAAGCTAATTCTATGTGAAAATTGAATTTAGGAATATAGGCACCAGCAGCAATCAAAAGTATTATTGTCTTTAATCTAAGTGTTATTGTCCTTGTATAGTGCCAGTAGTAAAATGGAACTCTTACATGAATGATGCCATTTCTTCTCTGACTCTAACATTTAATTCAAACCTTTAATTTTCCTTCTTTGTTCTTTACTTTCCAGAATCAAACTGAAGATAATCCAAGCAGCAAAATGGATTTGTCTGTAGGTGTGTATCACTCCACTAATATGAATGGAATATTTTTCTTAACGACATCCTGTTGGGATCCCCTGCTCAGTTTGAGTTGGGATGGATGCCGTTCAGTAGACACGTATTGAACACTTACTCTGTGGAAGGTACTGTGCCAGACACTAGATAGGACTTGAAAACTCAAATGGCTGCAAGAGCCAGGAAAGTAATGTAAATGAGTGGTGTGTGCCAAGTATGAGAAATCGGGACTTGGAACTACGGGTTAGCCGTGGAGGATGGAGGCACCACCTAAGGGAATCAGCCTTGCTCGGCTCTTAGCAGTTGTTGCCATGGAGGAGCTCAGACTCAGCAATAATGCTTTTGCCAGATCTTCCAGTTTTTGAAGAGAGGCCAGAAGAAATTCAGATGTATATTGATGTCCTGATTTTTAAATATTGGAACCTAATTCCAGTTTTTAAAAATGCTGTGTGTGGCCAAACAGAGTATGTCTGTGGCCCTGCCAGACTCAGCTCTCGGGTTGCCAGCCCTGTCTGCCCTGAGAAGGTTCATTACTGACTGACTCTCCTGTTACAAGGGGAGCAGATGCAGGGCCAGCCCTTTGTCTGTGGGATCTTCAGAGAGATGTTGCTGCTCACCTTCTTAAAAAGAATCAAACCAAGAAGAAAGCAAAAACAGTCCTGGATAATAAGGACATAGTCTTTGATCTGTGATATTTTAAATATGAGAATAACTAGGAATAAGCTTCCGGGGCACTGATCATGTCATTGTACAATAGCAAATTTATAAAGCTGTGAGAGAAGAGAGGAAATAACCATTGCACCTGGGAGTTACATGGCGCAAGTAACATGATGCACCATCTCCTGTGTGCAAGTTCTAAATTCTTAAAAAATTTTATTGATTTTTTTTACAGAGAGGAAAGGAGAGGGAGAGAAAGTTAGAAACATCAATGAGAGAGAAACATCAATCAGCTGCTTCCTGCATACCCCTCATTGGGGATGTACCCACAACCAAGATACGTGCCCTTGACTAGAATCAAATCTGGGACCCTTCAGTCTGTCGGCCGAAGCTCTATCCATTGACACAAACCAGTTAGGGCAAATTCTAAATTTTAAAGGCAACATTATGCCTCTTGGATTTTTTTTATTCTTAACTAGAGGCCCGATGCACAAAATTTGTGCAAGAGTAGACCTGCCTTCTCCCGGCTGCTGGCACCAGCTTCCCCCCAGCCACTGGCAGGCACCCAGGACCCAGGATTCCCTCTGGCCATCGGCTTCGTCCGTCTGGAAAGATGCCCGGTCTAGTTAGCATATTATGCTTTTATTGTTATAGATAACTGTGTTTCACAACCCCACTTATTTGTCTCTAACAGATATTATAATAGCAGCAAGACACAAATTCTGTCACTGAGGATGTTCGAATGTATGATCAAGACATACTCATCAAGCATATCAAGCCAGAATAAATTTTTTAAGTCAGATTTTTATCAGGTTAGCCTGAAGGTTGTCATTCCGTCTTCCATAGAAACAAACTACAACTGACACGTGTTGGGTTTGTTTGTTTGTGGTGGTGTTCTTTTAATTAAACAACAAGGACCCATGTTTCCAGGGAGGATCACCAGCAGCCGGAACACTTGAGAGCTATTTTGGTCTTATACCCAGCACCCAGGGAGGAGAATGGGGCAGTCACTTTTGGTCATGAGGGAGACATTGATTCTTGAAATTTTTCTGTGGTACCTTTCAGGGAGCCTTACAGATAAAAAATTTGATGTGGACAAGCGAGCAATGAATCTCGGGGATTTTAATGATATCATGAGGAAGGATCGATCTGGGTTCCGTCCACCTAATTCCAAAGACATGGGAACCACAGATAGTGGGCCTTATTTTGAGAAGGTGAGTTGAATCCTTTACTTAAGATAACTCATGAGAACCACTTTGGTTTCTATGTGTCTTTTGATAATTCCAGGAGGAAGCATAGAATCATTGAAGTAAATTAATGAATAAAACATAAGCATCATCTGATTTAGATGGTGACATGAAAACAGTTGATTTCAACCGGTGATGATGCAGGAGCTAGAACCATGTCTTTAGGTAATCGATATGAGCATTGTGAAGAAGGTCTAAGTTTTAGAAAGTTATGAAGTTTGGAGAAGAGAAATTGTCTAACTATATACATAGTGAGGGAAATGAAAGCATGTAGAGACATTTCTGAATTATTTTTTCTATTTTTTCTATTACTCTGAGTCTCCGAAAGCCTTGACTTCTAGCTGTCAGGATGACCCAAAACTTTCTCCTTTGCTATTTCTAAGTGTTCTTTGCTGATCTTTTTTCATTTCTTTAGTGATCTATTTAGTTACAGTGGTATAATTTCAAACTCTTAACTACCTGAATTCAATAAATCACGTATACCTATTTGTTTTGATCTTTAATAATTCTAATGGAGAAGATTATACCTGAATTCAGAATACCAACTTGCAGTGTTCATGGTCTTCAGAAAGCAGTTAAAACCAAAATTTTCAGATCTGGCACATTTTTTACACCATTGATGCTGGCCCAACATATTCACAAGAAGGTTTACTCTGGCTTCTATTTCTGCAGATACAAAGACTAATCAATATTCGATGCATAAAAATAAAGTGTCTGGCAATTTTTGTCTTAGCGCAGTGGACAGAATGTGTTACCAACTTTGAGGATAATAAAGATCTATATCAAAGAAGATGACAGATGGTGTCTGTTGGGCAAAGTGTGATGATTATATCAGATCCAAATTCTATCCTTGTTTATTGCTAATCCACTCTAACATTGTTTATTCCTAGTGTTTTCTCTCTTTTCCCTTCTTGCATTCTGTTGCTTCACTAACCAACCCTGGTGATTGGCTAACTACTACTTTTCAGCTGACTTTGCCTTTCTCCAATCAAGATGGGTGCCTTGGGGATGAGGCTCCCTGCTCTCCCTTCTCCCCTTCTCCCAGCTACAAGCTGTCTCCCTCTGGTTCCACACTACCCAACGTCAGCCTTGGAGCAATCGGCACAGGGCTCAACCCCCAAAACTTCGCTGCTAGACAAGTAAGGAGGCCTCTCAAATTTATAACTGCTTGACTGTGGCCTCGCCTTGGCCCTGGTCTGAAGTTTATTGCATCATTTGTCTGTCTTGGGAAATTTGTTGATTACTGAATGCACAGAATGATATTAAGGATAGGCTTCAGATCTTTCAGCCCATAGAACCCATCTCTCTTCATGTTTCTCAACATGGATTTTATTTTAAATCTGTTTCTTTTGTCTTCTCATTCCCTGCTCTCTAGTTAACTAATAACTGCCTTAGGAAAATGTCAAAGAGGCTACATAGGTCACTTATATCATCTAATTTAGCAACATATTTGCCATCTTTTAAAAAAATATATTTTATTGATTTTGTACAGAGAGGAAGGGAGAGAGAGAGCTAGAAACATCGATGAGAGAGAGTCATCGATCAGCCGCCTCTTGCACACCCCCTACTGGGGATGTGCCCACAACAAAGGTACATGCCCTTGACCGGAATCGAACCCGGGACCCTTCAGTCCCCAAGCCGACGCTCTATCACTGAGCCAAACCGGTTTCGGCAATATTTGCCATTTTTAACATATTAAATGTGAAGTACTAATACTTTTAAAGTATTTTCAATTTAATAAAACTGCTAGTTGAGGGCGACAGCATCTTAAAATCTAGTGTCTTTAAAGTGTGAAATGTAACAATTACCCAGAGAAAGTTAACTCTATTAGATAACTGAGCTGTGAGAAGATACTGCTGCTCAGATGTGGCAGCCCAGAGCAGCCCCTCTCCCAGGGTCTGACCTGGGAGTCTCTGGGGAAGGCCATGCCATAGAAATGAGACGGGCAAGGCTGGCATGGCGAAGCCCACTTGCTTTCGCAGGACTGAGGGAAATGTCACCCTGCAGGAGCTCTGTTGCAGTTTTTGTTGAGAAAACCAGGAATTTGGAGACAATTCCTTTATGACAGCGACTCACCGGTGATATTTTCCTAGTCATAGTTCCGTGACTTTCACCTCAGATGTCAAGGAAGGTGACTTTAGTTGCACTCATTTTATTTCCACATGACTTTTCACATATAAAACATCTCTTACACCATAGTCCTCACAATGCATGTAGTTCTTTCGTGTGCTTTTTAATTACTGCCTTAGCATATTTTAAAAAATGGATATTATATCCATGTGTTCATATTGGTTATAGCACATTTTTAATGGATTCTACTATATCCATGTGTTCAGATTGGTTATCTCTAGATTGGGAGTTACAGGTAATTTTTTTCCTTTATATTTCATTGTTTCTTTTAATGTTTGCACAGAGGAAATGGATATATATATAACATATTAATATAGAAGAACAATTATATCAGTGTTTGGGGGGGGCCCTTTTGTCTCTGGTCGAGGTATAGAAAATATAAAGTAGTCAAAACACTCTTGGTTAATAGTAATTATGAACATGCTTCCAGGGTCACATGATAACCAAATGGTGTTATACATAAGCATTAATGCACTGCTCTGTGAAAAGGTCACTCCTCTTTGTCCTGTTGGGCTGTGGAATGCTGCAAAGTCCATCATGAGCCAGGTTGGCACACGCACTCCATCCAAATGCGGTCATGGATTTTTCATAGTGTTTTTTAAATACAGACTTAAAATGTAAGGTTTTTCTTTTCAAATCTCGTGAGATTTCAGTCAGCTTGGTAGCTCTTTTTAATGTATATACCTTTGTATGTTAAACACTGTAGTTGTGGCAAATTTCACCAATACTTATGAGAACTCAGGTCATCATAGAAGCCTCACGTATCACAGTAAAGTTTAGACAGCATTAAGGTGAACATTTTGGTGACCATTTTCCTAATTTCTAAAAGATTCAGCCTATAAGATTGCCACTAAATACATTGCTGGGCACAGTAGCTACTTCTGAGCCAAGAAAATGACTAGCTTGTAAAGCCAACATTTCATATTAAGAAATACAGAAGAAAAAATAGAGAAGGTAGTTTTTGATAGAATAATGTTGACTTCTCTATAATAGATATATCCAACTGCTTGGTGTAGCTTTAGAGACACTAGGCATAGAAAGGAGGGCTTGATTTTACAAAAACTAAAAATAGCAAGCTCTTTTTTTTTTAAATGTATTTTTATTGATTTCAGAGAGGAAGGGAGAGGGAAGGAGAGATAGAAACATCAATGATGGGAAAGAATCATTGATCGGCTGCCTCCTGCACACCCCCCTACTGGGGATCGAGTCCGAAACCCAGGCATATGCCCTTGACCGGAATCGAACCCCAGACCGTTCAGTCTGCAGGCTGACACTCTTTCCACTGAGCCAGACCAGCTAGGGCAGCAAGTTCCTTTTAATGCTTCTTACCAAAAGAGATTAAAATTTAAAATGATCCTCACAATGCAGCTTTGAACTTGTTAAAACATGGAATATGGCAAGACTTTAGCTACTAGAAACCCCACCATTCAAGGATCAGTCCAAATGAATAATTAACATGTAATACAAGATTATTAGTTTGTTAGTAAAGTGTCAGTGAGAACAGCCTTAGCAAAACATTAGACCAGCAGTCGCCAACCTTTCAGACCTCTGCGGACCACCGGTTGGCAACCGTTGCTAGATCACTTGGCACCTTAGATCCCTCAGCCATCCTGACCTTGCAGAATATTCTTAGTAAAATAAATGCTTCCTGTTTTTCTAGGAATGATTAGTAGCTAAGCTATTGACTACTACCTTGGCCACAGAAAAGTTAGAGCTGAGCCATTTCACCATAAGGTGACACTTTGATTATTAAGACAGGAGAAAAAGAGATATTCAATTTTTTAGAATTAGTATTTTCTTGTTTAAACAATTCTTTGGGAGATTTAAAATTTATGGTGAATCTTTGATTTTCTTTTTAGACAGACAGATTTTTTATTGCCATTTCTACTTTATGCTCATAATCATTTTTATTTTCAGTGCTTTCAAGTTTATTAATTTCTTCGTAGCATTCTCTTAATCTATTTTAAATCATTAAGCCATCAAAACATCTTTAGTATTCTAGAACTTAATGCCATTACAAAATTTTTTAAAATACCTTATCCCCATGGTTCCAGGGATAAGATGATGGTGGTTCCTTTGGTTCATTGTACACAAGCTTGGTATAAGCCATGGTAACAGCGGTCTTCACTGATGCTGTTCAGTGGGACATCTCCAAGTAGGTGAAATTGGTGGGTCAGGGGTATTTGCAAATGCTGTGCTCATCCTACAGACCAGGCTTCACAGCTGTGGGAATACAAAGAAGGACATGCGATGGGAAGACCGAATGGAAAATAACTAAACTGTAATTTGATGATGGACATTATCAGAGAATTTTAAAGTGTTTTGAGGACATAAAGGTGGGCTTAGTTAATTGGAATGTAAAATGAGGAAGAAGGTTTTGGGGGAAACTTTCATGAGGACGACCCCTGAGCTGGGCCTCAGTCAGAGGGAACACGGTGTCAAGTATGGTGTATGGTGTCTTTGCTGAAGGACTTTTCTCAGGAAGGGCCATTCAGCCCCGATTTCTGTAGCTTTTTGAAATAGTCTAGATTGCTCTAGTTAATGGTTTGTTCATTAACTAGATAATAGTCGTACATTTGAATGGGAAGTTACAGGTGAGTAGTGTTTGTTTTGATGTCCCTGTAAAGGTTTTTCTCTTTTCCCCGTTCTTTTCATCTCGTTCTTTGATTCAGATTTCCTCATCTAGCAAAGAAGGGACCAAGCAGACCCAAGACAGAGAAGGGTATTCAGATCTGGAGTAGGGTTCCCATGGAGCTGGGCTGGGCTCATAATTGGTTTGCACTGATTTTATGATTGAACTAACCAGAGAACTAATACCATATGTTGTTTCTCAGTAAGATTATTCATAAGCCTGCATTTTTACTCCATTCCCTTTCAAGATGGATCTCAGTTTGTAAGGCTTGAGAATAAACATGGTAAACCCAATCTTAAAGCAAGTTGAAATAAACCTTATATGGCTTGTGCCTTTCAGTACAAAAACAAAAACAAAAACAAAAAAGAATAAAATGAGTGCCTTTTCTAACATTTGACTAAGTTTAATCCTTTTGGTTTATGTAGTTAATCAGATGACAGGGGTGGTAATGATATGGCTATGATTGAGTTTGAATAATATTCCTGAGCATTCCAAGATCAGGAACTTTTCAGGTATAAAATTCTGTAATTCAATGGAAAATAAGATATGATTCTTTTAAGGCATAGAAAATCTGGACTGTTTCTTATTTGCATGTTCTTATATTAACAAAAAGCCTTACTGTTGCATTATGTTTGCAGGGTGGCAATCATGGTTTGTTCGGAAATAGCACAGCACAATCGAGAGGTATGCACACACCAGTGCAGCCGCTAAATTCTTCTCCTAGTCTCCGGGCGCAAGTGCCTCCCCAGTTTATTTCCCCCCAGGTAAGCAATTGTGTGTTTCCACAATCCAGAAGCAAATCCCGTTCAGGTGGTTGACTGGTTTTATGGGCACAAAAGGAATAATGGTAGTCTTAAATTTGAAAAATCCAAATACCAAAGATTAAGATTTTTACAACAAAATATTAAATCTTTTGTATTGTATTGTGCATACAAAGTAGAAGTTTTTGCATGAAAAGCATTATGGTTATATTCCTTTTACATCATATATTATTCTAATACTGTATTAGTTTTTTAATGGTATATGATTAATGCTGCTTTATAAATTCTGTTGTGTCAGTATTCAGAAATTGGTTGCCCTCAAGGATTCACCCACAGATGAACCAGAAAATTGCCAGATTCTGGTTTTTCTGAAAAGTTTTGAGGAGCTCTGTCTGCTAAAATACAGACTAGGTACTCTGGGGGGAGTTCTAGAACTAAAGAAGTCGCAGGGAATCTACCACATTCTGTCCCGCATACCTCTCAGGAAGCGTAAAAGCTGATGAGCTGGTGTAAGGGTTCAGTGTGTGACCTTAGTCTCCCTAATGTACTAAGTTAGAGCAAGAGCTTTGAGCCCCATCCCACAAAAGGGGGTGAGGCAATTACTAGATCCAGCAAACTGGTTTAAAAGGTCGGATTTTGTTTAGTTTTTTGAAATGTCTTTTAAGACAAAAGCTTAAAATGTTTATTTGAAACCATAGTCTATAGATTTCAAATCCTGTTTTTGACATTGAGTCCGTATCTGTCTTAGTAGAGGAAGGGATGTTCATTGTGTGGCTCCTTCTGAGTGTCTCTCTTCCCCTTTATGCTCTCTAAGTTCCAGTCATACTTCATGTCACGTACAGTGGTGTGTCCTCCAGGCCAGTCTGTTCCTGACTTCCCCAGTACTTGCAGTGACGGTGTCCTAATCCTTGGAGCACTTTCTAGTATGCCTTAGTATCGGATCAGCAGTCATTCATGGTTATTGAATATGTGCAGTGTGCCAGACAGTGTGTTGACAATGCACATCTGCCTCCCGGAGTTGAAGAGTAGGCAGAAAGTGTGATAAATGTTGTATAGAAATGCTAAACAGAGTTTGGGGAGCTGGACAAGGCCTCACATTAGCAGTGACATTTAAGCTGGTTCTTGAAGCATGAGTCACCGTTTGCTGGGCACAGCCAGATTAATGGTGCCTTCTAAGCAGCAGGAACAGCTTGTGTAAAAGGCAGGAATATCTGGAAGAAAATGGCACGTTCAGAGGGATGCATTTAATCTGAATGATTAGTTTGAGCTTGTGGAAGCATATAGTTGTATCTAGAGTAGAATAGGAAGAAGCAAGTCAGGAGGATTGGGACCAAATTTGGAAAAACTTTGCCTTGCTAAAGAGTTTGGACTTTGTCCTTTCTTTGGTCTGCATGGTTTTTAGCCATTATTTGGGCTAATACTTAAAAAATATTTGAGTTCCTAGGTCTCTCCCAGGATACTGAGCAGAATCTTGGGTATTGGAGCCTATTTACCTCCAGGTGATTGTGATGTGTACCCTAAAGTTTGGCTGCTACTGCTATTAGTCATATACTATTGGAAAAGATTTCTTTAGCTGAGTAACAGTATAGGAAAATTTATGTTTTGGAAAGATAACACTGACAGGAACATAGAGGATATGTCTGAATGGCAGAATTATTAGAGCAAAGGAGAACTGTCACGAGGCTAGTCTAGGAGTCCAGGAGTCCAGTGGCAGTGGGAATTAAGACCTTGTGAAGGTCACCAAGGATCTTTGTGTTGTGGAATACATGGTCTGTTCTCTAGTTTCTTATTCAGTGTATCAGCAGCATTTGACACAGTCGGTCACTCCCTCTTTTTTTTTTTTTTTTAACTGTTAAACTGTTTATTTTTATTATAATTTCTTATTTATCTCTTGTCTTATTTTCCAAAATAATAAGTGTCGAGTAAACATTTTACTCTCTGTCCAGTCACAATAAAAAAAATTGCCTTTATTGCTCTGGCTGATATGGCTCAATGGATAGAGCGTTGGCCTGCAGACTGATGTGTCCCAGGTTTGGTTCCAGTCAAGGGCATATGCCTGGGTTGTAGACTCAGTCCCCAATGAAGGGCGTGAGGTAGGCAGCCAATCAATGATTCTCTCACGTCATTGATGTTTCTCTCCCTTCTCTGAAATCAATAAAGAATATAAAATAATAATAAAGAGAAAAATAAATAAAAAGGAAAAAGTTTTTAATTACCTTTATTTCTTATTACCATCTTTGCTCACTCTTCAACAGAAATAATATTCTGTGCTCTAAATTTAATACAGTGTCCTGATGTACCTCACCTGACATCAAGCATGAAATAAGTAGGAAGCAAAAGCCAGAGATACTTTTCTCTGAGGAATATTCAATGTTATTAAGGAAAGAAGAGCATAGCACTTTGTACTAGGGACTCAACCAAGTATGTATTCTAGCAAAAAGGGGCTTAACTTAGGAAGCCATTTTTATTTATATTTTAAATTATTTTTCTATTACAATTGACATACACTATTACGTTAGTTTTAGGTGTACACCCCAGTGATTAGACATTATATAACTTTATTATATCACATTATATAAGTGATCATCCCAATAGATCTTGTACCCATCTGGCACCATACATAGTTATTAGAATATTAGTGGCTGCCTTGGTCCCTGCCCACCACAGCACTGCGGCAGGGGGTCGTCAGGTTAATTAGCATAAGACACTTTTGTTATTATTAGATATTCCCTATGCTGTACTTTAACATTCCCATGACTGTTCTGTTACTTCCAGTTTGTATTGCCTAATTCCTTCACCCTTTTCACTTAGTCCCCTATTCTCTCCCAAATCATTTTCTGTATCTAAAGTCTGTTTCTGTTCTGCTTGTTCTCTTGTTTTTTAGATTCCATTGTTTGTTGATAGGTGGGTATTTATTGCCATTTTATTGTTTATATTATCTTTTTTCTTCTTCCTAAAGAAGACCCTTTAACATTTCATGTACTTCTGGTTTGGTGGTAATAAACTTCTTTAGCTGTTGTTTTTGTTTTTTTGGGGGAGGGGTATAAGTCTTTATATGTCCTTCAATTCTAAATGGTAGCTTTGCTTATTAGAGTAATCTTGGTTGTAGCTCCTTTTCATCATTTTGAATATATATATATATATTTTTTGCCAATCCTTTCTGTCCTGCAAAGTTTCTGTTGAAAAATCAACTGACAGTCTAATGCAGGGGTCTTCAAACTACGGCCCGCGGGCCACATGCGGCCTGCAGAGGAGTCTGATCCGGCCCGCCAGGTTTTTTGGGCAGTGAGCGCAGCCAAGGTGTTACAGTAGGAATTAGTAGTTCATATAGTCCGGCCCTCCAGCTCTCTGAGGGACCGTGATCTGGCCCCCACTTTAAAAAGTTTGGGGACCCCTGGTCTAATGGGAGCTCCCTTGTAGGTAACTAACTGCTTTTCTCTTGCTGCTTTTAAGATTCTCTCTTTGTCTTTAACCTATGTATTTTAATTATGATGTGTCTTGGTGTGGGCCTCTTTGGGTTCATCTTGTTCTCTCTAAGTTCATTTACTAAGTTCTTGAACATCCTTATAACCAATGTTTTGGACTCTGCATCTAGTACATTGCTTATCTTCATTTTTATTTACCCGTATTTTTCGGACCATAAGACGCACTTTTTTCCCCCCAGAAGGTCTTATGGTCCAAATATAGCCTACACATATACTGTAAAAAAAAAGTTTTTTTACTTGCCCGGCTCTGTGTGGTCTCTGTGTGCTTGCCCGGCTCTAAAATGGTTCTAAATGCTGCTGTTTACTTTACAGGGTTGATTACATGTGTTTATGACTGTGATGTTGGGTTTTAATGCACATAAAATATTTTAGGACACTATTTGTTTCAGAATATTTTTTTCTTCATTTCCCTTCTCTAAAAACTGGTGCATCTTATGGTCCGGTGCGTCTTATGGTCCGAAAAATACGGTAGTTCTTTTTATGGAGTTTTGTTCTGTTTTTTTCTTTTGGGATATGTGTCTTTGTCTCCTCATTTTGGCAGCTTCCCTGTGTTTGTTTCTATATATTCAGTAGAGTTGCTATACCCCCTGGACTTGGTAAAGTGGCCTAATGTAGTAGATTTATAGGGTCCAGTGGCACAGCCTCCCTGTCATCTGAGCTGGGCACTCCAAGTTCTTTCCCTCTGCCCTCCACTGTGTGAGCTTTGTACACTCTCCTGTTGTAATTGAACCTTGATTGCTGTTGGCACATCAATGGGATCATCTGTGCAGGAGCCCACCACACAGCGCAGGACTTACTTCAGTGGGGCTCTGGTGCCTGCTGAGTCCACCCCTTGAGTGTGTTGCCTGTGGAGGTGGTTCGGTGTTGGTGCTTCATCGTGGTCTGAAGCTTTTCCCCAGTACGTGGATCTAGGGCCTCCCAGAAGGTATAAGCCAAGGTTATCCACAACCTATGTTCTGCCAGGGGCCACCTGGCATGAGCTACAAAGTGATCTGCAGATGGCTGTTACCTGTGCTGGACTTGGAGGTACCCAGTAAATGCCACGCTGCAAAACAAAGCTTGCTGCCCTAGTGCCAGGGTTGGGGCCATTTGTGGGTACGGGGCACGCTAAAGTGAGATGCTACTTGTTTGAGAGATTTTAGAAAGTCTGAAGCATGAACCAAGACAGGCCATTCAAATGCAAAAGCCACTGGAAATAGCTTGGGTGGGCTCAGCAGATTGATGGGGTGGTGTCAGGGAATCACCAGGGAAGAGAAAACAGTGATAGCCAGATTGAAGGAGGCTCAGATATGGCACCCACCTATTGGCTCTTTGCAGGAAGAGCTTGGAAAGAGAACAGTGGCCTCTGCCAGCATTTCTGTCTGGGAGAAAGCTGCCCCACCAGCCCTCTCCCAATGCCAGACACTTCATTTCCTCCCCGTATATTCCTGGTGCCTTCCAAGTTGCTGCCCCAACACTGGAACTCAGAGCACTCCTTCCTTTTTGAAACACTTAATTCATTTGGCTTTCAGACTCCTATATTGGTTCTCCAGCTACCTCTTCTCCATCTCCTTTGTAGGTTTCCTCTCACTCTTTAACCTTTAAACATCAGAGTGCCCCTTTCTCAAACTTCGAACTCCTTTCACCATCTTCGGTGACTGCTAGGTGATCTCACCAAGTGGAATGGCTGGAAATACTTAGAGTTCCAAAATTGTGACTTTAGCCTAGATCTCTCTTCTTAACTCCACAGACTTCTGGGGATCTCTACTAGGATGCCTTTCGCATCTCAGATTAACATGTCCTAAACAGAACTTCTGACTTCACCCCACACTCCCCTCAAAAACATTCTCTTCCTTCAAGTAAATGGTACTCTCATTCTGCAGGTGTTCACATCACAGACCTGAGACCTAATTGTTCATCTTCTCACAGTACACATCCAGTCCGTCAACAAATCCTTCCTTCACACCTTTATCCAGAATCTGACCAGTTCTTACCACTTCCTCTAACATGACCCGTGGCCAAGTCACCACCGTCTCTCTCCTAGAAATGGCCTCCTGACTTCTAAAAACTGCGCTGTGTGATGCAGCCATTAGTCACCTGCGCACTTGAAAAAGAACTAAATTTTTTATTTTAATTAATTTATGTAGCCACAACTAGTCAGTGGCTACTATATGGACAGTACAGATATAGAACGTTTATATGAATGTAGAAAGTTAAGGTAAATCAAGTTTACTACTCTACTGGGTATCAATCCTCTTATTGCTCTCTCTCAGTATTAACACAAAGTCAACTCTTCACTGGGGTCTTTGAGGCTCTTGGTGATATCCCCTCCTCTATCCGCCACGCTGCCACTTGTTCAGCCTTCTCCTGCCAACAGGCCCCAGCACACTGAGCTTGTTCCTGGATCGATCTCCCAGATAGCCACATGACTTCATCTTTATTTCCTTTGGATCTACGCTTCAATGCCGCCTTATCAGAGAGGCTTTCTCAGGCCACCACCACCTACTGTTACTCTCCCTCCCCTGAGCATGGATTTTGAGCTCGGTAAATTTATGTCAAGTCATGGGAAGACGCATTCCTGAATGATTTAGGAAGTAGAATTGTTAGGAAAGCATAATTAAATTCATCTAAGAGACTTAGTGAAGGCTGCAAATTTCATTAGGACCAAAGTATGTGTTCCACTTGGAAAATAAAATACTTGTGTTCTCCTACATTTTTAAAATTTGTTTATTTAGCAAAATGTGATTAACAGGGGCAGTCAGTATTTAATGTACGCATAGAAAGAAGACATTGAAATTAATCTTTACGATTTGGCATTATAAATGTTCCAGGCCTTGGGTTTTTCTACCTTATTCAGATATTCAGAAAGTAACATATTCTATCAAGCTTCTGTCTTCTTAAATTGCTGTCATTTTGCACCTGCAGTGCTTCATTAACTGCCATATTGGTTCCAACTAGATCTTCACTTTCTCCAACCCAGTTGGAAATTGATGGCTCTTAAGCCAGAGTAATTAACTCCCTGCTATGGGAATGTGCAAACCTGCACTTTAATTACCCTGCAACCCAGGTACAAAGAGCCATTTGCCAGGAGCTAGTAGTCGTGTTTCTCTCTGGTCCTTCTATGTCATCAGAGGACTACACTCATGCAATCTGAAGAAGCGAACGGTTGAGCAAAGCTAGATAGGAAGTCCTCAAAGTGTAACTTTTATAGTCCTTGTAACTGTCAACTTGTGAAACCTATGAGATCCTGGCATTTAAATTAAATTATAAAATGGTCTTGCTGGGACCGGTTTGGCTCAATGGATAGAGCGTCGGCTTGGGGACTGAAAGGTCCCAGGTTCGATTCCGGTCAAGAGCATGTACCTTGGTTGTGGGCATATCCCCAGTAGGGGGTGTGCAAGAGGCAGCTGATCGATGACTCTCTCTCATCAATGTTTCTAACTCTCTATCTCTCTCCCTTCCTCTCTGTACAAAATCAATAAAATATATTACAAAAAATAAAAAAATAAGAAAAATTATAAAATGGTCTTGTGTTAGCATTTCTTTACTTTGTAGTCTTTGTCCATCCTTAAATAATATATTGCTTCATTTTGCCTTTTTTGCACTTTATGTAATGAAACCATATAGTGTATAGCTTTCCCTGACTATTTTTACTTGGCAATGTTTCTGAGATTTTTCCCATGTTGATTTGGGCAGTTGCAGTTCATATAGTATTTCATTGCATGAATACTACACCACCACATATTTACCAATTCTATCAGTAGACATTTGGGCCGTTTCCAGATTTTTGCTATTATGGGCAGTGCTGTTACAGATATTCTTATATTTCTCTCCTAGGATGAATTTCTTTAGGTTACTGCTATGTCATGGGCATGTTTTACTTGGAACGGTAGTTTCTTTTGCTAGTTTTGAGTAGTAGGAATAGTAAGGGAAGGAAATAATAGACTCTTGGCAAGGAAAGGCATGCATTCCCAAGAGAAATGCATTGATCAGGAGACTAGCTGATTTGTTCAGTAGAGCTTTTAAAACTGACTGAAGAAGTGGGAAGAAATGAAAGTTCAGACAATGGCTTTTTATTTTGGAAGCCAGTGGATTGGGAAACAAGTGGAGGGGATTTCCCATGAATCAGAAAAAACCTTGGAAAAGAAGTTAGAAACAATAGTCTAGAATAGCACTGTCCAATAGAAATATAAATGAGCCACGTAATGTAACGTGACGTTTTTAGTGGCCACATTTAAAAAGATAAAAAGAGCCCGGCCAGGTGCTCAGTTGGTTGTCACCCATCCCATATAGATACCAAAATGGTTGCGGGTCCTAGTCAGAGCACATAGCTACGTTTTGGGTTCAAACCCTGGTTGGAGTGCATTTGGGAATCAGCCAATTGATGTTTCTCTCTAATGTTAATGTTTCTCTCTCACCACCACCACCCCTTCCTCTCTCTCCTGACCCCTCTCTCCAAAATCAATAAAAACATTTATTTAAAAAAAGAATTTTTTAAATAACAGGTTTTGCTAACAGGTTTTGATTTAACTCATTTCCCTCTTTGGCAAAAAAAAAAAAATATATATATATATCTTGGATTATAGGAATGATACAGTTGTATCTCTGTTTTGACAAGCCAATTGACAAGCTATCTCTTTGTTTCAGACAAGGTGGAAAAATGTAGGCTAAATGCAGAAACAGTTGTGTGGATTAGTAAATGACTGACTGAGGATTCCCAAGCTGATCAGTTTCAGGTTGGAAAGGAGTTTTTATTGGCAGTTTTTATTACTAGATTATACTTAGCTCTTTCAAGTTCAACATTCTCATCAATGATCAGATGGGGAAACAAAAAGATAAATGTAAGGTCCTAAGATCAAATCATAAATTAATAAAATTTTAAAATCTAGATGCTTAAATATATATAGAGGAGCAAAATATTTTAAAATATTGTAAATTTTATTTTTTAATATTGAGATTTTAATTGACAATACGTTTAGTATATGAATTGGGAGTTATGATGCAATCATCAGAGAAACTGAGATCTTAGGCATCGTTAACAAAAGCATAGATTTAACAGAAGGGTTAGTGGTGACCACGTCTACTCAGTACTAGACTATTCTAGGAAATGGCTCTCTGTTGTGGGCTCTGCATTGAGAAATTGAATGAGATACAAATGGAAAATAAAACAAAACACATTTAGCCTAAAGATGAGACACAAGAGACCTGTAACCACTGTCTCTAGACATTGAAAAACCATCCTGAGAAATCAGAGCATTTATGGGGTGCATTTCTAAGCATTTGACATGGATTAACTCATAAAATTCTCAAACAATCACTGAAGTTAATATTATTCCAATTTTGGAGGTAAGGAAAATGAAGCTCGGAAAGGTTAAATAAGTAACTTGCCCTGAGTCACACACCTCCGAAATGGCAGACCTATATAGTCTGCCTCCGGAACAAAATAAACTCTTGGCCAGGGTGCTTCTTGCCTCTCATGGAAGAGGGATTAAGTTTGTTGTCCTTGGCACCAGCTGGCTCAGTGGGTTCAGTGAAAGAACGTGCAGAGAAACTCAGATAAAACATCTTAAATGAGCAGTCCGAATACGGAAGGGAGTCTTGTGTCTACCCCTGGAGGTTCCTGCAGCCTAGCCTAGCTCAATCCTGAGAACTAGGGAGAAGGAACCAGCTGAGCCCGTCACTGTCTTTTGTTTATAAGTTGATATATTTTTTATTTGTATAACAAATACTTTCTTTTAAGCATTTATTAAGTAGCTTTATACTGTTTGATATATTTTGTTTTATAGCACATTTTGAGTAATAATTTCTCAGCCAAACATCATATTGTCATTAAAATTTTCTGATCTTGCCGATGTTTTCATGATTGTAAAGTTTATCATTTTTGTTGTAAAAAAAATTGCAAAGTCTAATGAAAGAATTTAAAAGCTCATATACTATCACCTCAGAGCTCATATACTATCACCATTGTTAATTCTTTGATGTAATCTTCCCAATCATGTAATCGTTTTCAAGGAAAAAATTGACTCCTGTTTTAGATCTATTAAGATTATTTCCACACAAGAATAATTTATTTTGATAAATTCTGACAGTTCAACTTGTTTGTTCTTTTTATTATTTTTTCGGCTAGGTTTCTGCCTCAGTGCTCAAGCAGTTTCCCAACAGTGGCCTGAATCCAGGTCTTTTCAATGTGGGGCCCCAGTTATCTCCTCAACAAATTGCCATGCTGAGCCAGCTTCCACAGATCCCCCAGTTTCAGTTGGTAAGTAGCAGGTTTTCCTCCTGTAAATGAAAGGGCTGTGTACTTTTTCTTTAACTTGATTTGCTTCATTTTGTGTGTGCTCATCTGTGGGGTAAAAATGGCCGATAGACCAAGAACGTGGTGGCACTCTGCTGGTGGACACCTGATTCAGGAAGCTCAGGGCCTCTCTCTCTTCCCGTAGGCATGTCAGCTTCTCTTGCAGCAGCAGCAGCAGCAGCAGCAGCAGCAGTTGTTACAAAACCAGAGAAAGATTTCTCAAGCTGTGCGCCAGCAGCAAGAGCAGCAGGTACATGGGATTGCAAGGGGCCCTCTCTGGTGCTCTTCGTAAGGAGTGCATTTCTACGAAACCTCTTTGATAGCAAAAATGAATCCTATGTAATCTCATCTTTTCCTGTGATGTTCGGGACTTGGCCTTACTGTGTGTCTGTTCTCCCTCGGGCCTCCTTGCTCTGGACTGCCCGCCTCCAGCTGGCTCGAATGGTGAGCGCACTGCAGCAGCAGCAGCAGCAGAGGCAGCCGAGCATGAAGCATTCACCGTCTCATCCCGTCGGGCCCAAGCCACATCTAGACAACATGGTACCCAACACTCTGAATGTGGGGCTCCCAGACCTTCAAACCAAAGGGCCAATACCTGGATATGGTTCCGGTAAGTAGTTAGTGATGAGAATTACTTTTTTTTAAGCCTGTGGTAAGGATTGACCCTAGCTTACCCTCTGTTTTCATAACAGCCATACAAAGTGCATATAGTCTTATGTCTGTCTTACAAATGAGAGGTATCTG
This sequence comes from Pipistrellus hanaki, assembly GCF_964339955.1. Classification (NCBI taxonomy): domain Eukaryota; kingdom Metazoa; phylum Chordata; class Mammalia; order Chiroptera; family Vespertilionidae; genus Pipistrellus; species Pipistrellus hanaki. The sequence goes on from NC_140505.1 coordinate 185,806,345, forward strand.
AGTTATCAACATTTGAGAGTTTCTACCCTGTTTCCCCAAAAATAAGACAGTGTCTTATATTAATTTTTGCTCCCAAAGATGCGCTAGGTCTTATTTTCAGGGGATGTCTTATTTTGCCATGAAGAAGAATACGGTACACATTTATTGTTAAATGAAAATAAAGGAAATTTATTACCTGTATACGGTACGGTAGTACGGTAGTTGTCAACACAAACCAGACAAACTATGAATCCCACAGTATCAAGAATTTACTCATTCAATGACAATCATGTCATCATCTTCTGGAAGATGATCATAACAATCCAATTCCTGAATTTCCTGGTGAATTTCTTGTGACTCCATTTCTTTCAGAATCAGTGGATCAAATCTGTCATGTTTAGCCTAGGGGGACCTTATTTTCGGGGGATGCCTTATATTTCACTCTGACTGGAAAGCAGTCTTTTTATGTGGATGAATGGCAGTCCCCTTCCCCAGAAGTAGGAATTTTTAAAAACTGGTTTAAATGTTTGCATATGCTGTGAGTGCTACAGGTACCTGAGGTTATAACATATTAAAACATATACAGGTTGAGGTGTTTAACTTGACTGATAAAATTGGAGAAAATGGAGAACTAAAATTAAATTTGTAAGGCAAACTGATAAAATTCTTCTGATATTTGTATTTCATCTGATTTAAATAGAATTAACACAAGTAAGGCTACACCTTTGACATTCATAAAGAATTTCTTGGCAGGCAAATCATAGCTCTTTGAGAACTGAGAAACATGTTGTAAGCAGAATCCAATCAGTGAGGCAACAGTGATTTAAAAATAAATTTCAAAAATTAAAAGTGTACCACACACCATAGCAGGTTTCTTCTCAGATTGACGTTTAGATTTTATTTTGGTGGAAAAGGTACTCTACTACGCAAACTCAAAAGCAAGAAACCCTGCAATCCATGCTCCTAGGTGGCAGGGTGACCCTGGACAAATGACCTTGTTCTCTGTGCTCTAGTCTGTGAGGCACCTACTTATAAATGTTTTTATTTCTTTCAGAGAGAGGAAGGGAGAAAGGGAGAGAGAGAGAGAAACATCAGTGATGAGAGAGAAACATCTATTGGCTGCCTCCTGCATACGCCCTACTGGGGATCCAGCCTCGGTGTGTGCCCTGACCGGGAATTGAACCTGGACTTCCTGGTTCATGGGGTAACGCTCAACCACTAGCAACACTGGCCAGTCTCAATTATACTCTTTCTTAAAAATGACCCACCTGAGAACTGACTTAAATTCAATATATCCTTTCTACCACTTGGCACAGAAGGGTAGACTGTCCACCATCCCATATCTTCCTAGGGCATGCTCATCTGAGTATAGAACACCAGGTTACCAGGAAAGGAGGAGCCTCCCGTAATAACTAATGAAGGTCGTTATCTCCTGGGTTTCCAGTCTGCTGTTCCATCATGCTTTCTGTTAAGGATGAAGCTTGACCTAAGAACCTGGGTGTTTTCGTATGTGTTGAGTTGTTCCGAATTTAGACACCATACGCCAGGGGTAGGGAACCTTTTTTCCTGCCAAGGACCATTTGGATATTTATAACATCTTTCACAGCCATACCAAATTATCAACTTAAAAATCAGCCTGCTATATTTGGTCAAACATTTAGTTAACTCACCCCTATGCCTTGGCAGGACCAGACCAAAGGATTCCACAGGCTGGACTTTCCCCACCCCTGCCATATGCTGTACAAAAGCAGGACAACTTTGCTTCCATTTCTTTGTATCAAAGAATATGTAGTTCTCAACGTAGAGCCCAGGCAGTTCAAAGCACAGAGAGCATTTGCAAAGTTTGGAAGCAGTTTTTCCACGTATTTAAGTGCTCTGGTGCTTTTCAGCTCTTCTCGGGATTCATCCCTAGAGCATGTCTCAGGGGAAGAAAGGCACCTTCAAACAGCTTGAACATTCAGGTTGCTGACAGTTAGTACTCTTAAAACACATTTTCAAGAGTCTTTGTGGTTCAGTGGATTGGGCATCGTCCTGTTTTCCAACAGGTTTCTGATTTGATTACGCGTCAGGGCACATGCCCAGGTTGCAGGCTCGATCCTAGGTTGGGGGTGTGGAAGAGGCAGCCAAGCAGTATTTCTCTCTCACATCAATGTTTCTGTCTCTCGCCCTTTGCCTCTCTAAAAATCAGTGAAAATATTTTTTAAGAAAACACGTTTTCACAATGCATTAGGTAAAGCCTGTGGATAAACTTTATTGTGTGATTTTCTTAAACTGGGTAATATTAGTGAGACCTAAAGTCATGATGAATTTAGTGACAATCAGTCTTTAGAACAGCTTTAATATTTTCTGCCTCCTATTAAAAAGTAAAATTATATTTTGACTTTGAATCTGTTTTTAGCACATATACCTTTCTTATTTATTAAGAATATTGAAAAATTTTATCATGATGCCTTGTTAGATTAATGGTGTTATTTGTGATTATTGTTTTCATCTCAACTATTCTTAATAGCTAAAGGATCAAAGTTCAATATACACACACATGCGCATTTATAAAAAAAAGTTTGTTTTATATCATATTTTTGTTTTATAAGTAACTTACACATTTAACTATGTATTAAAATCCTATGGAAGCAAGGAAAAAGTACATATTGACTTATTAACCTGTTTACATTTGATAACTTATAAAATAGCTGGAGGCCGGGTGAATGAATTCGTGCATGTGTGGGGACCAGCCGGCCCACCATGATCAGGACTCATAGGGACTGGGCAGGCCAGGGGGAGGGGCCACAGGAGGTTGGCAGCCAGCCCCGCCCCTGATCAAGATAGTTGGCAGGCCTCAATGTGAGTAATAGCGACAGGTCATTCCAGTTGTTTTGGTGGCTCGGCTTTTATATATATATATATATATATATATATATATATATATATATGTAGCTAAATTAACTTTATTAGGACTTTATCATATTAATTGTAATCTGGCCAGTTTTAATCTTCCTTACAAGGTAGATTTTGTATAATTTTTCTTAATGTATATTACCTTATTTAAATTGAAAAATATATTTTTGAGACTCAAAGTAAGTGATTTGGCTGCCTGTTTTGAATAAATCTGTAGCTATAAATTTTGATAAAAGTATATTTCAGGCTTATACAGAGATTAATTTTTTTTTCAAAAAAGATTATATGGCAAAGATGTAACAAAATTAATAGTATTTTAATCTTTCTAATGCTGAGTGTATCAACCTAAAAAAGATAACCTGTGGGTAAAAGTAGCAGGAATAATTAAAAGTATCTTAATTCTTAATAAAGCCTCTTTTGGTATATTTTCTCAAAATTAAAAAGTTAAATGACTTTTGACGGCTTAATTAATTTTTATTTGATTGTTTCTGTAAAATAGATGTTTTTTTAAAATCTCTGCTTATAGCAAAATTGAAAATTAAATTGTCAGATGATAATGACCTATCTAAAAGTTATGTTTTAGTATATATGTTATCAAACCCGGGGGCGGGGGGGGAATATACTTTAAAAATAATTCAAAGAAGTAAGTGATGTTATTTAAAAAAAGAAAAAGAAGAAGTGATGTCATGCTAAAACTTCTTCTTTTCCAATTTGCTTATTCATATAAGATTTATTAGTGCTTTGTGTAAAAAAATTTGTAAAAATAGGCATAAAGTAGCATGAATTTGATCTCATTTAAATAAGTCATAGTCATATTAACGCAAAAAAAAAACACATTTAAATGTGTAAAGAATTTTTGTGAGTTTATTTGAGCGAAACTGTCGACATATGCAACCTCAATGAATTGAGATAATGCTCCAGGGAATGGCGGGTTACATCTGTATTTATACATTGCAATCAAAGGAGGGACATAGGTGGGTTACATGAAATCCATTGGTGATAGACTAGAGAGGCGGGAGAAAGCAAAGTGAGAAAACCCTTGGGATTGGATAAAAAGTAAAATGATGGACACGAACTTAGGTGGGTACAGGAACAATTAACATGATAATGAAGAAATTTGTGGTCTCTGTCCCAGCGCCCAGTACATTAGGTTGTTCCCCAAGGGGTCCAGAAAAAGGGAAGATACAAGCTACCCAACATTTCACAGGATATGTTATTATAGTTGCAAAAAGACAGATAGGCTCAGCTAAGGTAAAGGTTGACCTTGTCAGTGAAGATACCAGCCTAGGACGTAACTGCCCATCATCACTTCTTTTAATTACAGTTTAATTTCAGTTTAATTGTGGTGACTTTAGGTCTCTGAGTCTGCAGGACCACCATGCAGGCCTGAGCTAGTCAAGTCAGCATGTGGCCCCTTCCATCCACAGTCATTGGTAGCTGAACTAATTGTTAAAACAACCACGCATCTTAATAGAAAATGCATTTCCAATAAAATCTTATTTTTTATGTTTAAAATGCATCTACGTTTATAATATTTATGTGTGCATACCTAGTGAAAAGTAAAGTTATGAATATTATAGATTTTTAAAATAGCAGGAGAGTCATTTGTATCTATGAATGTCACACTGTCATGTACATGTGGACATGGAATAGAACTGGTGTGTGAAATGGGCAACTGTGAGTGATTTGTTTTTCTTGTAATGTGTTTAGTATAGTCATTACAAAAGCAGTAGTTTGCTTTTTAATCTACAATAAAAGGAGTAGCAGAAAATAGAGAACTACAAAGGGAGTGAAGGAGGGAACAGTGAAGGACAAGTTCGTTTGAGAGAGTTTCCTTCAGATGCTAAGCACTAAGCCAATGGTAGTGATGAACAGATGATGAATTAAGATGCCTGGCAGCGGGAGAAAGGACCGATAAGACACACAAAGGGCCGAAGCCGGTTTGGCTCAGTGGTAGAGCGTAGGTCTGTGGACTGAAGGGTCCCGGGTTCGATTCCGGTCAGGGGCATGTGCATTGGTTGCAGGCACATCCCCGGTGGGGGGTGTGCAAGAGGCAGCTGGTCGATGTTTCTCTCTCATCGACGTTTCTAGCTCTCTATCTCCCTTCCTCTCTGTAAAAAATCAATAAAATATATATTTTTTAAAAGACACACAAAGGGTTGTTTTTGTAAGAACGATAACATAGATAAAAGGGATATACCGGAGAAATGAGTCCCTAGGAAGGCAAGGGGCATGTCTTATCTCTCTGTTACCTCAGTTGCTAACATAGCATCCGGCACAAATTAGGCTCTCCATAAATATTCGTTAAACTGAGCTAAATGGTTTGTTTGAGTTGAGTTCAAGTGTTGGTAAGCTGGAGAATTGCAGGGAGGCCACTTGGTGGACTGAGCAAGTTTGGTTTTAATGAAACGGCAGTGTAAGAAAGTCAGCGTTCTCCTGGGTGTAGAGGTCTGATCGCTCAGGAGTACCCCAGAGATCACAAGCGGTGTGCCCTCTGCTTTCTGTTAATGCAACTCAGAGCCTGGCGCCCAGAACCCCGCCCTCAGGGCTGCTGAGTGCATTCTGTCCTGATGTCATGCCAGCTCTGCATGGCATCGAGAAAAAGAGAGTCATGTACAATCTTGCACTGACTTTTTTCCCCCTCTCAATGGTTTTGGGTTTGTAGGGTGAGCCTTTCAAGGCAGTTTCATCTTCTGTCCTTCCTAACGCCCCTTTAATGTTTTTCCTTACCAAACCTTGTGATTTAAAGGTGCTGCTATATTTTGGGGGCATTTGATCTCCAAGTTTCTAATGAGAATGATGCCCACTTTGCTTAAGGTTCAGGCGGACTCCCTCTCCTACGATTCATAACTCTTACTAATTTTCTACACTTCATGTGTCACAAAAGAATTCTACACAGCTTAAATGTAATACCTTTAATTCACTATAAGTTTTAGAGAAATTTTAGAGCAAACGTTAAGGGAAATTAATGTGTAAGGAATGGTTCCTTGTCCTTCTACTAATCCCTACATTCTTGTTTTTAATCTTCACCAGAATCCCGAGTTATTTTCAAAAGCTCTTTCTCAATGACTGGAACCAGCTTTCAGATGGCCTGGAATCCAAGCACCTTGGGCTGGTTTTCTCTGTCAAAGGTAGAGGTGTAATTTGCCCAAGGAGCTGTAACACACTTAGGCCATTAAAGCTTATGTCAGAGAAAGCCCTTGTTCCGTTCAGCTTCCCTGCCCTCCAGTCTTATTTCAACTCAGCTACATAGGACAAAAGATGAAAATATCTTAAACCCTATTTTTAAAAATTGTTTAATTTGAAATAATTCCAGCTCATACCAAGGATTTCTACTCTCCACCCTTTAGTTACTTAGACTAGTGAAGTTAGTTACAAAGAGTGTGAAAGAACAGAGTTCTTTCTATTTATAGCAACATTTTGAACATGTCAAGAGGGTGTTAGAAATGGACTTGAACTTGATTTATTTTGCATTTGTAGAACTATACCTGACAACTAGGAGAAGCACGGGGGGGCAGGGGGGGGCCACATGTCCTGGACCCTCAGTGGGATTTGGGTAAATGGTATTTACCATTTAAAAAACCAATAAAACACCAGCAGATGGTAGGAGAATAAAGTGGATGCAGCATGGAGTCTTGCCTGGCCAGAGCTGCACGTTCTAGAACAAGAATAGATTGGCTTTTGACTCTTACAAGCCACCTGAGCTTCGGCATGGGGAACCCTGATCACTCTCTGGGTTGCTACACTTACTATAGCTCTTAATCTTCTCTCTGGTTACTCATTGTTCTTCCCCTTCTCTGTTTCATTGCTTTATTTTAGTCCTTTATTTTACTTTTATGACAGTGGGTTTGAAAAAATATTAAGCACCTTGTGATCCCAAATGGATGGTGGACCTTGCAAAACTCCATCACCGAGTCTCTCGCTTTGGCTCTCTCCTGTCCAGCCCTCTGCAGTGGGAAAGCATTACCCACCAAAACTCTTGCAGAAATCCTGACACCCGAGGCTTACCTGGGGGACTCAGGGCAAAGTCAGCCTCCTACTAATGACCTGTTTGAGCTTTGGGATCTGATCACTGCATGAAAACTTTTCAAAGTGATCTCAGATTCTATCCTGGCCTTCATCTACCCATTCTCACCTTGCCAGTTCTCTTTCTAAAATACCAACCTAGCTACTGCGCTCTTGCTTGCTTAAAATTTTCTTTATCTCCTGTCTTAGAGGGAAAAAGGTCCAAACTCCTTTCCCTGATATATAAAGACCCTGCATGACATGACTCTTCATTTCTCCCCCACCTCCTGCCACTCTGCCTCACTCCATCCATAGTTAGCCAAGCATTGGAACTACAGCGGACTCTCATGCCTTAAATATTGTCATGAGTTAGAACTTTGTACTTGGTTTCCTTGATTTCCTCACATACCTCCTCTAGGTCCCAGGTCAAATTTCCCTTCTTCTGCAAAGCCTTTCCTCCCGGTGCCCTTACCACACCTCATAGCTGCTCTTATTCTGAGTTAGTTGCATGTGTGGACACCTCCACCTCCGTTGGAGAATCTCTGGCCCCAGCATTTTATTTGGCACAGATGTCAGCTAAATTAATAGGTGGGCGAGATGATCTGCATGACATGGCAGTCATACACACTTTCATACCTTAACAGTTGTTACATTTTTTAGCAAGCAAGAGCCAAGATCAGTATTTTGAATTAAAATGTCTGTTTATGGATGAAACTCCTTGAGAATTAGTCTTTAAGTTACAAATGAATCCATTCATGGGTTCTGCCTCAGAACTCTTGTTACTGATACTAGAAATGTATAGAAAGACATAAAATGTGGTTCTCTGTTTTAGGCTTCAGCTCTGGCGGCATGGACTATGGCATGGTTGGCGGGAAAGAGGCTGGAACGGAGTCTCGCTTTAAACAGTGGACCTCCATGATGGAGGGACTGCCCTCTGTAGCCACACAGGAAGCCAATATGCACAAAAATGGTAAGAGCAAACCAAGCATTATGGGTTGGCGCTCTCCTGACCCTCAGCAGGCCTTGAAGTGTCCTGTAAAATTATTGTAAAGCATGGATTTTTAGCTCTTTCTTAGCAAGCCTCTTAATTTCTCCCAGAAAAATCTTATAATTGCCTATGAAGGAAGATTGTGTGTGCGTTTCAAATTATAAGAATGCTAGTTCTAATTAAAGGGTGCAAAACTTCCCACCTGCGGTGGGATGGGATTAAGGATAGTAGAAACAAACTTAATCACCCATTTAGGGTAAAACCCTAATGAATTGGCTGAGAGAACAAAAACAGGGTTTTTTAGGTGCATGAGATCACAACAAATATATTGATTTTTGAACCTTTCAACCTCCAAAAGATGACTAATGGGTTAATACATGAGAATGGAACTTTCCACAAAGCTTTCTTGCTCTTTATGGATTACAGCAGTTGAGGGCATTTAGGCTTCGGTTGTAAATGTGGGTCAGCCCTTCATCTCTATAATTCCCTGTGAGAGCTTCTCCATTTCCCCGTAAGACAGATAAAAGGTCTCGGAGTCTTCCTTCAGCCTTCGTTTCAGTGAATAGTAATTGGCTTGGACTCAACCCTGTCTATGAGAGCCAAGTATAAATAGGAGAGGGACCGCTGCTGCAGCTCCCTGGCAGGCCTCAGCCCCGTCGGCCTGTAGCCGTCCATGGTTCCTTTATAAGCCACTCTTAAAAGCATGCCCACCCAGCAACTGCTCCAGTGACCACTTGGAGCTCTCTGCCTGCTATCCCAAAGCACGTCATTTGATTTTGTGCCACGGAATGAATAACGATTTGTAGAAACTATAAGATCTGTTTCTGAATTCAATAGTCCAAGCCCATCACCTGTAGCTTCAGGCACTTACACTGCTTCCTTCCCCAAAGACTTTTTTTTTTTTAAATATATATATTTTATTGATTTTTTACAGAGAGGAAGGGAGAGGGATAGAGACTTAGAAACATCGATCAGCTGCCTCTTGCACACACCCTACTGGGGATGTGCCTGCAACCCAGGTACATGCCCTTGACCAGAATCGAACTTGGGACCTTTCAGTCCACAGGCCGATGGTCTATCCACTGAGACAAACCAGTTTTGGCTTTTCCCCAAATACTTTATGCATGTATGACAATAAGTACAAAATGGCCTGTGAGGATACTGGGAAGGTAGAACAGCCATTTGCCTCTTCAGAGCTAACAGGTGATATTTTCCATTTCCTTAGCAACCTCCAAGGGACTCGAGCTTTTCGTGCTCTCTACTGCACTGTGCTGTGCCCTTGAGTGCGATTTCTTTCAGAGGCTCCAGAAAGTCAGTGACTTCTTAGCTGAGCAGGGAGACAGTTTTGATGATACTCCTAGGCCAAACCAAGCAGATTCTTTTAACCAATATTTATACATAGATATTTTAATACATAGCCTTTGAACTAATTTTATCAGTTCATAAATAGGACCCTAAGAATAGATCAAGTGACACAAGACAGCATGTAAAATTTGTTTGAGAAATAGGTAGAATGGTATCTCACAGAGACTAAAAATGTTATTTAAAGTAAAATTCATTTTTTTGTTAGTTTAAGGGAATTTTCAGCATTTGATTTTTTTCCCTGCCTCGTGGCATCTAAAATGTATGAAGCGGGCATTGACAAAACCGCTGTAATGCTCTCAGGAAAGCACTTACAAAGGATTTGCTGTTCTTCGTGTGTGGGGCCATGGATCTCAGAGCTGCAGAGTTCACTGCTGGCCTTGTGCTGGCAACGACCCTGGGCAGGAATTCCATCTCATGGCTTTGGAATTTAAAGCAATTGCAGATGCTTTTCTCTCCGGTGGACTGCCCTGCGTTTATATTCCTTCTGCCGGCAAAACTAGGCCTGATCAGCTCTAGAGAACTTGGGTGGGTAGTGTCGATACAAATGTAGTTAAAAAGCCTTCTTATGTGCTGCAAGTTGTTTAATGTTTTTATTATTTCTCACTCTTGAGTCATTGGTATAGAAACTGTGGGGATAATGTGTGTTTATAGTTTATGAAAGTTTCGTTAACTTCATAAGACCATGGAATTTTAAAACTGAAAGGAACATTCAAGAATGAAAATAGCCGAAACCGGTTTGGCTCAGTGGAAAGAGCGTCGGCCTGTGCACTGAAAGGTCCCAGATTCGATTCTGTCAAGGGCATGTACCTTGGTTGCGGGCACTTCTCCAGTAGGAGGTGTGCAAGAGGCAGCTGATCAATGTTTCTCTCTCATCGATTTTTCTTATTCTCTCTCTCCCTTCCTCTCTGTAAAAAATCAATAAAATATATTTTTTTTAAAAAGAAAAGAATGGCCGAGACTGGTTTGGCTCAGTGGATAGAGCGTCGGCCTACGGACTGAAAGGTCCTGGGTTCAATTCCGGTCAAGGGCATGTATGTACCTTGGTTGCGGGCACATCCCGGTGGGGGTGGTGCAAGAGGCAGCTGATCGATGATTCTCTCTCATCAGTGTTTCTAACTCTCTATCCCTCTCTCTTCCTCTCTGTAAAAAATCAATAAAATATTTTTTTTTAAAAGATAAAAGAAAAGAATGAAAATAGTGCTATATGCATGAGTAAGAAACTGAAAGACTCAGAAACGTGAAATGAATTGTTCATGATCATCCCTCTTATTAATTATGTACTGATCTCAAGTGTGACCCCTCATCCTAGTACTCTCTCTACTTCTTAAGCTTCAGAATACTGTATTTGTGTGAGTTTCTCTAAATAAAAGATTGACAAGTTCTATTCACAGGAGTCCTTTCCAAGTGTGAATTAATTTCCTCTCTCTCTTGTCAGGCGCTATAGTGGCCCCTGGTAAGACCCGAGGAGGGTCACCATACAACCAGTTCGATATCATCCCAGGTGACGCACTGGGTGGCCATACGGGTCCTGCTGGTGATAGCTGGTTACCTGCCAAATCTCCACCAACCAATAAAATCGGAAGTAAATCCAGCAATGCCAGTTGGCCTCCAGGTATTGTCCAGGAATTCTGAACAAGTTGTTTTTGCCATCCACTTTACTGAGGCATCTACTTTCATTTGCTTCATTTAGTAATTATTGCCTGACAAAAAGCAAAGTATGTGATATGCTGTGGGAAGATATAAAATTTTCATTAGATACGGTCTCTGCTCTGTAGCATTCAGTCAGGAAAATAAGGTGTTGACACTGATCGCCTGCAAGGTAAGCTACTGAGTAGTAAATACTGCGTGAACTTGGGATGCACTGAAGGAAGTTCAGAGGAGGGGAATCCGGAGATAAAAGAAGGCGACTTGGAGCTGGGGCTTGGCATGCATTTGTTATAGGATGCTTTGTAACCTGGATTCTTCTGAAATAGCCATTGAATTGATTTATTTTTTAAGCAAGTATTTATTGTCAGGTTCACAGTAATGAGTGAATGAGAATATTTATTGCTTTCTCTCTCTCTCTCTCTCTCTCTCTCTCTCTCTCTCTCTCTCAATACAAATAAGCTATTCGTTGTAGAAAAAAATGTTTAATGTATTGATAGTAAAGCAAAAATAAAAGAACATTTGGTATATGTCCTTCTAAACCTCTCTATATAGTTATATTTGTGATATGAGTATACTGAGTTTCAGTCTATTATAGTAGGCTTATATAATGCCTGTTGCTCATAAATAATGCATATTGCTTTCCTTCATCGTGATTAGAAAAATAAAATTTTATTAACACATCACATAACTTCAAATGTGATTGAAATTAACCAATAAAAATTGTCAACACTATTTGTACATATTCCAGGCTTTTTCATCATAAGCCTAATTATTCCTGCCAGTTGTCCCTGCACATTTCGTGTAGTAGTGGACATTTGTATTGTGTTTTCTACTGTGCATCTGAGCCAGTTTCCGGTGAGATAAATGGGAGAAGCCACTGACCCCCAACCTAGGTTTTCTCTCAGTTCTTGTCCTAAATGCCTGAATAGTTCTCATAAGGACCATGCCTTAATCCTGCCCCTGCCCCCAGGCCTGGGTTTCCCTGGGAGCAGGAAGAGCAGGTATTAGGACTAGATACTGATGAGCTCTGGCATTAACTTCACAACCATAGAGAGACAGAAGGTTGACAAGTTGTGATAACACAAAAGTATATAACACAGTATATTTTCAGGATGACATTTTTTTTAAATGCTATGATGAAAATCTGAAATAGATTATTTAGACTTTACAGATCTATTTCTTATATCAAAAAATAACTTTATTGTACCATTTTTTGAACAACCTTCTACCTCCTGCCTGGTCAGCGTGGCTCAGTGGTTGAGCATTGACCTATGAACCAGGAGATCACTATTTGATTCCCAGTCAGGCACATGCCTGGATTGTGGGCTTCATCCCCAGAGAGGGGCATGCGGGAGGCAGCTGATCAATAATACTCTCTTATCATTGAGGTTTCTATCTCTCTCTCTGTGAAATTAATAAAAATATATTTTAAAATTAAAACCTCTAATGCTTGTTCTTCTTCTCTCAGAATTCCAACCAGGAGTGCCATGGAAAGGTATCCAAAACATTGACCCTGAATCTGATCCCTATGTCACCCCAGGAAGTGTGCTGGGGGGTACAGCCACATCTCCCATTGTAGATACTGACCACCAACTTCTGCGGGATAACACCACAGGTAAATAAGTCAAGCATCCCTGTGTTAATGATTCAACACCCAACGTTTTCAAATGTGTCAACCTGTGGCTTCATTTATACTTGCTACTATCTAATAATTTAACCAGAAGATGTAAGAACATAAAGCTTTTCCAAGTTTCATTTGTTATACTGACAATTATCTGCAATATTTTCATCTTATTTTTCATCTGTCACTCAAAGGGTCTAATTCTTCCCTCAACACCTCGCTGCCTTCACCTGGTGCCTGGCCCTACAGTGCCTCTGACAACTCCTTTACCAACGTTCATAGCACTTCAGGTATAAGTGTGACCTGTTTATTTCCTTTTACACAGGAAATTGGCATGTATTTCTTAGCGAATACTTTTATAGTAGTTGAAGAGCAGCAATATGTCAGCATGGATGGAGGCACAACTCTGTATTGACCATGGTCCAGAGGACCTTGTAGTGTCAGGAGGGCAGGAGGACACAGCTTTAGGACAAAGCAAATGGTGATACATTCACAGAGAGCTGTCAGTGTTGAAAGAGGCCAGAGGTTACATCCTGATGGCACAAGTGCTTTCCTTTTAACCAGTCTGCCAGGAGAATCAAGGCCATGGGAAGAACCAGGCAAGTCCAGGTTGTTATTCCTAAGGCAGCCAATTATAGCTTGCTTTTCTCTAAAAGTCCTTCCACTTTCAGACAAAATCTATGGGCAGCCCTGGCCGGGTAGCTCAGTTGCTTAGAGCATTGTCCCAATACACCAAGGTTGCGGGTTTGATCCCCAGTCAGGGCACATACAAGTCTCACCAATGATGCATAAGTAAGGGGGACAACAAATCTCTCTCTCTCTCTCTCTCTCTCTCTCTCTCTCGCTCTCGCTCTCGCTCTCGCTCTCTCTTTCCTTTCCTCCCCCCTCCACTGCTTTCCTTGTCCTCTCTAAAATAAATAAATAAATTTTTAAAGGCTAAGGGAAAACAAGAGGACCTTGATTAATTCTACCAACAACTTTTGTTGAGCTTCTTTTTTGTTGTTTTTTGGGGGAAGACTAGGGAATGGAAAAGTAATGGCTATATAACGGGTATAATAGAGTCTTTGAAGTTACTCACTTAACACATGCCTTACAGATTGGGAGAGAAATCATTAGTAATTGTCACTTTGGTCTTGGAAAAGTTGGACCTTAACCCATTCAAGTCACTACGGCTTCAGTTCTTTGTCTAGGCAAAAGTAAATAAAACAAGTCCTTAGCTACCTACTAAGACTCTGCAGGTTAACGACCTTACAAATTATTTTCTGGTTGTTTTTTTTTTCTTTTTACCACTGTCATAGCAACAGTGCAACAATAATCTGTCATTTTATTGAGTGCTCCTGTAAACCAGGCATACGTTCACAAAACCATATAGGTTTTAAGTGTACAACTCAAGACATTATCTGCACACTGCATCATGTGCTGATCGCCCCAAGTAGTCTCTTTCGCCCCCATTTTACCCCCTTTGCCCACCTCCACCTACCCCCCAGCTATAACCACACTGTTATTAGCATAAATTTCATTTTTTTCTTTTTAAGGTCCTTTTTTGATTTTTAAAAAATTTTTTTTTAGCCGAAACCGGTTTGGCTCAGTGGATAGAGCGCCAGCCTGCTGACTGAAAGGTCCCAGGTTTGATTCTGGTCAAGGGCATGTACCTTGGTTGCAGGCACATCCCTAGTGGGGGGTGTGCAGGAGGCAGCTGATTGATGTTTCTCTCTCATCGATGTTTCTAGCTCTCTATCTCTCTTCTTCCTCTCTGTAAAAAACCAATAAAATATATGTAAAATATTTTTTTATTGATTTCAGAGAGTAAGGTAGAGGGGAGAGAGAGAAACATCAATGATGAGAGAGAATCATTGATTGCATGCTCCCTACTGGAGATCGAGCCAGCAACCTGGGTATGTGCCCTTGTCTGGAATCAAACCTGACACCCTTGAATCTGCAGGCTGACGCTCTATCCACTGAGCCAAACCAACAAGGGCTTTTATATATATATATATATATATATATATATATATATATATATATATATATATATATATATGAGAGAGGAAGGGAAAGGGGGAGAGAAGGAAACATTCATGTAATACAAAACATTGATCAGCTGCCTTTTGCATGCCCCCTACTGGAGATCAAACCGGCAACCTTTCAGTGCACAGGACCACACCCAACCAACCACTGAGCCGCACCAGCCAGGGCTCAGCATGAATTTTTATCTTTTACTAAAAGTAAGGAGGTTCTGGTGTTACCGCATTTTGTAGATGAAGAAACTGAGGTTCAAAGAGCTAATGTAATTTGCCTCAGATCTGAATGTATAAAGGAGCCAACTCAGTATTTTATGTTTTAACCACTGCCCTACATTATACTTTTGCAGAACTTCTTCCTTACATGAAAAACCCATTTTCACCTAACTCTTTTATTCCTATAACTGCCCATCTCTCAGGTTTATCTGATTTATCTTTTGTCTATAATTGGACATTCACCTGAGAGATGGCCCAAGAATTAGCCCAGATATGTCTAAAACTGAACATATACTGTCCCACCTCCAAAATGTATCTTTCCTTTTTAACTAAACTCTGTATTTTTCTTAGTGATGTGCTCATGTATTGCTAAGTCACAAAATGTCAGTGTTGTTTTGTTCTTTCATTTCTCCCTTGTTCCCTGGATCCAGGCAGCGATGATGTCCCCAAGTGGTGTAGTCTGTCATTGTACCTCTCTTATCCATGCCTCTGTACCATTCTGTTTGCTGTCACCCAGGTTTTCGATCCTACTTTATATACGACAAACTGAACCTACGGGAAATCCCCTCCTGATCGCTCCGTCAGTCCCCCCCCTACCTTCACGGCCTCCTGTACCCCTCTGCCCCGGTGGAATGTGTTCTGCCAGAATTGGGGGAAAGCATATTTGGTACAGAATGGGTATAAACTCGGAGCCCATCTGTTTATGTAAATCCTTCAAGGCCTGTCTTTGCAAAGCCTTTGCTGGCAGTTCAGTGTTGTCTTTCTTCTCTGTGTATTGAGCATATCTGATGTTGCCTGGGGTTACCAATTTTGTTGTTCACCTGTTTTGTCTTCCCATATGACCTTGAAGTTCTTGGGAATAACTATTTATATTACCCACACACTGATTTAGCATCTTAACGCATAGTAAGCCCTTAGAGAATATTTGTTGATTGTGTTTTTAAAAATCTGTTTGAATGTTGATATCTAATATTCTGGATATCAAGAAAAATGTAATTTTCTAATGTAATTTCCATTAAGTCAATAAGAATTTGTAGAATGTTTTAGTTCTGCTAGGTTTCATATTCTATATCTAGAAGTCTAATGGATTCAGGAATACTGTTCAATTTATCTTCCCTTTCGGGCTGTGTTTAGTTAAGAAAGCAGTAGGGAATTGGATATCTTATTAAAGCTGTATTCCATTTGTTAATTGGCCAATTCAGAGTAATAGTCATTGAAAATTTTATATTTAGTAAGCTCAAAAACTATTATTTTGCATTGCTGCTTTTTAAATGTACACTTACTGTTTTTAGAATTCAAATGTGTGTGTACGTGTGTGCGTGCACAGAAGTTATATGTATTAGGTGACGAAAGTAACCGATTTAACCTTACTCCTTCCTCAATTTTCTTACAGCAAAGTTCCCTGATTACAAATCAACATGGTCCCCAGATCCCATAGGACACAACCCCACTCATCTCTCCAACAAGATGTGGAAGAACCATATTTCCTCAAGGAACACTACACCGCTGCCCCGCCCACCGCCTGGTCTGACCAACCCCAAACCATCATCTCCCTGGAGCAGCACAGCACCACGATCAGTCAGGGGGTGGGGGACACAGGACTCACGGCTTGCCTCGGGTGAGAAGGATCTGCTTAAAGGAGCATCCTTGTTCAAACACAAAGGTCTTATGTTAACACAAATGGTGAAGATATGAAGTCTTCACAAGAGAGGAAATCCAGGTTGGCTGGTAGAGGCGAAAGTACCTCTTGAGTGGAGAATTGCAGTCAGTGTAAGGCAAAGGGACCCAAGAACTAACTCCCAAGGTGCTGATGGAATAAAAGTGACAAGTGGCAGAGTGAGAGCACTAGGAGGAAAATGTTGTCTTTTAGAGAAGGCATGAGAACGCATAGGGATCCAGGTCTCGGAGAAGAGAGCTGGCTGTTCAGTGACAAGATAAAGGTGAGGGTGAGATGGAAAAGAGACACTGATTTATACGAGGAAAGAAGAAGCATGTGGGCTATATGAAAATGTACTCACTCGTGCCTTTTTAAATTCTCGGTGTGTTTTTTCCTAATCTTGTTTTCTGATTGCTTATAGGCTCTACCTGGAGTGATGGTGGTTCAGTTCGTCCTAGTTACTGGCTGGTTCTTCATAATCTCACTCCACAGGTAATCATGCGTACTTGTGATTTTCTAGATAGAACTTAATTGTGTTAAGAAGGAGAACCTCAGAGATGTGGGCAGATACAAAAACTAATTTACTTTCTGTCACTGCAGAGAGGTCTAGCCTGCAAGGGTGTGTCTTCCCACCCAAGGCTCAAAGCCTGCTGCTGAATGGGGGATGTTGGCAGCTTCACGCCTGCCTTCATGGTGATGTTAACATGTGTAGTTTATAAAATCGTGACAGTGGGGCATTATTACCTAGCGAATTCTGTTTAGCAGAGATAACTTGCTATATAGCATATATATAAAAGGCTAATATGCTAAGTGCCCGACCAGTCACTATGACGTGCACTGACCACTAGTGGGGCAGATGCTCCATGTGGGAGCTGCCATTTACAAGGACCTGGCACCCATAAAGCAATGTTGGGGTTCCCCTATGTGGGACACAGGCCCCACCACCACCCTGGAGTGACAGCCCACCAGATTTGCCTGTCGGAATCTAGAACTAAGTTCGAGATAGCTATTTTAAGTGTTTTAACCACATGCAAAAAGTTACCTGTTTTTAATTACTAAAGACTTGAGACTTGATATTAACTGTTTTTCTGCTTCATAAGTAATTAACCATCTGTCTCTGCAGAAGGAATGTGTCTATTTCATGAGGCTTAAATGCTTCGTGGGCACTTCTGATTTTTTCAGTGTTACACTTTTTTGTGTAGATGGCATCACTCCTTTCCATCATCAGAACATGCCCTCTGGGTTGTTTGTAGTGTGGTGGAACTTCAATTGTACCAGAGCACCCTCCCTTCACATTGGTTGCTTTGATAACTGACATATTTGCAGCAGCATTATGTTAAGCATTCACATGAGGTTAAAGGAACCCATCGAAACTGAGCCCATACCCTTCATTTGGACTTGCCAGCACAACCTTTATAGCATCTTGCTAAAAGAGCTCAATTAGGTGCCCGGCTGGCGTGGCTCGGTGTTTGAGCATCGACCTATGAACCAGGAGGTCACATTTCTATTCCCAATCAGAGCACATGCCCGGGTTTCGGGTTCAATCCCTAGTAGGGTGCATGCAGGAGGCAGCCGATTGATGATTCTCTCGTCATTGATGTTTCTATCACTCCCTCTTCCTTCCTCTCTGAAGCCAATAAAAATATATTTTTTAAAAAGAGAGATCAATTAGGCCTCCCTGTCTTCGACACACCAAATGATTTGTCTAGCATTGAATTAAAAAATGAATTTGTGTACACTTTGCTAAGCTAGCACTTCCAGAGTGGTTCCCATGGGATATTAGTAGGTGTCTGGCCTAATATGTTGGGAATGTATACTTGATTAAACAAAATTAAGCAGGTTACTTTACTCTGAGACTTTTTAGTTCCTTTAATATGCTAACATGTTACGATCCACTGTGGGGAAATAGAGCTTCTCCTAAATTTATTTGCCCAGTGAACTTATCTAAGGTTAGATAGGCCCCTTTTGTCACCAAATACACATAAATTTGTTAGTAAAACCAGGGCTTGTATCTCAGGTACATGCTGAGAAAGGCAGTTTCCTGAATACAATTAACATGAGGAAGAGACTGGATTGGTTCGTGTTTTTTTGTTTTTTGTTTTTTTTAAAATATATTTTATTGATATTTTACAGAGAGGAAGAGAGAGGGATAGAGAGTTAGAAACATCAATGAGAGAGAATCATCGATCAGCTGCCTTTTGCACACCCCCTACCGGGGATGTGCTCACAACCAAGGTACATGCCCTTGACCAGAATCGAACCCGGGACCCTTCAGTCCACAGGCCGATGCTCTATCCCCTGAGCCAAACCAGTCTTGGCTGGATTGGTTCTTAATCCCTGTATCTAATAACTGAGCCAAAAGCCCCAGGTTATTTAGCTAATAGTTGACTAAAGCATGAAGATTTTTTATAACCATCCTCAAAACTATAGCTTCCTCATTTTTTCTAAGTAGTCACACTCAGTGTGGTGGGTGTAATGTGATTAGGAAGAAAGAAGAGATATACTCTGTTGAAATGAAACTGGGCACACTAACCAGATGTTCACTCCCATTTTATTTTTCACTCCAATTTTATAATATGAAAAATAGTATGTATATATGTGTATAAAAGGAATATAGGTGTTGGCTGTGTTTGTATTTAAAAATCAACACTTGCCAGTTAGACTAATCTCAGTTGTAGTTTAAAAAAGAAGGTTATATAAAATCAAATCTTTGGTGCCCAGATAAATTTACTTTTTATTACCTAAAATATTTTTGGAAGACATCTATGCTGAAAATTCACTAGTGGCATATGCTGATATGCTTCTGCAGTCAATTTTTACTTTAAAAACAATGCTAAGAGCTGTTTCTCCAATCATCTATAATAATAGAAGCATAATATGCTAATTAGACCAAACAGCCTTCCAGACATCCTTCTGGATGACCTTCCAGACAAAGCTGGAGTAGTAAGGGCTGAGGCAAGCTGCCGCAGTTGTGAGAGCCACGCCCCGTGCACAAATTTCATGCATCGGGCCTATAGTTTCTATATATAAAAGGCTAATATGCTAAGTGTCCAACCCGTCACTATGATGTGCACTGACCACCAGAGAGCAGATGCTCCACGCAGGAGCTGCCATTTACAAGGACCTGGCACAAAGCAATATTTGGCTTCCCCTAAGTGGGACACAGGCCCCACAACCACCCTGGAGTCACAGCCCGCCGATGCTGCTGATGCTGCTGAGATCCCAAGGCACAAAATGCGGCCCATAGCCCAGCCGATGCTGCTGAGATCCCAAGGCACAAAATGCGGCCCATAGCCCAGCCCAGCCCAGAAACGGTTGCTTTGGGTGCCAGGTAATGATGTTACATAGCAATGCCCAGCTTCTCCTAGCAACTAGCCCCCTTGGAGTTTCTTCAGTTCAGGAACATTACTTGCTTTATAGCCAGGTGCAAACATTTTACACTTTAACCAAATGTCTGTGAAGCATTTTCCCATGCCTCATCTCATTTGATCCTCACAGAAGTCCTGGAGTAGGTAGATAGGAGACTCAGTGGAATCCTATCTTTTTTTCATTAGCTAGAAAATGGAGATTTAGAAAGTTTAGAACACGACTGAAAAGAAGAAATGGTGGACCTTGAAAATGACTTCAGGTTTTCTCACTGCACAGAACATAGTCAAACACTGCTACAGTTAAATATTTCACCCTTTGTTCTCCCTGCGTGATCTACAATAATTATCTGCTTTGGGTTGATATTTACTGCTGTGTTGCTCACAGTTACCTGAAAGAGAAGTTGGGGTGCTTCACTGGGCTGGAAAAGGTTTAGCTAAATCAGAAAACAGGTCTAATTAAGGAAGTTCATTCTATATACATAAAGCTCTTGCTGGGGCTGATGGCACACATATTTTTGTGTGTTTCCATCTGTCATTGTCTATCGTGAATTTGGTTGACACTTCTATTATAGAGAAAGGGCGAATAGCGATATTAAAATATTTCTTCTGACTTCCTTTCCGTGTGCACGAATGCATGCACTGGGCCACTAGTTTTCTATAAAGAGCTATGGGGAAACTGCCAGTCTCAGCCTGCAGGGTTTCCATGGTAAAACCACAGAATGTTTCCCACTGCTGCTGCCAGTAGCGCTTTTGAAGGCTCTTCCAAAAGAAATCTGTTTCACTTCCAAAGAAATGAACTGAAATGTTGGACTGAGTAGCTTAAATAAACAGAGTTGAGATCTCGATACAAATAAATTAATCAGAGTGAATAAATAGATCTTTTCATTTGAGTCATCGGTGAGGGCAATTATCTCCAATCACTGAACATCTTAGTGGTAAGATCCTGGCTAAGGTGAGCAACTACAACCTTTGGTCCCATTGGCAGTGGGCAGCAGAGGACAGAGCAGAAGGTAGAAATAGTTTCACCTTGAGATGGCCAAAGTAGGAGAAAGGACATCAGAATAGTCTGTGAACTGGACAGCTGTCAGTACCTTAAATCATCAGATGGTTAGAAGTGCTTTCTTTGTGACTTTCTCTCTAGCTCTTCGTGAGGTTGTTAACTGGGGAGGTGGAAGACATTAGTAATGATGCTGAAAATTTTGTGTTTCCTTAAACTCTTCTTTGGGTAGCATTTTATTATTTTTAAAGCTCTACAAATTAGCATGTTTACATCTTAAAAAATATAGACCACAGGTTGAATCATATGCTTTTTTTTTTTTTTTAATATATTTTATTGATTTTTGTACAGAGAGGAAGGGAGAGAGATAGTTAGAAACATCAATGAGAGAGAGTCATCAATCAGCTGCCTCTTGCACACCCCCTACTGGGGATATGCCCACAACCAAGGTACATGCCCTTGACCGGAATCGAACCCGGGGCCCTTCAGTCCCCAAGCCGACGCTCTATCCATTGAGCCAAACCGGTCCCGGCTGAATCATATGCTTTTGTTTGGGCTGCACTTGTACAAACTTTTTAATTTGCAAAATGGGCACATGAGATCTCTGCCCAATGCTTTGCATATCTTAAAATTTTCCTTTAAGATGTCTGTATTTGATGCACTTTTTATTTTGAGTTCTTCATTCATCCCTCTGAGACTTTAGTACTAATACTCTTTACAAGCCAGAAGCTCTTCTCGTTCTCATATATAAGAAAGGTCACTTGACTTCCTTTCACACCCACCTCCAGTTTTTATCTCATAAATGTCTTACTCCTTAGATTGATGGGTCAACCTTGAGAACCATCTGCATGCAGCATGGCCCACTGCTGACATTCCACCTGAACCTAACCCAGGGCACCGCCCTGATCCGATACAGCACCAAACAGGAGGCAGCCAAGGCCCAAACTGCACTGCACATGTGAGTACCCATCCTGTATGCTCACCGAGACCAGTACGCAGGAAGATGCACACATGAACGTTCTGGCACCTGCTTAATTAAACAAAGATGCACGAGAACACGCCCAAAACAGCACCATCCCATAGCGATTGTTCGGTACTAAGGTGGCTGTTCTTTACCTGCTGAGCATGGATTGTCCTGTGTGCATCACAGGTCGATAATGAGGATTCAATAAGTGAAAAGGGAGTGAAGTAGTGAATAAATTTTAAGTACCGTAAAACAAAGGTCAAGATCTATGGAAATGTGAAACCATAATTACTGTGTCTTTTTATAATCCTATCTAACTGCTTGCTCTGGCTTCTTTGTGGGTGATGGAATATTGTGGTCTTGATGGTCAGCAGGGGTTTTGCATCAAGTAGGTGGGACTGGATCAGACTTTGACCATCCCCTTCCCTGCCACTCTCAGACCACAAACAGCTACGCACAGAACAAGCAAGTAACGGTGAGGCTCCAGCGGTGAGCCTGCCGCTGAGGTGGAGCAGCACTTCCAGGTGCCTGAAGCTGGGTCACCTTCATGCTTGGTGTGTGATCTTTTAACTCCCTGTTGGTGGGGGGATGACATTATTCTTGACGTACAAATTTCACACATCAAGGGATATCCATCTATAGTATCCTCCAGTAGTCTTTGGATGTCTTGAGATTTTGTGATATTTCATTGCTTTAAATCAGTACCTGGAGGCCTGGTAAAAATGCAGGTTCTGACACTGTAACCCTGCATTTTGAAAAGCATCCAGGGGATGTGAACGCTTCTAGTCAAAGGACTGCACTTCGAATAACAAGGACTCGAAATGCTCGGTCCCCGTGTGCTTTAGGATTTTCCTCAGATCCTTAGTTCTTCTCTCCCCTTTTTTCCAGGTGTGTGTTGGGAAACACTACCATCCTGGCTGAGTTTGCCACCGATGATGAAGTTAGCCGCTTTCTGGCACAAGCTCAGCCCCCTACGCCTGCAGCAACCCCAAGTGCACCCGCAGCAGGTTGGCAGTCGCTGGAGACCAGCCAGACCCAGTCAGATCCCGTCGGGCCTGCTCTGAATCTCTTTGGTGGGTCCACAGGGCTCGGGCAATGGAGCAGCAGTGCTGGCGGCAGCAGTGGGGCCGATCTTGCTGGCGCTTCGTTGTGGGGGCCCCCAAACTATTCTTCTAGCTTGTGGGGAGTCCCGACTGTGGAAGATCCCCATAGGATGGGCAGCCCTGCTCCTTTACTACCTGGTGACCTTCTAGGAGGAGGGTCGGATTCAATCTGAACTTTGAACTTTCAACTCTGACCTCGTGACCTTTTTTGGAACAGCAGCAGCACTAACTTGACCTTTTCGTTTTTTTTTTCAACTTGCAATAAATACATTTTTAAAAGGAAAAAAGAAAACGGAGAGAGAAAAAAAAAAAAAAAAGGTGGGTCATTGACAGACTGTCTGAGCACATAGTTGCCTCCCTTATAACTTCAGTTTTTTCGTTTGGAATATGAATCCAAAAAGAGAACATATCACTCTTGAAATACTTGAATCATGAACGCCAACCTAGAAAGACAATGTGAAGCAAGTACACATACCATTTAAATTTAAACACACAAAAAAAATTAAAAAAAATTAGTTTCTAGTTTTTCACTTTTTTCATGTTATATGGAAGTTGTTGCTAAGAAACATATATACTGAAAAATAGCTTTTTAACTTTGTTTGCACTGGGTGTGTTTCCGTCCTTAGGTCTACCATGTTTGGGAGGGAGGGGAATTCAAAAGAATTGTTGGGGTGGGGGAGGGAAGACTTGACGGAGCCTCACTTTAAAAACAAAAACAAAAAAACCTAAAAAAAAAAAAAAAAAAAAAAAAGGAAAAATTTGTGATTGGCTGGTTGATAAATACCAGTGTGTTCTGGCACATGTAACTGCCCAGGCATGCTCGTTCTGGTATGTGTGTGCACGCGTGTTCATGTGCATTCGCGTGCATCCTTCTCTCTGTCTCTCTGTCTCTATGTGTGTGCGCGTGTGTGCCTGTGTCCTCTTCTGCCTCCTCCTCCTTCCTGACCCTGATTTCTCAGAAAGCTGCGTTGCTGACAGTCCGTAGGCTGGCTGGCCGGCCATCTGCTTTTTACTTTTATTATTTTTTTTTAACTATGAGAACACACAAGCACGGAGAGCCACTGCTGCTAAAGCAACTCCTTTGGGCTGCGTCAGAATGAACAGAGTGCTTTTGGATGGTGAAAGCAGGGAGCTCCTTTCCATCTGCAAATCAGCCTGAGTGTGAGTTTTCTCCAGCTTTTCTTTTGACCTGGCAGTAGCGCGGAGCACTGCCAAGTTCAAAAATTTAGGAGAGCAGGAGGTACCTCTGGGAGCAGCTGTGTGTTTATTTATTTCTGTTTTTTTAAAACAAGTGGCCACTAGGGCAATCTGAATCTCCGTTAAGTTTTACACAGGCCTTTTCATGACTCTGAATGGGAACAGATGATAAGTTAGTTTTTAATTACGTGATGTCTCAAAAGCAGGAAAACTGTGTTCCCCTCCTTTCTTGTGTAATCAGGTATGAGAAACTCATCAGAAAGTCAGGTGATGCTGAGTCCAACATTTCTATTCTCTCTCTCACATTTTACGGAAACGGAAAAAAGTAAGTTGTGGGCAGCCTCCTGTAAGCATCCGCAGCTCCTCCCTCTCTGCTCCTCTCTCGCTGAGCGTTACCTGTGCCAGGCCGTGGCGTGTTACAGCACCAGGCCATCACTGACAGAAACGTTTACTTAACGAATGTTCTTAAACCAGTGTGTACTTCAAGCGTTTCCTTTTGTTCCTCCATGTCGTGTATTTCCTGTGTATGTGGTTTTGCTTAGGCAGGTATAACTTAGCAAAGACTTTTAAGTATTGCACCTTTTTTTGGTTTTGACCTCTTTCTTATCTTTTTTTTTTTTTTTTTTTTTTTTCCTTATAATGTTGCTTTTTTTATTTTGGTATTTAAAGAACTTTTTTTTTTTAAGCATCAATGTAATAGTACTCTGGGCCGAATAGGAGGCATCTTTTAATCCACAGTTATCACCAACATGTATGTACTTATGTTGGAATCAAAATGTATCAAACTGCTTTTTGTGAAGAGTTATTGCAGCCCTGAGGGGGTACCCCTTTATACAGAGCAGATGGCGGGTGGGGTGGGGGGAGGGGAGTTGTAGGCCGGTAACGTGCTAGCACTTGTGTGAACATCCCAATCTGCATTATACTGTTTAACATAAAGTGCCGACATTCTGTACCAGCAAATACCTGCCCATTCCAGCCCTTGGTGGGAGCAGACCTCTACTGTCCTCCGTAACTTGCTGCTAGTGAGGACAAAGGAGTTTTTCTTTCTTTAGCATCTTCAGTGAAGGATATAACAATGCCTAATGTATTTGACTTTTAGCTCGTGTATTTGTGTAGGTGGGTGGGTGGGTGTGTATAGGAAAAGGCAAGAACTCAAGTGGTTTTGTGAGACAAAGAACGGGAATTCTGTAGTCCTCTCGGCTTGCCCTGTTGATCATAAACCTAGCCTGTAAAGAGATTGACACGCATGATTCAAGTGAGCGTCGGCTCATCCAAGTCTTTACGAACCCTTCGTGGGTAGGTGGTCAAACTTGAGTTGCCAGCGTTGGTTTGGTCCATTGGATGCCTTGTAGAAACTAACCGTGCCCTCCTCCTGCTCTCGGTTTTCATCACCACCATGCCCCTTCCACCTCTGCCCACGTACAGTGTCTCCTCCCGGCCCGCCGCTGCTCTGTGTGCGGAGCACAGCCCCGCCATGTGGCGGCTCCGGGCGAAGAGCAGCCGTGGCCGGACGTCTCCAGAAGGCTAGCTCTTAGCGTCCCCGGGCTAGGCGAGGAGCTAGTCCCGAGGCTCCGAGAGCTAGTCCCGAGGCTCCGAGAGCCAGTGGTGACCCTGCCATTCTGGTTTCCTGCCTGTCCTGCCCCACCCTCCACCCTTCCAGCCTGTTGGTTCCTTGACCTGCACTATGGGTTAGTTGAGTTCCTTACGATACTACGGTGAAAGCCGGGTGCTAGAGCCCCTCTTGTTTACAAGACATACTGAGGGATTTGAAATATGTAAAATTAACACGAGAAGCTAAAATGTTCTTCCATCATAAGCTTAAAGGGAAAAAATTTAAAACTTTTTAAAAAGACCAAAAAGTGCGTATATATATACATAGACATATATATATACATATAAATATATATTTTAGATGAAGACTAACTCTGGGAGCATTTAACAGTGTTTTTTGTTTTTCGTTTTTAACATTTATTTTCCTGCTTTAAAATTTGCAAGCATTCTCAGGAATTCTAGGGTAGGAAGCCAGTTTTTTGAAGATGGGTTTATTTAACCGTATCTTATCCTAGATAGACAGCTGTTTCTTTCCTGTTAATAAACTTTTACAAGTTCCTGAAACTTCAAAAAGTTTAAAAAATTTTTACGTAAAAAAAAAAAATGTAAAAAGAGAAGTCTCCAAACGTTATTGTCATACTGGGGAATCACACCTTTTAAAACATGTAGAAATAAATATTTTTTAAAAATGATCAATTTAGCAGCAACAGGTAAATTCATTATCTTTAAAAATACGGGAGAAGGATTGAGCTTTCTAAGTGCTCTATCACGGATTTATTTGACATTGTGTGTGATTTAATGGGAGAGTGTTTGGTGTATATAAATGGAAATTCCATCACTTAGTTCCTTTCCATTTGAGACTGAACTGGAATCTCCCCTACTAATTTTTTATTTTTGTTAAAGGAACCCTTCTCCCTTCCCCCAGCCCTACCAACAAAAGAAAGAAAGAAAAAAACCCAACAGCTTAAAAAAAAAAAAAAAAGTAACTCTAATCTGTAAAATAGTACCGTTGGATTGCTGAGAATCTATGTAAAGAGTTAGGAAATATAGGTTAATAACTTTTGGAACAAATTTTAAATATAGGCATTACTAGAGGAAAAATATCTATGGACTGTTCTATTAATGAAGAATGTCTGTCTTACCTCCATTTGTTAAGGCAGGAGGAGAAAATAATAGAATTTAATAAGGAACAAGTGATTTTACTTTTTTTGCTCCCAGCCACTGTTGTGCTCATTTTAAACGCTGTTTTAAAGATCGGCTGCTTAACTATCCCCCGTCCCTCAGCCCGAGATGTGGAGTGTTTCCTTTCAGTTCTGGGTGATGTCGAACTCTTCTTTGTATTCCCTCCTGGGGCCCAGGGTCAGAGTCCCCACGCATGACCACAGCTTCTCTCAAACATCTAAGCTTCCCGGTGGGAAAGAAGCTCCCACTCGACACGTACAGGGAGTGGGTGGGGCTGCTGCCTGCAATTTCTCTAAAACCGCATCAGTGCCTTCGTACATACACCCAGGCACCCTGCGCAGGGGAACCCGTGTGTATGTGCCCGTGGTCCGGCCACTCCGCAGACGTTAAGACGCTGGCCCGATAAGGACATGGGAGTGGTTCTGGACAAGCCCCAGAGGCAGTGGGCTACATTTAAAGTCAATAAGCAAACAGAAATCAAGGATGTTCAGTATGTTTTATGTCTGGAAAATGTGGAATGCCAAGGTCCTTCCGTGTGTTGGTGCCCTCCAGGTGTGTCCATGTGACAGCTAGAATGATCTGGAAAGTCTCTGTGTCAGGCCAATAGAAAAGGGTTCGTATTTTTCTATCCTTGTTCTTCCTCTCCTCCCTTTCCCTGTCCTTTTCATTTCTTTTCCATTTTTTTCTTTCTTTTTTTTCTTTTATCAACTTGCTGGAAGCTTTGCTTTTATTGGTTGGCAGTGACTTAAGAACAGGATATAGTGAGATGTAATGGAAGAGAAAGGCTCTCCTTTCCATGGTATTCTTTGGCAAGAGCCATGTCTGCTGAGAGGATCTGTGGCTTCAAAACACTTCAGAAATTCAGTGGGAGTGTCTTCTCCTCCACCACATTCTGGCCTGTGTGCAGAGGCTTGCTTGTCACCTCTCATTACAGACATTTGCTTCACGAACATTCTGATCATGTAAATTAAAGCTTTCCAATTTTTTTTACTAGTTCCCCTTTGTTTCTTTAAACACTCGATTACTGGTAGCTAGAGGTGTCCATCTCTCAAACATCAGGAACTTGGTTTCTGTCTACCACATGCGGAGCCAAAACAAAAGAAGCACTAGTAGGGAAAGGGGTGTCTTCATCACACTGGGGACCTCTGCTGGCAATTGAGATCCAGTGCCATTACCTAATTTTAGGTGTTACTGTGTTTAAAAAAAAAAAAAAAAAAAAAAAATGGCTAAGTTCCTAACTCCAAGACACTGTGAAAAAATGGATGTGGCATCTCCAATCCCTCAGGCCCTAGCTAGCCCTTGATGTTTTTCATTTACGACATTCATAGAGTGAAGTGGCAGTGCCACAGTGAAAGCCCGAACAGAATTCTTTCATCAGCGTACCCCAGTACATGAGCATTCCCCATTGACTGCCATTCAGTTTGCTTTATTTATCGCAGTTTGATTTCCTATCACGATGGCTCCTGTTCTCAGAACTCTCCCACCTCTTCTGACACGAATGTAGCACACAAATTAGCCGTCGGTTCTTCCAAGTTCCTGTGGGCTGAATGTGGTGTAGAAGATACGCAACAGAAAAGAACGGAAAATAAATTCCTGCCTAGGAATTTGGAAGAGCTTTGACTAATACATCTAGCAGAAACTAAAATTTCGCAGGCTCTTAACTTGTTGCAAATACTCACTCTTACTTTCACCACTTTTTTTTGTTTTGTTTTGTTTTGTTTTGTTTGGGGGGGGGGCGGTTTTTGTAGCGTTAACAGCCAGATTCCATATCGACCTCAGATGCTTGTTTCCTTTTTAATTTTATTTTTTTATATTCTGGCATCTTGACTCTTTACACAGAATGAAGATGCCTGTGTGCTGAGCAAAGTGTTTCGGCCAGGCCTGTTTTCTTTGCAGGGCAAACAGGATGTTTTCGGCAGACTTGGCTGTAGCAGCCATCTCTAAGATTAGGGAACAATGGAGTCTTTATGTGGAAAAAGTCCCCTTCTCCCAGTCCCGGCATTCACATCCAACATATGACACTTTGTAGGTTGTTGTTTTGGATTTGGAGGGTGGTTTTTTTTTTCTTTTTCTGTTTTTTTGTTTTATTTTGTTTTGTTTGTTTTTTTTTATCTATAAGATCTTTAGCTCAGAGTAGAGATATATTTTTAGCTGTTAAAAAAAAAAAATCAAACTTTTTCTTCTCCAGTATTTTTGCCAAGTTTTTGTCAACACTTCCTGTCCGTGCATTAACCACCCTTCTTAGTGTTATTGCAAAAAGAAATCTTATTCTTTGTTTTCCCTCCTATGAGTGTACAACAGCCAGGCCGCATGCCATAGTGCAAATAAGCATAGTCTAGCCTGTGTGTGTGCAGTGAATTGTCAATCTTTGACCTCAGCATCATTCAAAAAATAGGGTTCCCTTGCCCTTACCCTCTGCTGCACCCCATGTTCCACCCCCTCTGCTTTCTTACCTGCAAGAACAGGGTGTCCACACAGAAACAGACAAATATACATAATGTTGTCAATTATATCCTTAACCTATTAAAAACAAGATAGTGTGTGTGTGTGTGTGTGTGTGTGTGTGTGTGTGTGTGTATATATATATATATATATATATATACACACATATATATATAGTTTCACAGTTAGACCATACCCTGTAGTATGGTCTGTAGGTTCATGGCCAGTGCCAAAGGTGTGTGTATTTTCAGAGGTGGTCCCCACTTGTCAACGATAGTGTTGTTCTCTTGACCTTAAATTTGACAGAGGAGGTGCTGGCATCATAGTCTTTAGATTTGAAATACTTAATCAACTTCCAAATCTGTGAACATTGTAATAACTTAAAAATTGAACGTCGGCCCTCCCTACCCCACCCAGAATGCCGCCTCCTGCCCACACCGCCAAAGCAGAGAGGCCAGGAGAGTTCATCCCCACCGGCTGGCACCCGTGCTTCCCACAGGCGGTCACTCTGACAAGCCTGGAGTAATGACCCAGTGCTGTAACATCTGAGTGGTCTTTAAACTGTCAGTCTCCTGTAGAAGCCTGCTGCCATCACCAAAAATAGCAAAAGTCACCGAAACTGCCAGTGTTTGCCTCACAGAATTTCAATCATTCCCTTTTCAGTTAGCTGTACACCTGAATTTGTTTTTAATGAGAAATTGCACATCAGAAAAGATGGTACTGCCCTGGTCAAGGGGCCTCTGCAAGACTCTGTGGGCTGAGTCTGCATTCTGCCAACACTTGCTTTGATCATGGGAGGGGAAAGGTCAGATAAAGGCAAGAAACGCTCTGTTTTACATTTAAAAAAAGAAAGTGTTTCCCTAGTAAGCCATTTCTTTGGAAATAAAACCCCAATTGTAATGGACCCATTTTGAGGCAATATTAGGAAGTTGGGACTCTGTTTTAAAGAAGTAAAATTCCTTTTTACAACTAAGTAAACAGCAAAAGACCGAGCAGTGAGGGTGGCTAGCTGTACTCTCCTACCCCCCTAACCTGCTCTCGGGGACCCCCTGCTGAAGGTGGCAGTCCTCCTGGGGCTGCTGGAAGGTGTGCACCCTCCTCAGGGTGGGGGTGGAAGAGGCGGCGGGGGGGGGGGGGGGGGGGGGGCAGCCTTCCTGCAGGACCAGCCTGACAGCAGAACTTTACAGAGAACAAGACAGGTGTCCTACCTGTGTCCGCCAAAAACAAAACGGGGGAGGTGTACATACCGAGGAAAAACACCTTTGCAACCATTAAGTTACATGCCTTCTAAAGGTAGTATAGCTTCTCACTACGTGATACACTTCTTGCCAGAAAATTCGGGGTAATTAGAATACATGTGTTTAAAACACCACCTCTACCCCTCCCCCCTTTTTTAATTTTGTCCAAGG
Source organism: Pipistrellus hanaki (assembly GCF_964339955.1). Classification (NCBI taxonomy): domain Eukaryota; kingdom Metazoa; phylum Chordata; class Mammalia; order Chiroptera; family Vespertilionidae; genus Pipistrellus; species Pipistrellus hanaki. The sequence continues at coordinate 185,836,952 of NC_140505.1, forward strand.
AATTAGTTACTTATGTGTAGTATTTCTGAATGTGCCTTTGTGAGTCCAGAGCCCATCTGTTTTAGGGAGACGCTGCCCATTAGGATAAAACAAAGATGGTCAGCCCAGCCTGTAGGGAAGGGAGCCTTCCTCCTGGCGGGCTCCGGGGCAGCTGGTTGAGTGTTCAGTAGCATCCATGTTGCACAGGGCAGGGGGTGGGGGCGGCTCTGGGGCCTGGGAGAGGGGCAGGGAGGTGGTGGTGCCCAGGTGACAGAGACCAGGTAGTCCAGGAGTGCAGGTTGAATTTATCATCTGCATTGCCTAGTTTTCTTCGTGTGTGTGTGTGTGTGTGTGTGTGCACGTCTGGTTGTCTTACTTTTTGTTTTTCTGTAAGCACTGGAGAGCTGGACTATGGTGACGTTTGTGACCCATTCATGCATGTCAGGACGGCGCAGTCCCACCCTCTGGGTCTGTGTCCCGGGAAGGCAGTCCTCTTCTCACATGGAAGTCACTTCCTGTTGCTGTTTCTGTGAACAGGGTATTACACACAAGGGAAAGGCTTTGAAAGAATAAGATAGAAGTGTTTGAGAAAGAAAAGAGAAAAATCTGAAATGGTATTTTATTTCTTCAGAACTATTAGAGCTAAAGCATAGAAACCTGCCGCGTGTCTTCATTTGTTTTTACTTGTGTTAAACGATTCCACCTCTTCTCCCTACTCCCGATCTTCTAAAGAAATATCAAGTGAAAACTAAGGGCCACTTCCATAATTCCTCAGAACTCCCCAAAGAGGAACCCGATCCCATCCCTCCCGCAAGGTTCCTTCCGCTTCCTTCAGCTCCATTCAGGAAGACTAAGGGAGGAGAGATGCCGCCTGCGCTCTCAGTGCTTCACTCTCATTCCTCTCTAATGGCCTTGAAATGTATTATTATGCAAATGTGAATTTTGATACTGAATTTAAGAAGAGGTTGTTGGATTTTTTTTTTCTTTCTTTTTTTGATCATCATTGCTTCTTCATTTTGTAACGTGAATTGTAACTATGCATTCTGCAAAAGGGGGGAGGAGAGGGCAGACAGGGGGAGGAAGTGGCTTTGCATCTTGTTCTATGGTTTCTGTGTCCATGGTAGCCCATGTCCTGGTGGGGAAGGGGAGTGAGAGCAGGAAGCAGGCCTCTGGGTCCTCCTGTGGTCGCTGGCAGGCCCGGCAGCCCGGCAGAGCCAGTGTGGTGAGGGTTCTCCGTCCCGGCCGTGCAGTGTTAACCGGGCTCCCGTGGGGCCCGGAGTCTCCGGTGTTCTCTGGAAAAAAGTACTCATCCTTCTCTGAACTCAGAACCCTTTCAAGCTCAGGAAACCACGTCTCACTCGTGCTGACCTTAACATCCCCCTTCCATCGACTTCTCTTCCCCCGCCTCGCTCCTTTTTAACTTTTTGTTTTTCCTTCTTAATCATGTTGAAGTGAACTTAATCATAAGGAAACTGTCTCGCGGGAACGAGGGTTGTTGCTTGGCAGGCAGAAGGGATTCTCTGTCCCATCCACTACCCCCCAGCCAAACGTGAGCTCTCTGCTTCCCTGGCGTTCACGAAGCTGCGCATAGCTAGCGGGCAGTGAGGTGTTCGCCACGGAAAAGCCAGCAGCCTTCTCTTTGTCCTTCTCTCTGTCCTAACGGGATTCCTCTGTGGATCTTCCCTGTGGTGGATCGTGGCCCCGGCATTGCTCTGGTCCAGGCATTATTTGCAACACACATTGTCGCACCCAGGAGGTGGTTCTGCCCGTGTTCAGTGTTCCATGCAGCAGCTCTTGTCCACAGTACTGTAACGAGTCACACGCGTGACCGGTCTCCTGGTGCCCAGGCGAGGCTGCATGGGCACGATCTTATCAGGGTTCCAATCTGTTAGATTGCCTTCAGATACACACAGAAACAAAACCGGCAAAAAAAAAAGAAAAGAAAATCCTGACGTCTCAACTGTCTCACACAAAGTAATACCTCAAGGTACATTTCCCCTGCAGTGTAGGCCTTGACTCCCCCTCCTTTTCTGACAGCAGTGGGTCATCCTTTTGAAAATATGAACGTGTACATAGCAGGATAACTTTTGTATTTTTTTTTTTTTTTTTTTTTTTTTTTGCTGTGAAAGTAACCCTAAAATATGATACTTTTCTTTCTTAAGTCATCAGAAGTTTCAGATCTTACTCTTTCATGTTTAAGAAGAGAAAGCTGAACCGGTCAGGGTGTGGACTTGCACTTGTGGGCTGGTGTTCCCTCCATTGCCCCCCCCACTCACAATGACAGCAGGCCAGTGTCTGAAGCCTGTTTTGGATGGATGCCATCTATTGCAGCCTTCTCCCTCCAGGTGGGGAGTCTGACTTCTCTCTTCTGGAAGCAGAATGTGCTCCGTGGGAGACCTGGAGCTCTCAGCCTTTTTTGATTTACACACACACACACACACACACACACACAGTAACTGAGTAGCATTCTGTAGTTCACAAAGGGAGTCAGTCAGTCCCTGGCATTTCAGTTTGGCTCTGTAGAATTTATAGCCTTGTCATCTTGTCATACTCTGGACATGTTTTGATTTGTTACTTACACAGAAGCTCATCTGAGATGTGCAGTCAGCCGCCCTGCCCCAAAAGGCTGGTGCACGCTCAGACACTGCCCCCTGCGTGAGGCTTGGCCGGCATTAGGTAGAGGGACGTGAGTTTAATCAATGCTGCTTGTAGGGCTCCGTCAGCTGCTATGCTCTTAGATTTGGCCACTAACAAGGCAGGGTCGGAACCGCTTCTTCACAAACACCTGACCCCCTCACCTCCGTCTTAAAGACACACGCTGTGTCTGTCAAGAAGCCCTTTTCAGTTGTAACTTGTACAGTGACGACTTCCTTTGAGGGGAAGAAGCTTGATCGTAAATGCATGTACGTTCACCTCTCGCCTTCCGATTTTGGCTTTGTTGACCTTGGGGTTTGATTCCTGTTGGTTTGGAGACCTCTTTTCCATCAGTCTCCTTCCTCTGACCCCTCAGAAGTTCTTCCTGCCCGTATCCCTCCACCACCCTCCCAAAGGGCTTTGTTGATCTCTGCACTACTTCCCGGGGCACGCACTCCCCCACCACCACCTTTGCACACACACCCGTGACCAAAGTGTGTCCAGTGATCTCACAGAAGACATCAACAATGGTGCCTGCACCATGAATGTGCTCACAGAGACACGTGCACAAGGATCCTGCACCCTTGGCCTTAACCTCAGTATGACTTAAGGTGCAGGAACGTTTTTAACAGGTTTTCAAATACAATTCCCATCTGGGAGGTGGGGGGCACGGGGGAGGCAGACACAAGAGCTCAGCTGTGCCGGCTCCTAACTCTCACCATTTGCTCACAACTTCAAATTCTGTGCCCACCCCGCTCCCATCCTTGTTCTGAGTAACCAAAAACAGACAAAAGCAACCCGAGGAGAGATTTCTGGACTATTTTGTCTTTCTCCATTGAGATGGAGATACAAATGCTGCTTTGGGTTCCATAATCTTAGGGGGCTATGTTTACAGAGTAAAATACATCCTACCAAATCAGGAAACTGAAAAATGGAACCTCTGCAGTGAGAATTAGGTCACTGACGGTGAACAAGAGAATCGAGGGGCTGGGGGGGCAGAGGAGGACAGATGGAGAAGTCCCATTTCATTGACTTGTGACACATTGCTCCCTTCCTCCGTTTCCTCCCTTCGCTGCTCTCCTGGCCCTCTGAACAGAAGGTGCAGAGAAGGGCATCAGAAAGAGGCTAGACTTTTAAAAGGCAGCTCTCCAACTTTGCACACAAACAGGTCACAGGAAGGTACCGTAGAAACCCTCTCCTCAAACTGTCGGCAGAAAATGAACCTGTAACACGACTGAACAGTGGCACCACATTGATGCTCTCTCTGCAGGTTACCTAGAAGTGTTTTGTTTTTCTTATACTTGAAATAGCTTTTACAATATTATTTTGGTGGCTTTCTTTCCTCTCTTCCGGTGGGCAGTGGAGAAAAGTGGATGATGGGATTTTGAGGAAGTTTGAGGGGAGAAAAGGAAGGATGTGGCATTGACTTTTTTTTTTTTTTTCCTTAAAGATAGAGGTTTAATCAAACTCCCATATGTTGAAATTGCTCCTCATATTACTGGTTTTACATGGACACAGAAACTAGGCACTTTAGAGGTGCACTTGCATGGCAGGCTGGGCCCCCCTTTTCTACATTTTATTTTACTTTTTTTAGTATAGTGGTACTTAAAATCACTGGTTCACTTATAAAACCAATAAAATGTTAAACTCTACTAATGTACAAATAAGCTGAAAAGTTGCATTTTATGTGTATTTTTTGCCATAGCAGGTACTGTATTTCTCATGCTGGATTTCAAAAAACAAAAAACAAAAAAAATCAAAAACAAAAAAACTAAAGGGTGGTGTTTTACTGGATTGTGACAGGTTGAATAATAAGGAATTAAGTCTTCGTCATTTCATTAAAGCTGAGAGATGATGTAATGCATATATAAGAGTTTTCTGAAGGGTTTTTTTGGGCTTTTAAACAGCTTATTTTTGTTTTTGTTTAGTATTTTATTTTATTTTGGAAAGATATGATTGTATTATGTGCAACTCAGTTGCTTACATTATAACTACAAAATATTTTTGGGTTCCTGGAAAAAAAAAAAAAAAAGAAAAAAGACTAATAAATGTGTTTGGCTGCTAAGCATTTACTGAGGTTTCCTGTTTTATTCTGCCAATTTAATTTGCTCGTTTGTTGAATATTTGTATTTTGCTACTCTTCTTCCTCTCTCTGCTCCACACCTGAAAGCTATCCAATACTCAGCGTCTAAATTGGGCCTCGACTTCACCTGCCTTGCCGTGGTATGTTTTTGCTGTTGGGGATGGCCGGTTGGTGGTGGGTTTCTGCTCCTTATTCTTGCTGCCTGCTGCAGTGCGGAGTTCAAACTCTCTAACATAGGGGTGTCGAACTCAATCAGAGAAGGGGCCAAAATCTAAAATCCAGCCTAAATCGCGGGCCGAATGGTTTACTGAACAGTCATAAACTGACAATGTCATAAACTGACAGCGGAGTGCAGTGATGGCAGCGCGGTGCGGGCCACATTGCAAGGCCTGGCGGGCTGGATTTGGCCCCCGGGCCTTGTGTTTGACACTTGTGCTCTAACAGAAATTGATGTCCTGCCTTTTGTTGTCCCCTTTTAATCCTTATTTGCATTTGGAGTAAGAGCAGTAGAGCAGAGGAAAGAAGAGAGAAGACTCCTGCCAGGGCTGGCTGCATCCCCCCAGCTGCTGCTGCTCCCCGGGAAGAGCACCAACCAGCTTTACAGAGAACACTCCCGCTGCTCTCTGCCCCGAGATCTCACTGCCGAGGAGCATAAGAGCCCTCCCGTAACGGCGAGGTTTGCTTATTTACCGTTCGCTGCTAACAGAGAGACTTGTTGAGACGTGGGATTATGAAACACCTCTCGAACGGCCAAGGGGGGGAAGGTAGGGAAGGCAGTGCTAACTCCCAGGTTCTGAGTTTGACCTAATTCTCAGGATGCTGTGTGAATGGACAGCGAACCACATTTCACGAGGAAACGTGGCTCAGAATAACTTAATTAGCTGATCATAGGTGGCATTGGTTGGTGGTTTACCATCAGCTGGGCACTGCTCTAAGCACACCGTGTGTATCCATTTCACTGAAACTTGTCACAGTCACTGCTGACCCCATACTAGGAACCCAGATAGGATTCAAAAGTTACCAAATGCCTGGGCTGCAAAACACTTGGGCTTCTGAGGAAATGGTCCAAAAACAAGCCTGTTGTACACGGTGGTGGGCCACATGCCATCCAGGTCCTTTGTCGTACAACTAGAGGCCCGGTACCTGGAAATTCATGCACTGGAGGGGGAGTCCCTCACCCCGACCTGCCCCCTTTCAAAATCGCGGAGCCCTTAGGAGTGGGAGGCCACCTGGTGATCAGGGAAAGGCAATGCCCCATCACACCTCTGCTGCTGCCACTGCTGGCAGCACAAGCCTTGGCCGGCGTTGGTTACCTGAGCCTCTGGCGGCCCTGGACAGCTGGGCAGCCACCATCCAAGGCTTGCCTGTGCCTCAGGCGGGCCCTGCGGGGGCTAGAGGGCTGAGGGGACTGGGAGAATCCAGAGGCAGGCGCACGGAGTGGCCAAGCCTTCCTCGGGGTGGGCCCGGCCTTGCTGTGCACCTGCTGCCCCAGCAGGGCTGAGGGGACTGGGCATCGCCATCTTGTGGCTATGGGTGCCATCATTTTTGAGGGTGGGGCAGTCAATTAGCATATTCCCTCCTTATTGGCTGTGGGCACGACCATCGTTGAGGTGGGGCAGTCAATTAGCATATCCCCTCCTTACTGGCTGTGGGCATCACCATCTTTTGTGAGGGTGTGAGGGTCAATTAGCATATTCCCTCTTTTTAAATAGGATAAGTAAGTACTGGGAAATCTGAAGTGAGAAGAGGTGAGCTCTTCAAAAATATCTTGAAGGCCACCCTGGTACAAGTTAGTGGTGGTGTGTGTTTTTTAAGAAATAGAGATCATTCTAAACACTATGAAAAACCTTATCAACAAAGATGTTGGATATTTTAAAATTGCACCAATGACTAATGGAGGATATTTTGTAGAATTAAAGGTGGTACTCAGCCTTCCTCACTGATGTGCCCTGCTGTCACCTTAGGATATACCTCAGGATATACCTGGAAAATCATGCTAACAGCAGACTTCTACACGCCTTCCATCCACCCCAGCTACACACTCCATACTCACCCAAAATTGCTTCTCTCCAGAATCACTAATTGCAGCATTCTTGACCTTGACCTTCTGTCCTCCCAGCCAACTGGTTCCCACTCCTTTCTGGCTGTGTCTTTCTCCCTCACTGGCCTGCTCTCTTGCTCCTTTTTCCTCTGAGCTCTAAATTTTGAAGTGCCCCTGGGCTCAGGCCTCAATTCTGTTTTCTGTTCACATTGCGTCCCCTTTTTCCTTCCCCAGAAGAGTTCAGTCAGCCCAGTGTTTTTAAATACAACACATGTCTCCTTCCTTCCTAAATTATATCTCCAACCCTGGCCTTTCTGGTCTACCTAATTAATTGCTTATCTACTTCTAAGTCTAATGGAAAAGGCCCTCCACCTTTCCTGTCAAATCTACTTCCCCGGTCTTAGTAAATGACACCACTGTTCACCCAACTGTCCAAATCCATAACTTCTTCACATCGCTGATTTAGTCCATCACAGAGTCCTGTACTGAACATATGTCCACATGTCACACCTCACCACGACCAGCGTATGGGTCCAATCACCCCATACGCTCACCTGGACCACTGCAGTAGCTTGCTAGCAGTCTATCATCTTTCCCTTAATCCCACCCCAGACTATTCTCTGTCCATGTCACTACCCTCCAATGGTTTCTCCTCACAATTGAAATCCAAACTCCATACCATGACCCATAAACCCTTCACAAATCCCACATGCACTCTCATCCCCTCTGACTCCTAATCTCAGTCTTACAGTAGCCTGATTAGCCTTCCTTTTTCTTAATCGCACAAAGCTCATGTCTACCTCAAAGCCATCATGTTTATTTTTCCATTGCTTGGAATGCTCTTTCGCCTGCATCTTTGTCTAGTCACTGATGAGATGTGAGATCATACTTGAATATCCTATCAAAAATGGTGGTTACCTCCCCCATCCATACCCTAGACCAGTGGTCGGCAAACTCATTAGTCAACAGAGCCAAATATCAACAGTACAACAATTGAAATTTCTTTTGAAAGCCAAATTTTTTAAAACTTAAACTTCTACAAATGCCACTTCTTCAAAATAGACTCGCCCAGGCTGTGGTATTTTGTGGAAGAGCCACACTCAAGGGGCCAAAGAGCCGCATGTGGCTAGCGAGCTGCAATTTGCCAACCACGGTCCTAGGCCAACATTCAACCACTGAGCAATGCTGGCCAGGCTCATTGGTTGCTTCTTGTGTGTGCCTTGGCCAGAGATTGAACCCAAAACCTTGGCATATCGGGATGATGATCTGACCTACTGAGCTACCCGGCTAGAGCAAGACAATTTAGTTTCAAAGTAGAAGGAAGAGATTGTCAAAAAAAAAAAAAATGCTAAATGTTGCAATCACACAGGAAGGATGATTTAGTAAAGGGGGGAAAAGTTATTTGGCTCAAAAATCAAAATTATGTAAGACTGGAGATCTGGTACACGAAATTTGTGCACTGGGCTGTGGGGGGTGCCTGCACCCTCTTGCAGTCTGGGACCCCTCGGGAGATGTCCAAATGCAGGCTTAGGCCCAATCTCCCAGGGATCCGGGATCCCTTCTACAGTCCAGGACCCCTGACTCCTTACAGCCCACCTGCTCACTGCTCCTTACTACTCAACTCACTGCTCCCTAGCACTGCTGCAGAGGTGGGAGAGGCTCTTGCACTTGCCAGCCATGAGCCTGGCTTCTGGCTGAGCAGCACTCCGCCTGTGGGAGCACCTGACAACCAGGGGCAGATCCTGCATTGAGCATCTGCCCCCTGGTGGCCAGTGCACATCATAGTGACCAGTCTTTCTGCCAGTCATTCTGCTGTTCCATCAATTTGCATATTAGGATTTTATTATATAGGATATACAGTAGAATTTTGCTCCTAGTTTTGTTCCCTGCCCATCTCATTCCCTGCATGTGTGTCCCCCCCCCCCAACATTTAGACTTTATCATATTCTTTATGCAAACATATGTTATGGAGAAGGACCTTTTGCTTATTAGAGGAAGTTGTCGGTAATCAATGTGGTTTGGAGGAAACGAGAGAGGGCAAGGAGTTGTAGTGCAGTGCTAAGGAATAAGTCAGGGAGAGGAATGAATTTGTTGAATACAGATCCCGGACACTGAGTTAGGGGGTCAGCATCTATTTTTAAATCAGAGGAGAAGGGAGAGAGGATGGGAGAGATTAAAAATCCATGATAAAATAATTAAAAGCAAGATAGTGTCCTGAATGAAGGGATAGAAGGCTGGAGGCAGAAACTCCTATTTTGTGGAGGAAGAGTAACAGCAAAGAGAAGCAGGGGCAGGAGAAAGGGCTGGCAGGCCAAGGAGACAGTTGCATTTGCAATAGTCACAAGTGAGAACTGTCAACTCCATGGCACATCAAAGCTATGAAACACTACCAAGAGTGGAAAGTTGAAGGAAGGAAGTTCATCGTTCCAGAATTGTCTGCCCTCATCCCCAAAAGGAATCTTCAGCTCAAGAAGGGAGATGGAAGAAGACCTAAATGATGAGCCCAGGTGACTGATGGGTTTCTCTGGTTCAAGGTATTCTGGAATCGGTGCTGCAGTCAACTGATAAATCTGGAGTCCAGATGGGAGTCGTGAAGGAGCCACAGAATGAGGACACTGAAGAGGTGTTACAGAAGTGGGGGGAGAAGTACAATGTCAGGATCCAACTTGTATCTTGGCTATCGTAGGCCTTAGTTCTTTCTGGGCTAGGCTCCTTTGGGCATTATTCATTCACCCAGGAAACATTTCTTGGACACCTATAATATTCTGCTAGCTCCTGTGCTAGGTGCCAGGGATATGGGTAACCGAGACATGATGGCTGAGTTTGGCATCAATGGGAAAAGTAAATCCTCTGATGAAAATTAGGAGAGGCCTGTAAGAAGCCATCTATGAAATCCCAGAGGTGGGCAGGGAGGACACTACAGGAGTGAGATATATATATATATATATATATATATATATATATGTTTTTAAGTGAATGAAATAAATGAAACAAATGAAAAGATGACAGGAAAGTTATTGTTAAAAACAAGATCTTTACTTGAGATCTAATCAATGTTTAATATCCTTGAAATGCAGTTACTGGGAAAGAGGAGTTCACCTCACCAAACAAGCTGGGAGGTCTTACTTTTAGTGAAAGGCTCAGAAGGCAATGTAAAATTTTTATTTATTGATTGATTTTAGAGAGGAAGGGTCAGAGGGAGCATGGTGAGGGGAGAGAGAGGGAGAAAGAGAGAAACTTCAACTTGCTGTTCCACCCACTGGCTGCCTCCAGAATGTGCCCTGACCGGAGATTGACCTTATAACCCTTATATCCTTATGCTGCCTCATCCAACTGAGCTATCCTCTTGGGCCAGAAACAGGTCATTTTATTTATTTTTTATTTTTTAAAAATATATTTTATTGATTTTTTTACAGAGGGGAAGGGAGAGGAGAGAGAGTTAGAAACATCGATGAGAGAAACATCGATGAGAGAAACATCGATCAGCTAGCTGCCTCCTGCACACTGCCTACTGGATATGTGCCTGCAACCAAGGTACATGCCCCTGGATCAGAACCAAACCTGGGACCTTTGAGTCTACAGACCAACATTCTATCCACTTAGCCAAACCAGTCAGGGTGAAACAGGTCATTTTAATCTGCCTGCAATTAGCTCCTATTTCTCCCCTTCGTCGTGAACAAACAAAAGACACCCAACCTGCCCATGCCTTTGTTTTGTCATTTGCAAGATGAGATCATAATGACTAGCATTTACTGGGCACTTACTCTGTGCAGTGCACCAAGGGCTTTACATGTAGTATTTCATTTATTAATACCTGAGCAACTCAGGAACACAAAGTGCTACCTCCCTAAACCGAGGGCCTTTTATTAGCATTAGCCAACCAGAGGACAGAGGGCCATCAGGGGACATTCTCTGGACTGGGCCTTAAGTAGTGAGAAAGGAGGTGTTCCAGAACCGGGGAATGCCCTCACCAATCCCAGGTGTGGCCCGGCGTGGTGTGTGCTGGGAACTATACCGCTTCGTGGCTAAGAGTGCAGAATCTCAGGTGGGACGGCTCCACTTAGCTGGGTGAGTGACCCTTCTGAGTCTCAGCTCCAAGGCTTGTTGCCACTCAATCAATGCCAGTTTCCCTTAGGCATCTTCACTTCTCAGAACCAGTCAGGCAGCAGGAGTGGGGGGAGAGGAGGCGACAATGAGAGCAAACACATGGACGGCTTTCTAAGTGTCCCAGACATCGATCTGATGCTCAAACCTCACAGCAGTCTTACAGGCAGGTCTTAATGCACCTTTTCCGGATGAGGAAATGAGGAACAGAGCGGCTAAGTTTATGAAGCGTTAATCATGTTTCTTGTAAACGAAGAGAAAATTGTTAACCCTAGACAGCGAGCTACCAGCCAAAACTCCGCACTCTTCTTCTTTAAAAAAAAAAAAAAAAAAAAAAAAAAAAAAAAAAAAATTATATATATATATATATATATATATATATATATATACACACACACACACACACATATATATATGTCTTATTGATTTTTTACAGAAAGGAAATGGGGGGAGAGAGAGAGCCAGAAACATCGATGAGAGAGAAACATCAATCAGCTGCCTCCTGCACACCCCCTACTGGGGATGTGCCCACAACCTTGACCGGAATCGAACCTGGGACCCTTGAGTCCGCAGACCGTATCCACTGAGCCAAACCTGTAAGGGCCAAAACTCTGCCTTTTATTATTATTTTTTAACCTCTGCACTCTTTTATTTTTAATATATTTTTATTGATTTTTTTACAGAGAGAAAGGGATAGGATTAGAGAGTTAGAAACATCGATCACTTGCCTCCCACACAACTGGAGTGAGATGTGCCCACAACCAAGGTACATGCCCTTGACCAGAATTGAACCTGGGACTTTTCAGTCCCCAGACCAATGAATGCTCTAGCCCCTGAGCCAAACCGGTTAGGGCAACTCTGCACTCTTGACCCCCAAGGTTTTCCGGAGCCCCAGGGACAGGACCACGTGGAGGAAGTCCCGCCCCCAGCACAGGAAGTCCCGCCTCCAAACGGCTGCTTCCGCCCCGGCCGTCCCGTCCACTCTGGTGGGGTCGTGTGGTGGGCATGGCGGCGCGAGGAGACTGTGGCGGGCAGCCGGCGGCCTGCGGGCACGACAGCTACCGCTCGCCGCTCGCCTCCCGCTACGCCAGCCCGGAGATGTGCTTCGTGTTCAGCGACAAGTGCAAGTTCCGGACGTGGCGGCAGCTCTGGCTGTGGCTGGCGGAAGCCGAGCAGGTAACGGCCGCGGCTGCGGGCCCCGCGCGGGAGGCGGGCCCCAGCTCGTGCCGGGCTCCGCGCCCGGTCCGGCCCCGGGGACAGCTGCCCCTCTATTTTCGGCGGGTGTCCCCTTTCGCGGGGAGCCCGGGCGCCGCCACCTGTTGCCTCCAGGCTGCCAGGCTCGGAGGTTGGAGACGCGGAGGCGGCGAGAAGTGCAGTCTGTGATTTCAGGTCCTGAACCTTGGCCGTTCCTGCAGGAGTGCCGCCAACCCTGGCGCTCGGGACGTGCTGCTGTGCCCGTTTCTTTCATATATATATATATATAATTTTTTTTATAGAGGGAAGAGAGAGGGAGAGAGAGAATTAGAAACATTGATGAGAGAGAAACATCGATAAGCTGCCTCCTGCACACACCCCACTGGGGATGTGCCCGCAGCCAATGTACATGCCCTTGACTGGAATTGAACCTGGGACCCTTCGGTCCGCAAGCTGACGCTCTATCCACTGAACCACACCGGTTGGGGCTGTTGTGCCCATTTCTTGACGAGTCTTTTCTCATTTAACCCACACAGCCCTTGCAAAGTAGGTGATGCTCTTCCCGCATTAGAGGGGGAAAACCAATAAGCAAAGGCGCTGAGTGGGCCAGGCCCCCCAGCTGCTGGGACGGAGCTGGGCTGTGAACCTGGCTGGGCTCAGTGCCCGGCCTGAGCGCTGGATTGATCAGCCACTTCTTCTTCACCAGGGATTCTAGGGACTGGACTGTCACCGCGAAGTCTGTTTCCTAGGCCACTCTTTCCTCTTCACCAGTCTGCGACTTTCCTCCTAGGAGTCAAAGTAGAGGTTTATTAGAGGGGACTTCTGATTTTTTTTATAAGAACTGTATGTAGCCGAAACTGGTTTGGCTCAGTGGTACAGCGTCGGTCTGCGGACTGAAAGGTCCCAGGTTCAATTCCCGTCAGGGGCATGTACGTTGGTTGCGGGCACATCCCCAGTGGGGGGTGTGCAAGAGGCAGCTGGTCGATGTTTCTCTCATCGACGTTTCTAGCTCTCTATCCCTCTCTCCTCCCCTCTGTAAAGAATCAATAAAATATATTAAAAACAAACAAACAAACAAAAAAACCTGCATGTAGAACTATTTGGGGCAAAGGTTTCAGAGATCGCTCCAGAGGGGCCTTCCCAAAGGAGGGAAAGGAAACTGAAGGTGGTGTAGAGAGCTGTCAAGTTTCAGAGGAGAATGTCCCAGCAAGCAGGTTGGCAGTGCCCTCTGAAATGGCACGTGTAAACACTGAAACAGTCCTGACTAGGTGACCAGGACGGTGGTACAGTGGAATTCCCTCCCCCCCCCCCCCCCGAAGGAAATTTTTGTCTTGGCTTACCCCCCCCATGTCACTGTGCTCAAGGAAATAAAGTGACATAATAATAGCAGGCATTCCTATAAGGCTTACTCTGTGCTGGGCCCTCTTTTAAGACTTTACATATTACTAGCTCAGAGAGGTTTCATAAACTGCTGGCTCAGGTAACAATGGATAGTAAAAGAAGACATTAATCATGTGCTGTGGTTTGCTATGTGCCAGCATGTACTTGACTTTCTATAGCCTTTGGTACTTTATTATACAGGTCAGGGTAGTGGCATGCCAAGACTTTGCAGGGTCATCATGGCTAGTCAATGGCTTCAAGCTGGAATTGAACTGTAGAGTTGTCCGAATATGCGTTCTTTCCTCTGCCCAGTCTGCATATTGCCTGAAATGCATACAATTTTTATATGATCCCCTAAACTTAGATTACCTGTTAGTTAAGGTGTCAAAATTAACATAAGTTACATAATTTAGTAGTGAAAGGAGTAGGGGATGAGGACTGAGATTAAGATGTAAAAAATGAAGAATCTGAAATGAATTTTGAGAAGATACATTGCTCACGGGTAGGAAGCAGTTTGGTCATGCTGCCCCCTGCTGCTTTGCTCTGGGAGGAGCCCTGAAATGTCATAGGTACCCCCTGAGATTCAAGGTAGCGTGGGCCACATAACTACTGAGCATTTGAAATGTGGCTGATGTGACTGAGGAACTGAATTTGTACTTTTTTTAAATTGATTTTTTACAGAGAGGAAGGGAGAGGGATAGAAAGAAACATCAATGAGAGATAAACATCGATCAGCTGCCTCCTGCACACCCCCTACTGGGGATGTGCCCGCAACCAAGGTACATGCCCTTGACTGGAATCGAACCTGGGACCCTTCAGACCGCAGGCCAATGCTCTATCTACTGAGCGAAACCGGATTCGGCTGAATTTGTACTTTAATTTTAATCAGTTTAAATAGTCTCATCTGAACACTAGTTACCAGCTTGGACAAGATAGTTGTAAGATGCAAGATCCTCCCCAGAACCAAGGCTTGGGAGTTTCAAATGAGGTTTGAATAAATATCACCAATGTACACATTCAGGGTTCTGAACTGCCTGGGCAGCCAACTGTTTTTTGCCAGCATGATTTTTCCAGTGATGGATGAATGTAAGATGTGTAGCCCTAGCCGGTTTTGCTCAGTGGATAGAGTGTCAGCCTGCAGACTGAAGGGTCCTGGGTTTGATTCAGGCCAAGGCGCAGGCTCTATCCCCAGTAGGGGGCGTGCAGGAGGCAGCCAACCAATGATTCATCATTGATGTTTCTATCTCTCCCTTTCCCTTCCCATCTGAAATCAATAAAAATATTAAGAAGAAGAAAAAAGATATTGTGTTTATTTTCTCATCAATATCTTTTGGAATTGCTTTTAGTTGCACTGAATTTCTGTATCTAATTTGTGGGGAAACAACTTACAGCATTCATAATTTTGCTTTCTCTGAATAAATCCATCTGGGTCGAATGTAAAGCTGTGGCTTGGATCCCACAATTTGGGCTCTTTCAAGCCAAGCACTAAGGAGTAAGCAATCAGTATGACAACATTGCTCATGGAGTATGTATTCTAATGATTAGGATGGACATTTGTAAAAATGGCATGTGATGAGTGCTCTAAATAAAACCAGGCTAAGGGATAGAGGGACACTGAAGGATGTCTCACATTGAGTCAGGAAAGAGCTCTCTCTGAAGAGGTGACGTTTGAGCCCAGAAACCAAAATATATGAGGGAGTGAGCAGAGATATAGGGCCAGAGGGAACAAGGATGAGAATTACATTGCTGTGTATATTGGAGTTTCCTGAATCAATTCCAAGATTCATTGAGAAAGTCATCCCCTCCTGACCATGTACTTTGAGGTACACCAGATTTTAAGAATTGGGAGATAGAGCGTAAATGAAAGCATGAACCAGGTTTCTTTTGTTTTTCTTTTTCTCACTGTTACTTCAGTTCTAATAATTGTGACACCTGAAGTTATATTATTTTATCTTGTGTGTTCTGCAGACGTTGGGCTTGCCTATCACAGATGAACAAATCCAGGAGATGAAATCAAACCTAGACAACATCGACTTCAAGATGGCAGCTGAGGAAGAGAAGAAATTACGACATGATGTGATGGCTCATGTGCACACGTTTGGCCACTGCTGTCCCAAAGCCGCCGGCATTATACATCTTGGGGCCACCTCCTGCTACGTTGGGGACAATACAGTAGGAACCCGCGTTGTTTTGTATCCCCTTAGGACTCAGTCATCATTATTTATAATGCATTTACAGATTGTATTTTAGTTTCTCCAGTTTGAGAAAGTGATTCCATAGATCTTTAGTTTTAGGAATAACTTAATGCTCAGGAATTTTCTGCTTTTTTATACTCTTCCAATCTAAACTCTTAGCCCCTACTCACCTCCATAGACTAAGAGCTGCAGATACTGCTTACCCACTGGCATGCTGGACGTAAACCAAGGTCTTAGCATTTTCGTGGCCAACGTAATTTTCCAAAGGGATTTTTCTTTCCCAAGTCCATTACAATTCCTTATTGTTACATCAGAAAAGAAAAAAAGGATTGCATTTTAATTCTTAAACAAAACCTTTAATTAAAAAAAGCATCAGCATATTTTTTCCTAAGAGTTTACTAGGTGCCTGGCACGAATCAGAGCACTTTATGTATATATTAGAGGCCCGGTGCACGAAATTTGTGCAAGGGGCTCAGCCCTCGCAGTCCTGGCTTCGTCCAGAAGGTTGTTCTGCTGTTCTAATTAGCAATTATCTCTTTATTATATAGGATTCATTTATTCTTCATGACAGTCATCAGAGTTAGATGCTATTATCTCCATTTTAAAACAGCTTTATTGAGGTATAATTTACATACCATAAATTTACCCGTTTTAAATATACAGTTCAATGAGTGTTAGTAAATTTGTACAATTGTTAGCCTTCATCACACTCTACTTTTAGAGCACATCCCTCACCCCATGCAGTTCTCTCGGTCTGTCTGCAGTCGGCCCTCACTCCTGCTTCCAGACCCATACTATCACTGGCCTGCGTTCTTTATAGTTCTGCCTTTCCTAGAAATTTTATGTAAATGGAATCATAATATGTAATCTTTGGAATCTGGCTTTCTTATCCCCGTCTCTACAGCTCAGGAAACTTAAAGAGAGGTTACACAGCTGAAAATGACACAACACCCCTAGAATGGCTCCAGAGCTGTGCTCTTAGTCCTGGTGCACCAGTGGGAACAGAAGTTACATTCCAGATACACTTCCAATTCATAGCAAGCCACCAACTTTTAAGTTGCCCCAAATACTTTATTAGTCTTAACTGGTACATAATTGAAGGCACCTGTGTGTAATTAGTGAGTAACAGAAGAAGTACAATCCTGTCACTTCAAATGTACTTTTTAAAAGTAATAGTTGAAGGGGAGGGGGGGGTAAGAGGGAGAGATCAACCAAAGGACTTGTGTGCATGCATATAAGCCTAACCAATGGACACAGACAACAGGGGGGTGAGAGCATATGTGTGGAGGGGTTTGGGATGAGAAGGGGGGGGGGGGGGAATGAGGACAAATATGTGATACCTTAATCAATAAAGAAATTAAAAAAAAAAAGTAATAGTTGAGCTCAACAATTACTGTCTTGTATAAGTATGTTTCAGAGTTGTCTGAAATATACCTGTTATCTCCCTCAAAAACAGCTTTAACTTCCTAAACCTTAATGGTCTAGTTCAGGGGTCCTCAAACTTTTTAAAGTGGGGGCCAGATCACGGTCCCTCAGAGAGCTGGAGGGCCGGACTATATGAACTACTAATTCCTACTGTAACACCTCGGCTGCTCTCACTGCCCAAAAAACCTGGCGGGCCAGATCAGACTCCTCTGCGGGCCGCATGTGCGGGCCGTAGTTTGAAGACCCCTGGTCTAGTTCATGTCTTTTTTTGTCTATTAGCAAAGATAGACGTGATAAAAATAAGAGGAAGCTAATGGAATGGGCCCTGAGGAAGCTTCTCGAGACTCAAGCACTCTGAGAAAGTACGGACCTTGTTGACCTGGCATCTTCACAGTGTTCGGGAGTTACTCCATAAGTATTTTCCAGTCATTTTAGACACCACATAGATTGGGCTTTATGAGTATAAAGGTTTTGTTCCTTACAGATTCCAGTAGTCCCACTCTCTAAGTTGGTGTGCTTTTAAGCAGTAATCAGAAAATGATACCCGTTAGCATCTTCTGATTTGCACAGTAGGTTGCTAATAGTGAGGTGGACGACTAGCTGAGAAACCCAATTATGATGGCCAGAAAGTGTTATACAATAATGTTTGGGCAAAGCTGTTTAATATAAAACCATTGCATTTTCCCTTGCAGGACCTGATTATTCTTAGAAATGCATTTGACCTGCTATTGCCAAAGGTGAGTTGACAGAAATTTCCTACCAGCCCCAGATTCCCTGTGATAGGGGACGGGCACCACTTACAAGTAAATCAAGTAAATCAATACAATAGTCATCTAAATAAATGCTCATTTATTCAGATGAATGATCCTACATCTAATTTCTAGTCAATTCATTTTTCAAATGTTCATTGCTATGAACTCTTTAAGGCACTTGAGGATACAAAAATGAGAAGGTGCCTGTGCCTTCCGTGAACTGGAGGTCTAATTCTATATTAACTTGTGTAAAAGTTTAGTTCCTGATTATGTAATGAGCTCAACCTGAATTCACCCTCTTTCTACCACATGGTCTTTCTTATAGCTTGCCAGAGTGATCTCTCGGCTTGCTGACTTTGCTAAGGAACGAGCTGATCTTCCCACCTTAGGTTTCACACATTTCCAGTAAGTGATACGATTACATCTTGGGAATGGGGCTTGTTTATGTGCACCTGGCTTTCGTTTAGTTTTCAGTTCTTCTGCAGGGAAACCTCTAGGTGAATAATCTCAAAACATAGCTTAAGCTATGTTTTTAAGATTCCTACCCTGATTCCTACCCTAAATGATGTACTGGAGGGAGAGTAAATGTAATAGTTCATTTGGGAAGCATTGGGAAATAAGTATCAGGAGCCTTAGAAAGTATTCATGCCCCTTGATTTAATACTTCTGTTCTAGGAAATCTAGACCAAAGAAGTAATCCAAATTATGGGGAAAGTTTTATGTACAAAGATCTTGTTAAAATACTAGAGGCCCAGTGCACGAAATTCATGCACTGGGGAGGGGGGTTGTCCCTCAGCCCAACCTGCACCCTCTCCAATCTGGGACCCCTTGGGGATGTCTAACTGCCAGTTTAGGCCTAATCCCACAGAGATCCGGGACTGCTGACTCCCAACCGCTCACCTGCCTACCTGCCTGATTGCCCCTAATTGCTTCTGCCTGCCAGCCTGATCACCCCCTAATCACTACCCTGCCAGCCTGATAGACATCTAACTGCTCCCATGCTGGCCTGATGGCCCCCAATTGCCCTCTCCTGCCAGCCCAGTCACCCCCAACTGCTCTCCCCTGCTGGCCTGATCACCTTTAGCTGCCCTCGTCTGCTGGTCATCTTGTGGTGGCCATCTGTGACCACATGGGGGGGCATCTTGTGCGAGGGTGTGGGGTCAATTTGCATATTACCTTTTTATTATGTACAATTATTTATAATAGGAAACAATCTAAATGTCCCACAATTAGAGGATAATTAAATAAGCTATATGGTATATCCACAGGTTGGAATAATATGCAGCCATTAAAATTATTCCGTTAAGACCAATACAGAAACATGCTTAGGTTAATGTTAGGAAATAAAGACAGTATATAAATAGCACAAAAATTGGAATAAATTATACCAAGCTGTAAATATTGATGGCTATGGTTTAGGTCCTAAAACGGGTCGGCAACCTTTAAGACATAAAGAGCCACTTGGACCTGTTTTCAAAGGAAAAAAAAAACCTGGGAGCCGCAAAACCATTGCGACATTTCAAACAAATATAACACTGCATATATTGTTTCTTACCTTAATGCTATATACCGGATCGTGCAGAAAAAGGATTTTTTCACTTAACAAAAAGAGCCGCAGGTTGCCGACACCTGGTTTAGGAGATGGTAGGGTAATTAATCTTTTTCTCTACTGCTTTTTTAATTTTTAAAAAGTGCAAATATTTTTTATGATTACTCAAAAAAACCCTGTTTAAAAGCTGATCATGTGCCGAAACCGGTTTGGCTCAGTGGTAGAGCGTCGGTCTGCGGACTGAAAGGTCCCAGGTTCGATTCCGGTCAAGGGCATGTACCTTGGTTGCGGGCACATCCCCAGTAGGAGGTGTGCAAGAGGCAGCTGGTCAATGTTTCTCTCTCATCGATGTTTCTAGCTCTCTATCCCTCTCTCCTCTTCTCTGTAAAAAGTCAATAAAATATATATATTTTTAAAAATAAATAAATAAATAAAGCTGATCATGTGATTTTTGGAATTCGAGTAGCAGGTTTTGAGTGATGGTAGTTCAGAAGTAGTGAATTAGCATATGCCTTATGTTTTGATGGGGTATTGCCAAGGTAACAAGATTGTCATCTCCAATATCATCAATTTTGGAAAGCCCAAGTTGAATTTAATCTTCCTAAAAGTTAAGGCCTGTATTTATTGGTAAAAATCTGAAGAAATTGTCCATGTGAAGGAGTTAGTCCTCAGTGTCTGTGTGTTCCTCTCTGCTGCCTTCCTACACAGCTAGCGTGACCTATGTTGCAGCTTCTCTTCCTCTGCTGCATCTGTTGGAGATGCTCAGAGCCTGCAGGCATTCCAGTGTTCCGCTGGGGATAGCGTAATGAGAGGCATCTGCTGCCACAGTGAGCAGGCACTGGGAACTCAGAAAACGGTGTAGCTGTGTAGGCAACGAAAAGAAATAGCTGTATTGAGATATAGTTCACATATTATAAAATTCATCCCTTTTAGTGTACAATTGAGTCGTTTTTAGTATATTTGCAGTTATACAGTCATCTCCAGTATATAATTTCAGAATATTTTCATCACCCCACAAAAAACCTGTGCCTATTAGCAGTCACTCTCATTCCCCCATTCCATGGTCCCTGGCAACCATCCTACAATATTCATCTCTCTTGACTTTTTTTTTAGCTTAGCACAATGTTTTCAGTGTCTACCCACATTTGTCGGTTCATCAGTTGGTAGATATTTGGGTCATTTCCATTTGTGGCTATTATGTAAAATACTGCTGTGAACAGATCCATGTAAATTCATTTATTTCTTTGCTTGTACCTGTAATCTGTTAGCAGGAGTGAGCAAAGAAAACTACTTAAGATTAATTTGGAGATGTATTATAGCATGTATTATAGACATTTCTATTGGTGTTTCTTCATTTCTCCAGCTATCAGTGTCATCAGCCTAATAGAGAAATTGCATCTGGAATGGGCTAGTGCATCTATTAGGACTCCTGCATTATTGCAGTTTATTCGTAATGTTTTCTGTACAGAATCAGACCTGTGGTGGATTGGTTTAGACTTCAGACTGCATACAAAGAAAGCCATTAGCTGTTATGTTCGAGTCCTTTGGTTATGTGTGATTGGGGATCTCCACAGTATGGCTGTTCCTTATAAAGTCTTGACTCCTTACAAGGAAAGGCCTTCCTTGATTGCCAATCTAGAGGAGCATTCGCCATTGTCCTCATTTTCTTTTTTTGAATTTTGCACAACAAATCAACAGTTATCTTGTTTATTTGTTTACACTACAGTGTGCACTCCATTGGACTGGGTGTTTTGTTTGTTCTTCTATTTCCAAAATCAAGAAAACATTAGATACTTGGCAAGTGGTTTTCGCATGAGTGTGTGTGTATTTCTTACCGAACTCGGGGGATAAACAAAACAGAAGTTGTCTCTGCCCTTACCTTTCCTCTTGATGATGAAGAGACAACTGTGTTGGGAGTCCTTTAGCTTTATAATCTTTGGATATTTTAAGTGGCATAGAATCTCCTTAACTATTATTGTTTAAAGTTTTTAGCTCCAGTTTGTCCATGCTCCTTTCTCCCTCTCTTGCTTTAATTCCTCCCAGGCGTAACAGTGACAACTAGAGGAAGCGAGGCAGCTGTTAGGAAGGTCGGTTCTTGGTCTGGAACTCCCCTGTGTTCTCTTTGGGTTGCCTGCAGGCCTGCTCAGCTGACCACCGTTGGGAAACGCTGCTGTCTTTGGATTCAAGACCTTTGCATGGATCTTCAGAACCTGAAGCGAGTCCGAGATGACCTGCGCTTCCGCGGAGTGAAGGGTACCACGGGCACGCAGGCCAGCTTCCTGCAGCTCTTCGAGGGCGACGACCAGAAGGTATGCCGAGAGCGGCCGGGGACACAGGCTCCGTGGTGGAGCCGCAGGGGATTGATCTCGGGGGGCGTGGGATCGACTGGAAGGGGCCCGGGAGCCCAATCTGAGCAAGATGAAAGGATCACCATAAGGATGTCTTTTCTTTCCAAGGTAGAGCAGCTTGACAAGTTGGTGACAGAAAAGGCAGGATTTAAGAGGTAAGTAAACAGGGAAAGTGTTTGTCTCCCTATTAAATGATGTACAGCCTGGGTTCACTGTATCTGTAGATTGGACCCTAACTTATTTAGCTTTTTCTTTCCACCCATTTGCTCCCATTGCTTGTCTGGGATTTGTTTTCTCATAGCCTGGATTCTGTTTTCTTACAATCTGTAAAGAAAAAGGAAACTTTCACTTCGGAGATTATTAGAATAATAGCCTTACACAGGTTGCTGTGTTCGTTTATTTACTGAGGCCTCCAGTGCATTAGTTAGACCTTGCCATTCCCATTGAGGGCCAGCGGGCTCCACTGTGGCTCCCTCAGGCACACCCTCAGCTGCAGGGGGACACCACAGGCACAGGGGTCGTATTTCCTGCTTGGGTCAGGAGCTGCCTGGGTATTAGTGAAGAGGTGGAAGAACAGCCTGTTCCAGGAACTAGTTATCAGTGAAGTCCTCTGGGCCGAACGTGGCTTAGTGCACCGGTGAGACCAAGCTTTCACTTAGGGTCTGTTTTTCATTTGTTTGACCCAGTCACATTTGGAAATATTTCCACTGAAGGCTCTTTTCTATTTATTTCTAGAGCTTTCATCATCACAGGACAGACCTATACACGGAAAGTGGATATTGAGGTGCTGGCCGTGCTGGCTAGCTTGGGGGCTTCGGTGCACAAGGTGAGTGGTGGTAGCCGGTGGGTGGGATGAGAGCTTTGGACACCCAGACAGACCCGTCAGCCTCAGACTTTTACTTCCTTCGCTCAAGCGATGTCAGGTTTCATTTTTAACAATGTGGGCCCATAAACGAAGCCTCTTATTAAGGCGTGTTGAAGGGAAGGACTAGTTGTGGTGTTCTCATTAAAGTTCATCTTGCCATTGTCTTTCCACAACATCTTACTCATTGTTTCACCGAAACATCCCCTGCTCCCTGAGCTTGTCTTCCCAGCTCTCCGGGGTCCGGAGAAGTCCGAGTACCTTTCTCCCCGCGCGCTCTCAGGGGGACGTGCTAATGGAGGAGATGAGCTCTTTAGACTCCAGTAGCACACTCAGAGAGCGGTCCCCTGCAGAAGGCCAGCCCTGCATCCCTGCATTCAGGAGGGTGGATGATGCCTCCACCCCTGCTTTTCCTCAGATCTGCACCGACATACGACTCCTGGCAAACCTCAAGGAGATGGAGGAACCCTTTGAGAAACAGCAGATTGGTGAGTGTGTGTGAAGACGGGCACACCGCGAGGTGCTGCAGCCTGCGGGCGTGTGCTCCGGCTCCCCCACCAGCACGCTCAGGCTCTCCCTCCTCTGAAGTCTGTCTGCCTCTGCTTCTCGTCCTTGTGCGCGGGCAGGCTCCAGTGCGATGCCGTACAAGCGGAACCCGATGCGCTCCGAGCGGTGCTGCAGCCTGGCCCGCCACCTCATGACCCTGATCATGGACCCGCTGCAGACGGCATCCGTGCAGTGGTTTGAACGCACGCTGGATGACAGTGCCAACCGGTCAGTGGAGTAGGGGTTCACAGAAGCACGTTTTGAGTATCTCTGCACTTTCTCATTGTCCCCAAGGAGCCTGGAGTCTTGCAGGGAGGCAAGTTATAGAAAACGCTGTGATAAGTGTTAGCATCAAAGTGTGTACAAGGTCCTCTGTGGGGAGTCAGGGAAAGCTGCTCAGGAGGTGATGCTTAAGATTTAAGAGATAGACATTTTTAAAAGACATTTAAGACAAGATCGGGACCATGTATAAAAGCCCAAAGACAGAAGAAGAGCATTTTACGGAGTGAACTGAGTTACTAACAGGTAGCAGTGGGGAATGAAGTCTGTCTGTGGCAGGAGATGAGGTGGGACAATAGGGATTGTAGCCAGTTGATGAAGGGCGTTATAGGCTCTGAGAAGGAGTTGTGGTTTTTTTTTTTGTTTGTTTTCTTTTTAATTGAAACTCAGACAGGTTTTTTTGTTTGTTTGTTTGTTTTTAATATATTTTATTGATTTTGTACAGGGAGGAAGGGAGAGAGATAGAGAGTTAGAAACATCGATGAGAGAGAGTCATCAATCAGCTGCCTCTTGCGCACCCCCTACTGGGGATATGCCCGCAACAAAGGTACATGCCCTTGACCGGAATCGAACCCGGGACCCTTCAGTCCCCAAGCCGACGCTCTATCCATTGAGCCAAACCGGTGTCGGCCTGTAAAGGAGTTTAGATAACGTTCTGAAGGCAGGTAGATGTCAGCTGTAGTGCCCGGCACAGTGACATGTGAATGAGGTGGGTCACAAGTAATTTCAACATGTAAGTGGTTTTCTACTGTATGTATGTACTTACTTAAAGCAGATTCACATTACACTGGTTTGCTTGCTCTTGAGTAGAGGATACATAGTTAGAGCTAGCTTTTGGGGATATCTATGTAACCCAAGGTTTACCTTTGGAAATATGACATATGTACTCATTCTGAAATCAGCCATTGAATACTTTTTAGCAGGGTGTGACCTAGTGAGATATGCCCACTAAAACACCCTGTAACAATTAGGACATTCAGTTATAAAGGGACAGATCAAGTTAGGAGGCTATTTCATTTTTTTAGATTTTTTTTTATTGATTTCAAAGAGGGAGGGAAAGAAAGATAGAAACATCAGTGGTGAGAGAGAAGCATCAGTTGGTTGTCTCCTGCAAGCCCTACACTGGGGATCTAGCCAACAACCCGGCATGTGCCCCAATTGGGAATTGAACCGTGACTTCCTGGTTCATAGGTTGAAGCTCAACCACTGAGCCAGGCCGGCCGGGCTGGGAGGCTATTTTAAAAATCCAAATCCGCACCGGCACAGCGGCCATGTGAAAGGAGAGGAAGGATGTAGACATAAAACAGTGGCAGATGAGCCCGGGCCAGCCTTGGTGGTTGACTAAGTGACAAGGTGGTTGCCTTGGTGATGGGATGCTACTGCCATTGACTGAGCCAGAGGCCACAGGCAGAGGGAGAGCAGTTTTGAGAAGGTGAGCAGGAGGCAATGGGAAGGTGGCTGAATTCAGTTTGGGGTTTGAGATACCAATGCATCAACCAGGTGGAGCTCTTTGAGTACGTGGTCTGGCGCTTGGGCAGGTGGTCTAGACCAGCGTTTTTCAACCACTGTTCCTGGTGTGCCGTAGGTGCAGACAAGACAAGAATTTTATAATTTTTCACTATTTTGTTTACTTAATATTTCATAATAAAGTAATTATAAAATACTTTCTTTGTGTTTATTTGATTCCTATTCAAGAGAATTACTTTATATATAGTCAATATAGGCACAGAGTTAAATTTTTTAACATTTTCTAATGGTGGTGTGCCTCGTGATTTTTTTCATGAAACAAGTGTGCCTTTGCCCAAAAAAGGTTGAAAAACACTGGTCTAGACAAGAGAAGATAGATTTGAGGGTCGTCAGGATATTGAGGTAATTGAAGTCAGAGAAGGAAGGAAATTGTCCAAATAGCACACATGACATGAGAAGTCAGTAGGACTGCTTGGGACGCACCCTACGTTTCACTGAAATTGTCATTTGTTTAAAGAGATAACTGAATTGCCTGTTGGTTTTCTAGACGTATCTGTTTGGCCGAAGCATTTCTCACTGCAGATACTATATTGAATACATTGCAGAACATTTCTGAAGGACTGGTGGTGTACCCCAAAGTAAGAGGCCTCAATTAAAAAGCAAAATATTGGGGGGGAGGGGAGTTAGAGGGTGGGAAGGGGAGTGCAGCCTTTTCCTGCTCTGGAGAGGGCATGGTGGGGGAGCTGGGGTGTGCTCCAGTAGTTCTTCCCAACAGGAGCTCATCCTTCAGGCTTTCACAGGAAATCTGGGGAACAAATGTGGAATTTGTAGACATGTTTCTAGAAAATGGGGGGAAGTACTTTGAATTGGCTTAAACAGTCTACCAGCAAGAATCATCAGGTCTGGTGTGACTAGCAGAGTAGATTGTCCCTTAGCCTGTTGTTTCATCCTCACCGAAGATTATTTTTTCCATTGATTTTTAGAGAGAATGGGGAAGGGAGGGTGGGGTAGGGAGAGAAAAAGAGAAGCATCAATGTGAGAGACACACATCGATTGGTTGCCTCCCACATGCGCCCCGACTGGGGCCGGGGATCGAACCTGCAATCCAGATAATGTGCCCTTGACCAGGAATCAAATCTGTGACCCTTCAGTACTTGGGCCGACAGTTTAACCACTTCACCACACCAGCCAGGGCCTCCCTTTGCCTGTTTTTTGTTGTTTTGTTTTTACTTTTTAATTGTTATTTTCGTAAAGTGATATTTTTTCTCAAAAACAACATTCAAGCTTCAAGTAGAAAACATTCTTAATGTGGCCTCTTCTTTACATCCTTGGTTGGAAGGGTTCTCTCCAGCTGGTCTCCAGCTGGTCTTCAGGATGATTTTTCTATATCTCAGTTGTAATTCCAGTTTGGTCGTGGGAGAGTGTCAGTGTGTCTTCCATTTAATCCGCCACCATCTTGGAACCCCCTTTGCCTGTTTTTTTTGTTGTTGTTGTTTGTTTAATATATTTTTTATTGATTTTTTACAGAGAGGAAGGGAAACGGATAGAGAGTTAGAAACATCGATGAGAGAGAATCATCGATCAGCTGCCTCCTACACACCCCCCACTGGGGATGTGCCCGCAACCAAGGTACAAGGTACATTGTTTGGCCTTGACCAGAATCAAACCTGGGACCTTTCAGTCCGCAGGCCGATGCTCTATCCACTGAGCCAAACTGGTTTTGGCCCCTTTGCCTGTTTTTAAACACCTGAGGCAGATGGGTTCATTTCCGTCAGATACTTGGCTCTTGCAATGGCACTGAAATTTAACAGTTGAGGTTTTAGGAATTGTTTTCAGTGAAGCAATTTTTCAAAGTTTACTTAACATTTAAATCAATATTTCTTTTTTAAATCAAAGAAATATCTGGATTACTAAGAAAAATTAAGCCTGGCAGGCCTGGTAGCTCAGCTGGTTAGAGTATCATTCTGATACGCTAAAGTTGTGGGTTCGATCTCTGGTCAGGCCAAACAATGAATGCATAAGTAAGTGGAACAACAAAATCAGTGTTTCTCTTCCCCAGAATCAATTAAAAAACTTTTTAAAGAAAAATTAAACATGGTGTAGATTTAATTCATAACTTGACACGCATTTTGCTGGTCACAGTTGATGTCTCACTGTGTGTGTGACTTCGCAGCTTTGAGGCCTGTCATTTGTTCTCCCAGGTAATCGAGCGGCGCATTCGGCAAGAGCTGCCGTTCATGGCCACGGAGAACATCATCATGGCCATGGTGAAGGCCGGGGGCAACCGCCAGGTGTGTAACTCCTCGTGCTCCTGGGTAGCTGAGTGCTCCTTTAGTCCTGAGGAGGAGTGGGTGAAGGAAGGAGTTTCTGTCACTCCCTTCAGTCACGGTATTGGTACAAAACAGTGACCGTATTCTATCGTAAAATAGAATAGGGTGATTGTGTAGACTCAGTTTAAAAGTGAATCAATCCCTTGTAGAAAAGGTCCACTCGAAGTGAAGGGCTTGGGTCTGAATTTCCAAAGGAAGGGATGGGAAGTAGGCAGGACACAGACAGAGGGTTCAGAGGCCTTAGCGGAGCCTGCCCTGTCCTAGGTTGTGGTTAGAGTCCAGGTCTTGGTGGGGCCAGACTATAAGGGGAACCACCTCAACTGGAGGGGCTTTGTGTACCAGCCAGAGGCAGTGTGGGTGTGAAGTGTCGGGTGACTTACTAAGGCATTCAGAGGCCCTGTCAGTGAACCAACAAGGCCTCACTGTCTTCCAGGACTGCCATGAGAAAATCAGAGTGCTCTCCCAGCAGGCAGCTGCTGTGGTCAAGCAGGAAGGAGGCGACAATGACCTCATAGAGCGAATCCTCGCTGATGCTTACTTCAGTCCCATTCACTCCCAGTTGGACCGTTTACTGGATCCTTCTTCTTTCACTGGGCGTGCGTCCCAACAGGTAAGCATCAAAGCACTTCGGTGGAGCTGTAGGCTTCCCAAATGCCATCTTCTCATACTGCTGGGCTGCGGGAATACGGGAAAGTTTCCAGTCCGCGTGTGTGTGTGTGTGTGTGTGTGGGGGGGGGGGGGGGGGGGGGGTGTTGATGAAAATGGGGCCAGTTTGAATTCAAAGCAGGTTGCTGGCTCGACTGTAAAATTTTGGTTGTTTTGAGCTGCCTTAAGTATTTTCTGTGTAAATTTTTCTGAATTCTCCTTTGGTCTAGAGCACATGTGTCAAACACAAGGCCCGCGGGCCAAATCCAGCCCGCCAGGCCTTGCAATGTGGCCCGCACCGCACTGTCATCACTGCAGTCCGCTGTCAGTTTATGACATTGTCAGTTTATGACTGTTCAGTAAACCATTCGGTCTGCGATTTAGGCTGGATTTTAGATTTTGGCCCCTTCTCTGATTGAGTTCAACACCCCTAGTCTAGAGAATGTGGTATAATGGACAATGATAGGGTTTTATCCCCTAGATCTGAGTTCAGTTCTGATTTCTGGCATTTACTGACGAGATAAAAATACACATCTCGTAAAGGGATGTGAGATTGAAAGACCTAGCATGATGCTTTGTGCATAGTATGTATTCAGTGTTTGCCATTTTTTTCTCTTGGACTTTGGGGACCACAAGAGTCAATTCAGAAGCATTTCTCAAGTGTTTAATTTGGGGACTTTAAAGATGTGTATTCTTCAGGGAGCTCAAAACTTAGTGAAGACTTGTAAATAGTTCATTAAAATACCAAGCAGTACATACAGGAACTGAGGGAAGCACATCTTTTAGGGGATCACAAAGGAGGACATAACCCTAGAATAGTAGAAGGCGATGAAGACTTCTTGGACAGCATGACACCTGAGTGGATCTTAGGACCAAGTAAGAGTTAGCCTGGGGTCAACAGGCTGAGAGGATATGTCCACCATTGGAGAGAGAAACGCAGTCATTTGCTGGCATATCAAGTTGAAGACAGGCCAGAGCTTATCATTTATATTCAAATCACTGGAGTTTTGGATTTGAAAGACTTAAACAGTAAGTAGGGAGGCCAACAGGAGGCTGCTGCATGGACCAAGCCCTGGATGATGAGGGCGTTGAGCCAAGGCGGTGGCAGGTACAGGCAAGGGGAGAGATTTGAGGGCCTTAGAAGGGTGAGCATAGCTGGTTGAATGAGAGGCGGGAAGAAGCAGTGATGATTTTAGCTTGGGTAACAGGGTGGAAAATGGTAAGACCCATTGAAAACCCGGCTTGGAAGGATGGCATATGTGGGCATGATGGCTAAGCTGCCTGTGTCTTGGGAGAGAATCCTGACAGGCAACTGAGAAAAATAGCTCAATGGTGGAGTACATTCTTTATCAAATTAGGTCTCAGTGATATAAATTGACATTGAAAAAGTGTTATCAAAACTTACATCTTAATGTGTTGTTTCATATTTGCTTTTCTTTTTGGCAGGTACGGAGATTCTTAGAAGTGGAGGTTTATCCCCTGTTAAAACCATATGAACATGTAATGAAGGTGAAAGCAGAATTAAGTCTGTAGAGTTGGAAGAGAATTAAACAAAAAGTCATTGTTGGCTGTGTTAACTTCAGTGCCTTATTTTACCTCAAAAATTGTTACCTTAAGTTAACATAGCACTTTTTTCTTTCTGTGGCACTTTCACATTTCTCAAGGTTTACAATGCAGAAGTAAATTGCCTTGTAGTTGGACTCTTGTTTTTTTACAGCAAAACAGACTTACGTAATAAATGTAGTTCATAGTTTGACCTCTGTTCTTTTGAGGCATATTTTCCCTCTAATCTAGTCCTTTTCACATGACCACTTGATTCCAAGTTAGTAAGCAGGTTCCTGATCCTCTCTTTTGAAGGTAAATTTGATCTGGGTCTAAGACACAAAGTAACCTGGATTCAGTGACTCAGTATGGTTGGATATCTTTATTTCAGTTATGTTTGGCAAAAATAAGTAATGAAATTTGGAAATATAATAAATTCTCAAAGAAACTGATTTGATCATTAGGCTTACTCAGCTCAGATTGTACCTGACCTTACTTCATCTTTTGATAAGGCTTTTATATATCAAGTAAATGCCAATAAGGAATATTGATGTCTTCAAGGCATTTGACAATCTTTAGTCCTGGTTACACAAACTGATAGTTTATTGAATTAGCTGTAGCTAAGGAAGATAGATTATAGATCTTCTCCACTGGAGGGAGGGTATGAGTGTTAGATCACAGCTCTCTTGTCACTAGCCGTGCCACTACATACTTTTTCAGCATAGCTGGGAAGAAGAAAGCTGCTTTATCAGAATTGCTAATGACACAAAACTAGGAGAATTAACCAATACATTTATTTGATAACTAACTAAGATTTTATCTAACCGGAAATAGGCTGATATGTGGCCAAAACTAAGAAGAAAAAATTAAGATAAATGTGAATAAGTTAACCTTAGACTCAGTATAAACCAGAAAGGGTTGCCAGTGAGATAAGACCGTTTTAGGATGTGTTAATGGTACGTGTCCAGAAAACTCACCAGTCTTACTGTTGCACACTCATGGTGTTGTGTTCAATTTCGGACAGCCAGTTTGAGGAACAGTTCATTGGAGAGCCAGCTTCCAAAGAAGACCTTGTCACTAGTGGTGAAGGAATTTTAGGGCTCTTCATCCTGTAAGAGAAAACTTAGTGCTTCCAATACGGTTGTGAGGAGGAAGAATGACTTAATTATCTGTTGTCCCAAGAGACACAACTGAGACCAGTATCCATTGTTGCGAGTCTGAGGCTGGTTTGGACCCAGACATTGGAGATGCTAACAGTTAGTGGTTCTCTCCCGCCCCACCCTTTCAGGTCAAACAGAAGACTCCCTAGTTGTCGGGAATGGGAATGTTTTGAGGGAGGAGAGATTTAATTGCCTCCAGTTGTATCTAATCAAAGGTAGAAGTAAAGAGCTCAACTTATTGGAAAGAAAGGAGAATAAGGCAATCTTGAAAACCAAGTTTTACAATACAGTTCAGTGTAGCAAGCATGGATGGTGTGGAGCCATATGACATTTCAACTCTTTCAGAAACAATTTGTTATTCCTCTTGTTTGGATGTTTAAATCGGGTCTGGCACAAGGAGTTAAGTCACTGGGCTCTGTTCAATCACTCTACTTCCTTCCCTAGATCAATCACTCCCTTCTCAGAGGAAGCAACTATCAGTGTATCTGTAATCAGGATTTCTATTACATAGACACACTGGGGATATCCGATACCATGGAGTTAATAGGTTTCCTCAGAGGAAGTAAGATCTTGACAGTCTTGTTCTGACAATTCAGTTGGATTTCTGAACTCATGATTGGTGATCCTGGGCTATTTGAATGGGTACATTGGTTTGTTATGTGTTTCTCTTTCCTCTCCCATGCTCATCTTTATATATTTGTGATATACTCGTAAGTGCAATTTTGTTATCTTATGTTCCCATTTAGCACTTTAATTAAAGGCATTTGGGTGGGCAGAAGTTTGACTGAGAAGAGAGCATTCATGCCTTCTCAAAATTAGGTTGTATTCATTTAACCAGTGATGCAAACTGGGATCTGAACCATCCAGAAACCAAGGTCTGGACAAATCCTAGGACAGTGGTCACAATTAATGAACTAATACTGACACATTATTAAAGTCCTTAGTGTTCAGCTCATATCCTTTTTGTATTCCAAGATCCCATTTGGAAGAGGAATTATATTTTATCTGTAACATTTTAAATATCATAAAGAACATTCTTTATAAGAGATGTAGACTAATGAACATAAAATCTAGCTCATAAATTTAGCTAATTCTGAATGTAACCAGAAGTCAAAGCAGAATTTGGTTTTCCATTCTGGGTGACCTTATTCTTACCTTTTTAAATCATATGTACAGTTCTTAGAGGCACATTTCTGGAAAAAATGGTATAAGTGGTGTATGTGGCTATAAATTTGCCTTCATGAAAAGTCCAAGCTCAAGAAGAAACATCTGGGTTTCTGGCCCAGCTCTCAAGATGAGCTCGTCAGAAGACAAGATGATCTGCAGCTGACTACTTGGTCAAAAGGTTAAATGAGAAATGGGTGGGTGGATGAAAATAAGAGGCCCTGTGAATCTTATATAACAGGGCCCTTTAGCCTTAGAAAAGCGAGGTTTGACCTGCCCTTTCAGATTCTGACTTCGTACTTGGTTCTGCCAGTTCTCTTATATTTGTAGTGTTATTAGACCTTCTATAGAGGGCCAGAAATTGTGGTTAGGCAACATCTCAGCCCAGGATAGCAAGGAAGGAGGGGTTTGAAGATATCTTTGGGGACTTCTGTAGGCCCCTGTCTCTAATCCCCTTAAGGGGTTTTGTAGGAAATAAGCTCATATTGAGTAGTGGTTTTAAGTGGTCACATGTGAGACCGGGAAGGAGATGAACCATGAAGGCCTATCAGTTTCCATCCTTGAGCGATCTAGCCTTTCATTGCTATGGCTCTTAAAACAATGGGAAACAACCTCTTACGTGGTTTTAAACTTTAAAAGGACAGCTGCCTTTAGAAGTTGTAATTAGGATAGTGCCAGTTGTACAAGTACAAGCCAAATTTATTTAAAATACATAATGCAAAGCCCAGCTATGTGGCTCAGTGTTTGTATGTCAACCTATGAGCTGAGAAGTCACAGTTCAATTCCAGGTGAGGGCACATACCCAGGTTGTGGGCTCAATCCCCAGTGTGGGGCATGCAGGAGGCATCCAATCGATGATTCTCATCATTGATATTTCTCCTTTCCTTTCTGAAGTCAATGAAAATGTATTTTAAAAATAATCCAGGAATCCAAAGAATATCTCCAAAGGATTCATACCCTAGTTCCTTAAATAAATTGCTCATTTCTTTCAAGGAAAAAGTGGGTAAAATAAAATATACTTGGAAAGCTTTATTTCTTTAGTGATAACCTGGAAGAAATAAGCATTTACAAAATAATTTTTTTCTGATGGAGGTATTTTTCAGCACCCGACTGTGTACTAGGAATAGTGGTGAGCAAGACAGTCTGCCTTCCTGGAGCTGTGGTTCCAGGCCAGGAAGCCGACTACACAGAGTGATGAGTGGCTCCTCGGCAATGGGACTTAACAGAACTCAGCCAATGAACACGTAAAGCTCACTGAGCTCCACCGAGAAAAGGTGCTCCTGAGATGTACCTCCAACAAGAAGTCCACACTGCAGGGTTTAGCAGCTTGTAATACGCTCTTCATCCTGAGGCAGGCGCTGCTGTTCCCACCTGCACGGTGCTTGGCTGAATTGCTTCAGTACGCCTGGCTCCCCATCCACCCTTCCTGCGGCATTAACTAACGGGCCTTGCCGTGGTGCTGTCCTAGGAACCTAAGAATTGGGCATTTTTCTTTCTCCCTCTTGTCCAATGGGGGCTAAATGTGTATGTCGTATTCTTACACAGTATTTATAAATAAGTATGTTTTATAGAATTGGTAGCTAGTCTATCTCCTGTGGCCTTTGGGACTGCTGGGTATTAATCTCTGACAAATGTAAGTCCTTCGTTCCCTATTAAGTCTGTAGGGGAAGTAGGCAAAGACAAAATGCTAATGCTTAATTGCAAAAACCTAAGGGGCCTTTGCTGAAACTAGCGTTAATCAGCCATTGAGTTTTGACACTTAAGTTTACCTTACAGCTAAATTTGTTTTTTTCTATGATATAAAGATATATTTAAGAAATAATAGCCCTTGAAAGTTGTGATATGAGAGAGATGGGATGTTACCACAACAAAAAGGCTGGAATTCATTGCTCTATATGGCATTAAAAAAAATTATTGATTGGTTTGAGAGAGAGAGAGAGAGAGAGAGGGAGGAGGGAAGGGTGGGAAGAGAGCGGGAGGAGACATTGATTTATTGTTCTACTTATAATACATTGTTATTGGTTGATTCTTGCATTTGTCCTGACTAGGGATCAAAAGTGCAACCTTGGTGTATCAGGAAGGCATTTTTTTTTTTAAGAGCAGAATTTGTAGAGGCTAGTGTAGTTGGGAAGAAAAATGAAGTTGGCCACAGAAACAGCAGATCCCGGGTCTGTCAGTGCTTCTCATTCTTTTGGCCAAGTCCTCTGTAAAATGCAAATGATAAAACTCACCGTGCTTTGAGTGTTGTGAACTGCATGGAAGTGCTTTGTAAAGTGAGCATGAAACAGTAAGATGACAGACCGCCTTCCTGTGTTTTGTGGGCTTTGCCTATGGTTCCATTCATTCACCCTGGGCATCACCACCCTGGAATACCACCAGGAATCCATGCTTAGGTTAGTAAGCTGCCTTCAAATGAATCTCTTCAGAAGAGAGTGAAATTTCTAGGAAACATTCCCGTAATACCATGGTAGCTTTTGGTGACCTTTCTAAAATGTGGCAATCGCGTTGTTTTTCCAACGTAGAGCCTGATAACAGATGACCCAGTGTGATGAGGCCTGGAAGTTATCAGAGATGGGCTTGCCACCCGCTTGGACTATTAGTCTGTACTGTGCATTAACATTTTCTCAAATAGCATTTAGTTCTCACAACCATAAGTTCGCATTCTCATTTTGTGGGTGAGCTCAATGTTAGCGTGTTTTAGTGACTCAAATGCAGGCCTCTGACTACACCCACCGCATTGCGGATACCCCGAGCCTACATTTCTTGGGCATGACCTCAGCCAATTTGTTCCTGTTCGGAGCTCCTTCCAAAGCTTGTGAATTGAGTAAGCGTGGATCGGGCTGGTCTTGTACTGGTTCTGTACACTCGTAAAGAAGGCACTTAAATATTTAGAAAATGAGCATCAAGTTCGTGACCCTCCTTCCCAGAGACCTGTCGCGTCTATCCCCTATCCTGACAGCCGGTTCGCCCCATTTTGTCCAAAGCTCCTCGGGCTGCGGTGCAGACAGGAGGCCGGTGGACGTTGCTAGGCTAAAAATGGGCTTCGAAGGTGGGTCAGCTCTGAAAGGGGGCTCGAAAGCGCAGTCGGGGGCGTGCAAACCTCGCCGCTCCCGCCCACCGGGCCCGGAGGACTCCAGCCCCCAGCATGCCCCGCGGCCGCACTGCTGGGCCCTGCGCGCGTGCGCAGAGGCGCCGCGGAGCGCTGACTGGGTCGGAGGCGCGCAGCTGCGAGCCCGGCCCGGCGGCTCTGAGGTGGCGGGGCGGCGGCGGCGGCAGCTGGACCTCTCCGGTGGGCGCGTGAGTGCGCGGGAGCGGCGCGGGCCGGCGGGGTCTGCGGGGCCGAGGCCACTCATGCCCCTCGGCTTGGGCCGCGGGGGCGGCCGCGGGCGGGCGGGCGGAGGGAGATGCACCTCCCGGGCCGCCCTCGCAGGTGCGACGCCGGGTTTGGGGCCGCGGCGGGGGCGTCAGGTGCGGGGCCTGCGGGGCGGGGACGACGCTCCGACCCGCGAGCCCCCGCGTCCCTGCTCGTCCCCGCTCGGAGCGGGCGGCCTCCGGGGCGGGGACCCCCCTCAGGTGGGTCCGCTGGAACGCCGGCGCGGGAGTGGAGGGGGCCTCGAACCCCGGCACGTCCGTCCCCCTCCGGCAGCGGGGGCACTTACAGAACCGGCGCCACTTGCGGGGGCGGGCGTGTGCTTCTTTTTGATGTTTATTTGTTGAAAGAACAGCTGCCTGGAGCCCGCTCACCGCGGGAACTTCCTCAGGTGTCACCGTGGACGCGCTGGCCGGGGTCCCACACGCCGTGACGCTGTTTGGGATTTAACTTTGGGGACATGGGGATACATTAGGATGGCCCGGTGCGATGAGGCCTGGGGTTCGGAAACGCGTTCTCATCCCGGGCTCAGCGGCCCAGATGCTCCAGCGGGGAGGCCGGCGGTGCCGTGCGGCTCGGGCTGGGCTCCTGTTCGGTCCTGGTGGCGCTGAGGGTGTCCTGGAGTGTTTACCCTTCTGTCTCCTTTATTTTATTTTATTATTTTATTTTATTTTATTTTATTATTTTATTTTTATTTATTTTTAATTCAAGCTCCTCATCAGACTGAGAAGAACTGAATTTTCTATTTTGACTTGTTTCCTTGTAGCTTCTGTGATTCTGTTTGTGGTTCTTTGTGGGCACACATACATTTCCTGCTTCTTCCTTCCTCATCTCTTCCCGTTCTCCCTGAACGCGACACAACAGTTACCCCTTCTTTGTTTTAAATCCGTGTTTCTGTTCTCCACGACCAGCTTGTAATTGACTCTAAATAAAGGCCAGGGTCTTTCCTGACTTTTGATAATCCTTAGTGCCTGTAGCCTTTTCGTCGCGGATTGTCGCATTGCCTGGCGTTGGTCCTCTTTCCCACATCCCTTTTTAAGCCTGGAGCTGTGTGATCTGGGAAAGAGGTGGTGGTGTTTCTGTTGATCAGATATAGGTAACAGGTGCGTGGCCAAAGCATTAACTTTAATTTAAAAGGCTGTGAACAGAAATTGTTTAAATATAAAAGGGCTTACTAACCTTATGAGTTTGGGATCTTGTCAGGTTGACAGGAAAGTCCAACTAGAGTAGCACCCCACAGAAAGGAGCCTGGCACGAGGGTGAAATATTGAGAGAGGAATCAGGAGAGACTCATCTCATCCTACAGGCCATCTTTCTGTGCCTGGAGCGGATGCTGGGAACACCTGTTGTCTTAGACGCTCACTGTTCTCTGTGTTTCTCTCTTCTTACTTCTCAATGAGAGTGTTGGCAGGAGCCCAAAATCTTGTCTTTAACATCAATTTCATCTAGTTATTCTCCAGATCCTCTCTGCTCCTCAGCTGGGGACATCAGTAATTTTCCACAGCAGCCATTCGTGAGCTCGTGCAGCCCGTCACAAGGAAGTGGATAGCACAGAGGGTGGTACACACAGAAGTAATAAGAACGTGGTTTCTTTGCCGTCACACAGTACACACAGATTAGAGACGGGAAATCTGGACAGGAGCACACATTACATGGTTGAGTTAGTCCCGGCTTCTGCATACCGCAAAAAGCATTGATAACGTTCATTGAACATCTTCTGTTTGCTAAGCGCTGTAATTGTCACCGTGAGGTGTAGGTATTATTTTCATTTCTATATGTAGGTGTAAGCTGAAGTACAGAAATTCTGAGAATTGCCTGCAATTATAGTGACAGGGCCAGAATTTAACTTCAAGTCTGACTCTGACACCCCTGCTGTTTCTAATGTGCTCGCTGTACTACTACCTTACCAGCAAAGATGTTCAAGTCTTTCTCATTCTCTTTTTTTTTTTTTTTAATATATTTTATTGATTTTTTACAGAGAGGAAGGGAACAAGGGACAGAGAGTTAGAAACATCGATGAGAGAGAAACATCGACCAGCTGCCTCCTGCACACCCCCCACCAGGGATGTGCCCGAAACCAATGTACATACCCTTGACCGGAATCGAACCTGAGACCTTTCAGTCTGCAAATTGACGCTCTATCCACTGAGCCAAACCGGTTTCGGCGTCTTTCTCATTCTTAAAAATGTATAAAGCTTGACTGTGGTCACATTTCTCCTTTAAACTACACCATTTCCTGCCCTTCTCTTCCATTGACTCCTTCTCTTCAGCGGTCGCCAACTTTTCGGACCTCACGGGCCACCAGTCATCAATAGACTGGTCACCTAACACCGCTAGCAGGGTCACCTAAGACCATCGGAAAACACAGATATTTACATTACGACCCATAACAGTAGCACAATTACAGTTATGAAGTAGCAAGGAAAATAATGTTATGGTTGGGGTCACCACAACATAAGGAACTGTATAAAAGGGTCACGCCATTAGAAAGGCTGAGAACCATTGTTTTAGACCACATGTGTCAAACACAAGGCCCGCGGGCCAAATCCAGCCCGCCAGGCCTTGCAATGTGGCCCGCACCGCGCTGTCATCACTGCACTCCGCTGTCAGTTTATGACATTGTCAGTTTATGACTGTTCAGTAAACCATTCGGCCCGCAATTTAGGCTGGATTTTAGATTTTGGCCCCTTCTCTGATTGAGTTCGACACCCCTATTTTAGACAATGGTGCTGGGACTGCATACTTAGGTGGTGTACTTTTAGGAGAAACTGTATCTTGCCAGTGAGAGATGATACACTTGAAATGTACAGTGTAGGTTTTTGAGGCTGACCTGGGAACTGACCCGTAATTTTTTTTCCTTCATATTGCCTGCCTGCAGTGTAAGCTCTATGAAAGTAGAGTTTGTCTTTTTCACCACCTCACTTCTATCTCCTAGAATCGTGGTGAGAGATCAATAGATGTTTGTGGAGCGAACACTTCCTAGAAGGTTGTGTTCTGCACGTGGCAGGTACTGTCTAGTAATACTGTGTGACTGAAAGGTGAGGCAGACTTTCAGTGCACTTGTAAACTGGTTTTGAAGACACCATCGTTTGAATGGCATCACCTCTCCCTCTTTTTGACCAATCAGGCTTGTAACCTGTGGTCACAATTCGTAAATGAGAAGCGAGACATTCACTACATTTCGATCGGCACTGTTAGCTATGTCTTCACTTCCAACATTGCGCCTCTTTTGCAGATCATGCTTTTTCTAACTGTGATGTAGGTTTTTTTCTGTGCTAATGATGTGAATTGTTTTTGGAAAGTTAACTTCTTCGGCATGATTAAATAGCTTTATCAATAAGAGTAACCTCAGGCCTTGGCCGGGTGTCTCAGTTGGAGAGAGTTTGATTCCTGATCAGGGCACATAACTGGGTTGGGAGTTAGATCCCCAGTTGAGGTGTGTATAGGAGGCACCTGGTCAATGTTTCTTCCTCACATTGATGTTTCTCTCTCCCTCTCCCCCTTCCTCCCCCCCCCCCTCTCTCTCTCTCTCTTCATTCATATATATATATATATATATATATATATATATATATATATATATATATCTGGGAGGATTTAAATCCTCTGGGAGGATTTAAAAATAAAAAAGAGTAACATCAGAAATGAGATTGAACACACTAGTCCAGTTATCAGAAGGCTTATTCTTGAGAAAGGCCTGATTTCCAACTAGGGCTAACTTTTTTTTTTTTAACAAAATGGTAAGACCAGGGCCTCTCTAAATATCTAATTAGCCTTCTAACATCCTAAAGACATGAAACAACAAATCATTTCCCTCTTCTTGTGTTTGAGTTTCATTTGTAAATATTCTTAATTTGTGTGACTTGAGGTTAGGGTTAAAGTCCAAATACCACTGTGTGTGTGTGTGTGTGTGTGTATGTGTGTGTGTGTGTGTGTGAACTCCAAACTATAGTAATTAGGAGCACCTAACTCTGACGTTCAAATTCTGGCTCTACCACTTTAAACTTTGATATAACTTCCCAATGCCTCATTTTCCTTTTCTGTAGAATTGGAATAATTACTACCGTGTTTCTTCAAAAATAAGACATCCTCTGAAAATAAGACCCACTTACAGGTTTCCTTCTGAGTGAAATATAAGGCATCCCCCTGAAAATAAGGCCCCCCTTAGGCTAAACATGAGAGATTTGGTCCACTGATTCTGAAAGAAATGGAGTCACAAGAAATTCACCAGGAAATTCAGGAATTGGATTGTTATGATGATGTTCCAGAAGATGATGACATGATTGTCATTGAATAAATGAGTAAATTCTTGATACTGTAGGATTCACAGTTTGTCTGGTTTGTGTTGACAACTACCGTACTACCGTCCCCTATACAGGTAATAAATTTCCTTTATTTTCATTTAACAATAAATGTGTACTGTATTCTTCTTCATGGAAAAATAAAGACAACCCCTGAAAATAAGACCTAGCGCATCTTTGGGAGCAAAAATTAATATAAGACACTGTCTTATTTTCGGGGAAACAGGGTACTACCACCACCACCATCACCACTCATAATAATAGTTAATACTTATTGGGTATTTACTATATACTAGACACAGAATTTTATTATATTAACTCAGTCTTTATAACCGCCCTATATATTATTAGTATTATGCCCACTTAATGTGAGGAGACAGTCACAGAAATGTTGAGGAACTTGTTTAAGGCCACACAAATAAGTGGTGGGATCAGCACTTGAACCTGGGTAGTCAGACTCCAGAGTTTGTACTCATAACCTCCTACTTCGTAGGGTTGTTTTGAAGATGAAATAAAATCTAGGTAATGTGTCCGACAACTACAGTTGTACTGGTCAGTGTGGTGTAATAGGACGGCTCCGGAGTCACTGAGGGTTCGGCGTGAGCATTGCTTAACCTCTCTGAGCCCTGGTGTTCTCAGGTTTCTTAGCTCAGTGGTAAATGCTCAGTAAATATTTCCCTTGGTGCCTCCCTTATAATACCCAGTCCATTCACTGCCACAGAGTAAATAGGGTTGGTTTGCCATACTTTAGGGTTATTATGTAGTTATTCTCATCCGCAATTGAAACATCCGCAGTAATTGTATAGCTGGTATGGCCAAATAGATGACTTAAAGGTAAGTAATTTGCACACCTGTGTGGTTTAATTATATGAGGAAGAGGGACCTTATCAACTTCATTTATGATCTCATGTTAAGTACTGTATGCTTCTAGGTTAATATAAAACTTTAAACACACAGTTCTCCGTGGCCTTTTTTTGCTAGTTGGTCTTCAAGGAGCTTCTTTTCCTCAGACACTCTTGCCTGCCATTTTTCAGAGCTCCCTGAATGTTGAGTGCAGTTAGCTAATGGTCATTTGTTTCACTTTTACTTCTAAGGAAGTGGTTGCCCCGCTCCCCCTGGTTGTGGGAATGGCAGAAGGTCCGTGCAGCACCGTGCTTTTGCTTCCTTGTCGCTAGCCAGGTACTGCCAGGCTATAAACGGAGGGGAGTGGTCCTTGGAGGGACTCAGGAAGGTAGCTAGATTACCTGGGGTGATTAATTATCTTACAGGAAGACCTGGAGTGGATGAGCGTGGCTCAGAAGTCTGGCCGCAGAGTTTCATGTAACGCGTGCTGCTGTGCAGGAAAGGGGTGGTTGTGCCTGAGCTTGCGGAACAGGGATGAGGTTCCTGTTTCCATGATCTGTTCTTTCACAGTCTGCTCTGCCTCGCACAGTCACCCCCAGCTCTGCCCAAAGGAACACTCTCTATGGCCACAAAGGAAATATTGACTCAGGGAAGGGAAATCAGTCCCAGCTGTAAACCTGTGGGAGCAGGAGCAGGAGTGGAGCTCAAAATAGAGTCAATTATTGGAGTCATTTTGCTCTTCTGCTGATGCCAGTTTTGGGGGAGTCAGTTGAGAAATGTGGATAATGTAGTGGGTGTTTACTTGATATGTCTTTGGCAATAAGGGAGATAAAGGGTGATATGAATAATAAAGATGTTTTCAAAAAGAATGAGGTGACTGGAGCAGGGAACCAGTTCAAGATTAGTGCCACTTAGCTGCCTTATCATCGTGATGGTCGGGGCCCACCATTTGAGACGTACCTTATATACTGTTGCTTCATTTACGTAGCAGCATGCTCTGAGAGAAAGTAGGTGGGTTCCAAAGTCGGAAAGAAGTATTCTATGGCTGGAGCATAGAGCATGTGTTGAGGGCGAATGAGAGGTAGGTGTTGAGAGATGAAGTTGGAATGGTTAGCAAGGATTACTAGGTCATTCAGGGTCTTATAAGCCAAGTTATCAAATTTGGATTTTTTCCTAAAGTCAAAGGGAAGAAAAAAGGGCTTAAAGAGAAGGAAATCACGAGTTGCATTTCTAAAGGATTTCTCTGGCTGCAGAATAGAGAGTAGATGGGGCTTGGGGTGAGAGGGTAGGGATCCCAGTTGAGAGATTTGTAATAACCATGGTGGTGAGAATGAAACACTAGCAACAAGGGGGGGGGGGGGGGGGAAGGAAATTCAGAAAATATTAGGAAAAACCTAAGAGTTGGGAGTGGATGAAGGAGAATCCATTAGCCGTGAGGCTGAAGAGAGTGGGTGGGTAGGTGATAATGCCAGTTTCCTGAGATAGGGACCACTGTTTTGCTCTTTGCCTTTTTCGCTTAATGCTGTATCTTGAAGGTCATTCCCTATTAATGCATAAATAGCTGACCTATTCTTTTTTGACAGATGCACACTATTCCATTATATACATGTACTGCCCTTTATTTAATCCATTTTAATGGGTTTTAGATTTTCTAATATTTTTCAATCACAAGCAGTGTTGTACAGATTTTTTTTTTAAATTGATTTCAGAGAGGAAGAGAGAGATAGAAGCATCAATGATAAGAGGGAATCATTGATTGGCTGCCTCCTCCTGCACACCCCTTACTGGGGATGAAGCCTGCAACCTGGGCATGTGCCCTTGACCGGAATCGAACCCGGGATCCTTCAGTCTGCAGGCTGATGTTTTATCTGCTAAGCCAAACGTGCTAGGGCAGGAGTGTCCTTGTATATGAATCATTTTGTTGAAATGTAGAATAAGTTTCCAGAAATGGAAATTGCTGGACCATGGGGCCTAAATGTTTTAATACAGCTTTGCTTATTAGAGTTCCTGGCACTTAGAAAGTCTGCAATGAATGGTAGCTATTAGGATGGATGTGTTATAGATGGGTTGTACAGTATGCTACAGGTAGAGGGAATAGGGGCTTCTGACACAGCCAGAGTGGGGAGTGTCAGAGAAGGCTTCCGGAGGAATTGCCTGTGCTGAGCCTTGAAGAAGGAGAAGTCAGGTGATGTGGAGGGCATTACAGACAGAGGAAGCTCAAGGAGCCAGGCACATGACCTCAAAAAGGATCTTGTACGTGGAGATCTACCAGGAGTTTGGCATTCCCTCCATTCAGCAGTCTGCCCCTATCATGGGTCAAAGCTCTTAAGAGTAAGGCAGGCTTTACTGAAGAAACGGAATAACAAAGGGATCTTACTTTGCAACAACACAGAATGGGGTTTGGAATTATCCTTTTCTGCAAAAGCATCTATTTGGTCCTTACCCCGAGGCCTCCTCAAACCCAGATGCACGTGTTAATGTCTCATAGGGGTTTTGTTGTACAGATGCAGCTCCTTACCTTGTCTGTGGACCTCTCTTCTCTCTCCCCCCCCCCCCCCAATAGTCCAGGCCACCTCTATGGTCCATTCTCCCGTCTCCAAATTTCTCTCTTGATTTCTTTTGCTAAGTCATTGATAAATCTTTCCTTTCTTCTAATTTATGCCTTCAAAGTTTACCCTCCACCTTCAGGGAGTTTATTTTCCCAAACAAAGATAAACTCTTTCTCTGAGAAGCCTTCTGGAGCCAACTATTAAAAAGCAATTTTTTCAGCCGAAACTGGTTTGGCTCAGTGGATAGAGCGTTGGCCTGCGGACTGAAAGGTCCCAGGTTCGATTCCAGTCAAGGGCATGTACGTTGGTTGCGGGCACATCCCCCGTAGGGGGTGTGCAAGAGGCAGCTGATCGATAATTCTCTCTAATCGATGTTTCTAACTCTATCCCTCTCTCTTCCTCTCTGTAAAAAATCAATAAAATATATTTTTTTAAAAAGAAGTACTATGACAATAGCACTTTTCTAAAATTAAAAAAAAAAAGCAATTTTTCACTCTGCTATAATTATACAATTTTAAATTCACTTTAGGGGTCATTATTGTCTGCTTCAACTGGCATCATGTTAAACTCCATTACCAGTCATTTATTGCTAACCTAATCTTTTTTTAAAAAATATATTTTATTGATTTTTTACAGAGAGGAAGGGAG
This sequence comes from Pipistrellus hanaki, assembly GCF_964339955.1. NCBI lineage: Eukaryota > Metazoa > Chordata > Mammalia > Chiroptera > Vespertilionidae > Pipistrellus > Pipistrellus hanaki. The sequence continues at coordinate 185,880,342 of NC_140505.1, forward strand.
AGAGATAAAGAGCTAGAAACGTCGATGAGAGAGAAACATCGACAAGCTGCCTCTTGCACACCCCCTACCGGGGATGTGCCCGCAACCAACGTACATGCCCTTGGCCGGAATTGTACCTGGGACCTTTCAGTCCGCAGACCAACGCTCTACCGCTGAGCCAAACCGGTTTCGGCCGCTAACCTAATCTTATACTTTGATTTTTATTAACAGAGTTGACACTAAAGTCAAGAAAGCAGACTTTAAAAATCCAAATCCTCTCCCAAGTGAGACAGATGTGTTAATGTCATTTTTAAAAATCTTTAGAGCAAGAGTACCTCACAGCATTATTTTTATTGCAAAAAAAATGCTCTTTAGGTGCTTCAATATTGAGTTTTAAAGTGTTGTGTTTTTTTCCCCAGCAATTGCTTAGACCAGTAGTCGGCAAACTCATTAGTCAACAAGAGCCAAATATCAACAGTATAATGATTGAAATTTCTTTTGAGAGCCAAATTTTTTAAACTTAAACTTCTTCTAATGCCACTTCTTCAAAATAGACTCACCCAGGTCATGGTATTTTGTGGAAGAGCCACACTTTAAGGGGTCAAAAGCTACATGCGGCTCGTGAGCCGTGAGCCGCAGTTTGCCGACCACGGACTTAGACTATGGGAAACTTGTTAGAGTCTCTTATATTTTTACCTTTTAGCAGCTTAGGGAGTTCCTGACTTCACAGGTTGCTAAGATGTCAAATTCATGCTGAGTAGTGTAAGTAAAGTGTTAGTTACAAATGAGAGAGAAAGGGATCCTTTTCACAGTTACAAATAAGCTATTGCTAACAGTTTACACCTTTTTATTTTTCACTTGTGCTTTTCTTGGTTTTGTATAAACATTAAATCCCCTGAGGAGATGGATATTTAAATTGATAAGTAGTAGCTTTGACAGAGAAAGAGCTGGGAAAACAGAAAGGCTACTGGTGTTGTATGTTCAGAACTTCATTTGTGGGCTTCAGAACACACTCAGGTAGGACACTTCTTATTCCTCAGTGTTCTACGATACTTAAATGTCATTTAAAAAAAAATTGAGATATAGCCTTGACTGGTTTGGCTCAGTGGATAGAGGGTCGGCCTGCAGACTCAAGGGTCCCAGGTTCGATTCCAGTCAAGGGGATGTACCTTGGTTGCAGGCACATTCTCAGTGAGGGGTGTGCAGGCGGCAGCTGATCAATGTTTCTCTCTCAATGATGTTTCTAACTCTCTATTCCTTTCCTCTCTGTAAAATTCAATAAAATATATTAAAAAATTAAAAATAAAATAAAAATTGAGATATAATTTATGCACTACAAAGTCACAGTTTTTAAAGTATACAGTTCAGAGGTTTTCAGTGTATCCACTGTGTTGTGCAACCATTACCACTGTCAAATTTCAGAATATTTTTAGCATCCCAAAAAGGAACTCTGTACCCCTTATGAGTCATTCCCTATTTTCCCCTCCCTCCATCCCCTGGTAACCACTAATCTACTTACTGTCTCTATCGATTTGTCTATTCCAGGCATCCTATCTAATAAAAGAGTAATATGCAAATTAACCATCACTCCACTACAAGCATGGCCAGGGCGGATGCTGGTGTCCTCGCCAAGGTGATGATGCTAGCATCCCACACCCAGGCCACCTAACGCTAGGCTGCTGGGCCGGGGGTGAGCTCTGAGTCACCGAAACACAGTGTGGGACACACCCCCGACCCAGCCGACAGAAGCCCAGTAAGCGCTGGGCCGAGGGTGAGCTATGAGCCGCTGCTGTGCAGGTTGGGACACTCCAAGCGGACAGAAACCCAGCTGACAGAACCGGGCTGCTGGGCTGGGGGCTGCTCAGAGCCACGGCTTGGGACATGCCCCTGGCCCAGCGGACAGAAATCCAGTTAAATTCTTTCCTGTTCCCAGTCTTAGGGGAAAAGCTATCAGTCTTTGATCATTAAGTGTGATGTGAACTATAGGATTTTTTTATAAATGCCCTTTATTTGGTTAAAGAAATTTTCATGTATTTCTATTTGAGTTATCATGAATAGATATTAACTTTTATCAAATGCTTGTTCTATTGAGTTAATTATATAGTTTTGCTTCTTTGGTGTGTTGATATGGTTTTTAAATATTGAAAAAATCTTGCATTCCCAAGATAAAGCCAACTTGGTCATGACGGTATTGTTTTTCTAAGTATTGTAATTTTATGTGTATTGTGTGATTTTATGTATTGGCATAAAGTTGTTCATAATGTTCTCTTGTTACATCAATTTTTCTCTTTTTTTGTTTTCTACTTCATTGATTTCTGTTTTTATCTTTGCTTTCTTTTTTTTTTTTTTTTTTGGCCTACTTTGGATTAAACCCATCAATAAGTTCAACAATTTAGATAATGGACAAATTTCTTAAAAGTACACAAACAACCAAAATAGAGCTCACTCAAGAAGAAAAAGATGATTGGAATAGTCTTATCTCTGTTAAAGAAATTGTAGTTGGAAACCTTCCTACAAAGAAAACTCCAGGCGCACATGACTTCATTGGTGATTTTTACTCAACATTTAAGAAAGAAATAATACCAATTTCTATACAAACTCTTTTTGAAAATTGAAGAGAGGAGACTACTTCCCAAATCATTCTGTAAACATTATCCTGATAACAAAATAAGAAAAAGGTATTAACAGGAAAGAAAAATACAAATCAGATATCTTCCATGAACATAACTGCAAGAATTCTAAACAGAATATATTAAAAGGTTAATACATCAGGATGATTCCGTTGGGTGAGCTTTGGGTGTTAACTCCTCTTACAGGTGGTTTTCCTAGCTTTGGGTCCTTTCCTCACACATGTGCTGTGACCAGTATTAAGATGAAGAGTTGGGTGCTGGCCGTTGTTATCAGTGGTTAGAACATCGGCCCATGAACCCAAGAACCATGGGTTTGATTCCTGGTCAAGGGCACTTAGCTGGGTTTCAGGTTTAATCCCCCACCCTACTTGGTGTGCATATAGGAGGCAACCTTTCTACCTCTCTCCCTTTCTTCCTCTTCCTCTCCCTCTCTCCCTCTTCCTTCCCCCTTCCACTCTCTCTCAAAATCAATGGCAAAAATATCCTTGGGTGAGGATTAACAAAAATTAATAGCCCGGCTGGTGCAGCTCAGTGGCTAAGCACCATGCACCAAGAGGTCGCCAGTGCAATTCCTGGTCACAGCACATGCCTGGGCTGCAGACTCGATCCCCAGTAAAGGCATGCATGAGGCAGCCGATCAATGTTTCTCTCTCGTCAGTGTTTCTCTCTCTCCCTCTACCTCCTTCTCTTCCTAAAATCAATAAAAATTAGAAAGATAGATAGATGGATGGATGAAGATTTGGGTTGCCCTGTACATATTTCTGAATTTTGTCTGTGTCAGTTTCTCTTCTCCATTTCTCTGCTCTGCACATTCAAGCTGCTTTAGCTTCTAACTCTCACCTCAGCTCCTGGTCACCTCCCAGCACTACAGCCTGCAGACTCTCCAGGCAGAGACTGAGGAGAGGGTTGTTTTCTCTCAGATTCACTGCCCTGTGCTGCTTGATCTCCAGCATCTGAAAATCACTGTTTTATCTATTTTTCCAGTTTTTTAGTTCAAGTTTGGAGAGTAATATATTTAGTCCTTGTAATTCCATCGTGGCAGATGCAGAAATCCAGAGTTGGAATGTGAAATGAATGAATCAGATTTATTGTGTCAGTACACCAAAATTTGATGAACTTGCCTAATGTTCGACATTAAAATTATTTCAAATTATTGTTGTGTGTAGATAATGCTGCAGTAAACCTTTCATGCACATATCTTTTGCTTTAATTGAATTATTCTATTGTTTCTAAGGAAATAGTTACTGAATAAAGGATGTGAAAATATTTATGTATATTCCATTCCTAAAGGAATGATCAGTTTACAGCAGTTCATGAGTGAAGTAGATTTTTATCACAAAACTAGTTATTGCCAGCATTGAGTATTTTATTTTAAAATGTTTTTAATTTTTAACTTGTATATGTACACATGTATATATACATATATGCATACAGTTATATATATTTGCATATACATTTTAATAATATGTATATACAATAATTATACCAACATACATACATTCGTGTGTGTGTGTATGGGATGGGGCAAAATTAGGTTTAGTTATTCATATGGAAAATAATACAATCTATACTAATAAAAGGGTAATATGCTAATTAGACTGGACAGCCATCCGGACATCCTTTCAGACAAAACCACGTGGTGGGGTCCAAGACAGAGGCAGTTAGGGGCGGTCAGGTTGGCAGGGGAGGGCAGTTAAGGGTGACCAAGCCGGCAGGGGAAGACAGTTAGAGGCAAACAGGCCAGCAGGCAGAGGTGGTTAGGGGCAATCAGGCAGGCAGGAGAGCAGTTAGGGGCAATCAGGCAGGCAGAGTGGTTAGGGGCAATCAGGCAGGCAGGCAGGTGAGTAGTTAGGAGCCCTTGGTCCCAGATTGTGAGAGGGATTTTTGAGGGATCAGGCCTAAACCAGCAGTTGGACAACCCCTGAGGGGTTCCTGAATTGGAGAGGGTGCAGGCCAGGCTGAGGGATTCCCCCATCCTGTGCACAAATTTCGTGCACCGGGCCTCTAGTAATCCCATATAATAAAGAGGTAATATGCAAATGGTCTTTATGCTGTGATGTGTAACGACCCATCACCAGAAGGGCGGAGCAGCTACAGAAGGGCAGGACAGTGAGCTACGAGTGGCAGAGAGCTACAGGAGGGCAGGGCAGCGAGCTATGTGCAGTGGAGAGCTACAGTGGCAATGGGTGGGGTGGCCAGCTAAGGCAAGTGGCTGCAAGCTACTCGCACATGGATTTGAGCACAGGGCCACTAGTAAATAATAATCCTGTCTAATATAGAGGGAATATGCAAATTGACCATCACTCTGCCACAAAGATGGCTGCGCCCAGTCCTCTCAGCCCCACTGGAGTCCCCCAGTCCTGAGCAGGCAGCATGAGCCGTCTGGCGAAACGCTTGCTTTGTCACCGTGGCGACGAGGCAAGCGTTCCACCCTGGAGGCCTCTGGGCAGTGGGCGTGGAGTGGCCGGAGGGGTGGGGGCGGGCATTCCGCACTGGGCTGCAGATGGGCCCTCTGGCCAGGCCGGTGCAGAATGCTTGTGACGTCACCCTGACGATGAGGCCAGCGTTCTGTGCCCGGCTGCGGATGGGCCTCTGGCCGGGGAGGGCATTTGGGGGCGATCAGGCCAGCGCGGGGCGGGGGGGGGGGGGGGGGGGAGGGGCAGTTGGGTCGAGCAGGCCGGAAAGCAGAGTGGTTAGGAGCCAGTGGTCCTGGATTGCGAGAGGGATCCGACTGGCCTGATCCCACAGGGACATCCACCGAAGGGTCCCAGATTGGAGAGGGTGCAGGCCCAGCTGAGGGACACCCCACGCCCACCCCCATGCATGAATTTCATGCACTGGGCCACTAGTATAAGAATAAACTCTGTTTCATGTACTCACAACTATAAGCCTACTTTTGCTCCACCTGTATGTGTGTGCTCCAGCTCTAAAAGTGATAGACCTCCTACACTCTTTGGTTCTGCAGTTCAAAATCTCCAAGAAGACATCTATTCGACCATCTTTGGTCAAGTGCTCACATCTGGTCTGATCACTTTGCAGTCTGTTAAGTGTTATCATTGGCATGGCTCAGGTCTGCTCACCTAAAACCAGTGAGCTCGGCTCAGGTAGACGAAATCGTGTAAATATCAACAACTTCCCCAAACCGGGCAGTTGGGAAGAGGAAAGGAAGCAGTTTCACAAAGTCGGGTCAGTGTGGTGGGCAGACTGCTGCTTTCTAGACACCTCAGAGGAAGAGAGAATATGGAACAAATAAAATGCTAGTTATTTATTACCATGGCATGAAATGTGCCTTTTGCTTACTTTTTTAAATTGGCTGTTCATTCATTCACCTAATTTATGTAATAAATGTTTATTGAGAGACTTTTGAGAGCCAAGGATGCAGAGAAACAGATGCAGTTGAGTCTAGCGGAGTCATTTGGCCAAAGAAAGGGAAAGGGCTAAAAATGTTATGGGGTAAGTTCTGTGATGGATTTTCTCACAGGGCTTTTTAGGAGCACAGAGAACCTCAGCTATAGGCAGAGAAGAGTCGTGAAGGTACATTAGTGTGTAACAGATCACCCCAAAATTTAGTGGCTTAAAACAACAATAACCATTTATTCTCTTTACCGTTTCTATGAATTGAATTTGGGAGCATGTCAGGAGATTTTGGGAGAGGAGGTCTCATAACATTGTAGTTAGACAGTGGCTGGGTCTGCAGACATCTGAAGGTTTGGGACGAGGGGTCTACTTCCAAGGTGGCTCACTCATGTGGCTGGCAAATCGGTGTTCTCATGACCGGACATGGTGCTGACTTCTCCCAGAGCAAGTGAGTGATACAGGAAACCAGGAGGGAAGCTGTAATGCCATTTACGGCCTATCCTTGGAAGTTATCCACGGCCACTGCTGCTGTATTCTATTGGCCTCAGGGTCAGCTGTGGTTCCGTGTGGAGAGGCCCTACCCAGGGAATGAATATCAGGAGGTGGAATCATTTGAGCCATCTTGGAGGCCGGCTACCACAGAAGGTGTCCTTTGAGTTGAGTCCTGCAGTATAAATAGGATAAGAAGACCATTAGAGACAAAACAATGGAGACACTGGGCAGCTGATAATAGACCACTTGACTGTGTAAGGTGGGTGTGGGGGTGGTAGGAGAGAAAGAGAACCAGATCTTGTAGAACCTCGAATTGCTAGAGAATGTGGCCCTTATTTGGGGATAATGGCAAGCCATTGAAAGAGTACAGCAGGAGATGCAGGTTTCGCATTTGCATTAGGAGGATAATGTTGTTAGGAGGAGGTAGCTGGAAATAGGAGTCTGGAGCTTGCAAGAAAGGTGTCCCTGGATGAGGAGTCTGACAGGTGGTTGTGGAAGCCTGGCAGGTCATGATATTGCCCAGGAATAGCTCCAGAGAGAAGAGCAAGGGCGGAGCCCACACCATTTAGAGATTTGCTGAGGAAGAGAAAACAGAACTTCATTATTTTTCTACTCTACCTTCATAAAAGTACTCCTATATTTTCCTTCATTTCCAATAAAATGCTCATATCCTATTGAGTATTTATTGTCTAATTTTACTTTTTTAAAAGCATTTCTAGTAGCCACATTATCATCTTTCTCCAGCCTTTCTCAGACTTTCCTGGTTTTGTATTCTCACCCAGTTTGTTGTTAGCGATAGCTCTCAGTGTCCTGACATTTCCCGGAACAAAAAAATAGTCTTCAGGATATCAGAGGCCTCTTAGAATACAAGTGCTTTTGCTTTTGCTGCTTACAGCTTTTGTGTTCCCTGGAAAATGTGTGACCACCTGTGCAGTAGGGGCAACTCTGCTGTGTTGTCAAGAAAACTAGGAGAGAACAGGTTAGTAGGTCAGGAGTAGATAAAGGACGAGATCTCTTTAATCTATATCAAGAGTCCCCTACCCACCCCCTGCCTCCCACACCCCAAGGATTTAGAATGACATCTGTTGATCTTCGCTTTGTGAACTTGTAGGAAATGTGAGGTCAACAGACTAGGGGGGAAAATATTGGAGGCAGATTAAAAAGACCGATACCTTTAAGCATTAAATAAAATTTAATTTTCAAAGCTTCTGTTTAGAGCACCTCAAAGTTGTTTCTCAAAAATCTTTGCCTCGCCGTACTTCTGTGACAACAGCAGGCAGCCAGTGACGTGGCTAACTCCTCATTTGCTTCTTCAGGCTCACAGATGGCTGGTTTCCATAGTGATCAGAGGCAGGAAAAACCTGCCTGCCCAGCTTAGCAATGTCACATCCGGCTCCTGTTGGGAATTCAGAGACTCAAGGGCAGTTCATGGGAGATATGGCGCGCGCGCGCGCGCGCGCGTGTGTGTGTGTGTGTGTGTGTGTGTGTGTGTAATTGCAGAGACTCCTTAAAATATATCCAGAATCTGATCATTTCTCACTATAGTAAAGCCAACATCATTCCAACCCCTTCTGCCTTGCTGTCTCTGCACTACTGCCAGAAAGAGCTTTTATTTTGTTTTGTTTTTAATCCTCACCCGAGGATATTTTTTCCATTGAATTTTAGACAGAGTGGAAGGGAGAGACAAAAACACTGATGTGAGAGACACACATCGATTGGTTGCCTCCCACATGCCCCCTACTGTGGATTGAGCCCACAACCCAGCATATGCCCTGACTGAGAATTGAATCTTAACTACTTGATTCATAGGTCAATGCTCAACCACTGAACCACACTGGCGGAGCCAGAACACTGTTTTTTAATCCTTACCTGAGGATATGTTTTCATTGATTTGAGAGAGGGAGAAAAGAAGGGAGATAGATAGGTAGAGTGGGTAGGTAGGTAGATAGGTAGGTAGGTAGATACCCTGTTTCCCCAAAAATAAGACAGTGTCTTATTTTAAGTTTTGCTCCCAAAGATGCGCTAGGTCTTATTTTCAGGGGATGTCTTATTTTGCCATGAAGAAGAATACGGTACACATTTATTGTTAAATGAAAATAAAGGAAATTTATTACCAGTATACGGTATGGTAGTACGGTAGTTGTCAACACAAACCAGACAAACTGTGAATCCTACAGTATCAAGAATTTACTCATTTATTCAATGACAATCATGTCATCATCTTCTGGAACATCATCATAACAATCCAATTCCTGAATTTCCTGGTGAATTTCTTGTGACTCCATTTCTTTCAGAATCAGTGGACCAAATCTCTCATGTTTAGCCTAGGGCGGGCCTTATTTTCTGGGGGATGCCTTATATTTCACTCAGAAGGAAACCTGTAAGTGGGTCTTATTTTCGGAGGATGTCTTATTTTCGGGGAAACACGGTAGGTAGGTAGATAGGTAAGTAGATGGATGATAGATATGCTCCAGATCTCTCAAAGCCGTGGCCTGGTGCTGGAGCTCAGAAGAAGGGGGTGTATAAGAACTGCCTGGGGTTCCAGCAGCCTCCGTGTCACTGAGCCACAATCCTCGCTGGTTTTTATAGCCCAAAGTTACGAGGACTTCTCTTCCCAGGTCTGGAATCCTGGGCTGGGAGTCTGGGGTGGGGCTGGGACCCCTTTATATCCCTCCCAACTGAAAAAAAATGCCACACATGGTGTTTGACCAGCCCTTCCACACCCCCGCCCCTCCTGCTAGTCTCAATGTACTTTGTTTTTCTAGTTGTAGAATCACCAATTTTCAGGCGGTTCTGAATGATGCTTGTTAATGTATTTTTGTTATGATTTTGATGTGGTTGTGGGAGGTGGTAGCTTTTGCCTACACGGCCATCTTGGTTCTGTCTCTGTCTCTATCTCTATCTCTATCTCTCTATCTCTATCTCTCACATTGTGGTTTTGATTGCATTTCCCTGATGACTAAAGATGTCAAGCATTATTTACCAGCTCAGTGGCCACCCACATCTCTTTTTTTGGAGAAAAGTGTATTCATATTTTTTACCCATTTTCTAAATTGAGCTATTTGTCTTTTTGTTGAGTCTTTGTTGTTGTTTGTGTGTGTGTGTGTGTGTGTGTGTGTGTGTGTGTTTTGTTAACATTTTAAAAATTGATTTTAGAGAGAAGAAGGGGGGAGGAGAGAGAAGGGAAAAATAAATATCGATTTGTTGTTCCCCTTATTTATATATTCATTGGTTGATTCTGTATAGAACATCTACCTGACCTGGGTGTATGAGGATGTCACTCTAACCAACTGAGCTATCCGGCCAGGCAAGTCTTTTTTTTCTTTTTTTTATAAATACATTTTTATTGATTTCAGAGAGGGAGGGAGAGGGAGAGAGAAAGAGAATCATTAACAATGAGAGAGAATCATGGATCGGCTGCCTCCTGTATGCCCCTACTGGGGAAGGAGCTCTCAAACTGGGCATGTGCCCTGACCAGGTCAACACTCAACCACTGAGCCACGCCGGCTGGCAAGTCTTTTTCAAGTGAACAAAAAAGGGAGGGGAGGAAGGCAGGGTTTAAACAATGACAGTAGAATTCTGAATTAGATGCAGTTTTCTAGTTTCCAGGCTATAAGGCTAGTGGGAAATGTGGGAGAGCACATTGTTGGAGGAAGTGGAATGTGTGGGTGTTGGCTCAGAAGCTGAGTTGTATTCTCTCTAAAGGATTCCTCAAATATTCAGGCTCAGGAAAACCTATTCACGGAGGTTTTGATGGTGTTGGGTTTTATTTTCTTAATTAAACATTTGTCTGAGCATAGGGCCTCAGGAAGTCTGGATGTGTGATTCTTTCCTTCCTTAATATGGGAACTGAGCGGACCCTCCCCTTGGCTCCAAAGCTGTGGAGAACATTGCTTTTGTAGCTTCTTCAGAGTGGATCTTCTCTCAGATGAAATGTTCAGAAAAAGGCCTTTTCCAGTGTGATTCTCCCTTCCCTTGGTGACCAGTGGCCAGGACTTCCCTCCCCACCGCACTGGGCCAGCAAACGCAGAGTGGTGGGTGAAGGACTCAGGAGGGGCCGCTTCAGAATGACTTCCCCTTTGCTTCTGCCAGGGCACATGTTTCTGGACCAGATGAAGCCTGAGGAGCCTTCCAGCTGTAAGATGTCAGGAAGGAAAAACTTCTGAGTCTGGATCTGCAGAAGACTTGCCTCACCTCTTCACAATGTCAGGTGGGAAGAGGGACCTGGGCGGGGCACTGGGTGAGAAGCTCTGCAGAAAGGAGGAGGCCCCACTCATGTGGTGAAGCGGCTTGTTTGTTTTTCACGTACTTTTGAGGGTCATGACCATCCAGGTAAGAGGTTGAGGAAGGAGGAAGGAGGAAGTCTTCTGGCGGAGCAGCTCAGCTCAGCTCTCCAATTTTCCTTAAGTCTCTGTCCTCTTCCCCCCTTCCCACTGCAGATCCTCACTCTGAGTGGAGGGAGAGGCAAGGAGAGGGAGTTTGGTGGTGCTTTTAACATGCTGGTTTTTGTGGGGGTTTTTTCTTTTCCTTCCCCTAGAAATGTGCACATTCCCGAGTTTCTGCCTCTTCCTACCTGTCACTTTATTTTATTTTAAATGTATTTTGATTTTTCACAGAGAGGAAGAGAGAGGGATAGAGAGCTAGAAACATCGATGAGAGAGAAACATCAACCAGCTGCCTCCTGCACGCCCCCTACTGGGGATGTGCCCACAGCCAAGGTACATGCCCTTGACCAGAATCGAACCTGGGACCTTCCAGTGCGCAGACCAAAGCTCTAACCACTGAGCCAAACCGGTTTCGGGTACCTGTCACTTTAGATGGCGCAGTCATTCCCTTTATGCTGGAGCTCTTGGGATGGGGGTGGATATCTCAACTTGAATTTTCTCTGTGTGCTCTGCATTGCCTTTATCTCCTATTCCTGGTTTTCCTTGCTTTCAGGAAGCCACATACCTTCTGCCTCTGGTCCCTTCTCAGCCCTGACTCCGAGCATATGGCCCCAGGAGATCCTGGCCAAGTACATGCAGGTACAGCAGTGACCAGTGGCTATGCTCCCACTTCGTGGTGCTGGGGGGACCTGCCGCTGCAAGCTCCCAGTGGGTGGCTATGCACCCTGTTCACACAGGGTCAGAGGCCACCATCAGAGATGGCATCTTAGCTCCACATTCTCTGTGAATGAGTCGTTAGGTTAGAGTATTATGGCATTATGTACTCAGTATTATGAGGACACAAATGCCTTGATCTATTTCATTTGACATAAGGGGAAAAGAAAGAAAATGCCAGGCGAATTCGAGAAGGTAGGGGCACCTGTAGCTGAGTGATGAACAGAGGCTTCAGAGGAACACAAAGGTCTTTGATCTGAGTCTGGGCAGCATCATGGGCAGCATATCCAGAACCTGTGGTTCTAGATTGGAGGCTGCATGACTGACTCTTCCTAATTCTGGTTCTAGAAGGAAGAGTCAATGGAGCAACCAGAGTTCTACTACGACGAGTTCGGCTTCCGGGTGGACAAGGAAGGTGAGATTAAGCCCTGTGGGTGTCATTTTGCAGGTGTTCTTGGCGAGGACCCTAGTTCCAGGGTCCCTCGTTGCTGTTCAAGCCCAAGTTGTTTAGGGGTCAACTGGTGGTTGGTAATCTGTGTACACAGAGAGCCAACTTAAGTTATTCTCGATTTTTTACCATGAGGGTGAACAGTGCCCCTAACCTGTGTTGTTCAAGGAACTGTGATTTTTTTAGATTAATTTTATTAATCTTTATTTGATAATAAAAACAATGTTCCTTGTAGAGAAGTTGAAAATACAGAAAAGTATAAAGATTAAAACAAAATAACCTATAATCCCACAACCTGAAGATAACTGCTGACACTTTAGTGTATCCTTTTCTAGCTTTGTGTTTATAACTATATATTGAATTGTACCCGCCTTGGCTGAATTCCACTGAGTCTCCTATCTACCTACTCCAGGACTTCTGTGATGATCAAAGAGATGAGGCACGGGAAAATGCTTCACAGACATTTGGTTAAAGTGTAAAATGTTTGCACCTGGCTATAAAGCAAGTCATGTTTCTGAACTGAAGAAACTCCAAGGGGGCTAGTTGCAAGGGAGAAGAAGCTGGGTGTTGTTACATGATGTCATTACCTGGTGTCCATAGCTACCATTTCTGGGCTGGGCTGGGCTGTGGGTTGCATTTTGCGCCATTGGGTCTCGGCAGCATTGGCTGTGATTTGGTGTGTGTTGGTCCAGGGTGGTAACAGGGCCTGTGTCCCACTTCGGGGAAGTTGAGTGTTGCTTTGTAGGCACCAGGTCTGCAGTGCCATTTCTTTGTGCATGGCCAGTGTGTGTCACAGCAGCTCCTGCCTTGAGTGTCTGCCCCGGGTAGTCAGTGTGTTTCATAGTGACCAGTTGGAGGAACACTTAGCATATTAGCCTTTATTGACTATATATATATTATTGACTATATTCCCAATGCTGTGCTTTACATCTCCGTGACTATTCTGTAATTACCAATTTGTACTTCTTTATTTTCTTTTTTTTTAATTAATTTTATTGGGGTGACATTGATTAATAAAATTAGGTTTTTCCCTGGCTAGTGTGGCTTAGTAGGTAGAGTGTTGGCCCATGCACCAAAGGGTCTCATATTCGATCCTCAGCCCATCAGGGTGCACATGGAAGGCAACCAAGTGATGTCTCTCTTTCTCACATGGATGTTTCTCTCCCCCTCCTCTGTCTCTCCCTTTTTCTTCCTCTCATCCACTCTCTCTCAAAATCTATGTAAAAACTATCCTCAGGTGAGGATTAACAAAAAATTTATTTTATATATTTTATATTGTTAAATATTTTATACATGTTTCAAGTGTACATTTCTGTGATACATGATCTGTATATTGCATCGTGTGCCCACCACCCAAAGTCAAATCATCTTCCATTACCATACGTTTGGCCCCTTTTACCCTTTACTCCCCCATTGTCCTTATATACATATTTGTAGAGTTTTTAAAAATACTAGTGGCCCAGTGCATGAAATTTGTGCACTCGGGGTGGGAAGTCCCCAGCCTGGCCTGTGCCCTGTCATAGTGCCGGAGCCCCACAGTCCGTGGCCCATGAGAGTAGGCCCCGCCCACCCATCTGGGGCTCCTCGATGGATCGCCCCAAAGAGGCCAGAGCTGGGATCCCGCCTCTGTGCCGTGTGGAGCCGAGGGATCACCAGCGCCCCTGGTGAGATTGTGATGGCATGATGCAAGTCCCCAATGCTGCAAGTCCCCGCCCACCCCCTCCTGCTGTGCACGCAGCATGCGGATGGTTCGTTACGCATGAGGGCATCCTGACTATTTGCATATTACCCTTTTATTAGTATACATTTTTCTATTGACATTTTAGAGAAAGAGGGAGGAGGGGAGGGAGAGAGACACATCAATCAGCTGCCTCCTGCACACCCAGCACTGGGGGTTGAGCCTGTACTGTACCCAGGCGTGTGCCCTGACCAGGAATCGAACTGGCTACCTCCTGGTACGTGCATGTGTTCAACCAGCTGAGCCACCAGCCAGGCTACATGTTTTTATGTTGCTCTTAGAGTTCAACATCATTCCATGTGCATTTTTTTCTGTTAAACAATGTTTTAAAGCATATTTTTCAGTGGCTGCATAATATCCCATTATAAGGGGTTTATCATATTATTTTTTATAACCATGTTTCTGAGTGGGCCTGCAGGCCATTTCCATTGTTTCCTAGTATAAATGCACCTGCTGGTTCCTGAGTGGGCTCTGGGGAAAGCCATTTTCCAGAACCCAGGACGGCCTCTCACTGTGACTAGATATAACCGTAACTAAAGATTTTAATTGGTTGAAACCAGTCATCTTCAGGTCATTCATATTTACAATTCTGGCATACGTTTTCCTTATTCTCTCGTTTGTAGGCATATATTGGCAAGTCAGAGCTCAGGGAACTCAGGAAACTTTCTAGTGTGATGGAGACAGTCTATCTCCATGGAGACAGTGTTTATACATTTGTTTATCGATACTCAGCAAAATGGTCCCTTAACATTTGTGCATTTTACTGTGTGAAAATTCACTAACGGTGGAATTCTAGAAAGCTGAGGCTGTGACTTAGGGTGAGTGAGGATGAGGCTTCCTGTGGGGCTAACTCACCCCGAGACTGCCAGGTGGCTGGCGGCTCGTCCATGGTGATCGGAGCAGTCAGGAGGCCACTGTTGTCCACTCCCCACTGCTGCATCTCAGTTCCCTGGACAGAACCGAAGGCGGGCTTGGTCCGTGGAGTTCCCCAGCAGTAAACAAACCAACAAACAAATATATCCTGTGCTGGGGGAAGAGCTGTGAAATAATCCCGGGAACCAGGAAGCCTTCCATTAACTTTACAGGAAGTCTTCTCGAAGGCAGAGGCGTTTGATCGGACACTGGGAGGAAGAGGCAGGGAGTGTGTATAGCCAAGGGAGGGAACAATAAGTGCAAAGGCGTGGGAGCGGGAGTGATTTGGTGGGAGTAGCTGGAGTGGAGGAAGCAGGAGGAAGGTAGGAGATGAGGCCAGGGAGGAGACGGGACAGGAGGAGGTGGGTCAGAGCGCGGTGAGGCAGTAGGTGAGGCGCCTCCACCAGTGGCGATTGGTAGGAGTGAGGTGGGCGAGTGAGTGGCACCAGAGGGCTCTGAGCAGAGTGACGATCTGACTTGCCTGGTCAAGAGCGCTGTGACTGCTGTGTGGAGGATTCCCTTGGGGAGGCAGGGGCGGAACAGGGAGGAAGGATGAGGTGGTAACCCGCAAGGAAGGTGATGGCTTGAGGGGCAGTGGTCAGAGGTGGTGAGAGTGGAGAGACTCTGCCTGTGCTCTGAGGGCTTGATCCTGGGGTAGAAGTGGAGGTGGCTCTGAGGTTTAGAGCCGAGCATCCGGGGAATAGAGGGGGGTCTGTGGGCCTGGGAGATCATGGGAGGGCAGGTTTGGGGGAGAGTGAAGAGCTCGGATTTGCTGGTCCAGTGCTCCTTGGGCCATGGGAACTGTGGCTCTGAGTGTCCGTGGTGGATCTGGGCCCCGGACTGGAAGCCCAGAGACATGTTCCTGCCTCCTGGCTCACCGCCCTGTCCTGGGTGCTTCCTGGCAGAGGGTGCCGACCCCAGTTCCAGCAGGCTGCCTGCCGGGTCTCTGATGGAGGACCCTCCCCAACGGCTGCGGTGGCAGGCCCACCTGGAGTTCACCCACAACCACGACGTGGGCGATCTCACCTGGGACAAGATCGCCGCCTCCCTGCCCCGCTCAGAGAAGCTGCGCTCCCTGGTGCTGGCCGGCATCCCGCACAGCATGAGGCCGCAGGTGAGGCACGGAGGCCAGGCCACAGAGCGCCGCGGGCTCAGTGTCTCCCCACGCCTGAACGCTCTCGGCTCCTCCCGCAGCTGTGGATGCGGCTCTCTGGGGCGCTGCAGAAGAAGAGGAACTCGGAGCTGTCCTACCGGGAGGTGGTGAAGAACAGCTCCAACGACGAGACCATTGCTGCCAAGCAGGTGAGCGGGAGGTCCTGCAGGCAGGCAGTGGGCTGCCTGGGGTACAGGAGTCCCCTTGGTCTCTCCTTGGCATTCCGGCTCCCTCCCGGTTCTCTGAGGCGCAGGGGGATTGCCAAAAAGGCCATCTGACTGGGAGCACATTAGGGTCACCTGGAGATGTAAGCACACATTTCCGGCCTCGTTACAGAGACCTCATTCCATAGTTCTGGCCCGAAGCCCAGGAATCTGCCTTTTGTCTGTTTGTAAGTTCCCCAAGTGAATCTGGTAGAATCAGCTAGTGTTTATAGCTGGCTCTACCCCTGAAGAGAGGAGCACAAGGAATCCCCATTCCTGGGAGAGAAGCCCACCTGGGGAGTGCCCTCTTGGGTCAGAGGTCAAGAGTGTGGAGGGGGTGGGCCCACCGGGGCAGCGGTCTCACAGGGGCTTGTTGGGGTGGGCCGCTGACAGATTGAGAAGGACCTGCTCCGCACCATGCCCAGCAACGCCTGCTTCGCCAATGAGAGCAGCATCGGGGTGCCTCGCCTGCGCAGGGTTCTCCGAGCACTGGCCTGGCTCTACCCTGAGATCGGTTACTGCCAGGGCACAGGCATGGTGAGCACAGCCGGGAAGGGGAGGGGTGCCCCCGGGGCCAATCCAGGGCAGTAGGACTGGAGCAGGGGTGGAGGTAGAAGTGCCCAAGGAAGGCACGCGGTCCGGGACGTGGCCCTCAGAAGGCTGCTGCTTCTCATTCGTGTGGAGACCTGGGTCGAGGCCCCTTGTCCCCCTGCCCTGGCCAGGTGGCCGCCTGCCTCCTGCTGTTCCTGGAGGAGGAGGACACCTTCTGGATGATGTGCGCCATCATCGAGGACCTGCTCCCTGCCTCCTACTTCAGCACCACCCTGCTGGGCGTCCAGACCGACCAGCGGGTCCTGCGCCACCTCATCGTCCAGTACCTGCCCCGCTTGGACAAGCTGCTCCAGGAGCATGACATCGGTAAGGCCGCCGGTTGAGGGCTCTTGCCATCTGACTCAGATACTGTGAATCGGTGCTTCCTGACAGAGCCCGCAGGGGGCGCAGCAGCTGGGGAAGAAGGGGCTCCGCTGCGCTTGCAGTCTTTGTTGCTCTTGTTCTCTGACGCTGCACTGCCTCCTCCCTCCCCTCGGAGCAGGGTGGGCGGGTCTCCTGCTTTCTGGGAGACACTTTTCACCCCTCCCCAGCTCCTGGCAGTGCCCCTTCCCTCAGACTGTCTCATGCCAGTGTCCCTGTCTGTCCACAGAGCTGTCCCTGATCACGCTGCACTGGTTCCTCACGGCCTTCGCCAGCGTGGTGCACATCAGGCTGCTCCTGCGCCTCTGGGACCTGTTCTTCTACGAGGGCTCCCTGGTGCTCTTCCAGGCCACGCTGGGCATGCTGCGCCTCAAGGTGCGGCTGCAGCCCCCCACCCCGCACCTCCCCCTCCATCCCTACCTCTGTGTCCCGTCCCCCGTCCCCCCCCCTCCGCCGGCCCCGCTGCCCATGAGGAGCCCCTCGGGGGGTGTCTCCTGGGCCAGGGACTCCCTTGTGCTCATCTGATCTTCCGGGAAGTCACACATGCCTGGGGGTGCTGATGGGGGTCAGCTCCTGGGCCTGGTGCTGGGCAGTGACTCCTCCTTTCCCCTCACGTGACCCAGGAGGAGGAGCTGATCCAGTCAGAGAACTCGGCCTCCATCTTCAACACGCTGTCGGACATACCCTCGCAGATGGAGGACGCGGAGCTGCTGCTGGGGGAGGCCATGCGGCTGGCTGGCTCCCTCACGGACGTGGCTGTGGAGACCCAGCGCCGCAAGCACCTGGCCTACCTCCTTGCAGACCAGGGTCAGCTCCTGGGGACCAGCACCACCACCAACCTCTCCCAGGTGGGCCTGTGAGGGAGGAGCCCCGAGGGTCCCCGCTGTGCCATCCCCCACCCCCCAACCCCCAGCTCAGCACCCAGGCTGGGCCTGGCCCAGCAGAACCCAGCTATGGAGGGACACCAGTTTGGGTGCAGGAAGACCCACCTTTGAACTGAGTACATTTCTGACCCAGCCGGCCCTGGAGGCCATTTCCCATGAGGTAGTCCCGTGAGAGGCCTGAGCTGCCCCCAGAAAGGGCTCTGTGCCCTCCCTCTGGCGCTGAGAGCGCCTCCCCTCGGCTGGGCCCTGGAACCCCTCCTGAGGCTGACCATCCCCGTGCCCGCAGGTGGTTCGTCGCAGGACGCAGCGGAGGAAGTCTGGTTTCACCTCCCTGCTCTTCGGTGAGTCCTGGCCCAATTCAGCGGTCTCTTCCCGGCAGCCGAGCCTAAGCTCTCGGAGCCTGGGCTTGGAGGGCGGCGAAGACCAGGGGTGCCGCCATCCTCACACCGGGTGGGCCCTGAGCTTCTTGGAGTGGGGAAGGGGACCAGGCAGGAGCCATGGCTGTCATAGCCTTTTGGGTCCGCAGGGGAGGACGACCTGGAAGCACTCAAGGCCAAGAACATCAAGCAGACGGAACTGGTGGCTGACCTCCGGGAAGCCATCCTGCGCGTGGCACGCCATTTCCAGTGCACTGACCCCAAAAACTGTAATGTGGTGAGTCGCAGGCTCCCAGTCCTGTGCCCAGTGGATCGACTTGGGGTGGCTCTCCTTTCCCAGCCCTATCCTGAGTAGAGGGCCTTTCCTCTCTCTGGCAGGAGCTGACGCCAGACTACAGCATGGAGAGCCACCAGCGGGACCACGAGAACTACGTGGCCTGCTCACGCAGCCACCGGCGCAGGGCCAAGGCCCTGCTAGACTTCGAGCGGCACGACGACGACGAGCTGGGTTTTCGCAAGAATGACATCATCACGGTGCGTGGGCGAGGCTCGGGAGGTTGCTGGGAGCAGGCACCATTGGTCCTGCCCCCTGCTGGCCCTGAGGGAACAGCCAGGTTATTCAGCCTCACCAAGCCCTGTGCCTGCCAAGGATTTCCACCCCCCTGGCCTGGCCGAGGAGGAAACCGGGTGGTGTGTAAGGCGCTGGGCCCAGGCACATAGCTTTGCCTCCTGCTCTTTCTACAGATCATTTCTCAGAAGGACGAGCACTGCTGGGTCGGGGAGCTGAATGGCCTAAGAGGTGAGGCTGGTCACTTTGCTGTATCCCTCCTGGTCCCCTCCCCTCCCCAGGAACTGGGCTGAGCCTGTCTTCAGCCCCTTTGGGACGGGGGGGAGGTAGTGTGGGGACACCAGGCTCCTCACAGGACCCTGTCTCCCCCACAGGCTGGTTTCCAGCCAAATTTGTGGAAGTCCTGGATGAACGGAGCAAAGAGGTAAGAGGGGGACAGGGCAGGGCTGCCCCTGGGAGCTCTGCTGCCTCCACCCTGGCAAGGCCTGCACCCTCCTGCCAGGGCCTGTGTCCTTAGCGAGTTCTGGCTTGAGGCAAGGGATGTAGGACAGGGAGAGGGTGACTGGCTGCAGGTGCAGGGCTGGGGCCTCTCAGACCCCGTCCCCCACCAACAGTACTCCATCGCGGGGGATGACACTGTCACGGAGGGCGTCACAGATCTTGTGCGAGGGACCCTCTGCCCAGCCCTCAAGGCCCTGTTTGAACACGGACTGAAGAAGCCGTCTCTGCTTGGGGGCGCCTGCCACCCCTGGCTGTTTATCGAGGAGGTGAGTCTGTGGCTGGGCCATGTCCTCCATGTCCTGTTCGCCAGGGCCCTGGGCTCTGTGGAGCTGGCAGGAGCAGCTCATGGGGTGGTGATGTGCACTGACTTGGACCCTACCCCGTCGTCCCTGACGTTCTCTCCATACAACCTCCAGGCAGCAGGCCGCGAGGTGGAGAGAGACTTCGACTCGGTGTATTCTCGCCTGGTGCTGTGTAAGACGTACAGGTACCGGGGCCCCAGTCCCCCACCCTGGCAGGGGTCCTGGCAGCAGCATGGAGGGAGAGGGCAGCCCAGGCCTGCACATGGGGCAGCTTTGGGTTCCCGCCTTCCCCAGGTTGGATGAAGATGGCAAAGTTCTGACCCCGGAGGAGCTGCTCTATCGGGTAGGCAGGGCCATGGGTGGGGTGTGGCTCCTGGGCTGGCAGCTGGGGCACCTGTCACAAGCCATGTCCTCCTAGGCCGTGCAGTCTGTGAATGTGACCCATGACGCTGCACACGCGCAAATGGATGTCAAGCTCCGCTCTCTCATCTGTGTGGGGCTCAAGTGAGTGTGCCTGCTGTGGGTGTGACGGGCCATAGTTGGGTGAGTGGCAACCTGGCTCTGGCCCTGTGGGGGAGCAGGGGCTGTGAGCTGGGCCTTCCAGGCCCACAGGAGTTGGACAGATGGAAGGTGGCAAGGGTAACCCCCCAAGACCTTCCTCCAGCACGAGACGAGCTGCTGCTTTATGGGGAAGGTGTGTGAGGGTTTATGAAGCACGGGACCAGTGAAGGGCTTCCCAGGAATGCGTCTGCTGCAGCAAACTAGGGAGGGGCCTGCTGAGAGGCCTCGGGCATTTGTGAGGCTCAGGTCTGGGTAAAGGAGGGTTTCTGGATTTGCCCTCTGGGGTGGGAGGAGGAGTGGTTTGCAGAGACACGCTCAGAATGTGGCTGTGGCCCAACAGGCTGGTGAGTATGCACTTCACTCCTGGACTGACCAGCCGGACTCAGGCCCCTCTGCCTAGCAGCAGGCAGTGACCCCACCTCCTTTACTCAGATGCAGAGAGGAAAGATCTGTGACAGGACTGGGGGCAGTGTGTCTCCCAGTGTGAGGGAGCTAGAGCCAGAGGCTGAGAGTAAAGGAGGTTGGGTCACCTGAGGAGTGGAGGGAAGGGGGCTGGGGTTAGAGGAGCCTGGAGTGGGGGCAGCCCAGCCCAGCACTGGAGGGGAGACCCACCCATGGTCCTCAGAAGGCTCTGTGGATGCCCACTTCCCCCACCTGTCCCCAGTGAGCAGGTTCTACACCTGTGGCTGGAGGTGCTCTGCTCCAGCCTGCCCACCGTGGAGAAGTGGTACCAGCCCTGGTCCTTCCTGAGGAGCCCCGGCTGGGTCCAGATCAAGTGTGAGCTCCGGTGAGGACCCTGCTCTGGTGCTTCTAGAGCCCAGGCCCAGTGGCTCTGGGGGGAGGGGGACAGAAGGAGCCGACCTGAGGGTGACTGACAGCCTCCCCTTCCTCCTCTCTAGGGTCCTCTGCTGCTTTGCCTTCAGCCTCTCCCAGGACTGGGAACTTCCAATGAAGAGAGAGGTGGGTGGTTGGGGTTGGTCTCCTGGAGGGCTGGTGGGTGCGGTGGCCAAGGCAGGGCCCCTGCCTCTTTGGGCTTCCTTGCTGTGTGCAGCCTGTGAGGTGGGTGCTGTCCCTGTGCAGGAGGAGAAGAAGCCCCTCAAGGAGGGCGTCCAGGACATGCTGGTGAAGCACCACCTTTTCAGCTGGGATATAGATGGGTGACGCTCTTCCTCCAGTGGCCCCGTCACACCCAGGCCTCTCCCAGCCCACCAGCTACCAGAGCAGCTGCTTCCTTAAGAAGAGAATGGCGTTGGGATGGGGCTGACATGGTCCAGGCCTACCCCAAGCTATGGGACCAAGGGAAGAAGACACTGGAGTTTGGCAGCGCCATGGTAGGGAGATCGGGGACAGCACCCTGGCAGCAGGTGGGGCCAGGCTCGCTCTATCCCTCCCAGTGTGTATGGAGGCTCCGGGCCCCATCCGTCCTACTTGTACTGACCAAAAACCTCAGGAGGAGGTAGAGAGCCACCTCTGTCCGCTTTTGCTCAGGAAGGGAGTGCGGTGGCTAAAGGCTCCTTGGTCTGTAAATAAATTGTCTTTGAGGAAGCACCTCTGTCTTCAGTCCAATCCGGGCCATATGTCCAAGGTTCTGCGCTTTCTGGAATGGCCTAGAATGGAGAGCCTGTCTGGGAAGGTGAGGTTAGGGTGTAGGGCCCAGCCATACCACCCACCTTGTCCACAGATTAACCAAGAGGGACTAACAAGCTGTTGTTTTTGCTTTTATTTTAAAAAGTTCACACAGCTTCCCCACCTCTGTCCCAGCGCTGGTGCCCCCCCACCTCCCAAACCCCTAGAATAACAGTGACAGCCAAAGGGGAGGCTGGGCCCCAGGGCAGGAGGAAGCCATAGCCTTAGGGCCACGTCTGGCCCCGCTCTGGGGCTAACCCCCTCCTGTCCCAGGGCTGTGGGGGCTGCAGTGAGGCAGCAGGACGGAATGTGGGCAGGTGGCCAAGATGCACCTCTGCCCTCGTGGCACTGATATGAGGACAGGTGGGGTTCAGGCTGTGATGGGGTGTCTACATGTCAAACACACGTGATGGGTGGAGCAGGGGTCTCCAGACCCTTCTATATGTGCACAGTAGGATGGAAGGAAACGTCATCCACCTCTTACACCCCAAAAATATATGTATATATATATGGCGATATAATATAGAGGTATATACACCTGTACAGAGCATGTTTGCCACCAACCGCTAAATGGTTCCTCTACAGCAAGACACTAACATGGCAGCGCCTCCCCCAGCCTAGGAAACCTGGGGTAAGGGTCACTGGGGATGGGGAGGTAGAGGCCCAGTTTGTTTTTCCCGAGAAGGGAGGGAATTCATACCTCGCCCACCTGAGCAAACTGTAGCCAGGCAGGGTACCTCCAACCTCTCAAAAGGAGGTCGAATAGGAAGTCCCTGGCCTGTCCAGGTCTCCAAAACCCCTGGGTGACCCTGAGCCAGGGAGGGGAAACGGGGCCTGTGATTGTCAGGACTCACGACCACGCAGAGCTGGACCCCGCAGGAGAGAGCCGAGCTCCCTGTTGTTCCTGAGGCTCCCAGCTTCCAGCCCCTCCAGTCCCCTGGCACACCTGAGAGCTACAAGCAGGAATCCCAATGCAGCTGCAAGTCATGGCCATCAAGGAAGTCTGTGGAGAAGAGGCTGGGGGCCGTGTTGCTGAGTGGGGCCAGGCTGAGCACGGGGCCACCTGACGACAGCTCCAGCCAGTCCATGCTGTCCAGGTGGCCATCAGCCAGGTCCAGGCCCATGCTGCTGGGCTCGGGGGCAAAGTGCAATTCCGAGGTGTCCATGGGTGAGGGGGGGTGGTCCAGGATGGCAGAGCTGCTCAGCATCTGGCTATGGAGGTCGTCAATGAGGGAGAGGGGCTCTGGCCCCTCGTGTCCGCCAGTCAGCAGGGGTAGCCCAGTGCTGCTCTCCAGGAAGTCCTCCAGGCGCCCGGGGAGGACAGGTGAGGTCGATGAGGGCAGGGCAGCCTGGGGAAGCTCAGCAGAGGGCGGGGACTGTGTGGCCAGGGGCGACCCACAGGCTGCTGTCGCGGGGGGCTTCTCCTTCCCTGGCAGGGATGGCGGCTCCTTGAAATCTGCTGAAATTTCTACCAATCAAAGTGAAAGGATGTCAGAAACCAGGCCTCTCAAATAGGACCTAAAGTTGGACACTACCTTACACCATGTATGTACAAAAATTAACTCAAAATGGGTCAAAGATCTAAATTCAGGAGCCAAAACTACCAAATGCTTAGAAGAAATCGGGGAATTTTCATGACAATGAATTTGGTAGTGATTTCTTGGCAACAAAAATACTGGACTACAGTAAAATTTAAAATTTGTACATCAAAGGACACTATCAAGAGACTGAAAAGACCCCATCAAAAAATGGGCAACAGACCTACATAGATACTTTTTGAAAGAGGACATAAGGCCAAGAGACATGAAAACATGCTCAAAGTCACTAATGATCCCGAGAGATGCAAATCAAACCGACAATGAGTGCCATCTCCCACCTGTCAGGATGACTCTCATCAAGTCAACAAATAAGTGTTGGCGAGGATGTGGTAAAAGGGAACCCTCTTGCACTGCTGGTAGGAATGCAGTTGCAGCCACTGTGGAGAACAGTATGGAGTTTCCTCAAAAAATTAAATTTGGAACTGCCATTTGACTCTGATCCCACGTCTAGGAATATATTCCAAGAAACTAGAAACACCAATCAGAAAGGATATATGCACCCCTATGTTCATAGCAGCACAATTCACCATAGCTAAGATTTGGAAACAGCCTAAGTGCTCATCAGCAGATGAGTGGATTAAAAAACTGTGGTACATCTACACAGTGGAATACTATGCTGCGGTAAAAAAGGAAGGAACCCCTACCATTTGCGACAGCTTGGATGGCGCTGGAGAGCATTATGCTAAGCGAAATAAGTCAGAGAAAGATAAATATCCCATGATCTCACTCATTTGTGGAATATAATGAACATAAACTGATGAACAGAGATAGAGAAGCATCAAGTAGATGCTCAAACCTCAGAGGGAAGGGAAGGGAAGGGGGAAGAGATCAACCAAAGGACTTGTATGCATGCATATAAGCATAATCAATGGATGCAGCCACAGGGGGGTGAGGGCATGAACGAGAAAGGGATATGGGGGCAATGGGAGGAAAAAGGACACATGTAATACCTTAATAAAGAAGAAAAAAATGAAAGCCCATGGAATTGGGAAGAAATATTTGCAAATCTTACATCTGATAAGTGATTCATATCCACAACAAAATCCAACTAAAAAATGGACAAAGGACTCAGAATTTCTCCAATAGAAGGAACACAAATGGCCTATAAGCACATGAGAAAATGCTGGACATCACTAGCCATCAGGGAAATGCAAATCAAAACCACAATGAGGTACCACTTATCCACTGGGACGGCTATAATGAAGAATATATGTAATAAGTGTGAACCCTGCACACTGCTATGGAAAAGTTAACTTTATGATCCAACAACCCCACTCCTGGGGATACACCCCAAAGAAGTGAGAAGCTCGCTGGGGCTGAGAGAGCTGCACACCCATGTGCACAGCAGGATTACGCAGAGTAACCAGGAGTTGGAAACAACTGGGTGTCTGTCCATCAGTGGATAATGGATCAACACAATGTGACACACCCATTCGATGAAGTATTCAGCCATAAAAGGAAATTTGGCACATGCTATGTGTATGAATCTTGAGGACAATATGCAAAGTGAAGTAAACCGGAAACAAAGGGGACAAAGACTGCATGAGTCTACTTATGTGAGGTCCTAGGGGAGTCAACATCATGGAGAGAGGATAGGTCAGAGGTTACCAGGAACTGGGAGGAGGAAGGCAGTTACTGTGAAATGGTCAATGTGTGTCAGTATAGGATGACGAAGTTCTAGAACATGGTGATGGTTGCACAACACTGTGAATGTACTTAATGTCAATACGTTGTACATCTAACGTGGTTAAATGGGAAATCTTACGTGTATTTTACCACAATAAATCAAAATTATGTAGAAAGTAGGCTTGTTCCCTGACCCTCGGCCCTGTCTTCTCTCCCACTCCGCTCCCGTCCAGAAGACCAGCTTCCTCCGAGGTAGCTTGTCAACCTGCCCAAATGCTACCACTGAGGATGCTGCCACCCTACCATCTGATTCAAACGCCCTCTTCCTGGCAGCCTCGCCACCTCTCTGGCCACTTCTCAGCACTCCCCTCCTCTTTCTCTGCCATCTCTCGGGGCTGGAGCTCAGGGCCTGCTCCCGTTCCTCTTCCTGCACAATCTCTCTCCTCTGTTCCTGGACAGCCTCATCCCTCCCAGTGTCAGTTCCTCCGAAGTTCCCCCCCAGGTCTCTCCAACTGCCCCAGAGCACTCGCAGCCCAGGAGCCTCAGTGCTACCTGCCCTGGTCAGCAATGCTCCTCAGGCCCCACCACAGACCTTGGCCCCAGGGAGTCCCTAAGATCAGAATCAGTGACCTTTAAAGTAATGTCAGCTTTTGAGCTCTTTTTGTTTTAAAAAAAGTTGATATAAAATTGGCCATTTTAATGTGTTCAATTCCATGGCTAAGCTCCCACTTGAACATCTTAATCCTCTTCCTACTGTAATTAAGGCAGCTGACAGAGAACTTCCACACACTGCCTTGTGCCTGCTGCCACCAATGAAACCGCCGTGCTCAGACTCCTCCAGACCTGCTGCTTCCCACACCTCCAACCCTCTTAACCGGGCACTTGCCCACGGTGCCATGGTAACACCCTGGCTGAGGTCCCCGTCTCCCCTGACCACCGTCAGCAGCCCTGGGCTTCAGAAGCGGCTCACTGTCCAGCCTCATCTGTTTGTGTCCCCAACTCACTCCATCTCATTCTCTCTATTCGCCCAGACCTCACCTGGGCGGTGTCCACACTGATCCCTCCAGTTTTGGGACACATCTAAGCCCAGCTGAGGCTGCACCTTTTACGACCCCGCGCCCCCCCCCCCCCACACACACACACACACACAGCCCACCGGAGCTCCCCCAGCCACACAGCTGCATCCTAGTGACTCGGGCTGGAACCCTTGGTGTCATCCTTGGCTGCCAAACTCCTAATCCATAAGGAAACCACACTGGCACTCCAAATATACCCAGACTCCAGCCTTCTCCCCTGCACCACTGCCTCCCGAGCCTCTTGCTCCTGCCCTTCCAGCGGAACGTTCCTCAGAGTTATGCGGTTCTGGCATCAGAGTCAAAGCCCCTCCACCTGCGCGCAGGAGGCCTTGGGATCTGCCCCTGTCCTGACTTCTGCACCTGCTCACCAACCCACCACCGCACCTCAGCCCTCTCTTCCCTCTTCATAGCACTTCTCTAATGTGATGGAATTTACTTGTTTTGTCCTTTCTCTCACAAAAAGGCTTTCGCTATTTTGCTCACTGCTGTGTCCAGAGCTGCAGGGGCAGTGGGTGCTAGGTAAGTGAACGTGTGTTGCTACACCCCTGCCCCCAGAGAGCATGCATCTCAGCCCTTGCTGCACCTGAAGTACAAAAAAACAAATCAACCCCCTGAGGGCTGAAGACAACCTATGGAGGAGGAGGCTGGGAGGCCGCTCAGGGCCTTACCTCCACTCTGAATAAGAATGTCAAACAGGTCATCCATCTGTTGGCTCGAGGAACCATTTTCCTATGGGAGGAAAATAGAAAGAAAAAAGAAATGAAAATCTACAGCCAGGCTCAAGGCACAGGCTTCTTCCCCTCTGCCCCTGAGCCAGCAGCCAGACCCAGAGCCCACCGGCCCAGAACGGCCCGCTCCCTCAGGCCTCTCTGACCTCAGAGGACTGGCTCCTGCCCACCCCTATCCTCCCGCTGGACTCGGGGTGAGGGGAGGGGTTGCGGGAACCCAGCAGCCAAGGTACCGCCCAACGTGGCCAGGCCTCAGTCTACCTTCTTCACCTGCTGTCTGGGCTGCTGGTTCACGGCTTCCTCATAGCCAGGCGGCTCCTTCTTCGGCAGAGAAGTGGAGGTCCCGAACGGGGGCTGTGGCAGGTGCTCCACGTCCATCTGGGCTGGTGGCACGGGGGCTGGAGAGCCAGGCTGGGACAAGGGCTGGACAGGAGGAACGGTGAGAGGAGCAGTGATTGACACGAGGGAAACAGCCAGGGCTCTGCACACTCAAGGAGCACAGGCAGGGGGCGCCTACTTTCTAGGCCGGTGGTCGGCAAACTCAGTATCAACAGTAAGACAACTGAAATTTCTTTTGAGAGCCAAAATTTTTAAACTTAAACTATATAGGTAGGTACATTGTTATTAACTTAATTAGGGTACATGGTATTTTGTGGAAGAGCCACACTCAAGGGGCCAAAGAGCCGCATGTGGCTCTAGAGCAGCGGTTTGCCGACCACTGTTCTAGGCTAAGCCAACCTGGCCAGCTGCACTGGCTTTCAGGAAGCTTTCCTGAATAAAGGTTGGGGGAGGCCCTCACCTCTGATCCTGCAGAGGGTGGGGTGAGCATGGGGTCTGGTGCAAGCCACATGGGAGGGAGGGGGAAAGGGGCTCTGGGCTGATTCCTTTCTCAGAGTGCCTGGTTCCTGCACTGTCCCCTCCACCCTGTTCTGCAGGGCTGAGGCCACACAAAGCCTAAAGCAGGCTGGGTGAAGGGTCTGGGCTGTGTAGGTGGCAGCAGCAGGGAGTCAGCCGCCAATGGCACCTTGGCGGGGACAGCTGGCCTCCAGGGAAAAGGAGTGAAGGTCACCCCAGGCTCAGCCCAGCAGCCCCTCCCTGACTCTCATCTGGGGCCTGTCCCACTCCCATGGAGCAGAGGCAAGAGTGGGCCCTGGCCTGGGTGGGGGCTGCTCAGAGCCCTCTACCAGGGTGCAGGAATGTTCTGGTATCAGTGGCCAGAGGAGAGAGGCAGTCACTGACGGCTTCACCCTCATGGGTGTGGGGTCATGAGCAGGACCTTAACCATCTCAGATCTTAGTACCTCCTTGGTGACATGGGGATGGCGATCCCTCAGTTTGGACAGTTGAAGGGAAAATTAAAGGAAGCAAGCCCACTGCCCGCCATGGGGGCGCCCAGTAAACAGAGCTGTCTTAAGAAGTATCACACACGCCTGTCCCCTGCCCTCCCACACCTAGGTACCTGCTGGGGGCTCCCGCTGGCCAGGCCGGAGCTGTCTGCATTCTTATTGGTCACAGTGAGGACAAGGTGGGTCCCTGTGGAGTCGGTGATGACGGCGGGAGGTGTCACCCCTTTGATGAGGCCGGGGCCCTGTGGGCCCAGAAGCAGCTGGGGTGTGGGGGCGGGCTCTGGCTCCGGCTCCGGCAGCATGGCTTCCTGCTTCACCACCACCGGAGGAGGCACCAGGGCACCAGTGTCTGCGTGGTGGGGAGTGGGGGCTGCCAGGCTGGGGCTGAAGGGATGGGCAGGGCCCAGGGGCTGCTGGCTCAACTGGCAGCTGGAGAAGCTGTTTTCCTGCTTCACTGGGACGCCAAGGGGGGCGGGGGCGGTGGCGGGGGCGGGGGTGGGGGTGGGCGCGGGCGGGGGCTGCTGGGCCCGCTTCTCCTGCTCCAGCTGCAGCCTGAGCCACTCCACCAGCTGCTGCTTCTGCCGGAGCATGCGGGTCAGCTCCTCGATCTGCTTGTCCTTTTCCTGCAGCATCTGGTCCTTGTCACGCCCCTCCAGCTCTGCCCGCACCCCCGGGCTCACGCAGCAGGACCCGGCCCGGGGACCCTCCTCCTTTACGAGGATCTGCAGCGGTGAAGCCTGCAGGGTGAGCTGGGTCAGTGGCGATGTCACCATCTCGCCGAAGGTGTCCCCAGGTGTGGAGTTCTCGTCTCCTGTGCTGAGGAGCGAACGCTCGGAGGGAGTGGGAGACACGGGGGGTGTGGAGCCCGTGCTGCCGAATTTCACCACTCCGTTGCTGGTCACTGTGGCCACCACCACCTCGGCAGGGGCCAGGCCTGCTGCCACCAGAGCAGGCCCCGTGCTTAGCCGGGCCGCCGGGAAGGCTACCACCACCTCGCCAGCCTTGGGCAGGATGGAGGTGGCAGCAGGGACCTTGGGGGCTCCGGGGGCAGGGCTGACTTGTTCTTGGTAGGCACGCAGGCGCTCAATCAGGTCTGTCTTGGTGCCAGAGACGGGCAGTGACCGCAACTTCAGCTCCTGCTTCAGTTCTGCCACCTGCAAGGGTTTGGAGAGTCAGGGCAGCAGGGGATGAAGGGAACTGGGTCCAGGCAAGAGGGCATCAGGGCAGGATGGGAGGGACGAGCTTTCTGTCTGTTAGGCCTCGTCTATTCGGGCCTCACTGATCAGTAACTACACATCAATCGCCTGACCCTCCCACCTGGACGGTGAGACATGCCCCAGCCTCCTCCCTGTCCCCGTCCTCACCACCCAGGGGCCTGGTTAAAATGCTCCCTACCCCGCGCCTGGGCGGGACATGCCCTCAGCTATCCCCAGCATGACGCTGGTGCTCAGTACATATTTAATGAAGTGACTGGATTTTACAGAAGAGAAAACTGAGCTCACAAAAGGAAAACAATGTCTTTGAGGTCACAGAGCTGACGAGCAGCAAAGTTAGGAGCTCTGGCCAGGTCTGATGGGCTCTGACCCTGTGCCCAAATGCCCCCACGAGGCCTGTGACTTGCTGCAATGAGGCCTGCTCCGGAGGGGCTGCCTGGTTCAGGGTGCAAACCCTCTGGGAGAATTCGATCCACCATATATGCTGATCAAGCACGGGCCCCTCCAAGGTCCCAGGACTCGAGGATGGGCCATCCCTTCCCTGGGGCTCAGCACCTGCCCAATGGGGAGTGGAAAAGTGGGGGTGCTGCAGTGGGCAGCCCCGAGTCTGAATCTGGGCTCTACCACCAGCCAGTCCTCCACCCTGAAACCCCTCCACTAGCTCATCCTGAGCGGGAACACTTCCCGTTTCCAACACTGCACTGAAGAGGCCGAGGAGGAGGAGAGACACACGGGGCCGGTTAGCCCCAGGTCCTGGACAGGTGCTTGCTGATGCTGTTCGTGGTCATGACTACCCAACAAGCCTGATGTCTCCACCAGGGCCAGGCGGGCCTTGAACAGATTCCAGTGCCTCTGCCGGAGGAGACCCGTCTGGAGCTCTGCTCTGTCTGCTTTCCCCAACTTTGGGGCGACCACCTACCTTCATGTCGTCCAGGTTGGCGGGCAGGGCTCCCAGCTTGCCAGTCAGCGAGGTGCTGTTCTGACGTGTCAGCCCACTGGGCCCAGGGGCGCCCGAGCTGGAGGTGGTACCGGTAGTGGAAAGGCTGCGCATCGGGGGAGCCCCCCCACTTCCCAGAGCCTCACCTGCTGGCCTGAGGGGGAAAAGGCAGAAATGAGCACCCAAGGCCCTCCACCCCCAGGGCCGGGTGGAGATGGTGTGGGGTGAGGGGCCTGCCCATAGGCCCTGCCTGGGGGCCATTTCTGCAGGATCCAGACCAAAGGGTCCTCAAAGGCTGGGGCTCACCTCTCCCCGCCACCAGAGACCTGGCATCTGCCTATCTTGGGGTACCCACAGGTGAGACGGGAAGGAGTGGGAGGGGGCTCCTACTTTGGGGGGGCCGGTAAGATGGTCTGGTAGTTATAGTGCTGCTGCTGCTGCTGGTTGAGGATCTGCAGCTGGAGGAACAGCTGCTGCTGCTGCAGGATCTTGGCGTAGGAGGAGTCCATGGGGGGCGCCCCCTTGTCCTGCTTTTGGTCCGGGGGGATGTACTGGTGATACTTGAGCTTCTTCACCTTTGGCTTCAGCTCCTTGGCTTTCTTGCTGCGCTGCGACTTCTCGCTGGCAGACTTGGGTTGGCTTTGCTGAGGGCACAGGAGACGGGCCGTCAGGGGGCATCTGGGCTTCCGGAGGGAGGCCCAGGTGGGAGGCCGATGGCCGTCCTATTGTAACGGAGTGGCTTCTGAGGCCTCCTGCCCAGTCCCACTCTCCCTCCAGAATCAGTGCCCAGAGTGTCCCAAGGAGGGGCAAGAGCTCACAGGGAGCTGCTCCTGGGCTAGAGGGAAAATCAACCCAAAAATAAAGTCACTGTCACCCCAGCAGAGGGAACCTGACAAGAAAGTAAAACAGCTGGTTTTTGGAGTGTGTGCCTTCCACATCAGGTGCTTCACAAAGACCAGGTCTGCAGACCTGCAAGAATCCTGCCTGGGCAGGAGCCAGCAAGCCCGTGTGAAGATGAGGAAACAGGCCCGTGAAGTCCCCTCCCAGGGTCGCAGTGATCTTGATCACCACGTGAAGCTGGGACTCCAAAAACTCTGTTCCTTCATCAGCTGGGCCTCAAAGACCCCAGCGGGCGCGGCGCACAGAGCCTCCCACCCGAGTGTCCGTGAGGACCCCGCAGACCAGGAAGGGCCAGCAGGTCCTGCCCGGAGGCCTGCGTCCGGGTCAGGAGGGGTAGAGCTGGACAGGGGCAGTCAGCAGGGCGTGCAGGCAAGGCTGTGGAGGGCTAGCCACCTCTGAGTGGAGAGTGCTAGGCAGAAGGGTGCAGATGGCGCGGCATCAGCAGGGGTCTCCACCAGGTGGCAGTGGGAGCCAAGACGAAGGTTTGGGCAGCCGGACTAGAGGAAGAGGGGACAATAGCGCAGGAGGCAGGTGAGCAGTTCAGGGTGGCTTTGAGCTTTGGCACAGTGACACTGGGGGTCCCTGCAAGGGAGTCAGGGAAAGGTTCTGGGTTTGCTACGAGCATGGGAAGAGGAGAAGACGGCGAAGCTGGCAGAGCAACTGGTGCATGAAGATGAGCCTGTGGGAGGATGACCCAGAGCAGGCTCCGAAGGGCGGGGCCGAAAGGGACCACGGATGGAGGCTGAGAGCTGGACCCGGGGCACCCCCCTGAGAGGGAAGAGGAGGAAAAGCCAAGGGAAGAGCAGCCGCAGAGGAAGAGAGAAGAGAGAAGCATGACCCATGGGGGTCAGGGGCAGATGGGGGGCTGGGGGATTAGGAAGCCTTGAGGAGGGCTCACTGGCAGGGCTGGGGGGCTCTCCCCAGAGAAGAGGAAGTGTAGAAAAACACATATACATTCTTTCCAATGTGTGGTGGTCAAAGGAAGGACCAGTCAGATGACGAGAAGCAAGTCTGAAGGAGGAGTTTTGGGGGGAAACCATTGACACCCGTGGCCAAAGAGACGTGCCTGTGATGAGGGAGCAGCCCGGAGCCAGCCAAGGCGCTGGTGCTTCCTCTGGGACTAGGGGCGGCCTCACAGAGACCATGGAAACGGCGGGCCTGCGGCACAGCCACACAGGAGGGCACCAGGAAGCCCCACCGATGACCAGGGAGCGGGGCTCAGCTAAGGGGAGAGGACGCGCACCTGGTCAGTTCCCCGCTGTGAGTGACAGGAGCCGAGGACCAGGATGCCAGAGACGCCCACTGGGCCAGGGGGACTAGAGGATGAGGCCAGACAGGGAAGCAAGCGGGGCCGGGAGGAAGGGAACCTGCCCAGCAGGAGCGCAGACTCTGGTCTCAGAGGCTCTGAGGCGGAGGCTCTGAGGGAGGGAGGACTGGGCAGTGGCTCTTGGTGGCCAGCACAGTGTTCCCCACGCAAGGTCCCCAACAGGTGTCTTGTGGGGTTGACAGTAAACCCAACTCCCCCTGCAGGTATTTCAGGTCAGGCCTTGACGGAGAGCAAGAGCCTACCCCGGCTCTGCCAGCAGAGGGCCCTGGGCCTGCCTGCACTCCTCATGGTGTCGCTTGCAGAACAGGGTTCTTCACTGCCTCTCGAGGCTGTCAGTGACCCAGCTGGAAGGGTGGGCATGTTTCCCCGGGGAGGGCAGGACTACAGGCCTGAAAACTACACGCCTGAAAGCCCAGCCCAGAGCCTGGCACACTGTGCTCCGTAAACGGGGGCTGTGACCATGACAACCAGCATCCCGGAGAACAGGAAGCACTCCCACATTCCTCAGCGCTTTGCTGAGCCCTGAGCCCCTGCAGTTGTCCCCACCCTGGGATGGAGCCTCAGCAGGCTTGGAGGGGATGGGTACGAGCTAGAGAACTGTACCTTAATGAGCGTGGGGGTGGGCTTGGTGGTGGGGACCGTGGTTCCGTTGGTGAGGCTGGGAGGCAGAGGAGGCTGCTCTGGCAGGAAAAGCGTTTCTCGGGACTCTGGGCCCACTGGGAGCTGAGACACAACCTGCGAGAGAAGGGGAGTGAGGACGCCTCCCTTTCTGGCTGCTCCAGAGGGCGGGGCGGTCTCCAGGTGGCAGTGCATCCCTGCCCTGCCCTGCCCTGCCCTGCCCTGCCTGGAGGTGAGTGGCAGCCACTTCCTTGGGCACCATCACTGTCAGGGGGCAAAGAGGACTGGAAAGAGAGAGATGGAGGGTGTGAAAAGATCACAGAACTGATGAGTGGACACGGGGAGGGCCAAGGAGGCTAACAAATTGCGTCCACTGCCGGCACCTCTTCCCTCAAGCAGCCAGCCCTTGAGCTCCCAGGACAACACCCCTCCCTTCCCCGACTCGTCTGGTCCCAGTGAGGGGCCTTGAACTGGGCAGCTCAGCGAGTCGGGGGCCCCGAGGAGCAGGGGAAGTGCTGCGGTCGGCTCACCTGAGAGGGGGATATGGAGGTGGCACTGGGCAGTGGCTCGCTGACTCGGGCTTCCAGGGGTGATGGCACTGAGCCCTGGGACTCCTGGCTGGCAGGCTGCTCAGGGGATAAGGCATCGCTGCTGTCCTCATCGAAAGAAGAGCTGTCTGCCACTTTCGGGTAGTTCACCTGGCCCACTGAAAGCAAAGTCCGAGTCAGCTCCTCTGCCGGCCCCAGGGAGGGGGAGAGGGTCTGCTCACCACCCAGAGGCTGTCCCAGCAAGGTGCCCGCTCCTCAGCCCCCACCCCTCAGCCTCCCCGTCTCCTGGCTCCACGCCCCGGCGAGGCCGACAGGAGAAGGGAGACCAGTGTGCTCATCATCACGACCCCGGAGACAAAGGCTGGGGAGTCCTGCTGAGCCAGCCAAGTGCTCCCTGGAAGGAAAGGCCCGTTCCCCCTCTTGCTTTTCACTCTCCACTGCCGTCAGTCTTCAGTTCTCCACGCGCACCCCCTCACCCCCCAACCCGCAGCCTGCTGCCTCCTTGTCGCAGATCCCCTGCATTTTATTTCCATCCTAAGGCCGCACAAAACTCTCCTCTCTTCCCCGAGGCTTGTGGGCCCCGCAGTGAGGGCTGGGTGTGCGGAGGGGCCTGAGGAGCAGCTCTGCCCTGGGCCGCCTGCACAAGGCCAGGGGATTCCAGGAGCTTCTTGGGAAAGGAACCTGCCTGCACAGCGAAACGGGCCAGGGGAAGTGGCTTCCCATCAGTGACTCCCAGAGGCCCACGGCCAGCAGGGAAACACCCATCCTACGGGCTATTCCCACCCTCCCCGCCCTGGGCCGGCTGAAGCCAGGCCGAGAGGGAGAAACAGGACAGGCAGGTCCTGGCATGGAAATCCCAGGATACAGGCGGAAGGAAAGATAGTAACAGGGCAAGCAGGATATTTCAAAAGACTGATGTCCCCACCACGGCCTCAGCACAGTCAGGGAGAGGTTCTGCACCGCTGGCTGTCCACACAGAGGAAGTGAGGTGGTGGCCACGACGTGGAGGTGAGCTGTCGGCCACAGCTGGGGAAATGTGCCGTGGTGGGAAGACCACAGACAAGGAACAAGAACAAGCCAGTAACTCTCCCCTCCAGGGCCATGACCCGAGCTCTCTCCTCCCTAGGACTGGCAAGGAAGCCCCTGAGTTTGTTCCTCCACCAGCCGACTCTGGAGATGGAGCCGGGAATGCCCAGGCCTGGGCTGGCTCACCCTCCGCCCACCTGTCCCAGCAGACACACACACAGCACACGGAGGGCAGATTGCTGGCCCCCGTGGACTTCCTGCCAATCACACACCTCTCTTCTCCCATGCCTGTATCCCATGAGGGAAGCAGGAAGTGCTGCAGCGGCACCCCCGGGCCCTCCACCCACGGAAGCTGCTGGCCACTGAAGAAGCGAGGCCGGTGCAGGCCCGGGCCCAGCAGCCTGCTCCTCTGCTGTGCCGGCTGTCGGCTGCACACAGGGTGTGGGGGACAGAGACGGGTCCGGGCCATCCCCTTGGAGCACAGTATATGCTCCACTCGAGGGAAAGGACGCTGAGGGGACACTGAGGGAGGCTCAGGGAACTCTGGGAGAGAGGGCCTTGGCATGAGTCTCACATGGCCGGGAGGCAAGGGTGTGTGAGCGAGCAACTGTGACAGATAGAAAGCCCCCTCCCAGCCCCTCTTGCAGGCTCCAGAACTGTCTCAGCTCCCTCTCCTCCCTCCCCTCCCGCCACCCCACTCCTTCCTTAGCCACAGTCTGCTCTCCTCCTCCCAGCCTAAACATCTTTCCTACCCACCACTCCTCACTCTTCCTTCTCCCCTCACCTTGTGAACAAATGGGCTACATTTGCTGTCACCATTTCCTCACCTCCTGCTCATTCCTCAGCCCACACGATCTGCCTTTTGCTGGAAAATGCTTCTTTCTCTCCTCATTGCCAAACTAAACTACTCCCAGGCCTTCATCGAGCCTCACCCCACCAGGCCTCCAGGCCACTGCTCCTACTGGCCCCTCCGCCTGGATGTCCTTCTGTACTCCACTCGACAATGTGATCCAACCTTCGGGTTGACCCCAAATGGGCCAGATCATCCACAGCGTTTCCCCAGCCCTGAGAGAAGCCCATCTTGACAGAGCTCCCTCCGCACCTGACACACAGGCCCTATTCCATGTTGTCCACCTCTGACAGCACTACTAACAGCAGCAGCCCTTCCATGAGTCTCCACAGGACGGAGGACGTCCTGCTCCTTGTCCTGCAATCCACACGGCTCAGCTATGTCACAGGGCGCATGCCTTTCTGCTACCCAATGCTGGCAACTGCTCGGAGCCAGACTCGGAGGTTAATTGTTTATACATCAGTTTATACATCAGACCACATTCTTTGAGAGAAGCATCATCGTTGGTTCATCTCTGCAGGCCTTCATAAGGGGCCTGGAGCATTGCCAACTCTCAGCCAACATTTATCAGTCTTAGCTGGCTGGAGAGTCCAGAACTGACCTTGGCCCAAACCCTGGCCTGTAAACTAGGGGCTGTTGTGGGATCTGGTGAAGATCTGGGTAGGAAACACTGAGATGAGGCAGATGGATGCCAAGGAAAGCCGTGAATAAAAGGGCTCTTGGGGGCCCGAGGTATGCCCACCTCCAGCGCAGTGGCTCCTCCTCCACTGGGCCTCACCGTCTGCGGTGCAGATAAAGCCCAAAAACCAGTCCCCTCTTGGAAGTGACCTTCTCAAGCTTGCTGTGTTACAACTTGCCATGCACTGGGGTCCACCCCTGTGGTTCTCCTCTCATACTCTGCCCAAGGAGGGAGCAGTTGAGTCCCCTCCCCTGAAGGCCCAGCTACCTCCCAAGGGCAGGAGCACACAGCCTTGCCCGGGTTCAGGTTTTGGGTCCACTGTTGCAAAGAAGACACTATCTGTACCAACAATCGCCAGCATCTAAGGGGTTCGTGTCTGACCACCTGACTGGGGCACACGAAGCCCTGCCCGCCTTCCAGCTCCACATCTCGCTCTGCCTCTCTCCCATGCACACACTTTCCTTTTTACTCCCCGCAGCCCAGCCCAGCCCAGCCCCTGACCCCACACCCCACTGCACTGTGAGGGTCGGCTTGGGGGATCCTCTCTGTGAGCCCCCTCTAGCACAGAACTTGTTTCTGCCTATTTTACCTGCCTGTGTCTTCTCCTAGACGTGAGTTCTCTAAGGCCAAGGGGCTTGTGGGGCTATGGTCCTAGCACCTAGCCACTGCTTGGATCAATCAATATTTGAAAAGTGAAATACCTGTGGAAAGTGCCAGGCTCCACAAAGAGATTTCACTAATAGAAAATCAGTGGGAACAGATTTCTAATCTCTGGCATTTCCACATATTTACACTCATCGATCCTGCCCCCCACCTACCCTGTGGGAGGAATCAGCTCCAAGCTTACACACGAAGGTGGACAGGCCTCTGCTATCACCTATGTTGCCCTGGCGCTAATCCCGGTGGCTCCTGGCACTGTCCCAAGCTAACACAACCTGTTTATCAGGCTCTCACACTCTGTGCCCCCGTCCTCAAGTCAAAGCAGGAAGTCGCAGGGCAAAGAAGCCCAGAGCCCGCCCCTCCCGCCCCTCTGCGTCTGCCTGCAATGCACTCAGGGTGCAGGGCCTCCTCACCGATGAGGGCTTCTTTCAGGCTGGACTCCACAGGCAGGATGTTCTTCTCCACCAGCTCCATGGGGCCAGGCCTCTGTGCAATCTTCTCGTTGAGGTCATCAGCCAGCCTGGCTCTCTTCAGCTTCAGCTGCTTGGCCTGGAGAGAAGGCTCAGCCGAGGTCTCTGCCCGTGGGAGAGAATGGAGTGCAGGAGGATGTAGAAATGGACCTGGGTTTGCCCTGGGAACTCCAGAGCAGTCTCCTTCCCTCTGAGGAAGGAGCAGAGACCATCAGAATGCAAAGCGCATCCCAGGCGGAAAGGGTGGCCCAGCTTCAAGTTTCAGGAGGACAGAAGGGGCCCCTACTGTGGGCGAAGTGTGGCCACACCCAACAGTGGCCACCAGGCCAGAGGGTCCTGAGGTGAACAGAGCTGAGAAGAGCACCAGACAGCAAAGTGACCTTCTCAAGCTTGCTGTGTTACAGGGGCAATTCACTTCCTGCTCTGGGCCTCAGAGTCTTCATGAGCAAAATGTGGGGTTCACCTTAGGAAAGTTCTCTTCCAACCCCAAAGGTAGTTCAAAATAAAAAAAGGAGATTCACACTGCTTTCAGCAGCCATTAGCTTCACCAGAAGGTGGGGAGAAGCTGGAGCCAGGGGGAGGGTGTCTAGGGTGACCTTATACATCACAAGTGCTCAAGGAAATGCTGAGCGAATGAATGGATCAATGAATGAAAAAGAGAAAGCAAACGCATTTGAAAAACAGATCTTAGAGGGGAAAAATGGACATCAAGAGATGACCAGCCCCAGGAGAAAGGGTAAGCAGAAGGCGCTGTGCTCCCAGGAATTCCCGGCTGTTTCAGCGTGCTAAGGCTCTGGCTCACCCACTGCCTACAGAACTGAGAGTGACAAGAAAGGGAAGAAGAAATGCGGGTGCTGAGGCGGTGAACACACAGTGAGAACAAGGGTTTAGAAGCATTGCCATTTAACACACCTTCCAAAATGTGCATCCTGACCAACTCCGATCTCTCTGGCCGGGAACGAATCTTGCGCTTCAGATAGTCCTCTGTCTATAGAAAAAACAACAACACCAAGAAGCTCTCAAATCCAGATCACAAGCTTTGTGGCACGAACAGGACCAAAAAGCAGCGGTGGCTGTTGTCACCTCTGCAGTGTCTCCCCCCCCCCCCTCCCCCCCAGCTCAGTGTGGAGACTGCAGGGTGCTGAGGCCCAGGGCAGCCAGGGAGGACATATCCACTTCCAAGTGCACCTGCCAACGGCACCATCCATCAAGAATATTTGTCAGTCTTGGACTAACGATATATATATATTTTTAAATCTATCACTTTCATTGTTATAAAATTAATATAGTTTCATAAAAAAATAGAAAATTACCAAGCAAAATTACAATAAAACATTTTAATCATCCATTGTAGTATTTTGGGATATTTATTTCTAATCATTCTTCCGCATGGAAGACAAGTTTAATTTTGCAGAGCTGTAATCATGCTGCATATAATTTTATACTATCTTGTTTCAAATAATGTGCATGATCTTATAAGCATTTTCCACTCATTTTGAATGACTACCAAATGGAATACTAATTTTGATACATGATGTCAAAGCTCTAATTCCTTAAAGTCCAATGTAATCATTTCCGCATTTCTGAGACTCCAGGCAAATGAAGCCATTTCTTCAACAGTCCTAAGCCACCCCACTGCCTGGCGCTCATGTTATAATGCATATAACGTGACCCCAGATCTGTCTGACTCCAGAACCGGGCTCTTAACCTCTGCACCAGAAATTTTCAAACCATAGGTCCAGACCATTAGTGGTTGAAGATCAGCAGAGAATGGGATAGGGTCAGTACAGTAGGGTAGAACAGAGGAGAATAAAAACAGAAAAAGTATCAGAGCACACTGCACGTAGGAAAGTGGGTAAAGACCTGGTTCTGTCCTGCCTGGACTCTGACTGGGCAGCCTGTGCCAGCCTGGGTTGGTGCTGAGCTCTCTGTGAGATGGTTTAAAGCGGCTTTGGGCTCTGGATCTATCACACCATATGCAGTGGGCAGAAAAACTGCTCTGGCTGCTGTAGAAGATGCTAGAACAGCTGTCGGACATTGCAGGTCTTCACAGCTATCAGAGCAGGCGTATTTTCTCCCATCCAAGTACTAACCAGGCCCGACCCTGCTTAGCTTCCGAGATCAGACGAGATCGGGCGTGTTCAGGGTGGTATGGCCGTAGACTGAGCAGGCGTATTTTCTAAGCCACCTGAAGTTCTGAGCAGTGACCAAGGCCAAGGCAGAATACAGTACTGATTAAGAAAATATCTGGAGTTCACAGACCAAGGTTGAATCCCAGCTTTGCCACTTGCTAGCTGGACACATTACTTAACCTCTCTTAGCTGAAACTATAAAATTAAAATGAAGGTAAGAACACCTAATTCATAAGAACTGATGTGAGCATAAACAAGAAAACGATATAATTTTACATGAAAAGTACTCAATAAGATAACAGCTGCTCTAATTAGCTCATATTTACTCCCTGCCTGCTTGAGAAGCGTCAGGAAGTGGTGCCAAGCCTTACAAATGGGTTGGGGCACAGGCAATGCCGGTCCTGATCCCCACCCCATATTCTCTAGTGCTCCCAGCTCTACAACAGTGCAGTTTCTGGCTGCTTTGGTTCCCAGTACCCATGACCTCATTCTTCTCATTCTAAGAATTAATCATGATTTTCTTTAGAACATTAAAAAAGTAATTTTAAAGAGCAGGCAGGAGGGAAGTCTTGGAGGTAACCATTTCCGTCTCTGAAAGAGCTGTGAGTCTTGGGGTACCTCAGTCTGTGACCCTCCTTTGGGGAGGTTCTCTTCCTTTGTCTTTTGCGTGAAAGACCAAAGTGAAGGGGTGCGGGTGCGAGGGGGAAGCGTGTTTTGGCGACTTCCCCATCTCCGCCCACACTGGGCAGCAGAATATCCCCCGAGGCCCCTGACGGAACTGAAAGCAGGGGAATAGGCAGCAAGCCAGGTGCAGCGCGGACCGGCTCAGAGGGGCCCAGCTTCAGCTTCCACAGCCTCTAGCGGATACTGGCTGCGGATACTGTATCTCCAGCGGATACGCCCTGGAGAGCGTGGGCAGTGCAGCCACTGACATGGAGGGCTGCCGATGCTGTTCTCACATCCACAAAAGGCTGTGGTGGTTATAAACGGGAAAAGACTAGTGGTCTCCAAAACGACAGGAGAAAGGCTCAGTGAGCACTACATACTCTTAAAGGTGGTAAAGAAGAAAATCATTCTGATCGCGCTCTGAATCATCACGCTAGGAGATGGCGGGTGGAGAGGAAGCAGAAAGGGCAGAGCTTGCTCATTAGAACTGTGAGGACTGGAAGGAACATGAGCGGCAATGCCATGGGTTCTGAAGATGCTCTTCGAGGTGCTCAAGAAGAAGGCATGCCTTACCCTGGCCCGCTCCAAACTCCTTCTCTGTTCGTGAAACGCAGCTGGACTTTTCAAAGCTGTTGGGAGAGGAATTATAAAAGAATTACTTTATTAGGGAAGCATCATGTCTACTGCTACAACTTACCATGGAGAAGGCATCTTGGATTCAAGTTAATTTTAGTAGTACTATTTTTTTAAATAAATATATTTTATTGAGTTTTTACAGAGGAAGAGAGAAGGATAGAGAGCTAGAAATATTGATGAGAGGGAAACATCAATCAGCTGCCTCTTGCACACCCCCTATTGGGGATGTGCCCACAAGCAAGGTACATGCCCTTGACCGGAATCAAACCTGGGACCCTTCTGTCCACGGGCCGACGCTCTATCCACCGAGCCAAACCGGTTTCGGCATTAGTAGTACTATTAACACCAGTTGAAATGAAGAAGAAAAATAGCACACAAGTAAATGTACACCTTTATGGTTCAGCTGTCCCATTAAAATAATTTTGGTTACTTTATTCCTAATAGGAGTCATCACTGGCCTAAGCTTAAGCTCTATAAAGTGCACCCATCAAATATAACTGAAAAATATCCTGGACCCATTAGCTGGACTGTTAGCTGCACAATCCTCACTGATGGGTCAACCTTCACACCCAGCGCCTGGGCCTCACCTTCCTCTCGGGGAGACGGGGACTCAGAAGGGTCAGCGCTGCATGTCGGGTCCACCTGACTTCTACCTCATGAGGAACCTCAAAGGACCAAACTGAATGGGCTGTTAAACAACAGAGACATGTCTGCTTGGTGCCATTTCCTTCTTCATTTCAGCTGATATTAATAGTGCTGCTAAAATTAAACTTGAATTTCATCTCTAAGGACTAAAGGAACTTCACAGTGGTTGTATGTCTGACCCTGGTGCACACACACAACCAGCAACTGACAAGAAGGGCTCTCTGCAGCCCCTGTCAAGGGATCTGCTCTATTCTGGAGCCACCACCACCACCGGGACCACAGCTCTCCACTCAGCAAACAACACTGAGGGTGGGGAGACCCAAACAGGACCCTCTACAAATTCGGCACCATGAAGAGAATTTTGTCAAAAACCAGGCTATGCCGAAGCTGGTTTAGCTCAGTGGTAGAGCGTCGGTCTGCAGACTGAAGGGTCCCAGGTTCGATTCCGGTCAAGGGCATGTACATTGGTTGCAGGCACATCCCCGGTAGGGGGTATGCAAGAGGCAGCTGGTTGATGTTTCTCTCTCATCGACGATTCTAGCTCTCTATCTCTCTCCCTTCCTCTCTGCAAAAAATCAATAAAATATATTTAAAAAAAAAACAAAAAAAAAAAACAGACTATAGTGACAAATGACGAGTGGGGACACCCTGAGGACAAGAGGGGAAAAGGCCTGACTCACTTCATGGAGGGAACACGAGCAATAAGAACATTTTACAAGACAGTGGTCGGTTTCACGCTGCTGCTCTGGAGTTTCAGAACAGCTGCTACACTGTGTGAGGAGATAACTTTTGCCCGGCTGCTGGCTGCGGTAGGAGTGCAGAGTAGGGAGACGCTAAAAGTAGCCAGAGCGTAGATATGCCCCTATCCTGCCTGGGCCTTTGCACTTCCTCCCTCCATCCTAACCCTGGGTCTCAGCAACAGCAGTTCCAGAACAAAGCTCCAATGTACCAGAAGTACTTATTAAAATAATAATAATAAATAAATAATAATAATAAATAAATAATAATAATAATTAAATCTTAGCATTAACACACACACACACACACACACACACACACACACACACACACCTCTATTTCAAAAGGCAAGTTGGGAGACCACCCCATCTTTTAACAGCAGGGGGAGCTAGAGATTTAACAAATGATCTGGCAGGAAAATACAGCACAGGCTGGAGCCCCAACAAACCAGGCTACCCAGCTCTGCTCTGGGAGTTCCTGGCATCTCAGTGGGTAAGTCGACAGCCCTTGTGCCTGTTTCTACTGCGTTAGACTGACTCAACTGCAAAATCCATCTTCAAAGGCCCTGATATGCAGGAATCTGTACTTGGCATGATGGGCCAGCAGGGAAGGCAGCCTTACGCTCTCCAGGAGAGCTTATCATATGGGTAAGACAAAAAGCAGAAGGAATCCAAGAGAAAACTCAGTGTTTGGTCTGCTCCGCCCCACCCCGCCCCATCCACCCCAC
This sequence comes from Pipistrellus hanaki, assembly GCF_964339955.1. NCBI lineage: Eukaryota > Metazoa > Chordata > Mammalia > Chiroptera > Vespertilionidae > Pipistrellus > Pipistrellus hanaki. The sequence continues at coordinate 185,923,290 of NC_140505.1, forward strand.
CCCACCCCGCCCCAGCTTTCTTTCTGCCTCATTTGTCCTCACAGCACTCCTCAGGGCTGACCCTCTCTACAGTAATGACACCTCTCTCTTACTTGTTTATGCTCAGCTCCTACCACAGAGGCTTCATCGGGGCATAGCAGGGGTTTTGTCCATGTCTTTCATTTCTGACAGTATCCTCAGTGCCTAGAGTACCCAGCACACAACTCATTCAATGAATTAATGAATATTCTGTAAGAAATGGATACCAAGCATACACGTGATAGGAAAATTGGAGGATTCTGTGGCACAGCACTAAATTTTCATTGGGACAGCCAGAACTATGGCTGTCATCTGGGTTCAAAACCTCACAGAAGTCCTACAGAAAAATCAAGGTATCAGTGTTCTTGCCCTGAGTTCTACCAATGACAACTGCTGTGACCCCGGTACGACTGGTTTGGGGTCTCATTTTCTTCTCTGTAGAGTGAGAATCTGTCCACCTCCCAGAACTCTTGCAAGAGTCAAACAAGAGAGAGTGCTCAGAAGCAAATGGTGCACTCTCCAACGCCTCGAGGGTGCTACTGTCATCAAACACAGAGTCTGGGTTGAATCATGGGTTCAATTCCCAAACAAGCCAGCTACAGTTTCTGTACCACAGCCCACATTCTGTCTAAAAATCCGGCTGACTTGCTGAATCAACAACCTATGTTGGCTATCCCTAGGGTTGAGGCACAAATCCAACTTCTGAAAAATCAACTCACGAAGCCCAGAATTTGACGGAAGGGAACTGCATCACCTTCACGTACAAGGAAGATGCAGCACTGCTGGGGACAACTGGCTGTGGTGTAGAGACCACATATAACAGCAAGGAAGACACTGATACCTATTGAGCACCTGCCTAAGTTACAGGCACTGTTCTAGATAATTCCTAAAGATTAGGCCTGCTCTAATGCTCCTAAAGAGCCCAGGTGGTAGGTAACATTCCACTTTACAGATGAGAGCGGAAAGGCTAGCAAATGGCAGTTAGGATGACAGCCTTAGTTCTTTCCACTCCTCTGGGTTAGTTTCTTAACTTCTTCAGAACAACAGAGAAGAATGACCCTGTTACAAGCACGTCAAACTTGGGGCCTGCTGGTCGCATGCCTCGCTTATTTGGTTCGTGTTAGCCTTTGAGTTGACATGCTTGCCCTATTAGATGGGGAGGCCAGGAGGCTTCAATTACACAAACTTAGATGTAGGGCTGAGTGCAGGCAAGGTGGAAAGGTCAGTCAGACCACAGCACTGAGCACAAACCAGTGTAAGGAAGGCTCACAAGAAGGGTTCAGAATGACCACAGGCACAGAAAGCCAAGGTTCAGAGCGTGGGTCTTACTGTGGAACTTAAGGGGCAGCCTTCTGCACTGATACCAGCTGAGCTGGGAGGGAAATGAGAAGATGAGAGAACTGAATTCATTAGCTGTTCAGGGCCTGGTTAAGAGAACCAGAAATGAGGACCAAGAAAATAATTCAAGACAATAACCACCATTTTGTAACAATAACACATTATAATTGCATCCTTTTAACCATCTGGCAGTAGAAACCAACTTTCCAGTTTTATGTGCGATAAAACCAACACTGCAGCAAGCTGTGAGGTCATCCATCGAGTGGTGGGCCCAGCCCAGGCCAGTTCTGTCTTCCCTTTCTTTCTTCTCTAAAACGTTTGACAACTGAGCCAGTGCCTCTCAGTCCTTGAACAGCCCACTCACTCTGCGCAGCTCTTCCCGCATTTCTAGCTACTTTCTGACAGCAAGGGCAGCCATTCAGTAACTAACTCTAGCAGTGGAAGGAGCAATGGCCCCTCTTCCTTCCGGACTCTGTCAAGATTCCTGTAAGGCACTTCCCAGGTTTATTGGGACAGACTAGAGCTGGGGCAGCCAGTGACACACTGGGGTGCAGGGTTGAGAGGGCACCCCTATGCATGTCCAGACAGCTTTGTTAAAAGCCACAGCGTGGAGGGTTGAAAGAGAGGGAGGGGGATAAAAAGGTTTATCTTTCTTGCCACAGGAACAAATGACAGTCACCTCAAGCTCCCATGCTAAGGGAATGAGGCACGAGGAAGCCCAGCGGAGCAGGAAATAGGTCATAAACTTCAGGCTTCTGCTGATTGTGGAAAAACCCAAAAGACTTAACGTTAACCCATAAATGTGCCTGACCAGGAGGGCTGCATTCATCTCAGACTTCCATCTCCCTCTGCCTTGCTGGTTTGGTCAGAGGAGCCAGGACACTACTCAGAAATTGCATTTTCCCAGAAAGCGCTGGAAGGCAGACTCTGAAAGAGAAGCCCAGCGCTGTGCACACGTTAAGAGGGACACACAGTTTGCTGCTGGAGGGCAGTTCCTGATCCTTTACCCCCATCTCGGGGAGCTGCTCTGCTGGGACGCTGGCAGGAGTCTGTGTGAACAAAGGGAAGTGAGCAGCGCGTCCTGAAAGGGAACAAACCGAGCTCCCACAGAAGTCAAAAGCACAGAAGTGGCTGAGAGGTGTGGCGTTCTTCATCAGTTTCAGTTCTAGATGTAGGTCCCGCCCCGGCAGGCTAAAAACCACCAATTTATACTCTGTTCCTGCCTCCAGCACCCATTTTCTTTCTCCCTTACACATTTGCTACATTACTTAAATGAGGTCATTGGGAACTAAAAAGAGAGAACTGGTTTCAACTTTCTTTTTAAAGACACACAGTCAGCCCTAGCTGGTATGGCTCTGTGGCTAGAGTGTTGGCCTGCAGACTGAAGGGTCCCAGGTTCGATTCCGGCCAAGGGTACATTCCTGGGTTGTGGGCTCAATCTCCCCCAATAAGGGGCGTGCAGGAGGCAGCCAATCAACGATTCTCTCTCATTAATGTTTCTCTCTATCACCCGCCCTTCTGTTCTCTGAAATCAATCAGTCAATCAATCAATAAATGATAAAAATACACAGTCATCCCTTAGTACCTGTGGTGAAAGATTGTTTCCATGGCCTACCCCGCCCCTGGATACCAAACCCTTATATAAAGTAGTATCTGCATGTAACTGAGGCGATCCTTCCTTATTATACTTTAACTAGAGGCCTGGTGTACGAAATTCAGGCACTCAGGGGGAGGAGGGAGGTCCCTCAACCCGGCCTGTGCCCTCACACAATCCGGGAGCCCTTGGGGGATGTCCATCAGTCAGACATCCTTATCACTGCCGTGGAGGTGGGAGAAACTGTCAGAGTGCACTGACCACGGGGGTGGAGGTGGGGGCAACTCCTAAATTGAGCATCTTCCCCCTGGTGGTCAGTACACATCATAGCGACCATCGTTCCATTGTTTGGTCAATTTGCATATTAGTATTTTATTATATAGGATCATCTCTAGATTACTTATAATACCCAATACAATATAAATGCCATATAAATAGTTACTATACTATATTGTTTAGGGAATAACAAGAGAAAAAAGTCTACCTGTTCTGTACAGACATAACCATCACAGGCCTGACTATATGTACCTATCAGCAACCATGTAACATTTTTTCCTGAACATTTTCAGCCCAGGGTTAGTTGAACTCATGGATGCAGAAGCTGGAGACAGGAAGGACTGACTGCACCGCCACCACTTCCCAGGGTGGTGGCAGTGCAGTGCCTATAGGCTCTGTGGCTTACAATGCAGGAGCACCTCGATCGCTGGTCTTGGTTTAATCTAGCACTGAGTAAGTAGGAACCCTTGAAAACCAAACTATCGTGTTAATTTAGGACAGTAAACAGCACTTTCCCATCACCATCCCAGATTTATTTACACACGAAGACAAATGAAAGTCTAGGATCCAAAAGCAGTTCTAGAAATAAGTCTCAGCAAGGAAGGATAGCAATTAACCATCAAGACTTATTTCCTCATCATTATCATTAAAAGTACTAGGTGATCCCTCAAAGGCAGCTGAGGGTCTGCTGAGGAAAAAAGACAAACAATTACAATACAAGACAAAAGTACAATTGTAGAGGTGATTTAAAGTGCTACCTAGGACAGAAGAGGCAACATTCAGCCTGAGAGAAGTGACCAAGTAGATTTTACAGAGAAAATCCATGTGAATGGGATACAATCTCCACAGGCCGGCAAGGAAGAGAGTCAAGAGGTCACCTGAGGCAGAGGAAGAGCAAAAGCATGAAGGGGAGAAAGCACACAATTCCAAGCATTCTGGCATGGATGGACCTAGAAGTTCATGGGGGCCATGAGGCTGGAAAGGGACGCAGGGACCAGCCCATGAAGAGCTTTAAGGACAGTATTCTGATTCTGGGAGGATGTAGCAGACATGCTTTCCTCTATTCCTCCCACTAAGCACAACTAAACTCTGCACACTGCTTATTAAACAAACAAGCAAGTTCTGAAAGGTGGATAGAAGAAGGCAGACTGGCTAGGGGCCTTGGGGCCCGAACAACAACACAGCGGTGTTTCCTGGATTTCCCGTTGCTTCATACATACCAGACTTGGAGCTGAAAACAGTCAGCAATTGGAAATGCCAATGAAGGTGGACCAAAAAAGCTCTTACGAAACCTGCTCTCACTAGCCAAAAAACTAGGAAAAGGGCAGCCTAGCAAGATGGAAAACTTTTAGACAATAATCGTTCTATGCCAGCCAGACACCAGAAGAAAAAAGAGGGGCCTCAGCCCTACCAGGAAAGGTCAAGTGTGTAGTCCAGCCCTCTCCCCTTGCAGCAAGGCTGTAATGAAGCACCCCAATAGCCCTGCTAGCAGTGTCAGAGGCCAGAACTTCATGGACAGGGTGGGAGTTATTTCTATCTTGATTTTTTGTTGTTGTTGTTAAAAAATAAAACAAGCAGAAACACACCTGATAATTGGCACATATGTGTCACCCCCATGCCTGCATTCACATGCTCTCCTTCCCATGCCCTCTTTTAATTTAGAATTTTTCAAACCTCCAAACATCAAAAGAACCAATAATGAACAGCCCTATAATTGACCTAGACTCACCAATTCCTTTTTAGCGGTATTTGTTTTACCTCTTTCTCATTTGCACACGGGAATGCACACCTTTTGTTATTATTTTCCAAATCACTTGAAAATAAACTGCAGATAATAATCACATTTCATCCCTAAATTCTTCAGTGCCTATTTCCTAAGAATAAAAACATACTCTTTCATAACTACCATTATCATACCTAAGAAAATTAACAATAATTCAATAATATAATCTAATTTACAGTCCACATTTGAATTTCCTCAACTGCCAACAAGATGTCTTTCATAGCTGTTTGAATACCCGCTTCCTCCCCGCTCAAGCTAAGATTTATTCAAGAGTCCCATCCACCACATTTAGTTGTTGTCTCTTTAGTCACAATCTAGAACAGTATTCCTACCTTTTCCATTTTTAATGTCACTGAATTAAGTATGTAAGCCAGTTGTCTTGCAAAAAAGAATGTCCTATATTTTGAGTCTGTTTCCTAAGATTTAGGCTAAACATTTTTGACATGAGGACTACATAGATGATGTGTACTTCCTAACATCAGGAGGCACCTACATCATGTTGTCCAACCACCGATGGTGCTACAAGTTTGGAAGGTGACACCAGAGCATATCACCGTTTGTAATGAATATGTTATTTGTGAACATGTAAAAATCCTGTTCCCTAACCACCATTTACTTAATGGATTTAGCATCTACTGATGATCCCTGCATGAAATCAATTCTTACGGCAGGAACTGCAAAATAATGAGAATTGCATTTTTAAAGATCACTTAGTAGTGATCAAGAGGCCATTTAGAAGAATAAAATGGAATGATTGGGTGAATGGTGCCATTAACACTCCCAGACAAGAGACACAGGATGATGAATTTGGGACAGGGTGGGAGAGACTGTGTTCACTTTGGGGCATTAGTTGATTGTGAGATATCCTATAAAGAGCCTTGGGGCCCAGTGCATGAATTTGTCACCCTAAAAGGAACTGTGGGCCGTGTGGCTGCAGTGGGCACAGGGGTGGCCCATCTTTCTACCCCGTCCGGCTCCTCCCACTGCAGCCCCTGGTCCCATCTGCTGGCAGCACCTCTCCCGCCACTGCCGCTCCCATGTGCTGATGGCACCGGCCCACTCATACCCACTGACAGTGCTGGAGCAATTGGGGCCGATGCCAGCAGCGGGTGCAAGCAGGGCTGACACTGTCAGCAGGTGCAAAAAAGACTGCTGCCCCAATTGCCCCTCAGGAGGAGATGTGAGCGGGGCTGGTGCCAGCAGTGGGTGCAAGTAGCCGCCCCTCACACCGACAGTGCCTGGCGCCGGCAGCAGATATGAGCGACGGCTCTGGCACCAGCAGTGGGTGCGAGCAGGCCAGCACTGGCAACAGGTGCAAGCATGAGGCGGGACCATGTGTGTGGGAGCCAAGAATTTTCAGTAACCACCAGAGGCTCACCCCAATGACAGCAACCAGTGCCCCACTTTGGTCTGGCACCCCCACTCATCTGCTCCACCATCCTGCTGCAGCCGATGCCCGCCATGTTCTGCACACAACCCCTGGTGGTCAGCGCACGTCATAGCGACTGGTTGTTCAGTTGTTCTGCTGTTGGGTCTATTTGCATATTAGGATTTTATATATATAGATATACAAGTGGGGGGGGTGTGTACACAAATTGTGTGTGTGTGTGTGTGTGTGTGTGTGTGTGTGTGATCATCTAGGGATAATGTGACACAATATGTAGGACAGACGACAATACTTCCCAGGCTGAATCTAAGGGAATCCCAGAATTCCCTTAGGTCATCGTGAGAGTCCAGCAGAGGAACCTGAGGCTCACAAAAGCAGGAAAGGCCAGACAAAGAGTAAGCATAAAGAAAGAGTGTAGGAAGAAAAAGAGATGCTAATAGTGGGCGGGCAGACTAAATAAGGCTTGCTAAGTGTCCAGAAGATTACTTATACTAAGGACATGGCTAGTGGGCACAGAGCTATGCAAGTGGGTTGGTGGAGGCAGAAACTAACCATAACAGGTTGGGAGTAGGAGGTGAGGAAGTGGAGTCCGGAGGTGTATGTCCCTGAGAGCTTAAGTTGTACTAACAGTTAATTACTCACTCTCCCAATAAGTATTTACTGAGAGCCCATATGTTTCAGACTCTGTTTTGGTGCTGGGATACCCATGTTCTTGTGGAGCTTACACTCCAGTATAAAACAAAGATACAACACAGTAGTAGGTGATACATACTATGATGAAATATAAAGCAGGCTATGGTGACAGAGAGTGGGAGCAATTCATATGGAGTGGTCAGGAAAGTCTTTCTGATGTGACATCTGACAGTGGCCTGGAGGAAGGGAGTGCGTCCTGCAACCACTTGGGGAAGAGCCGCCCAGGGAAGGAAAACAGGAGGGCCCTGAGTGGGAAACTGCCTGAGTGACAGAGGAACATGGAGGCCAGAGGGGCAGAGCACAGTGAACAAAGGAAGAGTGGGAGGAGATGAGGGGTGGCCACACAGGGCCCTGTAGTACTCTGCTCCCAAGTAGTACTAGAGGAAGTAAAATTCCAGCATAAAGTAGGGTAGTGCCCATCAACCTTACTACTGATAAAGAGATTTGTAAATTGTTTTCTTGCCCCGCCCCCATGGTTGCCTAGGGTGTTGGGAATTACCTTACTTGAGCTGTTATTTTCCATGTTATATAATGGAGAACTGACTTGAGATCACATCCTCATCAGCTGCAGAACGAAGACTAGACTATGGTTCTTCTGATTTCAAAATTCAGACCTTTTACTTATGCATATTGCAGCATAAGGGAGGAAGGAAGAGGGGGAGGGTGGTGGTGGGTTGGAAAAGAGATGAGTCCCTGATTTTTTCCCTCCAAATGTGATGGTTACCAAAACAAAACAAAGAAACACCTCCAAGTGATTTTAATCTGGTTTTTCACATTTTGCTTTCTTTCCCTGTTATTCCTCTGGAAAGAAATGCTGCCTTGTCCTTTTCTTTAATGTTGGCAATGGAACAGAAGGAAGGACTTAAGCAAAAGTCAAGGGACCCACATCCTCCCACTCCTTTTTCCCTCCAGCCTCTCTTGAAGGACACAGCAGAAGAGGGAGTCGCTGAATAATCAAACTCCTTCCAAAGTTAACTGAGTCTTTTGCCACATCGCTTGGCCCTAGCTCAGAAGTTTGTCACACTGCTCCAGGCAGTTTGTTAACTCTGCCAAACTGACCACTGACCACTAACATGATACAAGGCCATAAAAAAGGCAGGCTTTTACCAGCACTGGAGACAGGGGTTCATAAGTTCTCTATATTCAATCCTATATAATAAAACCCTAATATGCAAATCGACCGAACAGCAGAATGACAGGTAGAATGACCAGTCACTATGATGCACACTAATCACAAGAGGGCAGACGGTCAATACAGGAAATGACCAGTGGTGATCAGTGTGCTCCCACAGGGGGAGTGCCACTCAGCCAGAAGCTGGCGAGCACAGTGGCAGTGGCAGTGGCAGGAGTCTCTCCCGCTTCCGTGGAAGCACTAAGGAGCAGCAAGCTGAGCAGTAAGGAGCAGCGAGCAGGCAGGCAGTAAGAGCGAGGGATCCTGGACTGTGAGAAGTATCCCAGACTGCGAGAAGGATGTCCGCCTGCCGGCTTAGGCCTGATTTCAAATTTCAGGACATCCCCCGAGGGGTCACAAACTGCTGAGGCATCCCCCTTCTATCCCCTTCCAGCGCACAAATTTCATGCACCAGGACTCTAGTCATTTTAAATGATGCAGCCTTCACTGTTTTAGAAATTTGTCATCAACTCTTGACTTATGTGGACAGGGCCATCCTCTACTTCAGAACTTCTGGGAGAAGAGAATAACAGTAGTCTAGACATCAGTAAAAATGAAATGGGACCAAGCAACCCTTGGTCCAGTGTTTCTCCAAGTGTAGTTCAAGAACCATCTGCATTAGAATGTCTCTGGAGTGCTGATTCCTGGGCTTCAAGAATTTTAATCTTGCCCTAGCTGGTTTGGCTCCGTGGATAAAGTTTTCAGGAGGCAACCACTTTTCTCACATTGAGGTTTCTTTCTCTGTCTTTTCCCTCTCCCTTCCACCCTCTAAAAATCATTGGATAAATATCCTTGAGTGAGGATTTAAAAAAATTAGTTTTTTAAATCTTTAGTAAGATCTCTGAGAATTCTGATGCCACCAAAAATTAAAAAGCCATTGTTTTCCTAGTCCAAAATGCAGAGGTAAGGTGACACTGCTGATGATAAACTAAAGACCTTTATTTGCTCATTCTCTACCACCAGAGGCAAAGTGACTAAAAAATACCTTTCTCAACAGCTTAACTCAAAATGTCAACTCTGGCCTGCAAAGGTGCTCTTAAATTGGAAAACAGTTTAATCTCCTGAGCCCCTTTTCAGGATCAGTGCTCTGAGTTGCAAAGCGTTTGTTTCTAAGAGTCAATGGGTCAAAGCTTTTTGCCCTTTTCCTTGCAGGGGCCTGATTCAGCAGGGCTGGATTCCACATGCTGCAGTTAGAATGAAGGGCATGACAGTCGCAATCGGTGGAAGGTAGCACAGAAACGTAGTCCTCGGTGTTAGCACACGGCAAGTGAGGAGCAGAGTTCACTTTTGCCAGGACAGGAAGTGGGGAGAGTCACTTACCCGCTGAGCAATGAAGCACAGAGGTGGGCTGTGTCACTGGTGTGTAAGGGTCTAGACTATTGCCATTATGTAGATGATTTATCTTAGGATTCCACATGCAGGCATGGCAGATCTTCTTAACCTGGGATGCGCTGTACCAGCTGTAGAGTACCCGTGAACCCCTAGAAACTGTGTGCTAAATTTGGGGTACTTGCTTGGGCAGTGTCTGGTGAGAGGTTGTGTAAAATTTTCCAAGGAGCAATAATGGCACAAAAGAAATCAAGAGCCTCTGATTTAACTAAGGGTCATTATGACAGATGTGGAAATATGCATGCATGCCTGGGGCCTTTAAGCCTCACAACCAGCAGACAAGAGCAGCAGCAGCACCTCAGAAGCAATTGTTTAGAGGACTTAAAAATGACTACCAACTTTCACCTAACCTCACCAACGAAGGGTCCTGATTTGATGCTATTTTCAAAGTTGAAATTTTGGTGAAAGTACAGCAGCCTACCCTCATAAAATTCTCATGTCATTAAGAACCATTAAGCTATGGTCTTCAGTAATTAGCATGCAATTTGGAGCCAGAAACTTGGGTGAGATCTGCCTGTATTTAGTGGCGGTGTGACCCAGGGCAAGTCGCACAACCCCTCTGAGCCTCAGTATTCTCATCCACAAAATGGCAATTATACAAACTACTCTGATGACTTAGCATAAAATAAAGTGAAAATACTTTGCTAGAAGTTCTGTTAAGCTTGAGGCATTGTTATAGTTTTAATTTTTTTCCTCTCTGCCATTCTTCTTTTGAAGAAAACAGTATGTGTAGAGTCAAATGATGAAAGCTAAATAGGCTTGACTTCCATTTTTTTGTTTGTTTTGTTTTACTGTTTTTAGCTGTCATACCAAAATGCCTACAAAAATATCCTGCAACAAAGACCATTAACCAAACAGTTGTGTCAACATTTCCAAATACTGGCCATGACAATGAGAACCAGAAGTAAGTTCATGTGATCAAAGAGAGCTTGGGAGGTGGAGTGTGAGGAAGGGACCACACATTCTGAGACAAGCAAGGATCCAACAGTCAGAAAACATGCTTCAGACACATCCTGTTTTGGTTCTCAGACTTGCCACCACCCTGTTTTGGCACCAGGGCTGCCACTGCCACCCAAATCAGCAGGAAAGCCAAGTACCAAGAATGAATGTAAAAAGTAGAGACTCAAGGATGCTAAATCTTTACCTTCCCAGAAGCGCAAGCTGTTCTAGTCTCACACCCCTGACTCACTGACGGTGAAAGAGACTCCAGGCTGGGAGAAAAGATCAGTGCACAATCTTGTATAGCATGAATATCAACAGGTACAGTGAATTCCAAAGTATCAGGGCCCAAATATTTTGAACCTGACTTCCAATCTTCTCTTCGACATATATGCCAGCCCTATTAATACCTGCTTTTCAGACCATTGCCCAGTGTAATGTTCCAGATCAATCGTGATCCCAGTATGCACACACACAAGTTAGAACATGCTGAGAGAGAAGAAAGGAGAGAGAGATAGAAAGGAAGGAGGGATAGACAGACACACAGACACAGACATCAATGTGAGAAAGAAACATCAATCAGTTGCCTTCCATACATTCCCCACATGGGGATCAAACCCCAACCCAGGTATGTGCCCTGACTGGGAACTGAAGGACAACCTTTCAGTGCACAGGACGACGCTCAACCAACTAAGCCACTCCAGCCGGTTCCCCTCTTTCTAAAGCCCTGTAATCAATATGCCTAAATCATCTGTTAAGACACAAGATCCAAATCACCTTGCTCTTCTGCAAATAACATCCCACTAAATTGAAGAATTTTATTATTTTTTAATCCTCATCCAAAGGTATTTTTCCATTGATTTTTTAAAATATATTTTATTGATTTTTTTACAGAGAGGAAGAGAGAGGGATAGAGAGTCAGAAACATCAATGAGAGAGAAACATCGATCAGCTGCCTCCTGCACACTCCCCACTGGGGATGTGCCTGCAACCAAGGTAGATGCCCTTGACCAGAATCGAACCTGGCCGATGCTCTATCTACTGAGCCAAACCACTTTTGGCCCATTAATTTTTAGAGCGAACAGAAGAGAGGGGGAAAGAGAGAGAGAAATATCGATGTGAGAGAAACACATCAATTTGTTGCCTCTTGCATGTGCCCTAACCAGGGCCCGAGCTGGGGAGGAGCCTGCAACCAATCTACGGGCCCTTGACTGGAATTGAACTCATGACCCCTTGTTCTACAAGCCGGTGCTCTATCCACTGAGCCAAACCAGCTAAGGTTAAGCTGAAGAATTTTAACAACCCTGTCATATTTCTATCAGGGCTCCATCTGGGGTGTATAATGAGTTAGGATTTAAATTGTTTAGTAAAATCAGTGAGTACCTTGGTTCCCCGAAAATAAGAGTGTCTTATATTAATTTTTTCTCCCAAAGTTGCGCTAGGTCTTATTTTCAGGGGATGTCTTATCTTTTCATGCGCTAGGTCTTATTTTCAGAGGATGTCTTATTTTCGGGGAAACACGGTAGTTTCGACAAGTGACTATAAATTCCTTTACTTCATTTACTAGCATGAAAAGAAGCCTTAGATATCTCAGACATTTCCAAAACTAATAATTAAGTGAAACTGAATACCTACCATACCTTTTAGACCACATGTGTCAAACACAAGGCCCGCGGGCCAAATCCAGCCCGCCAGGCCTTGCAATGTGGCCTGCACCGCGCTGTCATCACTGCACTCCGCTGTCAGTTTATGACATTGTCAGTTTATGACTGTTCAGTAAACCATTCGGCCCGCGATTTAGGCTGGATTTTAGATTTTGGCCCCTTCTCTGATTGAGTTCGACACCCCTATTTTAGACATTCAATTATATCAAGAACTCATATAAAAAAATAAAAAAAAAAACTATTTTCGAGGGCTTATTCCACAGAGCTCCCTGTTGGACCCTTCTTTGTACTAAACAATGAAGATGCTCAGAATGTGAACATGCAAACTCACTCAAGAGTCCTATTTTAGGATTTGTTAGCCACTGGACAAGGAGGAGGTTCTATCCTAGTCACTGACCACGGAGGTAGGATACCCTACAACAGCAGGAAGAGAGGAAGGATGATGACATCGATCAGAAATGCTTGGGATTGATGTAACCAGCTGCTGTCCCCTGAGATAAAAGAGAAGATTTCTGAGGTCACATGCCTAACACAATTTTCTCTCAGCTTCAAGTCTAGGGAACAGGTTATCCACAATTCTAGAACACATGTTTTACAATGTCATTTAAACTTGAAGTCAACTCCAGTTAAATAATCACTTTCCTGTGCTCATTTACATAATCTAAATGACGTAGGATTCTTTGCTTCTTAAAAAAATAAAAAAGTTATAATACAACACCTGAAACCAATATAATGTTATATGTCAATTACATTTCAATTGAAACAAAAGCAAAAAAGGAAATTTTTAAAAATATATATATTTTATTGATTTTTACAGAGAGAGCCAGAGAGGCAGAAACACTGATCAGCTGCCTCCTGCACACTTCCTATTGGGGATGTGCCCACAATCAAGGTACATGCTCTTAACTGAAATCAAACCTGGGACCTTTCAGTCCACAGGCCGACGCTCTATCCACTGAGCCAAACTAGTTAGGGCGAAACGAGTTCTTTCATCCAAAGATACCTGTGTACCTAAAGGAGCCAAATGGATGACACTAATGTGTGAGTGAGGCTCTGAAAGAAGCATGAGCCTGAGAGCACTGCCCGGAAGGGAGCAGTGAGCCAATTGCAGAGCTTGGGGGACGCCTTTTCTGAGTTCCAGGGTCAGCAGTGCAGAGACCACCACGCAGTGCTTCTTGCAGCTCCCAGTGGACTGGAGCCAATGGGAAATGATCACAGCCCAGATGAGGATCTGCTCCCACAGCCCAGATGAGGATCTGCTCCTTGAAGCCTACAATTTTGTCATCTTAAATCTTAAGTTGTTGTTTTTTAAAGGGCAACTAAGCCTTAAACCAGACCATCTCATCTGCTCTGGAATCACTACTATGTCCCACTGATGAACATTTTTGTCTCTTGGCAAGTTGCCCAGAAACAACAAGCAAATAAAAACCATTATTTCTAATCCAGCCACTTGTTAGTTTTAAGAGTTTAAAAAAGAAGCATCCACTACCACAGAGGGGGCATGCAAATAAAATGAGTCCTGTTCATAAAGGATCAAAAAGGGAACAATTTTAACAGAACCATATTGATTAATGGTTCTGTGATTCTTGACAATTTTCAGTAATTGTTTTTAATTCCACAAGTAGGGAGAAAAGTAGAATTAAGGAGGATTTGGTTTATTGAAAATAGTTCCTGTTCCCAAACACTAGTTTTGACAGAAATTAATGATATATGTATATGTATATGTATATGTGTGTGTGTGTGTGTGTGTGTGTGTGTGTGTGTGTGTGTATTAAAAGCTGCTTTCAGATTCACAAGATGGTAGATCAAAGCTAATGCTCCTCTCCTGGTTTGCCGAGAATAGCAATGCCTGTATTTCAAAAGCATGAGCATGTCATCTCGTATATCTCCAAACCAATTCTGTGGAGCAGGGGTCTTCAAACTATGGCCCGCGGGCCACATGCGGCCCGCAGAGGAGTCTGATCCGGCCCGCCAGGTTTTTTGGGCAGTGAGCGCAGCCGAGGTGTTACAGTAGGAATTAGTAGTTCATATAGTCCGGCCCTCCAGCTCTCTGAGGGACCGTGATCTGGCCCCCACTTTAAAAAGTTTGAGGACCCCTGCAGTGTGGAGTATGTAAGACAGGCATTATTATTCCCATTTTATAAGAGTTGAAGTTGAGTTCAAAAGAGTTAACTGAGTTGCCCAAAGTCACCTTGTTCCTAAGTGGTAAAGTCTAAAACTCTACTGTCTAATAAAATAGCCACCAACCACCTGTGGCTATTTACATTTAAATTAATTAGGATTAAATTAAGTTTAAAAATCCAGCTCCTCACTCAAGCTAATCTCATTTCAAGTGTTCAACAGCACATGTGCCTAATGTTACAGAATATTTCTATCATTTCTGAGAGTGATATTGGGCAGGGCTGGTCTAGAAGCTAGTTCTTCCAAATTCTTTTTTTCCTTTTAGAAAAATATATTTTATTGATTTTTTACAGAGAGGAAGGGAGAGGGATAGAGAGCCAGAAACATCGATGTGAGAGAAACATCGACCAGCCGCCTCCCACACACCTCCCATTGGGGATGTGCCCGCAACCAATGTACATGCCCTTGACCGGAATGGAACCTGGAACCCTTCAGTCCACAGACCGACGCTCTATCCACTGAGCCAAACTGATCTCAGCAAGTTCTTCCAAATTCATGGAAACTTGGGTAAGGTGACCAGATTGTCCCGCTTTTGGCGGGACAGTCCAGATTTCTAACAATTTTTCCCGCGTCCCTTGGCGTTTTAAAAAAGTCCCGATTTTTGGAAAGAATTTTTCCAATCTTTCCAAAAATTGGGACTTTTTTTTTTTTAAATATATGTTATTGATTTTTTACAGAGAGGAAGAGAGAGGGATAGAGAGTTAGAAACATCGATGAGAGAGAATCATCGATCAGCTGCCTCTTGCACACCCCCTACTGGGGATGTGCCCGCAACCAAGGTACATGCCCTTGACCGGAATCGAACCCGGGACCCTTGAGTCCGCAGGCCGACGCTCTATCCACTGAGCCAAACCGGTTTCAGCCAAAAATTGGGACTTTTTAAAACACCGTGGGACGCGGGGAAAATTGTTAGAAATCTGGACTGTCCTGCCAAAAGCGGGACGATCTGGTCACTGGGGGACTAAATCACATGGCATCCCAGTGCTTAATAAAAAAGTGGACTGAAAGTGATAGTCTCTTTCTCATTACAAGAAACTGAAACTTTAGGAGGTTGTTTTATCTTCTTAAGGATTATAAAAACAAATTAGTTTTTAAAATTTTTAAACTGATTTTAGAAAGGGAGGAAAAGGAGAAGGGGGGAGCAAGGGAGGGGAGCATCAATGTGAGAGAGACACATTGATCGGTTGCCTCCCCTATGCACCCCAATCAGGGATCAAACCAGCAACATAGGTTTGTGCCCTGACCCAGAATCAAACCTACAAACTTCCAGTGCATGGGACGACACTCCAACTATCTGAGCCACATTGGCCAAGGCAGAAATTCATTTTAAAAGATATTTACAAAAATTCATTTGATCCATATGTACTCAGGAAGGAAAATCTTGAAACTCAGTTATATATTTGGTGAAGAATAAGTAATAATTTCTCCAAGTTATAAACAATAAAAACATTAAGAAGAATTTTAGATTCAGAGAAAAAAGGATCAATCATAGCAATCAAACTTGTTACTTCCAGCCATTAAATAACCTCTTTCAGGGATTAGAATAAACTTTTTTTGGTGCACAGAATACCACAGTCAGATGGATAGGAGATTTTCAGCTAACCCTCAGGTCCAGTAAAATCACAGCTTAGATTGGCCATAAGTGCAACTGGGCCACATAGTCTCTGTGAAGACCACTTAGCTCACACTGACAGCTGAAGTATGACAAAGAGATCGGACTGTAGAACTAAAGGGTTAGGGAGTGAAGACGTGGCAAAGTTTATTAAGAAAGAACTGCAAGAACTCATGACATGAAGCCACTGTTTTCAGCTTCAATGTAAGGTACATGGGGCCAACTTGTAGACCCATGAACCAGTCACAAGCTGGCCAATTTCACTTAGAAACTTGTCTGAGCACCTTTCAGGGCAAGGTACTTTGTGAAGCCTGTGGATTGACACTAACTGGCTGTCCCCTGAGTTGTGTTGCCCTCGGACACTTTAGATTCTCCCAACATTCAGAGAAAAATGTTACTAATGACCCTGGCTAGGTGCACAGAAACACCATTTAAAATGAAAAACAACCAACAACAAAACAAAAAAAACAAGCTCACTCAAGAACTAGAGCAAGGTCCTTAGAGAATCTGTAAGACAAAAATAATCATTTCTTCATGTACTTTTCTCAGAGATTCACAACAGAGTAACAAAAGGTAGAGGAGGAAGAGACAAACCATTGTCTTCTCTCACAACCAGAAAAATTACAGGAGACTTTTCTCAGTTGTCTGGGTCAGAACTTCCATGTTTTCCTTTAAAAGGTTATTCCTTTACAGCAGCTTTCATTGCCAGACATTTTTCTTAATTTTCACCTTAACCTTATGATCTTGTGCACCTTTAAATGTCAGAGAGAAAGGCTGTGGGGGATGCTTTGTTTGAGAACAGAGTGTACCACACAAGACCCATCTCTTCTATGAGTCTTCACTCTGAATACAGAAGCATTCCTGATCTTAATCTTTGGATTTAAACACCAGCTTCCTGCCTGTGCCATTTCTCCTCTCCCTCAAGATATGCAGAGCTTCAGACATCATTAAAGAAAGCTTAGGGCCTGGAATATGTAATCCTTTGCTATCTGGCACTCTGTATTTGGTAGGGTTTAAGTGGTGTTAAATGAAACATATGTTTACACGATGAGAATGAAGGATTCTGGGAAGCGATCCTGTTTAAAAATACATCAGAAATCAACTGCTATACCCATAGTTTGGATGCCATGAACAGAGCTTATCAAGCAGCAGAGAGAAATGTGTCAGAATTGAGAGATTCTTTAATCCCCTGAACTTTGTGGAAAGGCCATATCCCAACTTTGAATGATATGTATGAGAAGCATGGCCAATCCTGAAGGCAAGAGAGCCACTGGAGACATTTTATCCTACAGACGTGATGGAACTGAGAGCCAGTCTACATGGGAACTGTGCACAAGTTTTCTGGGAGATGAGGTGGGTGGGTTTTTCTTCCCAGAACTAGAAAAAAACACACACAGTGGGATGAGAAAAACTTGATAAAAGATATGAACACATAAATGATGAGGGGCAGAATATAGCCCTGACTACACTGCTCCTTTCCCCCAGCTTGAGGGCCCTACCCACTTCCTAATTTGTAAAACCAAGGTAAACATAAAGGCACTTTCCAGAAACTCCTCGGGCCAGCAAGATGGGAATGGACATGAGCACTTCAAATCAAATGTTACTTTTTCAGGGTTCCAAGTCTCCAATAATCAACAACTTTCTGGTTATTTACAGTTTGCCCCAGTGCTGCTCATACTTGCTTTGAAAGACTGGAGACCTTGGTGGAAGGTGGCACATGATGCTGTGTGGGAGGTGGAAGATGTTGGAGATTACAACAGGAATTAAGGTAGCAGGTGCAGGGTTGTGGTGAGGAAGCAGGGATACTCACAGTGTGTGTGTGTGTGGGGGGGGGGGGGGACACGCACGCTAGCAAACAGTGAGCCTCTTCTTTGGGAACTCAGGACCCTATCTTGTATAACCAGGTATGTAGATGAGCAGGCTATTTCATACCGGAAGCTATTCCCAGGCCTCAACATTCTCTCTCAGAAGCGTTGGCTACCTACTTCCTTCCCTAGAAAAGCTGAAAACCAAGACTGTGCCCACAGCTGACGGTGGCTCTTTCTATGAGGGAAGATGCAGTATTCCCACAGAAGCAGGTCATTTCTATTCCTATGGGAAGGACAACTATCCTCACTTCACAGATACAGAGAATAACCCCAAGTAAACAATTAGATACTCAGAACATTTTTGAACCTAGCCTCCTGACAGAACTGGAGTGTTGTTTCAAATTCCATGTCTCCATGTCCAGAAATTCAACAAGTCTGCAACAGAGTAGTATCAGCCCCCCACCCCCCTCTCTCACCATACTTTACAACTGTGTGCCTTCACCCATTTGTTCATTTGGTGCCAGGCATTAGGTACAGGAATATAAATAAGACACTTTCTCAAGGAGCTCACAGTCTAGTTGGAGAAACAAACACATAAGCAGATAACTGTAATAACTGAAGCATGATTAGTCCTAAGCAGAGACCACATTCAATGAATCCTATTAAACAATGATCTCCAGTAGCCCTGGGTAGCAAATAAAAGACAGGAAGAAGACTGCAGGGCACCTCTGCATGGCTTTTAGATGTTGAACATATTATACAGATTCTGAGACGTAGCAGTATGCTCTCAGACCTAGTACTGTAATTACAGTCAACATCACTGATCAGCGAAGAATTGTTCCTTATATTGTATTACGGGTAAGTTTTAGCTACCCAAATAAACAATTAAATGTCTTGAGGGCAGGTACCATGACATATTTCTTTAATCTCTATAGCAGAGGTCGCCAGTCTTTCAGACCTCACGGACCACCAGTGGTCTGCGGACCACCGGTGGGTTGGCGACCGCTGCTCTATAGCACCTAAGACTACCCTGGGCACAAAGTAGCTGCTAAACACTGATGTTCTTGGTGCATGCAACAAGGAGATGAGACTCTTGGTAACTTGTTCCTCTACAAAGGTTTGTAGATTGGCAGATGTGGAAGGTTCTATAAAGGACAACACTGCCCTACCTCATCCCATTACTGTCCTCTGCACAAGCCATCTGCTCTATCTGGCACATTAAGGGTTGGGGGAAGGGAATCCTTTTTTTCGGGAGGGCCAGAAAAAAAGACAGTATAATGTGGGTAAATGGCTTGGTAGTTCATTGCAATAAACAAAATGACGAATTTGACACTAAAGTCCCCTGGCTGATGCTTAGGATAGAAATAGAGCCCAGATTCCTTACACTTGTCACATTAATTCTAGCTTTCAGAAATGGACCTGCCATTATAATGACATAAATTAAACCCCACCCTCACTTGCTTAAGAGCCTTCATGGCTTCCCATTGTATTTAAAATAAAATCCACCTCCTCTGTGTGGTTGGTAAGGCCCTCATTCTGGTCTTGTTCACCTTACCAATCTTAACTGGCCTTGCTCTCCTCTCACTTACCAGGCCCCAGCCACAACAGCTTCCTTGAGGTTTTCAATATGCCAGGCCCTTTCCTGTACTAGGCCCTTAGACCTGCTTTTCCTTCTCCCCAGGCCCTCTGCCTGCTCTTAAATGGCTAACTCCATCTCATCCTTCAGATCTCAGCTCAAATATTTCCTATTCAGAGAGGGCTTTCTTGACCATCTTATCCAAAATGACACCACCTCATTTCTTTTGCTTATTAACATACCAACCAGTTAATTTACTTCATAGCACTTCCCATACTCTGAAACTATCTTGTTTGGCTCCTTGTTAATTACCAGTATTCTTCTAAATAAAAAACTCCCGAGACCAGGAGCTGGATTTATCTTGCTAATCAGCAGGCATACACTAGGCACTCAAATATTTTGAGTGAATGAATGAATAAGAATTAGGAAAATACAGTGGCAGTAGGTGAGCAGGCACTGAATTAATGTGAAAAATATCAGTTTTCCTACTGTGAAGCTAGGAATTGTTGTCTGACATTTTATTTTATTTTACTAGGGTATATTCAAGGAGCAATAACATACAAAGAAAAATGAAAGGAGAGTCTAAGCCCACTGTTGACTTAAAGAGAAATGTCAAAAAGAGCAAAATCTAAAATAAAAAAAAATTAGAACAAAATCTTGCTGGTTCTAGCTTCCACTCAGTTTGTAATGAATATTATTACTGTTAGAAGCAAGTTTTACTATTCTTCTAACAGATTCCAAAGTTGGTTTCATTTCTCCCTGAGTAATGCAGTTCTGGCCCCGCTCTGCAACAAGCCATCTAAGTCTCATTCAAGCACATCCACACACAGGCCAGCCTAGCAGACCCGAGAATCTCACTCCAAAAAAACCAAAACACTCTTGTTGTTTCAAAACACCAGGCAGAAAAGTCTGAACACAAAGCAAATCATTTGAGCGAAGTAGGTTCTTCCTCACAATAATTCAGCTCAAGATCTGCTCCTCCAATAAAGGGAAGTGTTACAGGGCGTGTAAGTGTAACCCTTTCAAAGGTGCATTCAAAAGCTAATGCTGACACCATCAAAACTACTGCTGTTGGTCTCACTGAACTCAATCAATTAGGGCAGTTACCTTCACTCTTAGCGATGCAAGTCCTGAACTTGGAAAAACACAAGCAAGAAAAGTGAAAGATGAAACCTGTTGCCCCTGTTTTCTGCTGGGTGCCGCTTGTGGCATGCTGGGCACACACAATTATGTCCTAAAAGCAGCTCAATCAAACGCTGAAAGAGAGAGTACTTACGAGGCATGATCCCTTGGCTCACCAGCTCTTCCCGTGTCCGCCGCTGCTGGAGCTTCAACTGCAGCACTGCAGGGCAGCAAAGAGAGAGAAGAGATGAAGGCTCAGTAGGGCATTCCACCACAAAAGACACATTTTCAAATGCAAAGAAAGTCTCCAAACAGAAGGGTGTAGTGTAAAAGAAGGATCCCCTTGAATTGTGACTGTAATTGCAGAAGTGGCCTGATACAGCAGGGTTTCCGTATTCTGCTGTGGGCGGCGAGAGGAAGTTGCAAAGGGTCTTGCAGGGCGATAACAATCCACAAAGTACCAAACTCTTGCTCAAAACCTCCTACAACACTGTCCTCTCAAGGTTGAAAACACACGCAAATGCTTAACGCAAAGACAATATGAGGACCTCTACCCAGCAGAAAAAGCTTCCTGGATATTCTACACTTTCTTCCCGGTAGCAAATGTTTACCACCATAAATAAAGTGAATGATACAGTTATTCACACAGATCAGGAAGTATTGGTAAGATCTTTTCATCTAAAAATCATACCTATTTTCACCAGAAAATATTTTACCATTAATATAACTATTTTCTTCCTATTCACTTAGAGCATTTTCTGTTGAGGTGAAACACCAACCAACTAGATTAGTGGTCGGCAAACTGCAGCTCGAGAGCCACATGCAGCTCTTTGGCCCCTTCAGTGTGGCTCTTCCACAAAATACCACATGCAGGCGCACACGTACAGTGCAATTGAAACTTCGTGGCCCATGCGCAGAAGTTGGTTTTCGGCTCTCAAAAGAAATTTCAGTGTTGTCCTGTTGATATTTGGCTCTGTTGACTAATGAGTTTGCCGACCACTGAACTAGATGATTAAAAGCACAGAGGCTATGGGAGGGTGACAGGTGTTTCTCCTATTTCCATTTTGGAAACACCACTTAATTGGACAACTTATTAGGAATTTTTTTAAACTTAAAACTCAGTGATCTATATTTCAAATGCCAATGAAACCTAAAGGGCATTATCACTGCACACCATGCAGAATGATGATGCATGTCATGGCCTGGATTCAGAGGCTAGTGAGAAAATGTTCAAACATTTCACAGAAGGGTCCCATGGGCCAAGAACAGTACCCTTACATGATAATTCTTTGATTTATAAGGTCCCTGCAAGTCACATGGAGAGGGACCTGCCTCTATTAGGAACCATATTACCCTAATATCTGTCTTTTCCATCCATAGAGCCCTTTTTAAGGCCTTCAACATTCATAACTAGGCTTCTGACTAGATCTCAAATCTAGCAAGCCCAAAGTAGAACTTGTCTTTCTCCCAAAACCCTAATCCACTTCTATTCTTTTTCTCTTTAATGGTATCACCATCATTCCTAGTACTAGTATTAAAATTTCTGAGCTACTTCATCTCCTTCCCCTCCGCAACTCTATTTTATAAAGTTGATTGCACTGTTTTTCTCTTGTTACAGTATTAGCTCACTGGCTTGTGTCCTTCCTTGTGCTGTGTGTCTTCCTTCTAAGTCACCCCAATGAAGGTTGTCCAATTTACTCTTAGGTACCATGCACTTTTCCAACTCCTTATTCACTTCACCTGAAAAGGTCTACCCTCTTCACCTGACTTCCCAACTCCTTCCCCAGCATTCAGAATTAGCCTAAACCTACTGTGAGCTTCTTTTTATTTGACATAAAAGATATAGTAATATTTTGCCCTGTATAATTACCCTTTGAATATATTTTCTCACTCTTGCCAGTTTATACACTCAGGAAATATATCTTATTAATGTAGTATGCCTCCCCCCCAATAGCACTTGATACACTGTAGGCATTTAATAATTGTTTCTTAAATTGAACTGAATCTCAAAATGATGATACATACAGTCTAAGAAATCTAATCAAGAGGTTATAGCTATAATTATATGTATTTTTTCTTTTTTCTTTTATAAATTAACACTGTTAAAAGCAAAGCCTTGTAGAATAAAATAGGTATAAACAGCAATAGCCACTCTAGTAGCTAATATTTACAGGCTATATGTTCTGTGCCAGACACTGTTCAATGTACTTTCATGTTTTAACTCGTTTACTCTTCAAAACCCCCTATGGCAAGAAGAATATTATTAATCCTATTTTACAGAAAGGAAAATGTGGCCCAGAAAAAATAAGTAATTAACCTAAGGTTATCCCACTAATAAGAGGTGTAACAGGATTTGAACCCAAGCATTCTGATTCCAGACCCTGGGCTCCTTACTCTCTGCTTCTCCAGGGTCCTCTGGAACCCTGTGCAGTTGAGATAACAGGCATGGAATGTGACCACCTGGGTTCACTCTCTGGAGAGAGAGACAAAGGGTCTGAGGAAAAGAGATACTTCAGGCCAGGGTCAAAGAAATTTGGGTGATCAACTTCAATAAAACAAATTTAAATGAATCTAGGAACTTGATTTCAGAATAAATTATAACCATAGATAAGTAACAATAACAATTATAATAAAATACAAATAATAATAGTAGTGTTGCTGAGACAGTCCTGTGGTAAGTAACTGATAGGTTTTTAACTTATTAAAAAAAAAAAAAAAAAAAAAAAAAAAAGGCCCTGTGACTCTAAAAGTGTGGGCACTTAATACTAACTAACCCATATGAAAGAGAAGTGCCAGGCAAGATAAAGAGGGGGAAAAAGAGCAAATATTTGTCATTTTCTATAGTATGTCTAAGGCCACTGTAAGATAAGTTATTAGAAAAGTATAAAATATAAGAAATTAATTTGATTTCAGAGAATATGAAAATCTAATGTAATTCAGTAAGTCTGAACATCTCAAGGAAATGAGAACTAGGGCTGTTGGCCAAGAATAATTTTGAAATATCAATCAGCAACCCTCCTAAAAAAAAAACCCAAACATATACAGATAAGGCCACAGGAATATTTTATGCAAGCTTCTGGATTAAAAAACTTCTTGCTTCATGAAAGCAAAATTTTGAGTCCATGGTTCAAGTTTTTTTAGGAAGAGCAAAGTAAAAATCTTTTTAAGCTTTATATTTTAAGAACTCTAGTTCAAAGAGAAAAGTTTACTGAGTAAACCTTTTCCATCTCTAAAACTAAATGAAATTAAAGTTTAGTTGTTTGAAAATTCCATCTTGTCCCTCTCAGTGGGTTAACTTGGGTTAACTCCAAATTCCATGCTTATCTGAAATCTGACCAAGTTCCCCATTCAAATAACAGAAGTTGCCCTGCATCAGTATTATCTTGGGTATCACAACTGATTGTAGGCATGTTCTGTTTTATACATTGCATAACCCTATCCTATTAACTCTATCTTTATAAGGAGGGTGAAAAGACTTAAGCAGTAAACTCAGAATTATGGTAGTCGACCTATATTTTATTTTATTTTATACTTTATCTGATTGCCTCTGTGTGTGTGTGTGTGTGTGTGTGTACATGCAATGATCCTTTTTCTAAGATTTCCACTACAAAGAAATGAATATTTACATAAATATCCCATTTCTTTAATATATCTTACTTTCTCTTAAACACTAAATGAAATGCTTTTATGTTTCCAGATCTTAAGGATTATTCATTTAAGAAGAAATCATTTAGTAACTTTCAGTAAATAACATTACAAGGCATATGCTCTGTATTAGCTGCAGAAGGTACCCTAATCAGAAGTATATTTCAGAGGCCACACATTTAATGCACCTCCACCCTCACCAAGAATTACCTAACACTAGTTCAAATTAATATTTTCACAGATAGTGCTAGACCAAAGAGATACAAAAAAGTAAGAATTCATCAAAATCTCTATTTAACATACATCAACAGTTTTCTTCTCCACTCCCCAAATCAATAAAAACTAAACAAAAATACCTACTTGTGTACAAGTCTATGTTCACGCTATTGAATGCCACAAGTTTAATATATCATCTGTTTCTAAGTGGTTCTGTGTGAGCAGCCTATATATAGATGAGCAGATGTCTTTAAAGCTAGTGGATGGTAGGTAAATCAACTGAATTGCCTGCCAGAAAAGGATTGGAATGAAAAGAAAAGAAACTGGACCATAAAGTGGAAATAACAGTTTTCCACCTGTTTCAAACAAAAGCGATCAATTGCTATTTGAATAATTGGCTACTTTAGAAATCAAAGCAAAGGAATGAACATCACATATTTCTGCCCTGAAAGAACATGGAAGTACCTTTATGGTATTCAAGGGGTAATGCCATCAAAACAATTGGAAAGAAAAAGCAAAAATAAGTGCAGTGTTCTCAAGCCCAGCTCTGTGGCTTCCATTTGGGAAGATGGGAGAAGTACAGTGTGGATTTTAGCCTTAAAGCTTAGCATGCTAATGTCAGAATGTTCACCTTTGCAGTAGTAAATTATACCTTCTTTGCTGGTGTATTTTATACTTCAGTTTTATTCTACATGCCTCAAAAATAATTTAGTGACACCCAATTGTAAAACCACATCACCTATCACTCAGATCCCAAGGCTATTATTCTCAACTAGCTTCATTCTTAGAATGTATGATAAAAAATAGGTGATGGGTGCCTCCAGAAGAAGGTATTCCTGAGTTACTTTACAGCATCACCACCAAAATAGGAACTAGGAGTTGGAATGGAGAGTTCTTCTCCATTCATTCATCTAACACATATTTACTAGACAACTATATATAGTATATATATTTTATTACACTTCACAAATTTTATTACACTTTTTTTTATTACACTTCACAAATGTAGTGGGGTTTTTTTTTTTCTCAATTCCTCCCCCTCCCACCTAACCTCCCAGACAGCTGTGAGCCTGCTCTTTATGCACATATGAGTGAAATCTATGGTACTGGTTGTGTTTCTGTTTACAAATTGAAGGCAAGACCCTCCACCAGCAAAAGGGATTATGACTCACTTTATTGTGACATTCACTTCATTGCAATGGTCTCGAAGCAAACCCATAATATCTCGGAGGTATGCCTGTGCTATGTGTCAGGCCCTATGCTGGGTGATGGATACACCTGTGGTCTCTGCTCACACAAAGCTTTCAGTTCAATTGGGGTAGAAGACATCAAATCACGTATAAATAAGTACAAATTATGATCAATCTTTCATAAGAAAAGAATAAAGGATATTAGAGAGGCCGGACCCTCCTTTAATATTCTGTGATAATTAACTTTTCACATTTCCTCTTTACTATCTACCATACAGTCAACTGTCTAAGATACTAAAACTCCTTGAAAAACAGAGAGCTCAGTAAGCTGAATGAAAATAAGAGAAGGCACACAATTTCCTTTATTCTTTACACATATTTGCTAAGTTGCTCTAGGGTTCACACACTAGTTGGTCAGCTCATCTATTCACTTCATATTCATCATGCCTTATTCAGATCTTCCTTAGTTCCTTGTCAAAACTTGCCTTAGGCATTCATTCAAGAAATACACACCAGACCCAGATTGCTGCTGGGGATATAGTAGTGACCAGACCAGTTTAATTGCTGCCTTCAGTGGAGTTCATACTTTTGTGGGGAAAACAACCATCAAATAAGTACTTAAAAGAGTGAAAAGTATTTTCAAACAAAACATACTCAGACACTATATCCTAAGTAAGCAGTTTGACTGTTCCCATGATTCAATTCATACATTCAAATGAGTAATTTACAATGCTATAAGAAAAACACTGTTATCTGTAATACAGAGTTTTACTTAAAAAGTTATAGGAAAATTCCATTTTAGTTAACACACATGCAGTACTACTAAAGGTCCCTGCCAAATTCCAATCATCTAGTCTTATGTGTGATACATATATTGCATAAATAAAATAGTTGATTCTTAAAAGCAATAAAAATTCAAGTACTTATCTATTTTCTAGGTGCAAAGGTGATACTAACCAACACTGGAAGTCACAAAGAAAGAGAAACGAGGTCCTTTCTATGTGGGGTAAGACTGATGAACATATTAAACAGGGCCTTAAAAAATATTTTATCCTCAGAGTCAGTTTTATTAAAGTTTCAAGTAATTCCCTGACATCATTCCTAAGAAGTAACATTACTCTAGGCCCCTACTTACTATGATTCCCACATATCTTTCCTGATACAGCCTGGAAAGATGCTTCCTAGTTCTCAACCCTTACCCCATCCTACAGCATCTCTGGATTTTTTTTTTCTATTTCTTATATATAATTTCCTCAAACTTTATAAACTAATTTTCTCTGATCCTTTTCATGATTAATTTTCTTCCTTCGACTTGGGAAGCGAGCCTGAATGGTGTACACTGCACCAAAAATGTATTTCTGGCTTATGCTTTTAACATAAACAACAGCATTTTAAAGGCTCTACGTAATTAACTCTACCCTTAAGCAGAAGATTTACTGTCAACCTAACTATGATTTCTGGGGAAAGAGGCAAGCATTGTATATTGAGTTGATTATATGAATATTTTATAAGTTCCAAGTGAATGCAATATACTTACAGACTCAACCTTTAAGTGGAGACCGAAAAACATCAGTGAAAGAATCGGAAGACGGAGGAAAGGGAGAGAGGAGGGACAAACTGGAAAAAAAGGGACAGGAGAACTGTTTCCTTTCAGAAGGTAGTTCTGGAACATGCAGTCAGCGAAGATGCACTCTCTGCTCCCAGACTCTAGGCAAACTAGTACTATGTATAAAGCAAGACTTGGAGAAAGGAAAAGAATCGCTACTCATCCTATATAATAAAGAGCTAATATGCTAATTAGCCAAACAGCCATATGACCTCTTGGATGACCTTCCTGACAAAGCCAGAACTTCAAGGGCAGGCCGAGGCTGCAAGGACTGAGCCCTTTGTACGAATTTCGTGCATTGGGCCTCTAATTCATTAATAAAATTAAATAAATAAATGAATGTTGAAAGTATGCTTCTGAAATTCTAAGTTGTCAATATAGAAATAGTGGTTAAAGGATCCAAAAAGGTCCATTCGTTTGTTACCAGAGAAAGAAGGACCTGCTGAAATTCAGATCTAGATTTAAAACAAACAAACAAACAGAAAGTGAAACAGAGAAAAAGAAAGTGAATTCTCTCTGGGATCCTACTGATTCAGCAACTAAAAATCATATGCAATGTGGTATCTTGGATTGGGTCTTGGAACAGAAAAAGTACATCATTGGGAAAAGAGATAAAATCTAAATAAAGTTTGGAATTTGCTTAGTAGTATACCAATGTTAATATCTTAGTTTTGACAAATGTACCATGATGCTAACATTAGGGGTATATGGGAACTCTCTGTACTATATGTGCAATTTTTTGTAAGTCTAAAATTATTCCAAAGGAAAAACTTTACTTAAAAATCCCATGGATTTGATTCTCCTTTCAGAAAGATTTATGAATAAATTACTAAAACATATCAAAGGTCAAGTTTTTTCAAATTGAAATGTTACCTTATCTTGTACAGAAAGATATTATTGATTTCTATAAATGATTAATTAATTAAAAATAAATAATAATGCACCTTTTAATAAGTGCAATTTAGAAAATGATTTGTGATACACACACACACACACGCACACACACACGCACACACACAATCCTCCTATATAATAAAAGAATAATATGCAAATTGACACTAATGGCGGAATGACTGGGAACTACCAGTCACTATGACGTGCATTGACCACCAGGGGGCAGACGCTCAACGCAGGCGCTGCTCACTGGTGATCAGTACACTTCCACAGGGGGAGCACTGCTCAGGCAGAAGCCAGCTTATGGCTGTCCAGTACAGTGGCAATAGCAGGAGCCTCTCCCGCCCCCATAGCAGCACTAAGAATGTCCGACTAAGAGCCTAAGCCGGCAGGTAGGCATCACCAGAGGGCTCCTGGGCTGCCAGAGGGGTGTCTGATCGGGCCTAAGCCATCAGTCAGATATCCCCCAAGGGGTCCTGGACTGCAACAGGGCGCAGGCAGGGCTGAGGGACACCCCCCGCGAGTGCACGAATTTTCATACACCAGGCCTCTAGTCTAATCTATAAAACCCTGGGTCCGTCACAACCAGAAGATCGACCAACCGGAAGTCAGTCCTGCAACCCAGCACTGACTGCTATGGCAGCAGGCACAGTGACCCAGCACTGACTACTGAGAGGGCTGCAAATCAGGCCCAGAGAGAGGCCTGAAGAAAGAAGCAGGGTCTGATCTGTAGCCTCTGTGGCAGCTGTTGATCAATACTTGCCTTTCTCTCTCTCTGGGCCTGGCCAGCAGCCATGTCTCCATTTCTCCCCAGGCCTCCACCAGGGCTGCTAATCAGACCTGCCTTTCTGATCAGGCCCCATTCATAGGCCCAGAGACGCTGATTGGCATCGAAACCGACCAATCAGAACCAAATTTGGGTTAACTGTGAGGAGCCAGTGGCTGCCTAGGAGGCGGAGCTTTTGATGCTGACTGGCATAGAAACAGATTAATCAAAACCAAATTGGCAGCAGAGGAAGGCAGATCAGGCCAGCAGAGGAAGGTAGATGAGGGTGAGATCAGGCCTGCAGGGGAGGGCAGTTGGGGGCAAGATCAGGCCAGCAGGAGAGGGCAGTTGGGGGCAATCGGGCCAGCAGGAAGCAGTTAGGTGTTAATCCGGCCAGTAGGGGAGCAGTTAGGGGGTAATCAGGCTGGCAGGCAGGCAGGCAGTTAGAAATCAGCAGTCCCGATTGTGAGAGGGATGTTCGACTGCCGGTTAGGCCCGATCTCTATGGGATCAGGCCTAAACCGGCAGTCGAACCTCCCCGAGGTGTCCCAGATGGGAGAGGGTGCAGGTTGGGCTGAGGGGCACCCCTCTACTCAGTGCACAAGTTTCATGCATCAGGTTTCTAATATATAATAAAAGCCTAATATGCTAAGTGTCCTGTCATCTAGTTGGCTATTCAACCAATCAAAACATAATATGCTAATGATATGCTAAGGCTATACAACTGCTTGCTATGATGTACACTAACCACCAGAGGGCAGACAGTCGATTGGTCGACTGGTTGCTATGATGTGCACTGACCACCAGGGAGAAGATGCTCTGACCTGTAGTTTAGCTTGCTGCTGGGATCCGGCCAATTGGGACTGAGCAAGACAGGCCAGACCTGCCCTGAGGCCCTCCTGTGGTCCCTCCCTGGCTGGCCAACCTCCTGAATCCCTCCCTGACCCTAATCCTTCACCGATGGGGTCCCTTAGCCTGGCTTGCGTCCTCTCATAATCTGGTCTGAGGGACCCCGCCCAGCCCTCCGAGTGCATGAATTTCATGCACTGGGCCTCTAGTAAACAATAAAGTAATGTTGCAAAGACTTAAAGAGAAGAATTCCTAATTCTGTTTACAATCACAATGTCAATAGCCATCTATAATGAAATTTCAAGTTTAAGTTTTATCAATATGCTCAATCATTTATTCCTTTCACAATTCCATAAATTTCTCTTCCATCTCTGTAGATTGTGTGTAAATATAAGTTAAATTCTCAATCAGCTTTGGAAATTAGAAATAATACCGCCCAAAATGGTAAATATTTTCAATTTAACCTGAATATCATTAGGAATACAGGCAGAAAGATGAGAGATCTTCCTGGTTTGGTAAATCTGGGCTACTTATACATCTATCCTGCTAATTTAAAAAGAATAAGCTTATGAAAATTGAACATGAGCTACTAAAATATTCAAAATAAAAGCTCTTAATACTGTGTAGTAATCTATAATAATAAAAGCATAATATGCTAATTAGACCGGACGTCCTTCCTTCCGGACAAAGCCGCAGCAGGCGGGGCCTGAGGCAGAGGTGGCAGAGGCCCCTGGCTGCTACTCTGGCGGGGGGTGGGGGGGTGGGGGGGTGTCAAGGCCCTTGCACAAATTTCGTGCATTGGACCTCTAGTTATTTATAAAATGGTAAAAACACACATGCATCATTTTATTTAATTCTTAAAACAAGGCTTTGTGGAAGACACTATTATTATCCTATTTGTAGATGAGGAAATTGAGCATTAGAGAGATTAAGCAATGTGCCCAAGACATGTATCGCAATCTACAGCCTGAGTCCTCAACCACTATTAAATGTGGCGCTTCTCCTTTAATAAAACACACCAGTTCCCTGTGTTTAAAAATGACACTACATTAATAGTGCTATCTGCATGAAGTGGCTAGAAAAGACCTATATACTTACTAACTAGGAGAAAATCCAGGTGATTTCAGTAAACAGTATTTGACATTTCACAACTCCACAATCGGAAATAATTCTTATATTTAAATTCCAAAAGGAGGAACTCTAACAGGGTAACAATGGTCACAAGTAAAGGTCATTAGAGGGACTTATCCCAGAGACAGGAAACAGTATGGAAGGTTACAAGCGAACTTCACAGGCCTACGTGCCACTTGGTTCTCAAAGCAGAAACATAGACACTGACAAGGCAAAGAGCATTCACTTCACTTCCTGGTACAATTACTACCTTTCTGCATTCTGCCAGGGTTCTTCCCTGGTACTAGGGAAATTCTAGGTTAATTCACTAATTCATTTATTTAACCAATATTTATCATGCACCTGTTATATGCTAGGCACCGTGCTAGTTGATGTAGCAGTAAAATGGGCAACAGATGAGGTCCTTGCCCTCACAAAGCACGTTTTAGTGGGAGTAACATAACAAATATATATAATTTTTGGTGGTACATTATGTGAAGAAAAATACAGTGTAATAAGAGAATAGAGAGAGTGACTGAGGGTGATAATTTCAGACAGAGTACACAGGGAAGACTTCTGAGTAGATATTATAGATGACTCTTAGGTAGAAACCTAAATAGTATAAGCCATGAAAAGATCTGAAGAAGTAGCAAATGAGGTGAGAAAAGGCTTATATTAAGAAAGAAACTCAGATATAAAATGAGAAATTTAATATGCTGAATTCCCACATTATAAAGTCATACTGGATTGGGCGTACTACTTCAGTAATTCATTTTCATTTAATCTCAACAGCTAGCTGAACTATGTATTACCTCGATTTTATGGATGAAGAAACAAAGGTTCAAAGAGATTAAGTAACTGTTTGTACAGCTAATAAGAGGCAGAGCCAGTGTTCAAACACAGATTGATCTAATACCAAAGTCAGTGCTTTTTCTACTATTTAACCCCAGAATCACAACAAAAAATATTAATAATCTATAATAAAAAAAGTGTAATATGCTAATTAGACCAGACATCTTTCTAGACAACCTTCCAGATGAAGCCTGGTCTGCAAGGGAAGCCCAGGTACTGGGTGCCTGCCAGCGGCCAGAGGGAAGCCCGGGTCCTGGGTGCCAGAGGGAAGGAAGCCAGTGCCAGCAGCTGGGGGAAGGAAGGCCTACCCTTGCACAAACTTTCATGCATCAGGCCTGTAGTATATGTATATAGAAAGTTAAGTGACCAGCCAACAGGTCAACAGTTTGATTGACCAACTGCTAGCTATGACGTGCACTAACCACTAGGGGGAAGACACTCAACACAGGAGCTGCTGAGCTGTGGTGACTTGGTAGTTGCGGTTCTCAGGTGAAGCACCCAGAACCACAGAGGAGGGAGCCCAATTCTTGGGTGTGTCACCCAAGAACCGCCCTCTTGGAATCCAGGATCACTCTGGGGATGTTGGAGAACCGGTTTCAGCCTGATCCCCGCAGACCAGGCTGAGGGACCCCACCAGTGCATGAATCCGTGCACCGAGCCTCTAGCTATATATAAATATGTAAGTAAATAAATCAAACTCTTTCTCACATTCTCAAAACTCTGGGGCTACTATTTCATTTCAGGTAACTGCTCATCTCCACCTTGGAGAAAAGAAGCCATTTCCTTCTCTAACTGCAGCAGATGGGTCTCAGCCAGCCAGCTGCTTCAATGTCATGAGTCCCTATTCTGAGGATCAAAAGACAATGCTCAAACCACATCATCGCATGAGATTGAGCATAACATGTACCTGTGCCGGATGTACAAATGAGCATAACACTGGGCATGTCATTCCTTTACACTAGCAGGCCATCTCAGGGATCCCTCCAAAGTCAAAGGCACCAGGACAGCATTTTCTCAGCTGCATTCATTCTGTACATTTGCCCAGAAAATATGGGCAGTCTCGAATCTCATTTGCTATCCCCTGCTGGTATTACTGATGATGACTTTATACTCATCTTTGTTGAGGGTAGGGGACAGGTTAGCAGATTTAAAACTTGGAAAACCACAGCAAGCCAGAAGGGACAAAAATTTTTCCCTTAAAACTACATTGGAGTAGTTACTCTTCCTATAGCTTTATAATATGGACTTGAAAAACAGCATGGTAAAATAATCAGTACCAACTCTCCTGATAGGCTTTTTTATCTGTCTGTGTGTGTGTCTGTCTATCTACCTACCTACCTACCTACCTATTTATTTATTTATTAGTATATCTTCACTCCAGGATATGTTTAATATGTTTATTGATTTTAGAGAGGGAGGCGGAGGCAGGAGGGGAACAGAGAGAAACATCGATTGGTTGCCTCTTGTATGTGCCTCAACCAGGGATCGAACCCACAACCTACCTACATGCCCTGATCAGGAATCAAACCTGAAACCTTTTGGTGTACAGCATGACCCTCCAGCCAACTGAGCCACCTGGTCAGGGTTAGGCTTTCCTATTTAGTTTCTTGATGTTTTTTAAATTAATTTACAGTGTTTGTATTAATTAATGACATTTCATTTAACTGACATTAAGAAAAATAAAAATGCAAATTCTGATAAAAATAATTTTTAAGTTAGAAAAAATTTTTCTAAGGGAAGGATTAGGGAGCAGAGAGGGTTTTAGAAATTAAAATTTTGGCCAAATGGGTTTAAAAAAAATGCACACATACGCACGCACACGCGCACAACACACACAATCTAAAAGTTCTTCAAATGTTTATGTGTATAGTACTCTATTGATATGTAAAGAAAAAAACTAACTTCTCACCCTCAAATCCTAGCTGATATAAAATTTTATATATTTGTCTATAAAATTTTGGTAAAGGCTACAGCAAAGTTTTTCTTCTTTATAGAATGAAATTCATAAAATTAAATTTCACACAGCATATGAAGTGTGAAAGTCTATTAGCTAAAATTATTGGGTTAAAATTCTCAAGTCTATTATATTGTAATATAGCAGCCCATTTTACTATAGGATTTTCCCACTCCCATCCCCTAGATTAAGTAAAGACATATTAAAAGTAAAAGTAAATGTACATGTAACTATAAAGGAGTTCATGTTGTTAGAACTGCAACTTTATATTTCCTGAAGTTTGTGTGGTTGAATTTGCAAGTGGAACATTTCATTACTGCAGGTTTTGCACAAAATTTTACGAAACAAACCTGCATTAAGTTAAAGCAGAACTGAAATCAATGCCTTTTCTGGCCACTTCAGGAATGATTTCCAAATATTTTCCTAGCACAGAATTCTCCTTTTTATTTTGATGTTTGGCTACTTCAACACACACCATGGGTGGAGGGAACATTCAAGCTCTAAAGCTTAAAAAAAAAAAAAAGTAGTATGCAAAGTGATCAAACTATTACTCAGTTACCACATACCACATTTTTCTAGTGTAATTTTGAGTGAAACAGACAGTGCCACACCTATGAGCAGAATGCTTATTTTTAAAATGTTCTGGTAGTAGGTTACAGTTTCCCTCTTCCTGCATTTTCAAATTATCCCAGCATTAACATCCCTCCCTAAGAAGCCACAAGATAGCTGTTTCAGAAAAAATGCATTAGACTTGTCTGATACCCTGTGTGACACAAGCAAGCCCCATCTTTTAGTGGCTTTTCTGCCTCTCCCAGCCATGAAAACAGCCAGAACTACAGCAACAGCTGGGGATCATTAAACCGACAGAAATAGCTTAGGAGACTCCATTGGTGTGAGAGGGGGGTGGGGTTGGGGAGGAGAGTATCAGATTTTAAAAAATCAAAAGGGCAACAGGAAAGGGGCGGAGAGAAAAGGTGAAGCCTAGGGAGTGTGTCATACCCAATTTTCCTTTTCCCCGCTGCAAAGGGACTCACTGCAGCAAATAAAGGGACAAGTGACTACAGTCTAACTTGCCTAGTCCCCACTATTCTGGGATGGAAGGTTTAGTTAAACCTAAAAATGTGGGTCAGTGAAGACAGGCTGGGGTGGGTGGGGTCAGAGTTGTGGCATCTCAAAGGCTAACCTTGGGTCATCCCAGCCTGGAGAAATCACTTGGAGGGTGTGAGGCAGTCCTGGGGCTATGCTGACAGTAAAAATCAACTCCAAGATGGGGTAGGGGCGAAGGATGTAAGGATATACGCCCAACCCCTAAGTGGACTCAGAGATCAACCCAGTCCCAAGGCATTCCCTCAACTGGAGAGGACCAAACACTAGATGAAATGCAGGCTCTCCGGGTTGTTCGTGCCAGAGAACAGCCATGCCTCCAGTGCCAGCTGTGTAACCTGGCAGCTTCCGAAGGAATGTGCCATCTTCCTGGCCCACTGCCGGGGTGTGATCAGCACATAGCTGGTGCCCGAGAAGAGCTTTAATCAGATCACCCCATGGGAGTGAGAGTGCACAGCCTGACCTATGCCTAAAGTCTGGTTAGTCCCAGGATCCTGGGGTACCCTCCCCATCTCCACACTTGCTAGGCTGTCATTTAAAGTTACACAGTAACTTTAGTATCATCAAGGCCTCTCACACCAAAGCATTCTCTTTATAACTAATCTTACAGAACTGCAGTTTCACACAGCTCCCACCTGCAAGCCTGAACAGGAAATGATTCGATTGCAGATATTGTGACAGCAACTCTCTTTGGCAAGAGTGTTTGGTAACTGTGAGATTGCATGAACTTCAGCTGAATATTTTATTTAATGCATATAATGATTTACTAGAGAAGGCTCTAGGCTGACGGTTGTTCTCAACAAAAAGCAAGTACTGCAATACCCTCTTCTAGAATGGCTCGATTCTTTTCTAACCCACGAACCTGGCAGGAAAACATGCTCATGAATATTTTCCAATGACACCAGTATTTGTATTTGAACGTGGTTTTCTATAACAAGTCAAAAAAACTTCACAATAATTAGCTCATTCTTAAGTTGCTATTAAGGAGGGTAGAGTAAACTAAAAAAGAATCGGAACTATACATAATCCACACACACATATCAGATACAATTCATTTTGAGGCTGTATAACATCAAAGGACAGGATATATGCTAACCAAACTCTTGTGACTGTAATCACTTCTCAGTGTATGCAGTCTAGGTGAAAGTAATTATATCAACATCAACCTTTAACAAAGTACATTCTTTACTTAAAATGTAAAAAATTAATGTCAAAATATTTATAATCAATCACTTACTATGTACATGCCCTACACTAGCTAGGTACAAGGGAAGGAACTGAGAAGGAAAATAACCCTCTACATTTATATAACACTTTACAAAGCTACTTTCACACATGAAATCTTATTTAACCCTATGAATTAGGATGGCAGACATTACACCCACACACAACATAAGAAACTGGTTTGCCAAGCTTCAAGCAACTTCACCATCGGCAAGATCAAACCAAGAACTTCAGGTTCCTGACTCTCAACTCAGTGCTGGAACACAAGCTACTTATCAGAAAAAGGCTTCTGCCCTCAAGGAATTAATCTCTGACATTTAATGCCTTGGCCAGTGTTTCTTAGATGTACCAAGTTTCTTCTTAATACAAATCTCGCCAATCTCCTGGTTCAACATCATATTCTGAATTGAAATTAAGACAATTATGTGACAAGGTTATTAATTAACACTAAAAAGATGTGAGCTCCTTAGGAAGATTAGAATTACTAATATGAGACTGAATAAAACTAAATTAGGACAGAGTGCTCAAAATATATGACACTTTGAAATAAACATTTTGTTTATGGGCATGATACTGCCCTCTAGTGCCAGGAAACACAGTAACTTCAGTAGACAAACTCAGCTAATGCATATTAATCACCTACTATGTATAAACATATTTTGCTAAGCACTTGGGGGTGGGGCTTGGGGGTGGAGAAGAGGTTAAGCCTACCACACACCTATGATCATAAAAACTATATAGGCCCCTCAATGAATTTATAAATAATGGGGAGTACAAGAAATGTAAAATAAATCACTGTAATCAAAGACAGTGCTATAAATGCTTTAAAAGTTGGCAGATAATAAATTACTAGAGTACAAAAAGGATTAGGTAAGCTTCATGGGATCAGTAGCATATAAGCCATCTTTGAAGGACTTCATAAACAGGAGATGAACAGTATGAATCAACACCTGAAAGTAGGAAATACTATAAGGTTAAGAAAATAACTAATATGCTCCAATTGAGCTTGTAAGGGTGTAGTAGAAAGCAGCAGAAAAGGCTGGCTAAGGTTAGACTAGGAAGGGTCTGGAACTGCACTATCCAACATTGTAGCCACTTGAAGTATATACCATTTAAATTTAATAAAAATAAAATGTTCAGTTTCTTAGTCATTCCAGACACGTTTCAAGTCTCAATAGCTACATGTGGCTAGTGGCTACCATATTGGACAGTACAGATGTAGTCCTGAGCAGTGCTGTACCAGCACGTTGTATTAAACCACAAAACATCCATCTTTCAAGGCTTACTCCTCCTAAAATTTTCATATCTGATTCTTACCAAAATCCATTAATAAAGAAACCCATACGTCCTAATGCCATAAGAGGTAAATTTAAAAGTTTGGCTCCTATTCTTCTGGGCATTTCCAACTGTCAATTAAAACAAAGAGAAAAGTAGCACACGTGGCCACCTAATAACCCTAAACAATCGTATTTTTAAAAGTGTACCAGCCTTTAGAGAATCTCTTTTTTTATTAAGAAAAAGAAAAGACAGAACTAAGAAAACTATGAAAAATGGAAGAGACTATTAGGGCTTTATCTATAGTGATAAAACAGAAGACTAAGAGGAGTCATTTCCAATGGTATCTCTGGGTATTTAAAGCAAGTATTTGAGTATTTATCCTTCAAACACCTGCTTTGGCCCCAAGGAGTAACATCAGTCATGCTTTATACTTTTCACTATTTAATGCACAATCTATTTCTTTTGTGCAGTTTACAAATTGACAGCCATTAAAAAAAAACAATGTGTATAACCTATTTGTAGGAAACATAATGTGAATCTTGTAAAGATCCAGTAGACATTCAGAATTCTAAATACAGGTTCTAAGCATAGTATAAAACCACAGAGTCAATTGCTTAGGGTAGTTGTCTAAAATTACCATTCCGGTCCTACTTATGGCAACAAATCTACATTTCTAATTCTTATCCACATCTATGCGTAAAACAAATATATTCTTAATCATCAGATTGGGAATCTAAAACATTGCAATCTTCACCTCCGATTTACAAAAAAAACCAACAGTAAGAAACAGTTCAAAGATACAAGCCCTGAGCCATACTACCTGTCTCTGACTCTTAAATAATCTTCCTTCTACTACAGCTTTGTGTTTTGACATGAGTGTAGTACATATTCAAAGAAAAATCAACTTCTCTCAACCAGTTTTTTTTTTTTTAATTCTCTTTGCAAACTGGGCACTGATAATCATTCATCTCCTCTTCAGTGGATTCATTCTTTGCCAATTCTATATGTTCAATTCATCTTTTCAGATGTTCATAAAGTCCTAAGGAGATCTCAAAAATTCAAGAGAATGATCTAAGTTTTTAGGAAAGTGGCATTTATGTATAAATATTTAAAATTGTATATAAATTCTGATAATGAATAAGAGAGGGTCTCTAAGATAGGTGAGGGAAAATGTCAATAATTATTTTCCATTCACATTTGATAGAATTTGGGTGAAGTCCCTATCCCCCTCCCTTTTTCCACAATCCAAAACTCTTCTGAAATAATTTACCTCAAATTTAAAACTGAACTTTTTCTGCAGAACTTTTCTACTCTCAAATAGTATTTTCTTAGCACTTTCAGAATATAAGAGAGAAATGTTCACAAAGAAAAACTTTATGGGTGTCAACCTAACAAAGAGTTTCTTGCTATCTTTCACATATCTGGATGTAATTCTAATGTAATTCTACAATTACTAAAAAGATTTGCTAAGGCCAGTCCAAATTGTTCACCCAAACCAAAATTAACATGTAAATACAAGTGTTATTTTATTTAAATTATGTTATCTTAGTGTTATGAGATTTTAGAGGTTATCTACCTACTTTTAGTATTTAGCAGAGAAGAAACTGAAGTCATTATCATCAATAGCTCCTTGTTTATTTATAAAATACTTATGGCTAAATTATGTTTTATTGATAAACCACTGTATTGGACCCACATAAAGGAGAAGAATCCCATCTTACTAAAGAAGTTTTTCATTCTTCTTCCATGATCTCAGTTTGGTAACATGAGCTTTGCATGGGTGGAAGGAACAATAGAGTAAAACATCCTGAACACTGTCTGATCAGATCATGAATTATGTCCTACAGTACCATGCCCACCTATTAGTCTGTTGAGTGCTCAAAAAGCTTTAATAAAAACCCTGTGACAATACACCACCAAAAGTCAAAGCTTGAATGACTATAGAAAAATGGGGAGGGGATAAAAAGACAGCAGTAAGTTGAGGAGGGAAAAAAGCATGCAAATCTCAAAGGGATAAATATGCCAACCTTCCCGCAAACTGTGACAAGGGGCCAGGCACACTGTGGAGTAGCTGTCCTTCCCCGGCTTCAGGACAATCCATGGGAGTGGCAGAATCCTGCACGTGGGTGGGTGAAGCGTGGTCTTCTCCTCCAGCATGCTGGGGGAGATGTGAGACGCCAAAGGCCAGTGCTGCAGTAAACCCGTCTTCCTTCCTTCACTCCTTAAAGAGGCCATTTACTATTTGCTGAAGATTTGATTAGCATTGCTCTTTAGGTTAAAGTGGGTACTTCATTTCTGCAGTACTAAGGTTTGCAAGAACAGCTAGACCCCAAGTTTACTCAGGGAGTGGGGCATTAAAAGTAGTGACAGCAGAAGGTCAGAATCAGTAAGTCTCCTGGAAAACATTTCTTCCTGTCAGCACTGGGCCTTGACACAGACACCTCCCTCCTCTACCCAAATGCCAAAAAGCAGGACTGATTTCAATGTGTAGGGCTGGAAGACAAGAGGGTTCCCTCAGAGAAAATGCCCGTAGCAACCAACCAACCTCATTCACCCAAAATAGTAAACAGTTGGTTTCTCTGCTCAGAACCAAAAGACTTCTGCCAGACAAGCAGTATCACATGACCAGGTTCCCTCTTCTCTCCTCTGCCTCCCTTCCTTTTTGTGCAAAGTCTGCACCAAAGTGAAACAAAGAGCTAAAACACTGCACTATTTTATTTCACTTGACATTTGTTTTTAAAATGTTTCTATATGAAACATACCAAATTGGGAGGAGGGAGAGGTACCAATGGAAAAAACAGGAAGCATTTACTTTGAATTAAGCCATACCACAGCATTGAGAAGAGTACCATTAAACAGAATGGTTAATTGGCAATTCAATGAATGAACAGATGAGTAAACAGATGGATACTTAACAATATGCAAATATTTTGCTGATAAAATCTCTAAAAGAAGATATACTCAGTACATCGTCTACCATGTCCATACCCGCAGGGCCAACCAGGGATCTTTGAGAATAGAGTTGTTTATCCTTATCCACCCCCTTGGATTATAAGATGATCAATAAATATTTGTAAAATGGAAAAGAAAAAGGGATACACACACACACACACACTGAGTAGCCAGATTATTATGATCTCTGAATATACACTAATAATCTGGCTACTCAGTGTGTGTGTGTGTGTGTGTGTGTGTGTGTGTGTGTATATATATATATATATATATCTCCAGAATGAGGAGCAAATGGAACTCTCAGACATTATTGGGCACAACACAAAATAATAATGCTACTTTGGAAAACAGTTTGGAAGTCTCTTTTTAAAAAAAATTTTTTACTGATTTTCAGAGAGAGAGAGAGAAGACATTGATCAACTGCTCCTGCACGCCCCGCAACATGGATCAGCCTGCAATCAAGGCATGTGCCCTGACCAGGAACCCAACTGGCAACCTTCTGTTGCACAGGATAATACCCAACCAACTGAGCCACACTAGCTAGGCTAGAAGTTTATTATAAAGTTAAATTTACACTTAACATACAACTCAGTAAATCACATTCCTGGATATTTAAACAAAGGGAAATTTGAATGTATGTCCACATAAGCAGCTATACATGAATATTCATAGCATCTTTATTTTAATAGCTAAACACTAGAAACAACCCCAATGTCCTTCAACTTGTGAACAGAATAAAAATTGTGGTACATCCATACAACGAAATACTTAGTGACTAAACCTCCAACTTCTGCTACCTACAACATATATAAACCCCAAAAGCCTTATGCTAGTGAAAGAAGACAAACGCAAAAGGCAATATACAGAATGATTGCATTAACACGACATTAAGGAAAAGGCAAAACTATAAGGGCAGAAATAACATCAGAGGTTGCCAGGATTGGGAATAGGAAGGAGATTGTCTGTAAACTGGCATGATGGGACTTTTTGAGGGAAATATTCTTTATGTCTTGATTGTGATAGTGGTTTACCTTTTTTTTTTTAAATTTATTTTTATTGATTTTACATAAAGAGGAATTGAGAGGGACAGAGAGTTAGAAATGTTGATGAGAGAGAAACATCGACCAGCTGCCTCTTGCACACCCCCCCCACACACACACTGGGAATGTGCCCGCAACCAAGGTACATGCCCTTGACCAGAATTGAACCCGGGACCCTTCAGTCCGCAGGCTGACGCTCTATCCACTGAGCCAAACCGGTCCTGGCAGTGGTTTACCTTTTACCAAAACTCTCTGAACTGTATCCCTATAAAGGGTGACCATTGTTGCATATAAACTAATCTCAATTTTTTAAAAAGCAGGCTATGAAATAGTATGCATAGAGGCAGAATGGAAAAGTAGTTAAGAATATAAGCTCTAGAATTAGATTACCTGGGTTTAAATCTTGGCTCTACAACTTACTAGCTGTGTTACCTCAAGAACTTGAACATCTCTATGGCTCCATTTAGTGGGGATAATAGTATTTACCTCAAAGGGTTGCTGTAATAAATGAGCTAATACACTTAGAACAGTGCCTATTCTGTAAGCATCCAGTGCATGCAAGCTGTTGTCATCACACAATTATTTAACACATACATATATCTCTGGGCACAGAAGACAGTGGAAGGATGGTCACTATCTGGTTGGTGGGAAAGGATGATTTTATTTCCTCACTCCCTGCTGTT
This sequence comes from Pipistrellus hanaki, assembly GCF_964339955.1. NCBI lineage: Eukaryota > Metazoa > Chordata > Mammalia > Chiroptera > Vespertilionidae > Pipistrellus > Pipistrellus hanaki. The sequence goes on from NC_140505.1 coordinate 185,965,204, forward strand.
TATGTGTATTTTCTACATTAAAGAATACTTGCCTTTATAATAAGCAAAAAATAATGATTTTCTCAAAAAAAAAATAAAAGAAAGGACACCGGGCTATGATTTAGTTGTCCTGTTTTTCAGCTGTGCTAACTAATTAGTTGTATGACCTAAGGGTGTCACCTGCATCTAAAAAGGAAGGGCCAGAGCAAATAGGGTGTCCTCTATCTCTAAAAAGGAATAGTTTTTTAGGACTTATGGTGGGTCTAGGTGAGTAATACCCTTTATTTTGTCTCACTTTTCTTTCCATATTTGCCATCTGGCTACCATGTACAAGGCACAGTGGCACACACAGATAAAACACCCAAGTACTTGTCCTTACGGAGCTTATAGTACATGCTATTCAAAACGGGGGGGAGGGGGGGGACAAAAAACAAACAAAAAACAAAGACAGGCCTAAACCCAGTTATTTAATCAGTCAGCATGGTAAGTGCTTTGAAGGGAACACAGAAGCTGACGAGCTGGGTTTGGAGGAGTCGGAGAAGATACCTGAGCCAAGAACTGAATGGTTTAAAAAAAAAAAAAAAGTCAACCAAAGAGATGGGGAAGGAAATTCTAACCAAAGGAAGAGGAATGTACAAAAGCAAAAGGAGTGCAAATAGCAATTTCTTGGAATGAAGGATAGCAGTATGGAAATGAGGAGGGCCAAGACCAGCAACAAACAGGTAGGCTGGTTAGAAAGAGGGAGATGAGCATTTGTTTATTCAGACCATTGATAATCTCCAGAAAGCATATATGAGACTGTTCTATTATTATTCAAATCTCTCTATATGCCACAAATAACCCTGATAAATACTAATCTAAATGTACTTTACTATATTTATAAATATAGCATACTAGAGGCTCGGTGCATGAAAATTCATGCACTTGGGGGGAAGGAGGTCGCTCAGCCCAGCCTGTGCCCTCGCAGTCTGGGACCCATTGGGGGATGTCCACCTGCCAGCTTAGACCCGCTCCCCGGGGGATCAGGCATGAGCTGGCAGTCAGATATCCCTCCGGCAGCCTGGGAGCCCTTAGGGGATGTCCAACTGATAGCTCAGGCCTACAATCGGACATCCTTAGTGCTGCCAAGGAGGCGGGAGAGGCTCCCACCACCACTCCTACACTCATAGCAGTCAGTCTGGCTTGTGGATGAGCAGAGCTCCCCCTGTGGGAGCACACTGGCCACTGGAGTGGGGATGGGGGACAGCTCATGTGATGAGTATCTGCCCCCTAGTGATCAATGTGCATCAAAGCAACTGGTCATTCCCGGTTATTCTGCCTTAGGATCAATTTGCATATTATCCTTTTATTATATATTGTAGTATTATATAGGACTAGAGGCCCAGTGCACGAATTTGTACATGCATGGGGTCCCTCTGAGTGACCTGCAGGGATTGGGCTGAAACCCGCAGTCAAATGCCACCTGCAGCTCCTACCTGCCACTCCCGCTCATCCCAGCCCCACTGCGCCTGCTGCGAGCTCGTGCCCCACACTCCTGATCAGGAGGGGCTCACGCTGCCTTAGCAGCTCTCACCAGCTATGAGCCCTACATCTGATGCCCTCCCAAAGGGAGTGGCCTGTGGGATCAGGTTGAAACTGGCTCTATGACATCCCCTAAGGGGTCCCAGGCTGTGAGAGGGTGCAGGCAAGGCTGAGGGACCCCGCCAGTGCACAATCAAGCCGGGAGGAACGTCAGGAGGGCTTCAGGGAGTGTCCGGCTCATCTTGCTCAGTCCCAATTGGCCAGACCCTCTCAGCAAGCTAACTACCAGTCAAAGCATCTGCCTCCTGGTGGTCAGTGCACATCATAGCGAACAGTTGAGCAGCTTTAGCATATCATTAGCATATTACACTTTGATTGGTTGTTCAGTTGTTCTGCTGTTCGATCTATTTGCATATTACCTTTTTATTATATGGTTTCATTGTAATTTTTCACCTTTAGGACAGCTCATGATCTCTAAGTTACAGGAAAAATTACAGGGTAGAAAATAGAGGGAATGAGGTATAAAAATCCGTTTGACATTATAAATTAACATTTTAGTGATTTCACAATTGTTTTCTTATAAAGACGTTATGCTTGGAACTAACATTTCTTTAGCATTTCTCAAGCTGTTAATATCTGTCTAAATTATAGAACCTAGTAAATTAAATAAAAATCATCACCCAAAATAGGGAGCCAGTCACAATCTCTCCTGGGATTCATCGTTCTGACTCTAACACTGAGTCATTTAAAGAGCAGAAAAAACGCAGAGTACTGATAAGTAGTCTGAACACAAATGTGGAGCCGAGTTGCCAGAGCACACTGCATATGCAGGCTGACCATTTACTGCAAGCTGAAACAGAAAAACCAAGATGGCAGGGGAGTTGTATAACTGTGCCTTTGAGTAATCACAGCCTCCAAAAGAAAAGAAGCAAAGCAACTGTTTCTCAAGCAAACAAACAAAGAAAGCAAAACCCTGCTGCCTCCCTATAATTACATACTCAATATATTTTAACCACATTTTACTAGTAAATCCCACTTCAAGGAACATATCTTTCTGATCGAAATACCAGTCAGAAAGAATGCATGCACCCCCAACTGGAAACAGCCCAAGTGCCCATCAGTAGATGAGTGGATAAAAAAGCTGTGGTATACTTACACCATGGAATACCATGCAACAGTAAAAAGAAGGGTATCTTACCCTTTGAGACAGCATTGAGGGACCTGGAGAGCATTATGTTAAGCAAAATAAGCCAGTCAGAGAAAGACAAGTATCACATGATCTCACCCATATCTGGAATTTAGTGAACAAAATAAACTGATTAACAAAATAAATCCAGACACAGAAGCATGGAACTGACTGTCAAATTGCAGAGGGAAGGCGGGGGTGGGTGGGTGGATGGGAAGAGATCAACCAAAGAACTTGTATGCATTTATACATAACCCATGGACACAAATGGGTGGGGGTGGCTAGAAGTGGTTAATAGGGAGAAAAGAGGGACATATTTAATACTTCCAACAATAAAGATTTTTTTAAAATAAGAATATTTATTTCTTACAAATAACTTCAAAAACAATAAAAGTCATTTTAAGATTTTGAAGGCAGAACATACAAAAAGTCTTTTCTGTAATCTGAGACCTTAAGAGCCAAAATGATTTAATTTAAACTTTTCCCAAAAACTTCCCTTCATAATGAAACCAGGCAGTAATACTTCAGCTCAAACAGAAGAATTTAAGAAGCAGAGAAGAACCTACACAGGATTTTCTTTTTAATATATATTTTATTGATATTTTACAGAGAGGAAGGGAAAGAGATAGAGAGTTAGAAACATCGATGAGAGAGAAGTATCAATCAGCTGCCTCCTGGGGATGTCCCCGCAACCAAGGTACATGCCCTTGACCGGAATCGAACCTGGGACCCTTCAGTCCACAGGCTGAACCTCTACCCACTTAGCCAAACTGGTTAGGGCCTGCACAGGATTTTCAAATACAGTCTCTAATTTTTTATACTGAAATAAAAGTCTACATCTATAAACAAAAAGAATACCATCCTTTTACATCTCTTCTCTTATTAGTGGTTTACAAACTCCTTTATAAAGATAGTTCTCACATGCTTACAGTGAAGCCCAGGTCCTTTTTGCCTACCTACTACTACAGAGGACACCTTTTGGCTGTGTTCCTCCACTCTCTCCCTCAGTCATCAATGCACAGGGAAGCCAGCAGCTTGTGAGCCTCTGAACACTCTGAGCATCCCTGCTATGCTCTATTCTCTTAAAGGTCTCCAGCTGAACTCTAGGCAAGAAGACCGACCCTACAGGAACCACAAAGCCCTTTAGATACTGGACAGCTGAGCTAATAAGGCTAGAAATCCACTCACAAGTGCTTCCCATAACTGCTTGTGGTAGCCCCATTACATAGCACCATTTGCTCTTTTCTCAGTGACCCAGCTATCACCAGCCAAATAAGCTCTGCACATTATGAACTGGCAATACGACTAGAAGTGCACAGTTCCAAGGAAAAAACTATTTAGATTATATCAAACTACATTTCTGCTGGCTCTTTCATATGACTTCATTGTTTTTTATTCGCAACTTTCAAAGTCAAAAGCTGCTAGAACTCTTCTAGGACAAGGCCATCTCCCTCTACTTATCTTCTCTAAAGCAAGAGTAGTCACGTTAATTCTTCAGCAAATCCAGGCATTTTCCTCTAGAAATCAGGTTGCCAGCAGCCATTCACTCACTAGGGTTACATGTCTTGCTTCATATACATCAATCCTCTAGTTTTACATGGATACACACAAGCCTCAATCGCAGGTTGAGGCCCTCCCCTGCAGGGTTGATCACCTCCAACTGCCCTCTCTTGCAGGCCTGGTCCCTCTCAACTGCCCTCCCCTGCAGGGTTGATCGCCTCCACTGCCCTCCCTTGCAGGCCTGATGCCTCCCAACTGCCCTCCCCTACTGGCCATCTTGTGTCCACATAGAAACAGGATCTTTGACCACATGGGGGCAGCCATCTTGTGTGTTGGAGTGATGGTCAATCTGCATATTACTCTTTTATTAGATAGGATAGAGGTGGGAGCCAGCTGGTTTGCCCTGAAGGGTGTCCCGGATCAGGGTGGGGGTTTCCTTGGGGTGTGGGGCAGCCTGGGCGAGGGGCCTGTGGTGGTTTGCAGGCCAGCCAAGCCCCCAGTGACCCAAGTGGTGCCCTGGTATCTGGAATTTATTTACCTTCTACAATTGAAATTTTGTAGCCTGGAGTGGAGCCAAGCCTCCTGCTCCCTCTGTGGCTGCTGCTATTTCTGTTTGGATTTGTTTGCCTTATAGCCTTGAGTGGAGGCTTTGGCCAGCAAGGGCAAACTGAAAGCTTGGCTTCCTCCATTGCCTGGGAAACCCAAGCCTCCCTCCTGCTCTGTGGCTGTAGCCACCTTGGTTGGGTTTATTTGAATACTTGCTCTGATTGGCTGGTGGGCGTGGCTAGTGGTGTAGCAGGGTGATGGTTAATTTGCATATTACTCCCTTTTTTTAAGGTAGGATTTCACCTCAACAAATTAAAATTTTTAAATTATCCATAAATCTTATCTAAGCTCTTTCAACTAATTCAATTAATATACAGTCAAGTGCTTTGAAGTCAAAGTTGTGACCCCTAGTTCCAGCAATTATCAGCTAGGTTCCAGGTTCTCTCAAAGTAAAATTTTACTTAACTTGAAGGACTTCTGTTGAAGTTAAATAAGATACTTAAAGTGCCTACTACAAGGGAGGCCGACAATAAATACATGGCAGCTATTATTGCTGTTAAAATTACAATTAAGTATAAGCTAAAAATTATTCATAATATAAATTAAATTACATTAAAGTACATTACGAAATCAATATTCTGGTAAAATATGGGACATAAAACACAGTCCCTTCTTGAACATGATTTGCTTACTACTATGATAAACTTCCCCAGAAAAATGATCTCACTATAAAGATAAACTTGTCAAGGATCTGGGGAAAAAGGTTTTGCATAAATATAAAGACTATGCACTAAAACTCAATTTTATGCAACATTTTTATATGTAATAGGTGCCTTAGAATCCAAATGCCCAGCTTTTTACTATTAATTAAATCTGTACTCATCCCCTGATTCCTTATAATCCATATTTCTGTCATTTTAAGATGTGACTGCAAATTGGGTTGAGATTAAATTAACAATGAGCTATCACCTTGTTCCTATTAGACCAGTTAAAATTTTAAAAGAGTTACCCTGGTCAGGTGGCTCAACTGGTTGGAGTGTTGTCTCCTCTCTCTCTCTCTCTCTCTCTCTCTCTCTCTCTCTCTCTCTCTCTCTCTCTCTCTCTCTCTCTCGCCCCTTCTCTAAAATTAATAATTAAAAAAAAAAATGAAAGTGGCAGACCAGTTGTTTGCCTACACCACCATCTTGGTTTCTCCCCTCTGCCAACTTTCTTAGCCTCATCCAATTAATCTTCTACATTGAAACCAGAATAATCTCTAAAATACAAATATAATGTCATGCCTCTACTCAAAACCTTTCCCCATTGCTCTCAGGATAAAGACCAAACTCCTAAGGCTTTTCTGGACCTCCACGAATCGCTAAGTTACTTTTACCATTCATCTTTCACACTTAACATCTGTAGTCATAGCAGTATCAGTAAAGCTAACAGGTACTGAGCACTTGCTGTGTGCCAGGCACTAATCTAAGGGCACTATATGTCCTAAATAATTTAGTCCTAATTTGTAAAGTAGGAATTACTGTTATATCTATTTTCAGATGGGGAAACTGAGGCACAAAGAAATAACTGTCCAAAGGCAACTAGTAAGAAGTAAGGCCAAGATGTAAACCCAGGCAGTGAGGCTCCAGAGCCCTCACTCATATGCAGATATTCTATGCTGTCTCTCTACATCAACTGTAACAAAAGTCCATCACTTCCTCAAAAGTGCTATTTCATTCACACACCCAGGTCTTCACCTTGTTCTCAATGGTGAAACATGCTTCAGATCATAGCTTACACATTCCTTCTTCTGCCAGGCCTTCCTGCCATGTTCCCTAGAATTGTTTGGATCCCCCTGCTCTGTTCTCCCATGGCACCCTAAATTTCCCATTATAACCCCCATTCTATTTTATTATAAGTACTTGTCTTCCTTCACCAATAAATTTCAGGCTGCACGATGACAGGAACTCTGTCTGTGTTGTTCACCACGGTACCCCCAGCACCTGCCATAGGCCTGGGATATATGCGGCACTGAGTGAATAATTTCTTATGGTACTAGCACCATGAGGCCTTTCCTAACCCCGTCCTAAAAGTAATTCATTGTTTCTCTAGGAACCCTGCTCATATGGCACATATTTTATGCTTTATATTTTATTATGTTTCTATTAAAACAATGTATGGTATATACATGTATTCTTTTCCTGTATGCTTGTAAAAATCAGGTACAATATATATCTATGAAATTTTTGGAGTGACTTTCACAAACTTAGCACTTAATAATTATTGTGTATAAGGGATCACTCTATTATTTCTTATAGATGCCTGTAAATCAACTTAACAGTAAAATTGAAAGAAGTGGACTGATAATTACTGAAGAGTTTTAAATGGCTCCCCACTCCTGATAAAGGCCAAGCTCTTCAATTTAACACTCAGGGTCCTCAATAATCCAGCTCCTTATTACCTATGCAACTCAATCTTCTTTTCCAATGATCCCATATCTATAATTCTAATCAAGGAGAAAACCTTATTTTCCTCGCATACCCTGCCTAGAGTTCTTTCCAGATCTTGCCTTAAGGATCCTCTTCCTATCTGAACACCTTTGATTCACCCTTATCTTCTCTGACTCTTCCTGCCTGTCCAAATCGCACTTTCTCTCAAAGGTCCAGCTCTAATCTTACCTCCTCTATGAAGTTTTCCTGACCTTATTTTTCTCTCTTTCCTAAGGAATTTATAATACTCTGTAACCCCTGTATCTCCAAAAATAATGTTTTCTGAATCTCAGAATCATTCTTTCTACTTCTCAGAAATCCCTCAGAGTATCTAACAGAGTGTTAAGTATATAAAATAATAAATACTTCCTAGTTAAAAGAGAAATCTCACAGTAGCTATACCTTTATCAACCCTCAACCACCCATGCTAACAGAAGCCATTGCACAGAATGACAACCTACTGCATAAGTGCAACTGTCTCTTATCGAGTGGTCAGGAATGCCTGTATTTGTAAGAAGTACTATGTACTTGTTTCCAATTTTCCAGAAAGTTACAAAACTGCCACAAATGGTCTAACTACACAATTCTTCCATTGTCAGGGCCCAGAGCCTGCTCAGCTTATCATTCCATAAAGGCAAACAACTGTATAACTTTTCCTCATCTGTGACACAAAGATAAAAATAAGCAGAGGTAGTCATATTCTAAACATCTGCTGGTTCACACCTTCTCCTAATAGGGAGATCATCTATTCTAACTTAGTGTTTGTATCAATCAAGTGCTTTTGTAAACAGAATACAGTGAAATAAAAATAAGAATTTGAAAGAGAGATTTGCCAAAGAAAATCCCTGTGATGATCTACTCTTAGTATAATCCAGAACTGATAAAAAGCCAAGTTTTTCCCATAATCCCTAGAGATTTGTCTTGGCCTACAGCTATTTTCCCTGAGAGTTTCTAAACTCCTAAAACTCACTCTGGTTAGCTTCTCTTCCTCATCCAAATGGTCAAAGTTTTCTTATAACAACTTACCACACAACTGAAAAGCTAAGTTCCTCAGTCTGAATTTTTGTTTATACCTGACAGAAGCTACAGCTTTCATCCAGAAGCAATTCAAAATGCTGAAGCTTATTTCAGAGAACTTTTCAGTAACCTAATGGCAACTGCTTTGCTACCAAAAAATTTCCCAACATCTTCCTGTTTTGGCAGGCCCAGCTGAAATCCCCCTCCCCATAAAGGGGAATTTGAGTAAAAACACTGCCAGCTTCAAGTTCCCTTAGGCAAATTTCCAGCCTCTGCGCAAGGCCATGAGGTTAAACATTTCTCAATGACGCAGACTCCCTCAGAGGGAGGAACAAGGAAAAAATAAAAATCAAGACTTATTCTTCCCAGTGCAGTAAATCAAGAGACAGTAGCCAACTTCTAAAAACTAAAATGTGAGTGAAGCTAAACTATATACTGTTTGCTTTGCTAAAGCCCCAGTAGGAGCATAGAACCAGGATGAGAGCTGTGGAATGGGAGAAAAAGTTACTACAGAACCAGCAGTCCAGCCAAATTGACAGATAAATTTCCAGGTTCTCTGGAGAATCTCTAGAATATTAATACACGTTTCCAGCCACTGTATAATTTATAGTTAAAGCATAGAGACTGAATCGGTGGGTGTGGAAGAAAATGGAGTCACACATGAAGCAAATCATTACTTAGGATTAAAATGTGCATTAGGTGGAAGACTGGAAAAACTAAAGGAAAGTATGCTTAATCGACTTGTTGGGGAAAAAGTAGAAGGCTGATCACAGGGAAGGTAAACTCATCTGAGGAGCTGGTAGAGGTCTTGAACTTTTAGCTCCCAACATTTAGAAAAAAATGAATGAAATAAAATCAGAACTGTTCCCCTGGAACTGATTTATAGAGTTTGAAAGGGCCTATTGCTTATAAGAAAATTCCTATGTTAAAAATACTGTTACATTTGTACAAGACTTTAAATAAAAAGCATTATATACTTGCTATGTACTGGGATCTGGGGAACAGAAATAAGACACCTCCCCTGCATTGATGAGACCTGCTGGGAACCATAATGTAATTAAACAATTGTTCTGGTGGTTTTCACCAAGTATAGGGAGAGCACAGAAGGAGTACCTACTAAGTATGTCTGGAATCAAATACAGCATGCATTTTGGAAGAGGCAGGCCTTGCTGGGACAGTCTGGCAGGCAGAGAGAATAGGTAAAAGCAGAGGGAAGATTATATGAAAAGAAACAGAAAATTAAAAAAAGCACAGGATGTTTTATAAAAGCAGTTCAGCATTGCCAGAGACTGAAGTTGGAAGTGATAAGAAATAAATGAATAACCGGAAGCCAAATAGACAAATATAATAGTTTAAATTTTACCCCACAAGAAGTTGAATAATTCTGAAAAGAAAATTATTAGAACTGACTGTAGGAAAAAGTATGTTAGCAGCTGTATAAATGACAGATTAGAAGAGTCAGGTTATAGGCGGGAGACCAAGAGGAAGGCTACTGAAACCACAGTGAGAAATTATCAGCATCTGATCTAGGGCAATGAGACAAAATAGAAGTCTAAATAGAGGTACAATCTACAGAACTCAGATACTAAATAGACGTGAAGAATACAGGAAAAGAAGAATTAAGAATGACTCCTAATTTTCTGGTTAGGCTACTGGTACTGAGTTAGGGGTAGTCCTGGAATGATGACATCAATTTTAACTATGTAAAAGGCTGAAGTGTTTATGAGTCATATAGATGTCTACGTGGGAAGAATTCACAGATTAAATGAATCCAGATCTCAGGATACAGATACACATGCCCTAGAGATACAGATACAGACATCCTGATAGGTGATAGCTGAAGCCACAAGTTGGGAAGAGATTGCTAGAGAGAACGTATAGGCTGAGAAGAAAAAAAGAGTCAAGGACTAACCCTGGGAAATACTTAGAGAAGTAGGATGAGTAGACTGAGAGATAGAAGGCAAACTGGAGGGAGAATGGTGTCTATAGTTTAGTTGCGCAGGATGTGAATGCCTTTCCCATTTGCGGGAAATCCCATGAGAGGGGGAAGTCAGGCCCCTCTTATTACTACGGAAGCTGAAGAGGAACAGATAGTCCCTCTCTCAGCATCCTGGCATCTAGCTCACAAACACAGCGCAAGTCTAGCCAACAAGGTCCTCCCATTTAGAAATTTAAAAATTGGGGGGATGACCCAAGTGTGGAAAATATAATCAGAAATTATTCATGGCACTGCCACAAGTGTCTACTAGTGGCAATGCCAACAGCAACAAGAATTCGTTGGAGAACAGGCCAGCAGCAATGGCAAAGAAGATCCAGTGAGCAGTGCCAGTGAAGAGTCCTCAGCAGACCGGTTCTGTGACATGGTCATAACTGTTTTAAATGTGCTTATTTCTGTACATTTTATTTTTAAATTTTTTATTTAGTGATTTTAGAGAAAGAAAGGGAGAGAGAGAGGAACATTGACTTGTTGTTCCACTTATTTATGCATTCATTGGTTGGTTCTTGTATGATCCCTGACCAGAGTTTGAACCCTCAACCTCTGACGACACTAAACCAACTGAACTACCTGGCCAGGGCCTCTGCTCACTTTTTGACCTTTATTATCCAGCCTTTTTATTAGGCTGTGCACTATCCAACTTTTCAAAAAAATTATTTTATGCTTAGGTTAATCAAGATTATACAAAGAACCCCAACTAATATAGAATGAGGAGAGAGCATCGAATAGGGTCAAATGGTAAAGAAAAATCAAGTAAGAGGCCTAAAATGGGCTCACTAATTAGCATGGCTAGGACAGTGGTCGGCAAACTCATTACTCAACAGAAGCCAAATATCAACAGTACAACGATTGAAATTTCTTTTGAGAGCCAAATTTTTTACACTTAAATTTCTTCTAACGCCACTTCTTCAAAATAGACTTGCCCAGGCCGTGGTATTTTGTGGAAGAGCCACACTCAAGGGGCCAAAAAGCCGCATGTGGCTCACGAGCCACAGTTTGCCGACCACTGGGCTAGGAGATCAGTGGTAATCTTGGTAAAACTGTCCACATGTTATCTCATTCAATCCTTACAACACTTTCTGAGGAAGACAAAGCATCTTAATTTTTAAAAGAATTATTTAATAAAAAATTTGAGGCTAAAGATTAAGAGAAATCAAGAAAGTATCTTATAGATGCTCATTAAAGGAGATGTTAAATGTCCATACTAATTCTTATACCAAATGTCAACGAACACAGATGATGACCCCACTGGTTCACAATATAGGACTTTCAGCTTTTCAATAGGTAATATAAAGAGGATCCTAATGAAAGCGCTAGGATCCTTGTAGACAATCATCCAGAAACATACCTCAAAGTGCAAGAGGTTCCTTGCCACTCATCTTTCTCATAGCTCATTTATTGGCCACTACGTAAAGAATATATCATCAACTATAGGATTCAAGTGGAATAATAAGGAATCTTCTATCCCTGGCCATGAGAACCACTGTGGGAATGAGAGGTTGAGAACTATCAAAAGAAGATGATTATTTCTCAACTTCATTCCTTTGGGATATGTCACAGCCAGGAAGAGAGAAATTGGAAAAAGCAGCTTTCACAAGCTGCCAAATCCATGTCCTAGTCCCAGGGGATAATTAGCCAATGAGGTTTTGTGGAACTGATGTAATGCTGGCAGAGGGTAAGTTTATGGTTGAACATGTAGCCTCTTGATATTTAGCTAGAGGCTAAAAAGGATGACATCCTGAAAAGCCAAGAAAATCATACCCATAACACCACCACTTAGCAATTTGAATCTTAAAATGTAATTTGTAAACTTCAACCAATTCATCTTTATTATGAATAGTTTATGAGAGCATTTGTTAAACTACAAATTTTCTAAATCTTGTTTTATGTAACTCTTTTGTCAGGAAAAGAAACTTCTAAGCACCTCCAAAGAACAAAGACAGTTCAGAGAGCTCAAAGTAACAAAAGAAATTAGGAGGGAAGTTTTCCAAGGAATAAAGTCTGTTTGTGGTACTTTAATCCAGCACGCCAAATTTAAAGCTGTCTGACGTCCTTATGAAAAGAATTTTTGAAACTGAGTACTCTAAGCCAAGAGCTTTCAGAAGCACCGCATATCTCATAAAAATTGTCCATCTTCACCTTAAAAGTGCTCTGAGACGCAGGAAGTAAGAAATCAGAGGGCAGGGAGCAGAAGTACTCAGACACTAATACTCTTGATTCGAGCTTAGTGATTAAGTTTCAAAATGAATACTTGCCATTTTAACAAAAATGGTTAAGTCACTTGAGTTAAATATGACACGATGATATCCCAAATCCTGAGTCAAAACTAAGTATATTAAAAAGAAAAAAATTAATTTCAAATCAATTACCAGAACAGAGGGCTCTCAAATGAGTGCTAGCGCCCTACCTGAAATAAGACACAATTTCTGGTTCAACCCTAAGCAGAACAGTATCTAGTGATAGGAATACGAACACTGTAGGTTTATATATCTTGACCATTTCATGAACATTAAGGACCACCTTTTCCAAAATGAATAAAGGACAGGGATAGATGGCACACAAAAACATGACTGCTACATCTTTGTAAAGGAACTAGAATCATCCTTAGCAAGACGGTTTGTACTTGCTTTGTGAGAAATAGTTTGGTTGGGGGACCTGAATACCAAATACTCCAGGAGTGGCTTTCTTCTTCCCGGTCTTTCCAATATTTCATGCTCACTTCATTCGTTCATTAACATACATTTAGTTAGCATCTACTAGATATCAAACTAGGTAAGTCCTGGATATAAAATGGGAAAACAAAATGAACAGTAATAGATATAATACCTGCATTCATAGAGTTTATTATCCTGTAAGGGAAATACACACACACACAAAAAAAAAACAAACAAAAACCTATAAATAAAGTTTAATCTTTAAATTAATCTTTAAAACCTATAAATAAATAAGTGTGTGAAGAAAAGAGAAAAAGAATGAAAACCACTGGAGAGGAGGAGCATTCTCTGAGATCTGAAGGGTGAATAGGAATAAATAAAACAGGTAAGAAATAGAAGGGAAGAAAAAATGGTATAGAGTTAGAAATCTTACTGCAGTGTAACTCAAAACAGCATCCTTTCTGATCACTGTGAACAGGTACAAGAGTCACTGTTAAAACCTGGAAAGCTAGGTAGAGGTTAGAGCCTGTAGGAAAGCTTTCTAAATAAGTTAAATGCGGGCGGGGGGGTGGGGTGGGGGTGGGGGGAAATAAGGCCATCTCTATTCAGAGAGGAGGTCTAGAACAACAGAATTTAATACAGGTATTCAAAAAGAGCAAAAGGTTAGAGGTATTTTTTGTTCTTAACTATTATGTCATAGTGTTCTAGGGGGAAAATAAGGCTGGGAAGGAAGGGGAACAAAAAAGACAGGTAGGTCTATGTCTTGAAAGAAGGGGACAAAGGAACTTGGACAAACTGGGTAGCCTGTCAAAGGCTATTATATAATTAATTGGGGATAAAAGGATTTTGAGTTCACATGGAAAGCAATATAATGTAGAGGTAAAGAACATGGAATCTTAGCTCTATCACTTACCAGGTGTGTAGCATTTCACATATTCCTTATCTACTTTGCACCATCAATTTCATGATCTGATAAAGGGGATAATAAGCCCTGGCTGGTAGCTCAGTGGTTAGAGTATCGGCCTCTACACCAAAGGGTTACTGTTTCAATTTCTAGTCAAGGGCAAGTACCTGGGTATCAGGTTTGATCCATATTAGCCTTTTATTGTATAGGATATATTTATATTTTCTATAATTCTTATAAAACCCACTTAAAATTCCATAATCGAGGAATGTGTCTGCTGTGTTTGGCGTTTACATTTTTTTGCACTTTCCTATTTGGTTTCTACTAGTTTTTAATGGTTTGTTTTTAAAATATAAGGCTGCCTCAGCTATGCTTAAGGAAAATAATAAATTATTTGTCCACCTATGGAGATTTTAAGTGGGAAATACTCAAACCCCTGGTTTGGGGCATGATCAGGCCCCCAAAATGAGTGAGAGCAGGGGAAGAAAACTTCAGGGAGAAAGGTCAGGAGCCACCTACAGGGTTAGTATTTCTAGCTTGGCAATCATCTTCCAGAACTGTTCTCAAACCTGCGAGGGTTTCGTGTGATTACAGCACATTTCCTGGTAAGGTATCAGGGTTGGGAGACAGAGGTGATGTAGGTGGAAAAGAAGTTCACACACTTGGTATTTTCTTAGTTTTGTTTGTTAGCATTACCTCGCTGTGCTACCTCCTTTTCATCGTTTGCTTACTCCCTTGAAGAGTCACTTTAACTCCAACCTCCTAGAGCCCAAATTAGCTCCAGGCACCCCACAGTGGAGGTGAAAGGCAACCAGCCTGATTTTTAATACCCAATGAAACATTATTCTGTTGTACATAAAAGGGAAAAAAGCAAAAGCTAATAGAATGTTCCACAAGTTTAAAAATATTTAGAACAATTACACCCACTCACAGATTTTTAAAAAGCACAGCAACAGAATTATGCTAGTTCAAAAGTGTAAGAGCACAGTCTGATTAAAACTGATTAATTTCACTTTGTAAAGTGACTAGATGGAAAAAGAAGATATAAATTAGCAATATAAGTCAGAATCCCTAAGTTAATATTTATAATAGCTGTTAGCCTATATTAATAAAAGACAGTTTTAACCTAAAGATCACTTTAAGCTTACAAGAATTAGAAATAATTTTTAGAAAATTTAAAATCAATTATATTGAAGTTTAATTTTGATATAATAAACCTTGCCCATTTAAAGCATACAGTTCAATGTGTTATGACAAATATATACACCTACCATAACCACTATGACAATTAAGATATACACTGAGTGGCCAGATTATTATGATCTCTGAACGCAAAATTAACATGCAGTTTTAAGAAATAATACAGTGAGATCACATCTCATATTAATATCTTATATAATAAAAAGCTAATATGAAAATTGTCCCCTCAACCAGGAATTCGACCAGCAGGCAGGCCAGCCAACTGTCCATGTCCCCTCCCCCTGGCCAGGCTGGCCGGACCCCACCCATGCACGAATTCATGCACCAGGCCTCTAACACACACACACACACACACACACAGTGGCCAGATTATTATGCATTCAGAGATCATAATAATCTGGCCACTCAATGTACATTTTCATCCCCTAAAGTTCTCTATGCCCCTTTGTAGTTATCTTCACTTTCTACTTCTGGTCCAGATAACAATTATCTGCTTGCTGTCTATCACTCTAGGAACCCGCATTTTTTCTCATACAATTTTTTTATTGAGATATTCACATATCATTTAATTCAGTCATTCAAAATATATAATTCAGTAGTTGTAAGTATATCCCCAAAATTGTGCAACTACCGCCATTCTCTAATTCCAGATTATTTTCATTACCTCCTAATGAAACTCACATCCATTGGCAGTCACTCCCCATCCCATCCTGTCCCAGGGCCCTGCACCACTAATCTACTTTGTCTCTATGAATTTGCCTATTCTGGAGATTTCATATAAACTGAATTGTACAATATGTGCTTACCTTTATTCGCATAGCATGTTTTCCAGGTCCATTCATTTTACAGAATATATAAGTACGTGATTCCTTTTTATGGTGGAATACTCTTCCATTGTAAGGAAATACCACATTTTGTTTATCGATTCATCAGCTGATAGACATTTAGGTTGTTCCCACTTTTGGCCAATGCTGCTATACATATTCATGTACAAGATTTTGTGTAGGCAAATGCTTTCAATTTTCTTATCTATATCTTGGAATAAAATTGCTGGGTCGTACGGTAACTCTGTTTAGATTTTTAGAAAGCTGCCAAACTTTTCATTTTTAAATTAAGCTTATTATTTTTGAGATACTTATAGATTAACATGCAGTTTTAAGAAATAATACAGTGAGATCCCATCTCATGTATTCTTTATCCATTTCCCCCACAATTATAACATCTTGCAAAACTGTGGTGCAACATTACAACCAGGACAGTATGGATATTGACAGAATCAAATTACAGAACATTTCCAACACTACCAGGATCCCTCATGTTGATCTTTTATAGCCACATTTTCTCTAGCTCCTGACAATCATCAATCTTTTTCATATCTATAAGTTTGTCATTTTAATAATGTTATGATGTTACTAGAGGCCCGGTGCATGAAATCCATGCATGGAGGGGGGTTCCTCAGCTGGCCTGCACCCTCTCCAATCTGGGACCCCTCGGGGGATGTACCACAGGGATTGGGCCTAAACCGGCAGTCAGACATCCCTCTCGCCCTCTGGGATGACTGGCTCCTAACCACTTGTCTGCCTGCCTGCCTGCCTGCCTGATCACTCCTAACTCCTCTGCCTGCTGGCCTGATAACCCATACACCTTGCACCCCTGCCGGCCTGATCACCCCTATGTTGCCTCCCTGATGGCCTGATTGCCTCTATCTTGCCCCTCCCCCACCAGCCTGATCACCCCTAACCTCTCTGCCTGCCTGCCTGATTATCCCTAATTGCCCTCCCTTGCTGACCTGATCTCACCCCAACTGCCCTCCCCTACAGGCCTGATTACTCCTAACTGCCTCTGCTTCAGCACCTACCACAGCTTTGTCCAGAAGGAAGTTGGACATCTGGAAGATGGCCAGTTGACCTGATCTAATTAGCATATTACCCTTTTATTAATATAGATATGAATGAATCATATATTATGTAACCTTTTGGGACTAGCTTTTTCATTCAGCATAATTCTCTGGAGACTTGCCCAGGTATTTTATGTATCAACTAGAGGCCCAGCACATGAAATTGATCACAGGCTAGGCCTAGGGACTCATTTTTTATGCATGTATATGTCCAATTTTCCCAACACTATTTATTGAATATGTTTAACTTTTTAAGAAATAACAAATTGTTTTTCAAAATGATTACACTGTTTCACATTCTACCAGCCGTGTAGGAATTCCCATTGTTCCATATTCTTACCAACACTAGGGATTGTCTATTTTGTCATACTGTCAGTCTTTTTAATTTTAATTATTCTAGTGGATATGTTGTAGTATCTCATGGTTGTAATTTAAATTTCCTAATGTCCAATGATTTTGGAGCATCTTTTCATGTGCTTATTGGCCATTGCATATTTTTTTTGAAGTGTCTGACCAAGTCTTTTCATATATTTTAGTTTTAAGAGTTTTTTATGTATTATAGATACAACCCTTTGTCAGATACATGTGAATATTTTTTCCACACTCTATGGCTTGTCTTTTTATTTTCAGCAATATACAAAGAGGAAGTAATGTATTTAAACTTCATAAAGTCCAATTTAAAAATTTTTCTTTTATAGTTCATGCTCTTTGTGTCCTTTAGATTTTGCATTTAGGTTTGTGAACCATTTCAAGGTAATTTTTATGAATGGTATGAAATAAGAATCAATGGATTTTTGTTTTGATTCACTGTTTTTGGTGTTTGGGGGGACATAGGCAGCTAGTTCTTTCAGCATTCTTTGTTGAAAAGGTTCCCTTCCCTGAAATACCAATTTTTATTTAAACAAAGGAAAGAAAAAGGAAATAACACTATTTCTAAATACTCAAAACCACTGCTATTCCCACCTTAGATAGCATAGGCCTGAACAGCAAGGTCTGTACCTTCCCTCCTTAGACTGCACAGGCCTGAACAGCAAGCTCCAATGGTTCAGAGAAGAAGCAGCCTAACTTTTAGACAATAGTAAATGTATTTTTTTCCTTTTTTCTGAAGCTATTACCTCTTCTTTTTTCCAAAAGCCAAGAAAACTTACCCTAAAAAGATGTCAAATTGTGAACATTTATCACATGGTGAATACTATACTTAGAGCAAGTTTCCTTTTTTTGTTTCCTATTTTATCCAATGTTTCCATAGTAATCTTTCCAACCATTGTAGTTCTATCTTCTGATTTTTATCATTTTGAATAGTGCTTACTATTCAAGAAATACATCAATACATCATCAACTGCACCTGTTCACCTCAACAACAACAAAAGGTGAATAAAATATCAGTTGGAACAATACTCCTCAACTTTAATATGCGCCTGAGGATCTTGTTAAAGAGAAGATTCTGATTGCATGCCTAAGGTGGAGCCTGAGACAGTGCTCCCAAGTGAGCTGTTAGTCCTTGAAACACACTATGAGTAAGTAGCAAGGTGTTAAAATACTGAGTTCATAGTATCTATTTGGAGAGACTAATTAATATTAATACCACAATATGGCACTGATTTGAGGAATATAACCCCACTGAGTCTCAAGAGAACATACGAAATATAACAACTCAAAGTCAAGCTCAAGTTAGCTTTTTTGTTGCTAATATTTTTTGCATTGATTTTTAGAGTGAGTAGAAGGAAGGAAGGAAGAAAGGAAGGAAGAGGAGGTTGAGGGGAGAAAAAGAGAGAGAAATAGCAATGTGAGAGAGACACATCAATTGGTAGCCTCCCACAGAGGCCCTGACCAGGGAGGGAGAATGAAAGGAACCTGCAATCCAGGTATTTGCCCTTGACCAGGAATCAAACCAATGACCCTTTGGTGCTCGGGCTGACGTTCTACCACTGAGCTATACCAGCCAGGGCTAATTAACATTTTAATGCTTGAACTAAGTGCTCTAAGTCCTACTTATAAAACAAAGATGAGGCAATACGAGTTATGGCTTTCTGATAAAGAGTAGATGGGTTATTATGAGGATTTTCAACCTACCATCAGGTCAAAGAACAAAATATATTACAGAAATTTACTTTCAAATAATTTTTAAAAATTTATACTAATGCCACTCTTTATGCCTAAGAGATCTCAAATTATTCTAACCCATCAAAAATAAAAAAAATAATTTAGTGTTTTTACTTTATAAAAACATCTGAAAGGTTCAGCAGATTGAGAGTAACTTAGTGTGCATAGGAAGGATCTACAGCTCTGCCAAGAACATGGCCTACTACAAACATTGCAAAGATAAATTTCAATAAATCTTACAAAACAGAAACAAAAGGAAAAAATGAAAAAGGGATTTATACAAACTAGACTGTTAGAAGGAACAGCTTAATGGGATGAAGTCCCTCTTTATCACACATTGTTTGGTCAGTGGAGTGCTTTGACTACAGAGGTCCCAAACTAACAGTTCTAGCTCCTAATCCAAGATACTATTTTCAGCCATTTTCTCTCTTTTTTATCCATACCTACAACACACACACACACACATACGCACGTGCACATGCATGTACTCTCTCTCTCTTGCTCTCCTATTATAATACTAGAAGCCCGGTGCATGAAAATCCATGCACTGGAGTTGGGGGGGGGGGGGGGAGATACCTCAGCCTGGTGCGCCCCATTTCACAGTCCAGGAGTCCTCAGAGGCAGGAGGTGACCCAGTGATCAGAGGAAGGCGATGCCCCATCACACCTCTGCTCCTGCCACTGCCAGCAGCGCAAGCCTCAGCCAGCCCTGGTTACCTGAGCCTCGGGCAGCCCTGGGCAGCTGGGCAGCCACCATCTGAGACTTGCCTGCGCCTCAGGATGGCCCTGGATGGCTGGGGGGCTAAGAGGACTAAGGGACTCTGAAGGCAGGCAGGGCTGAGAAAACTGGGCGCCACCATCTGTGGCTGTAGGCGCCACCATCTTTGAGGATATGGCAATCAATTAGCATATTCCCTCCTTAATGGCTGTGGGCACCACCATCTATGATGGCATGAGGGTCAATTAGCATACTCCCTCTTTATTAGATAGGATTACTGTTTTACAGATGAAATAACAGATACAGAGAGGTTAAGTAATTTACCCAATGTTACCAAGGTCCCACAGTTAATTAGTGGCAGAGCTAAGAAACCTGGACTCCAAAGTTCATGCTCTTAAACACTATCCCTACTCTTCTCAAACTTTTTAATGTCAGGAATCCTTTACTCTTTAATAGTTATTGAGAAAAAGCTAATGTATAACATAATTGTTTATGTGGGTTATACATATCAATGCTTTTCATGTAAGAAATAAAAAATAAAAATGAAAAACATTTAAAAGATTTACTCTTCTTTTAAAACTAGCAATAAACCCACTACATGTTAACATATTTTTATGAAAAATACTATTATTTTCTAAAATGAAAAGACAACAGGGAAAAGAGTGCCACTCTTTTATCAATTTTGCTCATCTCATGTGTAATTTACTAAAAGACAGCTGTATTTTCATATGATACTGTACTCAATTTGTTAGGATACTGAAGACCATGTACCTCTACAAAAATACATTGTACACTCATAAGAGAACAATTGAAAAAAGACAAATAAAATTTTAGTATAAATATATGAAGTTTTAATCTCGCACCCAATGAAAAGGACACTCAGAGAGGTCCCCAGACCACATTTTGAGAACTATCGGGTCTAGTAATAATTAATGTCGTTTTAAAACATTCGTTTAAAATCTTGCTTGGCGTTGACTTGTATTGACATAACCTTCAAACACGTGGTATCTACAGAACGTGTGAAGTGAAATTAACAAGTTTTGCTTGAAAAAGTTTGTGTTTGGTTTGGTTTTTGTTGCAAAACTAGGGCTAAGAAGATGGCGGATGAAGAGCATATTCGGTACTGCATGCTTTACGAGTTCCAATTAGGAAGAAAAGCAAGTGAGGCTGCAAAAAACATCTGTAGTGCTCTTGGTCAAGATGCAGTTAGCGCCAGAAAATGCCAGCGTTGGTTTGAGAAATTTCGAGAGGGAAATTTTTCATTAGATGACAAGAGTGGTCGAGGCCGTGGTCCAATTTTGATCAAGAAGCTCTTCAAGCTCTTTTGGTGCAAAATCCTCAAATTACCCAACAAGAGCTTGCGACAACTTTAAATTGTTCACAAAAAACAATTTCCAATCAATTGCGTGCACTTGGCAAAGTCCAAAAGTTTGGAAAACGGGTTCCTCATGAGTTGACCGACAACAACCGTAATCAAAGAGTCACAATTTGCAGTTCGCTCCTCTCTCGTCAAAACCATTTGCCGTTTTTAGAGCAAATTGTTACCGGAGATGAAGAATGGGTGCTGTATGTTAATTTGAAAAGGCGGCCTCAATGGTTGGACAAAAATGAGGCTCCGCAGCCCACGCCAAAACCTGACTTGCATGCGAAAAAAGTGATGTTGTGTGTTTGGTGGAATTTTAAAGGAACTCTTCATTATGAACTTTTACCATCTAACTAAACCATTACAAGTGCAGTGTATAGTGCCCAATTGGAAAGGTTAGCCCAAGCTTGAAGAGAAAAAGAGCCCGCGCTGATTAATCGGAAGGGCGTAATTCTTCACCACGATAACGCACGACCGCATACTGCAAGAATCACTGCTGAAAAACTGCGCCAGTTGGAATGGGAAGTTCTCCCTCAACCTGCATATTCTCCTGATATTACCCCTTCCGATTACCATTTGTTTCGTTCTTTGCAAAACTTTCTTCTTGGAAAAAAATTTAATAATGAAGAATGCCTCAAAAATGCATTGACCGAATTTTTTGCATCAAAATCACAAGAATTTTACAACAGAGACATTAAAATGCTTCCTGAGCGTTGGGCACAAGTAGTAGAAAACAACGGCAACTATATTGTTGATTAAATTTTGTTGTATTGTTTAAATAAATTCGATTTAAAAAAGTATTAGAAAACGACATTAATTATTACTATACCTAATACTACATTAGTTAGTGCAATGCATGCGATACAAAATTAAAATGCATGGTCTCAGGAACATACATGCCTAAAACATATTCCACATTTTTTAGTAAATCATTTATACAAGAATTACTATTAAGCGCATATTATGTTTCAGGTGCCCTTACAGGCATTGGAAACAGCAGAAAACGAGAGAGAAGCCCTTACTTTGATGTATTTATATTCTAGTCGGGAGAGAGCAGTAATCAATAAACAAACAAATAAATCACATATTCTGTCAGGTAACTAGCATGAAGAAAAATAAAAGCAGGATTTAAAAATATAGGGTGGGTCAGGGAAGACCTAACTGAGAAAGTGGCATTTGAACAAAGATCTGAAGAAGGTGAGGGAGCAAGCCATGAGGCTACCAGCAAAAAGTGCTCCACGTAAAAGTCACAGCAAGTACACAGCCCTAAAACAGAAGCATTCCCTAAGGGGCACAGGGGACAGCGGAGAGGCCGCCAGGCTAGGGTAGAACAAACAAGCAAGAGGAGATGCAGCAGTTATAGGAATAGGGCAGATCATGTAGAACCCTGTAGGACCAGAGCTTATTCTGTGAATGAGAACCACGGGCAGGTTCTGAGCGAGAAAGGATATGATCTGACTTTCATTTTAAATGAACATGTCAGTAGTGACTGCCATGAGATGAAGGATGCCCAAGACCCCTGACACCATGAGCTCAGCCAGATACTTCCCTTTAGTTTGTTGAGAGCAAGACAGAGAAAACTGATTTTTGTTGTTGATGTGTTTGTTTGTTTTTTAGTATTTTTTCCTTGTTATTATACAGAAAATCCTTAAAAAAAATAATGCATGTGGTAATCATAAAAATGAATCTAAAAAAAAACAAAAACAAAAAACACACCCACAAAAGTAGGAGACTCATCTTTATTTAATTTGGCACTGTTCTAATAAAGCTGAAACTGTGGTTCAGGGTCTTGACAGCTTGCCATATCCAAAAGGAAACAAGAGGGAGGAAAAAAAGATAGAGACAGACAGATGAATTCAGATTCCTTTGATCTGGATCCTAACTCTTAAGGGGATCCCAGATAAATCAATGAGTCAGAGAAAGGGGAGTAAGATGTAATCCAGAACACTGATGACAACAGCTGTCTGTCTGCCTACCTGTCTTCTGAGATCATCATCAAGGTATGAGATCATCACTCAGGCCAGAGAACACAGGGCAAGATGGAGGTCTACCATAGAACTATAGGGCCTGTAGCATCTGATTCCAGTTCCTAGAGGCAGGAAGTGGACACCCAGGCACTGTTCTTTTGTGTGGGGTTTTGTGTTTTTTTAACATGTTTTTATTTATTTTAGAGATGGAGGGAGGGAGAGGGGAGAGGGAGAAAGGAGAGGAGAGAGAAAAAGAGAGAGAGAGAGAGAGAGAGACATCACTGATAATAGAGAGTCATTGATCAGCCACTTTCTGCACACCCACAATGGGGATTGTGCCCCAACTGGTAATCGAACCATGACTTCCTAGTTCATGGGTCAATGTTCAACCAAAACAGGGGGATGGGGGATTAACTAAAGAACTTATGTGAATATATGTAAAACCCATGGACACAGACAATAGTGTGGTCAAGGCCTAGGGAGAGGGGTCAGGGTAGGGGGGGTCAATAGGAAAAAAAAGGACATACGTAACTCTTTCAACAATAAAGATGAAAAAAAAAAATTTAAGCAAACAAAACTGTTTCTAAGGGATAAATCAGAGAGGGCATTTAGAGATTTCAGTCTATATTGTACCCTTTCTTAGGTTGTCCATGGGTTCATGCACTGTGTATATTGTTGGACTCTATTCTTTCGCATTTACAGGGTGTTCCATAATCATAATAAACCTAAAAGAGAACTCAATTGATTTGTGGGGGGGAAATCTTTTCTATTCCAATCCCATGAGGTAGTCATTGCTACTACCATGTTTCCCCAGAAATAAGACATCCTCCAAAAATAAGACCTAGCACATGGAAAGATAAGACATCCCCTGAAAATAAGACCTAGAAAAAATTAATGTAAGGCACTGTCTTATTTTCGGAGAAACAGGGTAGTTACTTCCAGAGATATTCTATACATAGATAATCATGGGGTTGGAGGGTAGGGTGTGGGTAGTGTGTGTGTCTGGGTGCAGTGCATGAGTGGGTGGATGTGTGCACATATGTGCACAAAAGAGAAAGAACAAACTGACTGTGCCTCATCAAGATCAGGTGTATGTAAGGGACCGAAGCATACCTAGGGAACTGCTTCAATACTTTCCTCTACAAGGGAACTTTGTCTCACTACCAGAGTTATCCTATATAATAAAAGGCTAATATGCAAATTGACCAAATGGCAGAATGACCGGTCGCTATGACACACACTGATCACCAGGGGGCAGATGCTCAACACAGGCTGCATCCTGGTGGTCAGTGCACTCCCATAGGGGGAATGCCACTTAGCCAGAAGCCGGGCTCACAGCTGGTGAACACAGTGGTGGTGGCAGGAGCCTCTCCTGCCTACCGGGCAGTGCTAAGGACCCCTCAGGGGGTTCCAGACTGCGAGAGGGTGCAGGTCAGACTGAGGCATCCCCCTTTCATCCCCCCAGTACACAAATGTCATGTACCAGGACTCTAGTAAATTAATAAGACTGCACTGGTTGAATGCTAGGATAAGGCCTGCCTGGTCAAAGCCTTACATATTAGCTGAGAAGAGCTGAACCCCAGAATTTCTCTGTTCTAAAATACATGAGACATAGTACTGTGTCCCAATATTTCCTTAATGTTAGCTTCCGAAATCCCAAATATCCATCTAAGATCATCAGTTTTCTAATCACAAGGATTTAGATAGGTTTCCAGAATGGTAATAGATGCTTTAATCCTGTAACTGTGGCTTGATCAGAACACTTAGATTTAGCAGTGTGCCCTGCTTTCATAGGAAGACAGACAGGACACACTGCACATCCTGAGATGTACAAGAATCTCAATTTTGAAAGTCCTGCTTTCAAAAGCGCCTGCTTTGGACGAGGATTGGCTGAGATACAGGATGGTGGTTAGAAATGAATTTATTTCTTAATGCAAAAACAGATCCCAAAACACTTCAATAAATTCCTGATCTTAAAAGGCTTATGCCTATTAGGGGAAGTGTCCCGAACCATTTTCATTCATTTAAAAAAAATTTTTTTCTGAGGGTCTACATGTGCCAGTGTCAAGAGCCAGTATATAGATTAACATATTGCCTTTGAGAAGTCAATAGTTTAACTAGGGAGGCAGGTAAAAAAATGATAATTAGCCTACATTGTAAAGGTGGTACTAGGGAACTAATAGGAGGAAGGGCTGACTCTACTGAGAGAGGTTTCATAGAATGGCAGTATCTGAACTGGATCTCAAACAGTCAGTAAGAAACCACCACCAGTAAGCAAGATGAAAGTCTTTCTGGGCAAATATGCCTCACCAAAATCCCCAACCTCCAAATACTAAATGATAACTGTCAGTAAGTACACAATGAACCCTGGAACTCTGCTATATAGTATTCAGTATCCTAAAGTTTAACGTAGGGTAAAAACTTTTGCATCTTGAATTTTGTCTTAAAGAGGTTTAACTACTTTAAAATCTTATTAAACAATAGTTTCACCTAAAAAGTATATATTAATGGAGGTCCCAAATATTTTACTGCTAGAAAACCTATGGCTCACACAGTCTAAATGTTGACTTTAAAAAAAAAAAAAAAAAAAGTTGGCTTTTGGCTTATTAAGGCTTAATAACAGATGCTTTTTTCACTTTCCATCATAAATATAATTGTCAGATTACTATTATATTATATAACTTCTTCTGAAGGGTAGAGCTTCAGAATAAAACAGTAACAATTTCACATTATTAAAATTTTTGAGCATTTAGGAATCACAGCTATTATAGAAATAGGTTTCCTATTACTCCTTCCTATACCGTTTCTCTTTTACACACAGGCAAAAGAAAGAGGTCCACATACATGCTGTTCTCTGCAGACCTTTCATTCTACCTGTTTCCAACACCCTTGTCAATTTCAACTATACTTGTCTTACATACTATTATCCTTTGAAAGTTTTATGAAGTAGTTAATTGGTCCAACAGATGGGTGGCTAGCTCTGCCCAGCATATGTCATAGGAAAAACAGCTCTTAGGCAAGACAAGAAAACAAGTAAATCCCTTTCCCTTATCCAGCTGGGAAGAGTGAGACCCCTTAGGAGAAAGCAAACAATCTTTTAACCTTTATTTAAAAAAGTGACTACACTGAGGTGATCTGTAAGCAAAAGATGATCAAAGAAGGGAGAGAGAGTTCAAATGCTAACATCTACTCCCGCAGATGAACCATGCACTTGCTCGCAGACAGCAGAGAACTAGAATACAGAGAGGGAAAAATAATTGAGTCAGTGTAACTGGGAGCTATTTCATCAAAGACAGATGGGAAACATTCAGATAAGCATATTATCTTGTTTAGAACATAGAACTCAACAGATTTGGGGGAGGAAAAGGAAAGGCAACCTGGAACACATAGCATATTATAAACAGAAAAACTCAAATGTCTCATCACAGCCTTCTTTGTAACAAAACAAAAACAAAACAAAAAAAACAACAACAAAAAAGAATAGCAATGTCTTTGCCCCTTACCTGTCCATAAGCTTAGCCTGATAGCATCTGATCCTATCTTCAGATGGCTATCTGTGTCTTTCAACATACTATCTAATCACTCCCCAAGGAAAACAGTGAGACCAATTCTGCCAGAGACAGTATCTTCCAGAACCAAGGAGTCTCATTCTCCTTTGAGTGAAGGCCAGTGGATGGGAAGAGATCCTCAAATGCCACTTGTACGAATCTATCGAGCTATGCTGTAAAACAGGAAAACACTAGACTACATTTTAGCAGAAGTCTAAAAATAACAAAAGAACATTCCCTATTTTTAGATGTCTAACTTATAAGTTTAAAAACACTAAAAGTAAAACAAACCATTAAAAACAAACTGGAATTTAAAATGTTTTAAGATACTTTTTTGAGTTGGGGAGACTGTTTTTAGAGAATTTCAAAAAAAAATTCTGTTTTCTCTTTCCTTGCTCAAACTTTCCCATCTCTAAAATCTAAGAGTCCTAATCCTATGTGTTATCAAGAGCATTCCCAAAAACAAAAAACACAAAATAGAATGAAGGTTATACCACAAGAGAGAAAGAACAGCTAGGAAAAAAATTTTAAATATGCTTTCACATAAAGTCATAAAAATAGAGTATAGATTATTGCCTGAAGACAATAATGTATAAAACAACAAAAACAAGTTAATTATCTTACATTAAAAGCAGTGTTACAGATAAAATAATTGATTAAAGGAAAATAGTTATTTTCCCCCCACTAAGTCTCCTCTCTAAACAGTTTTAAGGTCAGTAAACATCTAATTCAAAGCTAGGTTTGAATAATCGAATCTGTAATTAGAAAAATAATTAATTTTTTGCAATAAAAATCTGAAAACACATATAATTTACTGGAACATTAATCTTAATCCCTATCTTCCTCCCCATCTCCACCCAATCCTAGCACAAATATTCCCAACCTTTTTTAAGAAACCTATGGCAAATAGGATTTGCAGGAAATATGGGAAATTACCGGACTGCACAGCCATCATTAACATCTCAGGTTCCAGTAGAGTCATGACAAATTCTTCTCAAAAACAACAGTCCACAAATATAATGAAAAAATTCAAAGTCGCAGAAGAAAGATGTTGTTTTCAGAGGCTACCGAAGCTTTCATAAATTCATTCTCATGTCTGATGCTCAAAGCAGACTGTGAGAACTCCCCTTCTCAGTGCAGTTACCAGTTTATCCACCCTTCAGGCAAGTTAAGATAACACAGAGTTGAATTACTGCCGACAGGAAACCAAGAAAGCTCTCAAGCTAAGACATATGAAGTGTGGTTAGAACAGTGAGTGAGCTCCTCCCCTTGCTATTTGTCTCTGGGGGAGGAGAGAGAAATACAGAAAGAGATCTTCAGAAAACCAATGAACTGCTTTTCCCCGCTCTCTTTTTAAAAAGGGAAGTTGAGGTTTTATTCAAAATCTTAGTATAAGAGACTTTGCTTCTATGCAATTTAGAGCAACAGATTAAACAGAATCCCTCAGTCTTGTGAAAGAGACAGCCCAATTACTGACCCACTGATAGGAGATGAGGGTGAGGATTAGGTATATAGAAACATATATATACACATACATATAAATATGCATGTATGGTGAATTCATTTTTTGAAAAATGGTTCCAATGGCTTTTTCATCTGTGATATTTATAGATAGCAGGCTAAGGAACTTGAATATTTAACTTCAGAAGCTCAACTATTTCTCCACCCCCACTCCAATTAAAATATGTTTCAAAAAGTCATCTGAGGGGACATAAGCAGTACTTTCAACAATAAAATTTAAATTTCTTTAAGTCACCTGAATTCATTCCAAAGCTATAATCTGTCTTTCAGATCTGCCAATCCCCCAGAAGAGCCTCTAACTTGTTCCTATATGAGAAATGTGATCTGTGACTAGACAGCTTACTGATGTTATTTGACTTTTCTAAAATACTTTATGGTCTTGCGGTATATATGGAACATATAAAAAGGCAGTTTTAATACATAAGAATTTCCTTTTTCTGATAAAGAAACCTCAATTCTTTTTCTACTGGCACAAAGCAGGACCTTCTGAATAAGAACGAACATGGGCACTTTACCTTCCATTGCAAAAAAACAAACTGAAATCCTTCTAAATTATAGCAATTTCCAATTATCCAAAATTAAAAGCTCATTCACTCCCTTCATAGTACTTTTTACTAACAGATATTCAATAAGAATAGTCAGATGCTTTTACCATATTTAATTAAGTTTTAAATAACTCAAAACTAGAAATCCATGTTTAGGCCCTGGCCAGGAAGTTCAGTTGGTTAGAGCATGGTCCCAGTCTGCCAACATTGCAGGTTTGATCCCCAGTCAGGGCAAATACAAGAATCAACCAATGAATTCAATGGAAAAACAAACTGATGTTTTTATTCTCTCTCTCTCCCTTCCTCCCTCCCCCCTTCCCCCCCCCCCCCCGCTTCTCTTTCTCTAAAATAAATTTTTTAAATGTTTCTAGAAATCCATGTTTAGTATGTTTACCTAGAATTCCTCAGTCTTACTGTAAAGTATCAGCCTGTATTTTGAGAGCCTACTGCTGCAAGAGAATGCCCAAATGCTCACATAGTCAAACAAATGATCAATTCAAGCACCAAGACACTTTAAAAGAGAAAACTTTCAGAATAACTGAAGGCAATATTTTGTTACTAGAAAAGAAAAGCAATGCAAATTGTGGGCGAGGGGGCGGGGGGGGGGGGAGATTCTATGGCAGAGAGAAAAAAACTTCCTTTCTTTCTCACTCCAAGAACATCATGTTTGAAAGAAAAGCTCTATATAGAACTGTGGGAATGACTCAACAGGCAACAGAGTGGCAGCCAATGTGGGCTAAATGCTGCTCTGGAAAGACAGAATCATTCCCTCTGGCCCCTTCTGGCAAACAAGCACACAAATTGTCTTATGAAAAATGGATAAATTTCAACCCTCATTCTACACAGATAGTCTGGTCAGAGGTTAGGAACTAAAGGAAAAGCATCCCTAAAAGGTTGAGTCATCCCTTTGTCCCTATGTGGGCTGTAAAATCTGCTGGGTGAGGGTTTTTCAAATGAAACAAGTTCTCACAGCTATGTGCTTACATGAAAATATAGACAAAGCGGAGGCCTGGTGCACGAAACTCATGCACAGGTAGGTCCCTAGGCCTGACCAGTGATCAGGGCCGATCAGGCCCCACCTCCCAGAGCACTGTCACCATGTGACTCCCCCCTCCCACGCCCTTCCCTTGCTCCTCTGTGCTCTGCCTCCACCATGCTGCCCCCTGGTGGTCAGCACATGTCATAGTGAGCGATCGAACTCCCATTCTCCCAGTTGAACTCCCAAGGAGACACTTTGCATATTAGCCTTTTATATATATATATATATATATATATATATATATATATATATATATATATATATATATAAGATACTAAGATTACTGCACATAAGATGGTTTAGAAGGGCAGAGGGTTATTTCCTTCCTGCCAAAACTTCTCTCTTGCTGTTTAAGAGTGTTCGGAGAGCCACAATATTTCAACAGTAACACAGACACTGTTGGTCATATAGTGGAAGTAACAGTAACACACCACATTTCAACCATAATAAGTTACTAATTATCAAGTAACTTATTCCTCCTTCTTCACAGCAATTCCATATCCATTTCTATCTCATCTGCCCTTTGGAATAAAAGGAGCTGCCCTAACTGGTTTGGCTCAGTGCATAGAGCCTCAGTCTACGGACTGAAGCGTCCTGGGTTTGATTCTGGCATGTACCTCGGTTGCAGGCTCGATCCCAGTCAGAGCACAAGTGGGAGGCAACTAATCTATGTGTCTCTCTCACATCAATGTTTCTCTCTCTCTCCCTCCTTCCACCCCTTCCACTTTCCCTAAAAAAAATCAATAGAAAAATATCCTCAGGTGAGGATTAACATCAAAAAAAGGAACTAAAGAAAAACAAATTTTAAAACAAAATTCTAAAAAAAACAATCTTTAAAAAAAAAGGAAACATAATCTTTGCCTACTGCTAAGACTGTTTGCATTTACCCTGGAGTATCAGCACAACAGCAGGTTTCACAATTCCAAAAATATAAACTATGGTAGCTTCAGTTTCACTATTTTTTTGTGCAAATTGACAAAATTTTCATTGAGAACTAAAGTAAAGAGAAGGAGATAGAAACATTCAACCTATGAGTGAAACATTAGGGTTGCCTCCCATATGCATGCCTACCAAGAATGAACCCACAATGTAGGCCTGTTCCTTGACCAGGAATTGAACCTGGCAACCTTTCTGCGCATAAGACAACACTCCAACCAACCGAGCCAATGTGGTCAGGGCCAAAGCTCTTTTGCTTTTAAATCATAACTCTCTAGCTAATCAACACAAATTTAATTTGACTTACAGTCTCTATTAATCTACTCTAAAGGGACTTGATAAATGCAGGATATCAATAGTTTGCTCACAAAGCGTTCTCAATACACACATACACACACCACACACCACACCAGCTCGTCAAAGGTTATTAATGTTCATAATCAAGAGGAACTAAACAAGTTCTAATCCTATTTGACCTTCCTACTGGATTTGTCATAGTTTTCATACTCTTCTGAAAACTTATCTTCTTAATTTTCTTAAAAATCCTACTCTCTGACCTTCTCCTCAGAATCCTAAGTGGCTCCTCTTTCTCTGTCCCTCTCAGGGACACTCCTTTCCTTTTACATATTCTCCCTGGCCAGTTTTATCCTTTCTTAAAGTTACTATCACCTATCGTACATACTGATCCATATCTAGCTCTGACTTCTCCTAAGCTACCAATTATGCACCTCTATCCAGATTCTTAAAACTCAGAATGTCCAAAAGCAAACTTCCAATATCATCCATCACCCTGTTCCAACCCTCAAAGTATATTGCTTCCATTTCCCCTAGCGTAGGTAACAGAACTCAGGTCTGAAGCCATAAATTTAGACTCCTGTCCCTCCAACCCAAACATCTAGGTATTACTAATTATCAAGTAACTTATTCCTCAAATCTATCCTTTTTGTTCCATCACTACAACCAGTATTTTTTATTTCAGGTCCTTAATAATTATTGTCTGGAGTATAGCAACAGCTTTTTAAAAACATAGAAAAGTTCAAACACACACAAAGGTAGAAAGAATAGTATAATAAGCTGTATGTACCCCAGCACCTACAATAGTTTCAAAATGTACCAACAAGTAAATGCCCCTCCTCCATACACATAGCACTCAGCTAATACTGAATCTCTCTGAAGCCAATTCTGAGCATCATCTAATTCCATCTTTTATATATATATATTATATATATAATATATGGAAGCACAATACCATTACCACACCTACATTTTTAAAAATTCCTTAATATCATAAACTATCCAATCAATGCTCAAGTTTTCCCAACTGTCTCATTAAGTGTTTTAAGATTAATTTATTCAAATCAGAGTCTAACTAGGAAAAACACATTGCATTTTCATTGATGTGTCTCTTAAATTTTTCTTCATCTATAGATTTCTCCCTCTTCCTTTCTTATTTGTTGAAAAAAACAAGTTTTCTTACATATTGGATTTTGCTAACTGTATCCCCTTGATGTTATTTAACCATGCTCCATACCCTGTATTTGCAGTAAATTACTAGTTAGATATAGAAGCTTGATCTAATTCAGGTTAAAGTTTTTCACAAGAATATTACATAGGTGGTACTTCAACAACGGCTTCTTAACTTTCTCTCCATCCTTACCTCAATTAAAACTTATCCTTGTTACCACCCAATTCTTACTCATTCTTCAAAACCAGTTTAAGTGCTGCCTGCTCCAGAAAACCTTCCCAGATCCTGGCTCTTTCCACACCGTCCATGAATATGATACCTATCCCTCATTTTTGCTCCCCCAAAACCTGTGCCCACCTATATATATTGCTCATTACCACGTAACTTAACGCCTCTGCATTAAGAGATTTAGCACAATGTCAGAAGTGAAAGCATTCATAGATGTATGCCAAATGAAATAAAAAGCCCTATTTGTCGCAGAAAATTCTAACAGGATGGCCAAAATTCATAATGAAATAATCCCTACCTACCCAGAAAAGACAGGTAGTTTGCTAGTTTTCATTAGAATACATGCTGAAGGTGCTATAGCAAAACTACTTGAGGAAGACAACTTATCCATAAACAATGAAGCATAGGGTTAACATAAATAGAACATCCACAATAATGCATTCAGCAATATTAAATGCTAATGACAATGAAAATGTCCAAATTGTAGGAAAGGAGTAAAAGAAACCAGAGAAACAGAAGGCCTATCTTGCCCACAAAATAAGCAATCCCTGTCAACCTCACTAACAAGTGATATCAATTTCAATGATGGACTGTGGTATAAAAAGATATTCACAAAATAACAAATGATCTCTGTGGGATTTCAGAACATTGAAGTGTAACCTTGTTCCTGTGTCCATTTCTGATTTGGGTTCTCACGAATGCATAGATGAGTTTACTGATGTTCAGATCTACAAAAATCTAATCATCATATTGAAAATTTACAGGCTCTAACCAATTAAGTCTCTCTTCCAGACACCGAGTGTTGAGCAAAGTTAAAACACCTAAAAGATAGCATAACCCAACACCCAGGCAAGTTGCTACAGATTCAGGGCAGCTTCTATTTCCTGTGACCACAACCTACTACTGATGAGAAACCCTGTCAAGACGAGCAGTCCTGGTTTTGAGTAAGTTACTGCAAATATAGGTTATGGAGCATGGTTAAATAATAACAAGGGGATAGAGTTAGCAAAATTCCTCTAGGTATGCTCTTCTTTGACATCAGAATAGTGAAGGCTGTATAATAAATGTTAAGGGCTATGAGAGCCATAAACATAAATAGCCAATTCATTCATACTGTATATCCGAAATACTGTCATTATGCACAATGGCAATGCCAATGGGGGCACAAAGACAGATTAACCAGACTGACACTGCTTCTGCTCTCAGGAAGTAGGGTAGAAAATCTCTAACCAACAATTTAAAGAAAAGAAAATGAAGCACTAAATAAAAGTACAAGCAATGAGCTAAGCAAATAGAAAGGCAGCAGCAATTCATTCTGGGAAGAATGATGTGAGCTGCCTCTTAAAAAAGTAAAGGGGCCGGAACCGATTTGGCTCAATGGACAGAGCGTTGGCCTGCGGACTGAAAGGTCCCCGGGTTCGATTCCGGTCTAAGGCATGTACTTTGGTTGCAGGCACATCCCCAGTGGAGGGTGTGCAAGAGGCAGCTGATTGAATGATTCTCTCTCATCGATGTTTCTAACTCTCTATCCCCCTCTCTTCATCTCTGTAAAAAAGCAATTAAATATATTTAAAAAAAAAAAGCCCGGACCGGTTTGGCTCAATGGATAGAGCGTCGGCTTGGGGACTGAAGGGCCCCGGGTTCGATTCCGGTCAAGGGCATGTACCTTGGTTGCGGGCATATCCCCAGTAGGGGGTTTGCAAGAGGCAGCTTATCGATGACTCTCTCATCGATGTTTCTAACTCTCTATCTCTCTCCCTTCCTCTCTGTATAAAATCAATAAAATATATTTAAAAAAAAAAAAAAAAAAGTAAAGGCACCAGAGTTTATCAGTTTCTTTTCAAAATTCCAACTCCACAGACGTGTAAACTTGTACACCCAATAACAAAACCAAAAGAAACTCAGTCTTGACCTTATCCGGAGTACTAAGAGTGAAATACATGTAGGAAACTCTTCTACAAATTCCCGACAAGTGGTTCCCAGTGTGTTACTAGAGTACTTGTGGAATAACTTAAAAATAATGTTTTAGAGGGAAAGAAATGAACTGAATGGTCAAAAACAATGAAACATCCACCAGCTGCAAACATTTAGGGAAAAGTTCTTCCTCACTACTAATCAAAGAAATATAAATTGAAATGAAAACATTTCATCTATCACACCAGCAGTCTTTTATAAATGATACTATCAATGTTGATAAAGTGAACCAGGCATTCATACAGGATTGACAGAAATATAAATTGGTAAGCCACTATTGGAATGGAACCAGACAATGTATTTCTCAAGAACCTCAATTCTTAATAAGGCTTACAAAGGCCAGTGTGATTTGGCTCCTATATACCTACTTATTTCACGTCACTCTCTCTCAATCCCTTCACTGACATATTGGTATTTTCTTAGTTTTGTTGTGCCAAGTTTTACACAATAATCTTACTTTCCCGTTTCCATTTCCCTTTCCCCAGCCTTAACGCGTGCTAGTCCCTCTCTCCTTTGTTTGCCTATCGCTCCTTGTGCTCTGGCTGTCAGCTTAAATGTCTCTTCCCTCAAGAGGCCTTTCCTGACCAGCACCCCACCACCTAAATTAGAACCATCACCATTAAATCTGTTTAACATCTCACACCCTGCCCCCTCCAAGTTTTAACTATGAATTGGCTTGTATAAATCTGTTTAATCTTTCTTTCACCCATTGTAAGTCTGTGACGATGAAAACCTTATCTGTGTTGCTCCTTACTGTCTCTCCAATACTTAGCACAGGGATGGTGCCATAAGTCACTGAATAAGTTTTCAATGTTGAAATGGCTAAATTCTTTAAGCCAGTATTTCTACTTCTAAAGAAATAATTAAAAAAAAAAAATTTAAAAAGCTTCAAAAGATGTTTATCAAATTTCTGTAAAGTGTGAAAATCAGAAAATGATTCAGTGGGTGGGGAGGTGGGGGAATTGAATAAATGATGGCATAGAATGGAATGTCATACATCCATTAAAATGGCTACTTATGCTGAAACCGGTTTGGCTCAGTGGTAGAGTGTCGGTCTGTGGACTGAAAGGTCCCAGGTTGGATTCCGGTCAAGGGCATGTACATTGGTTGCGGGCACATCCCCAGTAGGGGGTGTGCAAGAGGCAGCAGGTCGATGTTGCTCTCTCATCGATGTTTCTAGCTCTCTATCTCTCTCCCTTCCTCCTCTCTGTAAAATATCAATAAAATATATTTTAAAAAATGGCTACTTATAAAACTTGCAGTGACATCTGAAAAATCTTAAATTATATAATGCTAAATGAAAAAAAAACCCCATAATATTAGCTTAGTTGTTTTTAAAACATACATTGGGAAGAAGAGAGAAATAAACCACATACTATAGCAATTTTCTCTGGAAGATGGAATCCATTGGGAGGTTTGGTTTTGTTTTTTTAAAGAGGGAGAATCTATGTGGTATTTGTTCTCTAGCAACATAGCACATTTGACAAGTGCATAAGAATGAAAAATTGATTATCTTTAAGTACTGAAATGAATTAGATTATGAAATTCTATAAATCACATTATAAACAGAATCAATGAGTTAACATGTTTAAGATTTGGGCATTTTCACATTCGCTGGGAGACCTAATCTGCAGAATCCCTGACAACCAAGCTGCCTGAGGAGCATAAGTAACAAAACTCTTTCCTTTCCCAAAGAAAATACTATAATTTGAATCAGAAACTACCTACTCAAAATTTTTATTTCTCCCAGCAGTTAATTAGTACCTCCTGTGAAACACTAAAGCATGAAAGGATACAGTGCGTACCTTACAGAAAAAAACTACATTATCTGCCCATTCTTCTACAGGCTACACATGTGAAAAACAAATGAGTATTTCCTAAGTTTTACACAAAGAAAAGAAAAGCCTATGAAAGGGGAACAAGAAAGAAACCAAGATGGAGGCATAGGTAAACACCTGAACTTGCTGCCTTGCACAACCACTTCAAAACTACAACTAAAAGACAAAACGGACATCATCCAGGGACATATGAAGGCTGGCTGAGTGGAAATTCTACAACTAAAAGGAAAGAGGAAAGCATATTGAGACTCAGAGGAGCTGCAGGAGTAAAGTGCAAAGGTACAGAGGCATGCGAAGAAAGGGCTGGCAACTGAATATGCGGCGAGAGTCACAATCTCCCGACTGCTCTGAACTCCAGTTCTGGGCAAGACTCTGGGACCCAGACTCATATGGACTGACTGGCATTGGGCAGAACTCGAGGGCAGCTTTCTCTCAGAGGTGATTGCAGTGATTACCGAGGGCACTGAGACCCGGCGGGCCTCTTAGGATATCCATTGCTGTTTGCTCCACCCTCAGACCCTGCCCCACCCAAGTTGTGCGCAAAGGCTTTTACATATGAATGGCCTGGTCATTTAAAATCTAAACTTACCTAACAAACTGCAGCTGAGTCATAGAGTCCCAGAACAACCAAAAGAAGGCCCACCACAGCTTGCATTGTTTCACAGTTGGGCCTCATCTAGGCACCTCCAAAACCCAAACAAAGAGGAGTCTGCAGATCTCTCCTAGCTCCTGCTGGGTGGCCTCCGGCAGAGGCTACATTAGCAACTCGTTAGAGACCCAAGAGCCAGTGTACCCAGTGGTCAGAGTGAGACCACCCAGATTACAATTCCTCAGCTCCATAAAGGACATACTCAGGGGGCAGACTCAGTGAGCACCAAAGCCCCACAGAAGCAAGTCTTACCTCATAAGGGTGTCTCCAGCACAGAAGTTCTCCCATCATAGAAACAGCAGATCCTCACAGACAACTGGCCTGGAGGTCAATTCCTCCCAGTGATACCAACAACAATCAAGGCTTAATTACAAGACTGTGCACACAGCCCACAAAGGGGTGCACCAAGAGTATCCACTTCAGGTAACTTGGGAGGCTGAGCCTCTGGACCCTACAGGACACCTGGCACACAAAGCCACTCTATCAACACATGGAAGCAGCCAAAATGCGAAGACAAAAAATCAGGTCACAAATGAAAGAAATGGAGACTATAAAGTTCAAAACCATGGTTATAAAGTTTTTTCAAAAACTTTCTAGAATATGCTGTTAAATTTAGTGAGACTCTCGAGGATATGAAAAAGGACTAACTAGAAATTAAGCATACACTGACTGAAATAAAGAATAATATACAGAGATCCAACAGCAGACTAGAGGATCGCAAGAATCAAGTCAAAGATTTGAAATACAAAGAAGCAAAAACACCCAACAGGAAAAGAAAAAAAGAAAAAAGAACCCAAAACATGAAGATAGTGTAAGGAGCCTCTGGGACAACTTCAAGCGAACCAACATCCAAATCATGGGGGTGCCAGAAGAAGAGAGCAAGATACTGAAAATCTATTTGAAGAAATAACGACAGAAAACTTCCCCCACCTGGTGAAAGAAATAGACTTACAAGTCCAGGAAGCGCACAGAACCCCAAACAAAAGGAATCCAAAGAGGACCACACCAAGACACATCATAATTAAAATGCCAAGAGCAAAAGACAAAGAGAGAATATTAAAAGCAGCAAGAGAAAAATAGTTACCTACAAGGGAGTACCCATACGATTGTCAGCTGGTTTCTCAAAAGAAACCATGCAGGCCAGAAGAGAGTGACAAGAAATATTCAAAGTAATGAATAGCAAGAACCTTCAGCCAAGATTACTCTACCCAGCAAAGCTATCATTCAGAATTGAAGGGCAGATAAAGAGCTTCACAGATAAGAAAAAACTAAAAAGAGTTCATCATCACCAAACCAGTATTGTATGAAATACTGAAAGGTATTCTTTAAGAAGAGGAAGAAGAAAAAGATAAAGATAAAAATTATGAACAACAAATACATACCTACCAACAAGTGAATCTAAAATTCAAGTGGAAAAAAAAAATGTGATGAGCCAAAACCCGTTTGTCTCAATGGATAGAGCATCGGCCTGCGGACTGAAAGGTCACAGGTTCAATTCCAGACAAGGGCATGTACCTTGGTTGCAGACACATCCCCAGTAGGGGGTGTGCAAGAGGCAGCTGATCGATGATTCTCTCTCATCTATGTTTTTAACTCTCTATCCCTCTTCGTCTCTGTAAAAAATCTGCAGCTTTTCTATACTTTATCTGATTATAAAACAAAACCTTTACATTTTCATATACGAAGAAAACAAAACAACCCTCTGGTTTGAGCATCTGGGTGGATGGAGGTATGGTTTCCCACAATGGAGAATTCAGTAGGAACTGCAGGTGAGGTAATGAGTTTAACTCTGAGAACACTGAGGTCAGTGGAGGTGTTCAATAGATAGCCAAGAATATGAGTCTGAAATTCAGGGGAGAGACTTGGCTTGGACCTATAGAATGGGCAAAAGTAAGCTTACAGTTGTAAGTGAAACAGTTTATTCTTATACCGGAGGCCCAGTGCATGAAACTTCTGCACAGGTAGGGTCCCTAGGCCTGGCTGGCGATCAGGGCCTATCTGTAGAGTGACCAGCAGGGCAATCGGGGCCCCCGCTGGCACCCACATTGGCTGGCCTGATGCCATCTACTCGCTGGCTCCACTCCCTGCCACCACAGCCACTGGTTGGGGCCTGTGGGCTGGGGGCAGTTCCTGTGTTGAGTGTCTGCCCCCTGATGATTAGTGCACGCCATAGCGACCAGTTGTTCAGCCGGTTGTTGCGCTGATCGGTCGATTTGCATACTAGGGTTTTATTATATAGGATTATTATTTATTGTATTTATTATTATTATTAACCTACTATGCCCATCTTTGTATAAGATGGGAATCAACAGCATATGATGATGATGGTTAAAGCCAAAGTTCTGGGGGAAATCATCAAGGTAAAGATATAAAATAAGCCCTAGCCAGTTTGGCTCAGTGGATAGACCGTCAGCCTGCGGACTGAAGGGTCCCAGGTTCAATTCTGGGTTACGGGCTTGATCCCCACTAGGGGGTGTGCAGGAGGCAGCTGATCCATGATTCTCTCTCATCAATGATGTTTCTCTCCCTCTCCCTCCTTTTCTCTTTCTCTCTGAAATAAAAACAAATTTTAAAAAAGATAGAGAAAAAGAGGGAAAGAAGCCCTATAAGTAACAAAATTTAGGAGATGGGTAGAGAAAGATAGCAAAAGATCTGAGCAGAAAAGAGAGTGGCTGGAAAGGCAGAGCTTAAAAACCGCTTAGAAAGCCAGGAAAGAGTAATGTCACAGAAGTCAGTGGAGGAAAATAACTCTTATAATGTCTACCAAAAAAAAAGACCTAGAAAAGTATTTGCATGACCTTTATGAAGAAAATTATAAAACTATTGAAAGACATTAAAGGAGCCCTAGCTGGTTTTGCTCTGTGGATAGAGCATAGGTCCAAGGACTAAAGGGTCCTGGGTTCGGTTCCTGTCAAGGGCACGTACCTCGGTTGTAGGCTTGATCCCCAGCCCTGGTCAGGGCACAGGCAGGAGGCAATCAATCTATGTGTCTCTCTCATATTGATGTTTTTTTCTCTCTCTCTGCCTCTCCCCCTCCCTTCCACTCTCTAAAAATTAATGGAAAAAATATCGAGTAAGGATGAACAAAACACAAAAAAGACATTAAAGGACGCCTATTTTATTGAAAGATTCAACTAGTTGGGAATTCCCAATATTTAAAATGTGGCCCCTGACCGGGTAGCTCTGTTGGTTAAAATATTGTCCCAATACACCAAGGTTGTGAGTTTGACCCCTGGTCTGGGCACATACAAGAAACCACCATTGAATGCATAAATAAGTGGAACAACAAATAGTTATTTCTCTCTGTCTCCCACCTTCCTCTCTCTCTAAACTCAATAAGTTTAAAAATGTTTTAAGTGAGTATTGTCCCCATTAACCTATGTATATTTCAAATAAAAATCTGAACAAGTATATCAAAAGACATGCACAAAAATTTCATAGGACCATGACTGATAATAGTCCCAAATGAAAACTACCCAAATATCCATGAAAAGTAAAATGGAGACGAAATCGGTTTGGCTCAGTGGATTGAGCGTCGGCCTGTGGACTGAAAGGTCCCAGGTTCAATTCCTGTCAAGGGCACTTACATTGGCTGCGGGCACATCCCTAGTTGGGGGCATGCAGGAGGTCAGCTGATCGATGTCTCTCTCTCATTAATGTTTCTGACTATCTCTCTCTCCCTTCCTCTCTGTAAAAAAAATCAATAAAATATATATTTTTTTTTAAAGAAAAGTAAAATGGGCAAATTACGGTATATTAAAAAAATGGATTATAAAGCAACGAAAATAAATTAGATATAATTCAACACAAATCATTCCCTAATTTTAGCAGAGTTTATAATATAGTGATGTTCAATAAATATTTCCTGAGTTAATGAATTTATGGAAGGAGTGAGGAGGGAGAAGTAGAAAAGTAGGAAGACAAATTAAAAAGCAAGTATAATAACCCAGAAAGAAGATGTTGGGTTCACAATGATCACCTAAACTTATTATTTCTCTGTTTTACAAGAAAGAATAAGATTATAAGAAACTTTTAAGAGACCTAAAATAAATTAAGACGCTGGGTCAAATCAGGCAATGCAACAATTCCCTGTCTACTCACCATTCTTCCGCTCACTAAGTGGAGGCAAATTGGGATTCCTGCCAGGGTGGAGGCCAAGGGTCAGCTCGGGCTGCAAGGAGAGCTCCTGCAGTTCATTGGCAACAGCTTCACTCTGGGGGCTGGGGGCCGCAGACAGGGACACCAGCACTGGTTCATCATCATTTTCGCCAGCCCCTCCTCCGTCCAGCCCATTCACAGCAATGACGGAAGGGGGCAGGCACACTACACTGGAGAAATCCACTTTG
Organism: Pipistrellus hanaki; assembly: GCF_964339955.1. Classification (NCBI taxonomy): domain Eukaryota; kingdom Metazoa; phylum Chordata; class Mammalia; order Chiroptera; family Vespertilionidae; genus Pipistrellus; species Pipistrellus hanaki. The sequence goes on from NC_140505.1 coordinate 186,006,308, forward strand.
GCTTTCGTGATGGCAACCTGGAAATGGAAGGAAAAACAAAAAGCTTAGATGTCACTGTAAAGAGACTAAGCTGAATGCTAATATTATAAATTATATTATTAGCAAGCTACCATCGTTCTTTAAAAATTTCGGTAAAATAAGATAGCAGCATTAATAAATTAACTATACTCACAGAGTGCATGAGATTGAAAGTCTGATACTATCCTCAACTACATCACTCAGGAGGACAACTTACAATAAAATAAGGGTAGCGAGCACACACACGTATAATGAAATAAAAGGAAATAGTGGCTAAGGAGAAATAGTTGAGATCAGTGTTACCTTCCAATTACTACAGGAAAGTATCCTGAGAAATAAAAATGAGTATCCACAAGGTACAAAAGTGTCATATACTACCAACACAATTTGGGGGAGAAAATTTCTTTAAGAAAACAATTCCCGAGTCATTAGATTCCATAAAGAAATATAAATATAGAGATACTGTTTGATGATGGGTAGTAACTTACATGAATATTTAATCATAGTGCCCAGGAGTAGGAAAATAAAAAATAAAAATAAAAATGGCAACATGGGAACAGACAAGATCTTTAAAAATGAAAGAGCCTGGCTGCATGGCCTATGAATCAGGAGGTCATGCATGGTTCAATTCCCAATAATGGCACATGCCCGAGTTTCGGGCTAAGAAAAAATGGAAATAAATCATCTAACTCTACAACTCAAAGAATTAGAAAGAAAGCAACAAGAAAAGCCTACAGTGAGCAGAAGGAAGGAAATAATAAAATCAGAGCAGAAATGAATGACACAGACACCAAAATAACAATACAAAAGATCTATGAAACCAAGAGCTGCTTCTTTGAAAGGATAAACAAGATTGATGAACCTCTAGCCAGGCTCACCAAGAAGCAAAGAGAGAGGACACAAATAAGCAAAATCAGAAATGAAAGAGGCAAAATAACAACAGAACACACCAAACTACAAAGGATTGTTAAAAAAAAAAAAAAAAAAAAAAAAATACCATGAACAACTCTATTCTAACAAACTAGACAAGGTGGAGGAAATGGGCACATTCCTAGAACAATACAACCTTCTAAAACTCACTCAGGAAGATTCTAAAAATCTCAATAGGCTGATAACTATGGAAGAAACTGAAGTAGTTAACAAAAAACTTCCAGCAAACAAAAGCCCGGGCCAGGTGGCTTCACAGGGGAGTTTTATCAAACATTCAAGGAAGAACTAAAACCTATCCTCTTCAGACTATCCCAAAAAATGCAAGAGAAAGAAAACACTTCCAAGTTCCTTCTATGAAGCCAGCATCACTCTAATACCAAAACCTGATAAAGATAACACAATGAAAGAGAATTACAGGCCAATATCCCTCATGAACATAGATGCCAAAATCCTCAAAATTCTAGCAAATAGGATGCAGCAGTACATCAGAAAGATCATACACCACGACCAAGCAGGGATGCAAGGATGGTACAATATTTGAAAATCAATAAACGTGATACACCACATAAACAAATTGAGAAATTAAAATCACAGTCATATCAATTGATGCAAAAAAAAGCATTTGACAAAATCCAACACCATTTCTTGATAAAAACTCTCAGCAAAGTGGGAATAGAAGGATCATACCTCAACATAATAAAAGTCATATATGACAAACCCACAGCCAACATCATACTCAATGGGCAAAATCTAAAACCATTTCCCCTAAGAATAATAACAAGACAAGGAAGCCCACTCTCACCACTTCTATTCAACATACTGCTGGAAGTACTAGCCATTGCAATTAGATAAGAAGAAATAAAAGACATCCAAATTGGAAAAGAAGAAGTAAAACTGTCCTTATTTGCAGATGACATGATACTGTACATAGAAAACCCTAAAGACTAGACCACCAACTTACACCATACACAAAAATAAACTCAAAATGGATCAAGGACTTAAACATGACGGTAAATAAAAAAATTATTAGACTTAATAAATGAATTCCTCAATGTAGCAGGATACAAAATTAACACCAAGAAATCTATGGCATTTCTATACACCAATAATGAACTTACAGAAAGAGAGACTAAAAAGCAATCTCATTTACCATCGCACCAAAAAAATTAAGATACCTAGGAATAAACTTAACTAAAGAGGTAAAAGACCTATACGTGGAATACTACAGGACACTGAAAAAAGAAATAGAGGAAGACATAAACAGATAGAAGAACATACCATGTTCATGGACTGGTAGAATCAACATCATGAAAATGGCCATACTACCCAAAGCAATCTATAAATTCAATACACTTCCCATTAAAATACCAACGGCATATTTCACAGATCTAGAACGAACTTTCCAAAAATTCATCTGGAATAAAAAAAGACCCAGAATAGCTGAAGCAATCCTAAGAAAGAAGAAGAAAGTAGGTGAGATCTTAATACCAGATATCAAGCTGTATTACAAAGCCACTGTTCTCAAAACTGCCTGGTACTGGCACAAGAACAAATATATATATTGTAATAGAGGACCCAGAAATCGACCCAAACCACTATGCTCAATTAATATTTGACAGAGGAATGAACATACAATGGAGTCTAGACAGTCACTTCAATAAATGGTGTTGGGAAAATTGGACAGATACATGCAAAAAATGAAACTAGACCACCAACTTACACCATACACAAAAATAAACTCAAAATGGATCAAGGACTTAAACATGACAGTAAACCATAAAAATACTAGAGGAATACAGAGGCAGCAAAATCTCAGACTTATGCTGAAGCAATTTCTTCACTGATACTGCTCCTAGAGCAATGGAAACTAAACAGAAAATAAACAAATGGGACTACATCAAAATAAAAAGCTTTTGCACAGCAAAGGAAACTATCAACAAAACAACAAGAAAGCCCACTGCATGCGAGAACATATTTGCCAATGATATCACCAATAAGGGTTTAGTCTCCAACATTGACAGGGAAATCATACAACTTAATAAAAGGAAGTTAAACAACCCAATCAAAAAATGGACCATGTCACACCTGTCAGAATGGCTATCATCAACAAATCAACAAATGACAAGTGCTGGCAAGGATGCAGAGAAAAAGGAACCCTCGTGCACTGCTGATGGGAATGCAGACTGGTGCAGCCACTGTGGAGAACAGTATGGAGTTTCCTCAAAAAACTAAAAATAGAACTTCCATTTGACCCAGTGATCCCATTTCTAGGAATATATACCAAGAAACTAGAAACACAAATCAGAAAGGATATATGCACCCATATGTTCACAGCAGCACAATTCACCATAACTAAGATTTGGAAACAGCCTAAGTGCCCATCAGCAGATGAGTGGATTAAAAAACTGTGCAATATCTACACAATGGAATACTATGCTGCAGTAAAAAAGGAAGAGTTCTTACCATTTGAAATAACATGGGTGGAGCTGGAGAGCATTATGTTAAGTGAAATACTAAGCCAGGCAGAGAAAGATAAATATCACATGATCTCACTCATTTATGGAATATAATGAAGAACATAAACTGATGGAAAAAAACAGATCCAGAGACAGAGAAACATCGATCAGAATGTCAAACCTCAAGGAAGGTAGGGGAGAGTGGGGGTCAGGGGAAGAGATCAAAGGATTTATACGCATGTATATAAGCATAATCAATGGACACAGACAACAGGGGGGTAAGGGCATGAAGGAGGGAGTTGAGGGATAATGGAGGGAATAAGAACACATATGTAATACCATAATCAATAAAGAAATTTAAAAATAAAAAAATAAAAAAATGGTCTGGCAATAGTGTTTACTAGGTATAAAGTTTCAGTTTTGCAAGATTAAAAAATTCTAGAAATACATTGTATAACAATGTGAATATACTTAACACTACAGAGCTGTATACTTAAAAATAGTTGAGGTGGTAAGTTTAATGCTGTATGGTTGTTGTTTTTTACCACAATAATTTAAAAATGGCCTGGCAAGATTTCTTCTTAAAAAGATAATTTACTTCCCTGGCCTGCACACTGAAGGGTCTCAGGTTCTATTCCCAGTCAAAGGCATGTTCCTGGGTTGCAAGTTTGTTCCTTATCCCCAGTAGGGACATGTTTGGGAGGCAACCAGTTAATGTGTCTCTCTCACATCAGTGTTTCTGTTTCTCTTTCTCTCTTTCTCTCTCTCTCTCTCTCTCTCTCTCTCTCTCTCTCTCTCTCTCTCTCTCTCTTTCTCTCTCTTCCCCCCCACGCCCTCCCTTCTTTCCTCCTTACCTCCCTTCCTCCCTCTCCCTCCCTCCCTTTTCCTCCCTCTCTCTCTTCCCCTCCCTCCCTCCCTCCCTCCCACTTTGAGAAGCAATGGAAAAAAATATCCTCATGTGAGGATTAACAACAAAATAATAATTATTATTACTATTTACTAAGCCAACCCTCGTTATTCATCAAGCTTGAAAGAATAAATTTTCTATTCTTTAAAATATTAATTTACTTTTCACTAATTCAGGACCTCCTTTGAAAGTGATTACTATTACTAGAGGCCCAGTGCGCAAAATTTGTGCACTCAGGGGGTGGTCCTCAGCCCAGCCTGCACCCTCTCATAATCCAAGAGCCCTTAGGATGTCCGACTGACAGTTTAGGCCTGTTTCCTGCGGGGAGCAGACCTAAGCCAGCAGTCAGACATCCTTAGCACTGTCGAGGAGGCAGGAGAGGCTCCTGCCACCACCACTGCACCTGCCAGCCGTGAGCCCAGCTTCTGGCTGAGCAGCACTCCCCCTGTGGGAGTGCACTGATCACCAGGGGGCAGCTCCTGCATTGAGCGTCTGCCTCCTGGTAGTCAGTGTGCATCATAGCGACCAGTTATTCCTACATTGGGCCAATTTGCATTTTAACCTTTTATTAGTATATAGGATTTCTGAGATTCAGAGATTTGACATTCACATTTGTTACTACTCCCAAAGAGACAATAAATATCATGATTTTTCTAATGAAGCATGAAGTTAAAAACAAGAGTCTGTAATTCTGGTATGCACTTAATGCATGTAACTAGTATCCTTGAAAATGATTTTTTAAAAGAAGCTGTAGAAAATGGCCCCCAAAAGAAAGTCAATACAAGCCTAGTGCTAGGCATGAAGAGATTATGAAGAAATTTAAAAGTAATGTGTCTTAGAACACATACATTTTTAGTAGATTAAAGAAAGAAGTATCAAATTCTGGAGTAACTTGGGTCACAATTGTGCCTGTCACTGACTGTAATGAAAGAAAAGCAATTAAAAAAACTGTCTTAGTGAGTGTTTCATTCAAAATTTATTTTAATAGCTCAGTAACAAATTGAGTTCCATGTTTATAGGATCATTAAGGGCTTGAAGAGATCACTTAAAATTTTTATATATATGTTACCACGTGTTTTTATTGGGTAAATTATATGCTATGGTGTTAATTTAGAGATTTCAAAAATTTCAGGATATGTCCTTTAAAATGCTAACATTAAACTGTATTTCAATAAAATTCTTCCATAAAAATTAGAGTTAGAGTGAAAGAAGGGTGGGCAAAACACTGATAAATGGTGAAGCTAGGTACTGGGTATAAAAGATTCATTATACTATTATTCTCTCTATATTTGTGCATGTTTGATAACATTCTAATAATTTTGTAAAAAAATAAATAAGATTCTTCCATAGAACAAAGTGAAGACTTTGTGAAACATACAGGAAGGTCTCCTTTATCTTGACCTTAGAAAATGAGCCCAACAAAAATCAAGTACAAGCACTGACAAGAGAAAGAATAGTTAGCATAAAATATATACTTTGGGAAGATTTATTTCTCTAGCAAACACACTACTTTCTATTCATTGTTAAATAACACACAGGAGAAAGTCCTAGTAAACTCTGACAATCTAGAGACAAGATCCAAAAATGAGCCACAGACTCTATCAATTCCTGAACACTACTAAAATTTTACTTACTGTAAAACTTACATGAACAAGAAAACCTAAAAGAGTAATATTTATCTCAGAATCTAGGTATCATGTTATTCAGAAAATTAAAGTTTTATCTCAAACAAAATACTTTCTGAAATGAAAAAAATGTGCATCGTGTTTTAGTGTTACAAATTTGTAATTCTACTCAAGATCAAACTTTCTTTTTCATCTTAGGATTACTAACTCCAATTTCTTGGCTGCTGATTCACATATGATCAGCAGCAGCCAGAACAAAAAAGACATGGGGGCAGGGTCATCTCCCACAACCCATCTGCTTCCTCTCTTGCTGGTTTGATTCCACCTCATCTTTTCTCCACCCCACCCCCTTTCGGGGCTGCAAGCCTTCTGCTGTTGCTGAGCACATATGCAACTAAAAGCAACAGTACAAACTGTGTTAGAGAAATGGAAGACAGCTGAAAACTCTAAAAAAGTATATACTAGCAAGATTATTTATTATGACCCATGACAAAAAGTTAGTTTCATACAACCAAATTATATGATTCTTGTGGGGAAAAAAATGCCTATATAAAAATCATTGTTAATCAATTAGTGAACTTTAAGATGGACAGATTTTTTTACTTTGATTTTTCCCAATTTATCTTCAACATAGTAAATAAACCAAAATATTTAAAACTATTCCTACCTAAGCAGACATATATATAAAATTAGACACAAAGGAATTTGAGGAGTATTTTCTGAGAGCTTACTTACGTATATACTAGGTATTAGCCAAGACTTGCTTTTCCTCACAGAAGGTGACAAAAATACCAAGTCTTAACTAATTAGCTGCCCTTATCTCCATCACTACCACCCTCATGATCTTCAGATATCTTAAAAACTACTCAGGCTTTAAGAAATGGCAAAGGAAAGGCCTCCCTCTTCATCTTAGAAATCATCTAAAACCAAGAATATGAGAAACAGAAAAATACAAAATTTACCTCAAAACAACAGAAAGCAATGAGAGTGGTATGGCATATTAAAGATGACCACAAATTTGTTTACGCTTCTCCCTTTGACAGGTGAGATCTATTTCCGCTCCCTTGAACCTGATTGGCCTGTGAATGCTTTGACCAACAGTGAAAGTGATCTGTGCCAGTTTCAGGTGTAGACTATAAGAGGGCTGGCAGTTTTTACCTTGCTTCTCTCACTGCTTACTTTCACTACTACTTTAGTGAATTAATCTTCCAGTAAATGTAAGGGCATTGAGGAAAGGAATTCCATCTTATTGTCTTTTTGACTCAAATACCTAGATACAATACTTGACACAGAATAGGAACTCATTAAATATTTGTTAATTTACTGACTCTATTATCCTCACAGCAGCCACAGCATATATACAAAGGGAGCATTGATTCCGAAAAAAAAAAGAGGGAAGATGGTTCTATCACAGGTTGATATTTATGTTTAAATACACAGAAGACCAGAAAAGGCTCCTGAGGTAGGTAACATTAATATTTAAGAACAATAATTTAAAGTGGTTAGGAATGACAGGATTCACTTATTTTTCATTCTTTCTTTCAATAAATAAGTACATTAAGTAGCTACTACATGTCAGATACTGTTTTGGTGCTGAGGATAATACAGTAATTAAAACAAAATTCCTGTCTTCAAGTTTATATTCTTCCAGGAGACAGAACATCATGAACAAAAACATGGATGTGATCAAGTGTGGAAAACGTTATAAAAGGGCAAGCCAATTTGGCAGGTAACATAACTCAGGTATAAGTTACATGAGATGTGCCTGGAATGGCAACCTGAGTTTAGCTCTAGAAAGCAGGGAATGACATGGTCAAACCCTGTTTTAGAAAATTAATCTGCCAGTGGAGTAAATACAATACTGGATTGGGAAAAAAGAAGTATGAGGTAGGGGAGAAAGTTACAAAGCTATCTCAATAGGCAAAGTATAACTTGTTGAGATCCTGAATTTGGGTAGCAAATGTAGAAAGAAGGGGACTGCCACACAACATAGAATCACACCTGGCACAGAGCAGGAATTAATTTCTGTTGAATTAATGTTGAATGAATGAGACAAAATGTATATGTAATAGGATGGGTTTGTGTCTGGCTGTGGAGGTAAAGAAAAGTATCAAAGATAGACTGCCAGAATGATGATTCTGCTAATAGAAACGGGGAAACGAAGAAGGAATTTTATCTAAGAAGATGATAAATTTTATATTGGTTGTTGGGTCCAGGAGCCAAAGCCAAATCATTTACCTAATGTTAGTTGAGTTTTCATTAGGTACATGAGAAGGAAAACATGGAAACGAAGGTACAGTGATAGAAACAAACAAAAATACACAAATAGGAAAAGAACAATAGAAAACTGTTGGAAGAGAAAGAGGCAGAGATATTGATAATATAAGGAAATGAAAAACTGCTATCAAACCTGACTGTTCATAACTCGGGAATTCCCAGTCTCAGATTGCCTACTCTGGACTTAAACCATCCTCTGACTCCTAAAATTATCATATACAGCTGAGTATCTAATTTCATATCAGTACTTTCTACTCACACTATTTTAGAAGCTCAATAAAGCTGTAACTTTATAATGCTGAGGGGCAACCAGCTGTCCCCAAACTTAAAGACACAAGAAAGCTCAAGGGCTTATATAAAAGGACATGAACTTAACAGTTGGAAGCAAAATAAATAAAAACAGAAGAAAAGTAAAATATATATTTTTTATCTCCAGGCTCAATTCCTTCTCTATTGATTATTAGTACCTCTACGCCATCTTGACAAGTCCCTACCAGATATCTGTAACTTAGAACAGCGATTTTCAACCTTTTCATCTCATGGAATACATAAGCTAATTACAAAAATTCTGCAGCACAACAAAAAATATTTTTTGAATCTGACACGAAAAAAAAAAAGGAATAATTTTGATTCACTCACACCAGAAGGCTATGATTGTACTGGCTGTTGCCATTTTTTTATTTGACAATCTAAAGGAAGAGTCAGTGCACCCCTGACTAAACAATTAGCTATTGCATGTTCTAAAAGTTTTGCAGCACACCAGTTGGAAATCGCTGGCTTAGAACATAACCTAATGGTTTTGGGTACACATGGGGTCATCTTCTCTTAACATCTTCTCTTAACTTTCAGTCTTATGTCACCTAAGATCTTATGAAGTGGACCTGACTTCCATTAATTCACTCAATAAATATATATTGATCAAGCACTGTTCTAGGCATTGGGAGTGCAATAAACAGAAAATACCCCTGCTTTGATGAAGCTTACATGACAGTGAGAGAGACATATAAATAAAAGCAAATAAATATACAATAAAATAATTTCAGGTAACTATATTATGTGTGGGGGGAAGGAAGGCTAATTTAGATTAAATTGAGGAGGTCATATCTGAACTGAGATTGAATAATAGCCAACACTTAATGAACACTTCCTGTAAGTGAGGCACTTTATGTGTATGAATTCAATCTTCATAACAATGAAGAGATATATACTTATACAGGGTGGGACAAAGGTAAGCTTACAGTTGTGAGTATGCAAAACACAAGAGTTTATTGTTGTATTATTATTTATTAAGTATTGTATTATTTCCCCTACAAACAACTGTAACCCTACTTTTGCCCTGCATTACCTTTTTTTTTTACAATTGAGGAAACAAAAGCACTGCGAGGTTAAATAACTTAAAAGTGAGTAATCAGGAATATGATTAGAATCCATGTCCATAACACTACATAATCTGACTCTACCAGAATTTGACAAGAAGCCAGCCATGCAGAGGAAACAGCGTGTGCAAAATCAAGGGCCATGAAGTGGGAATGAACTTGGCATCTTCAATGAACTGAAAAACCAGCACAGCCAGAGAAGAGGGCAGGGGGGAGAAATATATAATAAGAAAAACTGGATTCCACTGGGTACACATGGAGTGAAATAATCTGACGTATGTTTTTAAAAGATCAATTTGGCAGCCGTGGAGAGAACAGATTGTAGGGGAACGTGTTCACCTCAGTCTTCAGCCTGACTTTGAGTTTGGTATAATTTACATTCTGCCTGGCCCTAGAGTAACAACTGCAATAATGTTTTGGAAAAAGTTATGATATGTGACCCATATCTCAATACATCATACAACCAAATTTGGTAAATATGACCTTGAGCAAGTCACTTTGAATAAAATTTGTTGTTACTATCTTAAAGGATCTTATGAAAAGTTACTCTAAAAAGTACAAAGAATTTAACTACAAGGTGATATTTTGTTAAAACATTTAACAGAAATTTGACAACTCTGCCTTAACCCTTCTCCCCAAATGTCTTCCTTCCCAAGAAAAGGTTGCTTGAGCCCTAACTGTTTGGCTCAATGGATAGAGCATCAACCTGCAGACTGAAGGGTCCCAGATTCAATTCCGATCAAGGGCACATGCCCTGGTTGCAGGCTCGATCCCCAATAGGGGATGTACAGGAGGCAGCCAATCAATGATTCTCTCTCATCATTGATGTTTCTATGTCTCTCTCCCTCTTCCTTACTCTCTGAAATCAATAAAATATATTTCAAAAAAGAAGAAGAAAAGGCTGCTTGAAATGTAAAGCATTATTTTGGCAAAATGACTTGGTTACATTCCTTGAATATATTCATACCCACAAACATTACAGACATGCTTTCCTTATGATTTCTAATCCCTCTTCTATGGTGTTCAATGCATTCCAGTTTTTAAATGTGTAATTCTATCTGTCTTTTAGAAATGTCTTCTCTAAGAGAATGGGTGATGGATATTTATAAATCCACATGCTATGTATAAAAAACTAAATAAAATAGGATCTAAACATATTTTGTGTATTCGCCTACAAAATTATGTAATCTGTCATGAGATGATTTTCAATTCTTCTGTCACTTCCACTCTTATACTAAAACCTTACACTTCAATAAGCCAGGACAACCTGAAATGTTGACAAGCCACAGTATAGAAATCTGCCATAGTGATCTTGTTCAGGGATGAATAATGTGAAATATTTTAGAACATACTAACTTCGGAATGAAAACTTGTTAAGACGAACCTCACCTATGATGCAGTTAGGGGAAAGGGAAGACATTTACAGTATTGTGCTTTGTTTCCACACTACAATGAAGCATTTGAAGAGAAGCCCTATTTTCCGGTGGCAGAGCCTCATATCCTTAGGTTTCCCAATGAGCTCTCTTTCCATATCTTAAAACTCTGCTCACTTTTTATAAAATAAGCCATGAATATTTTCCTAAATTCTTGATCAAATATTTTTAAACACTGGAATGAAATATCTTGCCATAAAAAGAGAAAAAAGTCCAGAAACTATTGCAATTTTGTAGAACACCCAAATACAGCAAACCATACTGACACATTTAAGACAGAAGAGGCCAGCTACAGTAAGTCCCCCAGGGCAACATCGACACCTATGACAGCACTGAAGCCTTAGAGCTGAAACACCTCGGTATACCACCATCATACTCACCGATTATTTTTCTGATTACACTTTAATTACATAAGCTAACTTGTTAATTAAAACAGTCTATTCAGGAAAGACCAGTTACCATACAAAAGCACTGGCTCTCACATTACCTTCACAGCACACATGTGCAGAGTCTGTGCTTTAAATGCATTTTCAGTTTCTTACTGTCATTAAGGGCTTCAATCAACATAGAACCTCTGGAAACATAATGAATCTCAGCAACTTAAATAAAAACGGCTTTTAAATCATGGCTCATTATTCTTCCCTTCTGACAGTCTCTTGTTTCAAACAGTAGTACTTTCGGTGAATTAATATTTCTAACAAAGGTGCTGAAATTTTCTGATAAGTAAAATGTAACAGATATTAATAAATACAATTTTAACTTTATTGCAATTATATTAAAAGCTTTAGAATAAAAGGGGAAGAGAGAGCAGAAGCAAAGAAATCCATTTCTCAAACAAGGCAAATAATACAACAAAGTGTTCTCAACACTGCAGGAGTTTTTACATTACAGCTACATTAAGAGCAATTAGTGTAGAATTTGTAAAATGCTAAGGCATAGCTGCGGCACTCAGTAGTCAGTGCAGTACACATTGAAGGCATCTGTGTGGGCAACAAGTATAATAAGAATAGCAAGAAAAGGTAAACGCATACCAGCATGAAAATTTTCAAATAGCTTGGTAGCATATCTTAAAGTGGAAAGGTTCTAAATTTAACCAAGGAGAAGGGAAGCACATTCATGATCTATATCTAAAAAAGAAGAAAGCATCTACTACATGTAGTAACTCAAAAAGTCTTAGCATGAAAAAGAAGAATACAATGGGAAGAAAATTATGAACATTTTTAAATATTAGCGAATACTAATAAGCAGGAAGTAAAAAACCTCATCCAGATCATTGTGGCAGGTACTGGATGTCGTTGCCCCATGTCCACTTTTCCCTTCTTCCTTAGCAACAGAACACCTTCAGCTAAGTGAATGCCAGAATGAAGACTGCATTTCCCTGCAGTTAGGTGTGGTCATGCCAATGAGACATGAATAAAAGTATTAAGTGTGATTTCAAAAAAATGTCCATAAAGGAATTGGGTACATCATTCTTTGGACTTCCCTCCTTCCTGCTGGCTGGAATGTGGATGAGGTGCTGGAGGGCAAGCAGCCATCTTACACTATGAGGAAGAAGCCGCCTGTTGAGAATGACAGGGTAAGAAAAAGAGAAAGAAACTGGTTCCCTGACATTGTGGAGCACCACGCCACCAAGCAACTCCACCTGATTAAAACGCCAAAGCCTTGCTTTGCCTATTTTCATAGGACTTCAACAGATATCTGCCAATCCTCCCAATAACTTGAAAGCAAATACAGGCACAGGAAAGCTCATTAGCACTTCAGAAAAAACTACAATGTTCAATGAAAAAGAAAATATGCAATAAGGAAACCACAGCTCCCGAAGTGACTTCAGGGACCCTGCTCACAAACATGGCAGTCATAACTGTAGTAACCTTATCTTTTCTAGTGTTAAATTCTCCTGCAAAACTGCCCTAAGATAAAAGAGGAGAGAGATTCTAACCCTCAAACCAATGAATCCCCCAGCTTTACCTCTGGGTGAGTAACACACATTCAAGGCACAAAACAAAGAGTATGCTACAAGAAATTAGACTTGCAACTCAAGGAAAGCACAATAAAGCATTGCCCAAAAGGCTTAGGTGGACCATACAATGTGACCACAGAGCAGTTCACAGAAAATGTACATGAAGTGACTTCCTATATCCATTTTTTACCCCCTCAGTGGTATATATAATTATTTTCCATATGCATAGTACTTTATATGTCCAGACTACTTATCATCACAATTCTGTAATTATTCTATCACAATAATTGAGTATGAGCAATTAAAATTTGCTTTCTTCTAGGTGTTCAGATTAAAAAGCTGAGAGGTAAGTTTTCTTTTCTCTTGCTGCCTTTAAGATTCTCTGTCTTTAATTTTTGACATTTTAATTATTATGAGTCTGGGCGTGGGTCTGTTTAGGTCCTTCTTGTTTGGGGTTCTCTATGCCTCCTGAACTGATGTGACTTTTTCCTTTACCAGGTTAGGGAAGTTTTCTACCATTATTTCTTCAAACACTTTCTCTATTCCTTTCTCCCTTTTTGCCTCTTCTGGCACACCTACTATTCTAATATTGTTACATTTCACATTGTCCCACAGCTCCCTTAAGCTGTCCTCCGTTTTTTTGTGGGTTTTTTTTGGTGTGTGTTTTTTTTTTTTTTTTTGGGGGGGGGGGTGTCTCTAATTGAGTGATGTTTTCAACTCTGTCTTCTGATTCACTGATTCAATTCTCAGCTTCCCCTAATCTGCTGTGTATTCCTTACAATGTGTTATTTGTGTTACGTCATTCTTTATCTCACTGTTCTTTTTTCATAGTTACTATATCTTTTTTCATATTGTTGGGCATTTTTTTATTTTTAAAAAATATATTTTATTGATTTTTTTACAGAGAGGAAGGAAGAGGGATAGAGAGTTAGAAACATCGATGAGAGAGAAACATCAATCAGCTGCCTTCTGCCTCTATCCACTGAGCCAAACAGGTTTGGGCTTGTTGAGCATTTTTAACATCATTACTCAACTCTGTTTCAGATAAATTTCTTATCTCTGCTTCATTTATCTCTTCTTCTGGAGCATTCTCTAGTTCTTTCATTTGAGGGTTGCTTCTTTGTTTCCTCATTTTGGTTGTCAGTTTGGGTTTGCGACTATGTATTGATATTAGGAAGATCCTCTACACCTCTCAATCTCTAGTGCAAGACAGTGTTAAAGGCAGTTTCTGACTAACTGGGCCAGGCAAAAACTCAAAGCCTCTAGAGACCGCCTCAGTCTACAGACTAATAGGATTCCAACTTGAATGCCCCCAGGTAATCGTCTGTAGATGTGGGGAGAGTTTTTTCAATAGGGTGGGGCAGTTGCTTCTGCCTGGAGGCTAATTGTTACTTTTAATCTCTTTAGAGGCCTCGGGGAAAGGTGTTTTCCAATAGGGTGGGTAATAGACTCTTCTCCCAGGAGAGGCTGAGGTCAATGGGGAAAAAGGTCCTCCGATCTGTGAGGGAATGACTCAGCCCAGAAAACTTGGGATGTCTGCCTTCTGAGCTCTATCTCCTGATTCCCCAGTCCTGGGTTCTGCTCTCACCACTCCACTTCACACTCCCTCTGCCAGAGCACAAGGTGGGTGGCTCCACGGGGAATTTTTGTGCACTGGCCCTTTAAGAGGGTGCCTGAACTTTCAGGTGCCACTCCCTGGCAGACAGCACCCCACTGCTTTTCACAGCTAGATGTTATGTGGGTACCTCCTCAATTTGGTGCTCCCTGCTGGGGAGCCCAGCTTCGGGATTAGATCCCAGAGTTCTCAGTGGCACCACCCCACAGCTGAGCTCTCTCTCCAGGACTGCAGTTGCTGTCTGTGGGTGCCCAGCCAGTCCTTTTGCGCCTCCACCCCTCCTACCAGTCTCTATGCAGTCCTTGGGTATCAGGGTTCTCTCCTGTGAGTTTTCCGTTGATTATTCAGGAAGCCCTTTCTTATTTCAGTAGTAATTCCAGCTTGTTCCTGGGAGCATGTCCGTGCAGCGTCCTCCGACTCTGCCGCCATTTTTAATCTAAACTAGCTTGTCTTTTAAAATGACAAACATCTTCTCACACTGCCTTATAAATAAAAGTTACAATAAAATCCAGCACAGCTATCATTTCTGCCAATTTGAAAGGAAAAGTAGATAATAAAATGCACCAGGGAATGCACTGGAATTAAAATGAGTATAGCAGGATTGTGAGGATAAAAAAACGGGAAAACAGGGATGAGAAGACTGTTTAGTCCTCAATGCTACTAAGTAAAGGTATAATTTGTTCTAGATACCCAAGATCAATAATTACTACTTTAATTTTTAAATTTTTATTAAAACATTATATAAGGTTTTAAAAATTGCATAGGCTAGATTTATAACAAAAAGCAATAATCACTGAAACATTATGACCCAAAAACTATTTTTAAAATTAATTTTTAAATTATTGATTTTAGAGAGAAGAATGGAGATAAAAATATCTTTCAGTTGCTCCTGCATGCATCCTGACCAGGAATCAAACCCATTACCTTTGGTTCATGGGACAACACTGCATCCAACTAAGCCACTCCACTCAGGGCTGAATAATATTTTTAATCATCATTCAGACAGCAGAAAGGAGAAGAGACCTGGGTGAGGGGAACAGGAAGTACAAGCAGGAGGCTATTGGAGAAGTTTAAGAATGAGATGAAGGTGGCTTAGCCAAGGGCAGTAGTAAAGCAGACAAATTATAACACAATTTTATGAAACTTTTGTTTCAGATATCTGTATACTTATGGGTCCTAATATAAACTGTCTACAATTATGGGTCACAGCAAAACAGTTTGAGAAACACTGCCCTAGGACAGCAATTTTCAATCAGTGTGCTGCAAGAATTTTTAAATATGCAATACCTGACTATTTAGTCAAGGGCACTGATCTCTTTTCCCACTGTCAAATTAAAAAATGACAATAGCCAACACAACAATAGCCACTTGGTGTGAATGAATCATACAGACAAAAAAATGTATTATTGGTGTGCCAGTGAACTTTAGTAATTAGTTTATGTGTGCCATGAGATTAAAAATGTTGAAAATCACTGCCCTAGGAAGCTGAGAATACTTATGTTCCCTTTGTTGAAGTCCTAAATTAAGTTCTCAAGTGAAACAAGCTACAACAAGTATAATTACATACCAAATATAATCTTATTAATCTGCCAAAAGAATACCATCTGGTCTTCAAAAAGAAAAAAAAAGGAAGAACAGTACAAGCAGTATTCAAAAATCACTGGAATTCAAGGCACAAATTATGTTACTTCTACCAACCATGAGATATACAGATTACTAAAGGAATATAATACCAATTTTTTTAAACTACTAAACCATTCTAACCATTCAAGTAATACTAGTTTTAGAAATTCAACACTACTAACACACATTCATAATGGCAATGTTTTCAGCATTTTCAGGAAAATACCTTACTCTCCCAAATGAAAAAACATGCATTAATTCTTCTTGAAGAATTCAGAGATTATATACTACAGCTCTGAAAGATTCTTTTGGAAAACTTCCTGCCCTTTTTTTTTTTTTTAATAATAGAGATAAAAATAAAACATTACTAATTTGCCCAGCTTTTAGGTTCAATTAGCTCAGTTTCTACAGCAATGCTATTGGCATTTTAGGTGGGCAATTCTTTGTTTTAGGTTATTATCCTTGGTCCCTAACCACCAAATGCCCATGGTGCATCTCTTCCCCTCCCCCACAGTCACCATGACAACCAAAAATGCCCCATACTTCTCCAAATATTCTGTGGAAATATGGTATCTCTCCCACTAAGAATCACTGATGAACTTAGCAGATACCTTCCTTTCATCAAATGATTGCCACATAATGAATTGTGGCGTTAGATTTAGGGCACAGATGACAGGTAGCTATCAGTGTCTTGAGTTTAACCATTTCCAAGTAGCATTAAAATCATCTGGTCTGAAGCAGAAAGAATATTTGCTATCTTTTTCCTAGCACAAGGCTGTCCCTGGATGTTATTTTCAAAGTGTATGTGGCAAATGTAGTACTTTAAGAAAAAATACACAGAAGGGAACTTGCATCTCAAAAAATCAAATTTATCCAACATGGAGATCCAGAATAAACACTAACAATGTGACTGCTGTTTGTTATCAGACAAAAGAACAGTCTTTACAATAAAGGAAATGACAAATGAGACAATGTACATTAAACAACCTTAATTATTGTTAAAAAAAAATTTAGATGGACACTTATATCTCCTAATTTGTATATCTGGGTCAGCTTCTTCAAAGCTTATCTAATTGTTTATACACTTTATACTTATTAAAGTACAAATTTCTAAAAATAAATAAATATGTGGATTCTGCACATATTCTAAGTTAAAAATAAATCACCCTAGTTGGTTTGTTCAGTGGTTAGAGCATTGGCCTGCAAATTGAAGGATCACAGGTTTGATTTCAGTCAAGGGCATATACCTCAGTTGCAGGCTCAATCCCTAGGAGGCAACTAATTGATGTGTTTCACATCAATGTTTCTAACTCTCTGTCTCTCCCCCTACCCTCTCACTCTCTTAAAAAAAAAAAATATATATATCAATGGAAAAAATATCCTCCATTTTTTTTTATGAGGATTAACAACAAAAAAAGGAAAGTAAACCTACATTTCTCTTAAGTTTCATGAAGAAAGGATGGGACACTGAATTACAGAAAAAATGTCTAAAATTATTTCCTTGAACAAAATCTATGGGTACATTTATATATTTATGTATAGTGTACAGATTTAAGGGAAAAGTCACTGAGTAATATATGACAAGTTTTATCACACTGAGAAGAATGTAACACTAACTGAACACTTATGACCAGAAACAGTGGCAAGTGCATATTCAATCCTTGCAGCAAGCTTGTTGAGGGTATTATTATCCTCCCTATTATACAGAGGAGAATACTGAAGTACAGAGAGGTTAAATAACTTGTTCAAGATTACCTAGTGATTAAGTGGCTGAGCCAGGATTCAAACCCAGATTAACTCCAGAGCCCTCACTAAGGGCTGTATTCTTTCAAGGCACACATAGGAAGACTGGAAGAGAGGATTTTAAAAGTAGGAAAGTACCTGTCTAAAAACCAGGAATCTTGAAAACATGCTAAGTGACAAAAAACATATATCATACTAGTGGCCCAGTGCACATAATTCATGAGCATTAAAAGGGGATTAGAGGAAATATTTTAATATTGCTCTTTGCCCTTTCTTTATAATAGAAGTGTCAGAGATGAAAAAAAATTAGTAAAATGTATATGAAATCTTCCTTCTATCAGAGTCTGGGGCACCACGAGACCCAGAGTCAAATCCCCACCCACCCACATGCACCTCAAAATCACTTGAGACCCAGACCCGGCTGTGCCCCCACCCCCACCCATTGGGTTAGATCCAGACCCGGCCAGTCCTACCCTTGTCAAGCCCTGCCAGGTGGGAGACGCAGCCTCAGGTCCCCTGCCCAGCGCCAGGGTGGGGGGTGCACTTTGAGGTACCCCATCAAGCCCCACCGGGTGGGGGACATGGTCTGAGGTCCCTCATCAAGCCCCACTGGGCAGAGGGCACAGCCTCAGATTCCCCCGGCCCAGTGCCGGGAGGGGGCGCAGCCTCAGGTCGCCCGGCCCGGAGCAAAGGGAGCAGCCTGAGGTCCCCAGACCTAGGGCCCAGGCCAGGGGCACAGCCTGAAGTCTCCTGTCAAGCCCCACAAGGGCAGGGGAGTGGGCACAGCCTCAGGTCCCTGCTGATTGCTTATTAAGGCTCTTGATTGCTCATTAAGGCTAGTTTCGGGAACTCGGCCTCCCCTGTGGGTACCACCATCTTTGTGTCGGAGTGGCAGTCAATTTGCATATTCTCTCTTTATTATATACCGGTAGGATGATTACATTTATATGGCGTGTCCAGAAAAGGCAAGTCTATTGAGTCCAAAAGTAGACTAGCAATTATATTAAGGTTGTGGGGAGAAGGGATAGGCCAAGAGGAGGGGGTAAATGAGGAATGGCTGCTAAAATCTATGGGGTTTCTTTGAGAGGTTATGAAAATGTTCCAAAATTTATTTTGGTGATGGTTATACAACTCTCTGAATATACTAAAAAACTATTGTATATTTTAAATGGGTGAATTGTATGGTATTTTAATTATATATCAATAAAGCTATTTTTTTAAATAGACATAAACTGAGGTGATAACGTGGGGTGAGGAGGAGGGGTCTAAGTTGTTGCCCAGGTTTCTAAAATGAGTAATATGAATAAAAAAGTGATTTATGCTGCCCTCACCAGATACAGAAGGAAGTGGAGTAAGAAGAGGTTGATTAGTCAAGTTTGGACATTTTAAAGTTAAGGTATCTATGGAACACCCAAATGGAAATGTTCGGGAAGCAGCTGGATTGATGAGTCCCCCTCTCCCTCTTCCCTTCCTCTCTAAAAATCAATTTTAAAATCTAAAAAAATAAAAAACAGCCAAGAGGAAAAGTATAGTAATTCATTCAACAGAAAATAAAATAAAATGGAAGTTTGCAGAGATTAAAAAATAGTAATATTTCCATTTCAGCCCAATAAAGGACAACATTGTGTCTCTGGGTAATAATTCTGTGTATCTTGCTAAGACCACAAAAGCTTACTATCTTAAGAGTAGAAAGAAAATAGATCTAGAAACTTCAACTGTAAATTAAGAAACACTTCAACTTAATTTTCTATTTTAAAATAATGTATGGAAATTTCTTTACAAGCATGATGACAACACTCAAAACATTCAAATGGGGGATTTGGAGTATTTTTGAAGTAGATTAATTTGCATTGGTTCAGGGACTTTTTGCAGTTTCTTAAAAACAGCAGTACTGTATTTTATTTACTCCATTTGCACTAGAGATCAAACAAAACTGCACCTATAAGCAACTATTAATACAATTCGCGCTCGTTTTGAACTATGAAAATATTAACCTACTCTAACCTCCCCTGCACCAACTTCAGCAAACCCTGGGTCAAGAGTCTCAACTTCCCAAACAGCGCAGGTGTCTCTAATTTAAGACCTGCTAGTCTCCTCTCTGCCTTTGGCCAAATCAGTAGCAAGCCCAGAAAAATAAAAACAAAAACCTCTACTAATTCATGTAGGTATTTTCTTTCTTTCCCCATAAAAAAATGTACTAGCAGACACAAATTAAATAACATATATCAATACATAATTCTATTTTCTCTAATTGGCTATAATAAAGGTCAAAATAGTTTAAGATAGCGATATTTGCTTATTTTCCACCTAGACTTGAAAAATCGCAATATCAATGAACTTTATATATTTCAATAAAACAACATATTGTGAACGTTTACAGTACCATGTCTAACCCTTAGTAGGCATTCAAGAAATGTTAGTTCCCTCTCTGTCCTTTCCATTCATTCTTATAGTATCTCCATGACATATTTCCTGTTTATTATTACCCCAATATTAAGCAGGAGAACAGACCCCAAAAATTCAGGCCGCCAGGTGGTGATAAAGGGATGCATTTGCAGAAGTTAAAATTTAATCTACCTTTGTTGCCTCCCTTCCTAGGAAGTCAATTCCAAGGACCATATTCCTTCTGTTATAGGAAGTGGCTCATCTGTTTTTCCTTATGGCAATGTATTATCAGCTCCTGTTTTTTGTGACTAAAAGAAAGCCAATCTCGAGAACCTATGCTTTTCTAATCGTAGATGCAGCAAGAATCCAAAGATTATCATATACAAGAGTTCATGGGATTCCAGGTTGGAGGTGTGGGGGAGTACTGTCATGTTGTTGGGGGGAGGGGGGATTTGTTTGTTTTTTTCTATCAAGTTCACTCTCCAAGTAATCCAAGTCACCTGCACCAATGAGCAATGGTGTCTCCACATATCTACAATCATGGAAAACTAGAACTACATGAACTATCACTAGCCCTTACTTTGACACAAAATGCTCTGGCAGAAGTAAGTTTGCAGAGCTGGTGAAGCTGCCATCTATAGCTCTTTTTGTGGACATCTGACACAAGATAGATATATGATCCAAGCCATATCTGGTGTATAAGTTTTGTTCAGGCTCTGGAGCTTAAGATAGGAACACAAGCATACAATGTCAAATTAAACTCCCATGGTTAGAGATGGACAGATTCTGTCTTCAGTAATAAAATTTATAATTGTCAGTGATGGCCTGGCTACTGTCAAGATAGGCCCTTTGTTGCATTTAGTCTACCATTCACAGAAGCTACTGAATTTTAGAGAGGATGGAAGAATTAGCTAGCCTGTCACTTCCCACTACCCTGGGCTGGTTTATAAACATAATGGCTCCAATACAAGAACTATACCCTCTAAAAATTTAATCGTGGTATATAAGACAGAGAGAAGGAGAGAGAAGGAGAGAGAAGGAGAGAGAGACAGAGACAGAGACAGAGACAGAGAGAGAATTTGTGGTTCTGTTCTGTGGTCACCAAAATTTTATATTGGTTGGGCTATTTCTTTGACATTTAATACATTCTAGCAATATACTAGATGTAGTCCACAATATTACCGTATTTTCCGGCGCATAAGACGACCCCCCTAATTTTACAGTTAAAACATAGGTTTAGGCCAATATTCGCTGTATAATACTACCCCCCACTTCTGAGGCAACACCAGTTCTTTTTTTAATAGACCGCCTCTCTGACTCTGGCCAATCTGAGCAGGCTTTTTTTCAAAAGTTTCAAAAGTCGTCTTACACGCGGGAAAATACGGTAAATAAACCATAGGGTCATGATTAGTATTTCCCTAAACAATCAAATCTGATCTATTCTAGTTCAGTGGAACTGAAAATACTAACAAACAACACCTTGGGCAAGAAAGAGTAAATAAACCCAGGACATACCTTATTTACAATTCCCACAGACAGATGAAATTCAATTCCATGCCAACCACACCTTTCGGTCACTAAAATATAAACAGAAAAATAAATGTTCATGCACTATAAGCAGTTCTTCCAGTTCCTAAAGGGTATTTGGTTTCGAAGCTGTTTCTTATCTCCTTTCTATGGGTGAGCTCTATCACTGGCAGAAAGGCCCAGGGGGTTAGGAGGTAAACAATAGGTAACACTGACTGAGTACTTAATATATGCCAGGCACTGTTCTAAGTGCTTAAATCTACTAATTAGCTTAATACTCACAACAATCCTGTGAGATATTCTTGTTAACTCTTTTTACATCCAAATAACAACTGACCTATACATCTGAAAATTGTTCTTACTGGCGTTAAAAAATGCCTTTTAAATAAACGTAGGCAATTTCAAACATTGTAGCTGGACTGTCTCAATGGCTGATATCTGTGTTTCATATTCATCTACTCACTGTGCATTTCTTGAGCACACACCAGGTGTTAAAGAGGATTCATTCTCTGCCCTTTAGGAATTGAGAAAGTAGTTGGGAAGATCAGACTAAACTACAAGAAATGGTTTAAGAAATAAAATGCCCTATTTATTACGAGGCACATTATCTTTATACAATCATTCAGTTTGAAAAAAATCAAATCTCACTTTGGTAAAAGGGAGAAAAGCTGCACATAAAAGGTACCATAAACATAAACCTTTAAAAATAGGTTACATTGCCAAAGTAAGGAAAAAGGCTCTTTAGATAAGAAAATAAGAACAAAAACATGGTGGAAGAGACATAGTGTACCTGAGGTCCTTCATAATCTGATTCCACCCAGTTTAACTAGCTTTTGCTGTGGCCACTAATCACCCTCCCACTGCCCATTAGCCAAACCAAACTTCTTACTTCTAGGACATCCAATCTCTAATAGTTCCACTGTTTCTCCTTCTATATTTCCCCCTTTTCCCTGGTGGGTATCTTTAATCCTAGTATACAGTAGGTAGTCAATAAAATACAACTATTGTTGCCTTTCCGGCGGTGACGACCTCCCCACGACAATATGCCTCTCACTAAGGATCTCCTCCATCCCTCTCCAGAAGAGGAGAAGAGGAAACACAAGAAGAAGCGCCTGATGCAGAGCCCCAATTCCTACTTCATGGATGTCAAATGCCCAGGATGCTATAAAATCACCACCGTCTTTAGCCACGCACCAACGGTAGTTTTGTGTGTTGGTTGCTCCACTGTTCTCTGTCAGCCAACAGGAGGAAAAGCAAGGCTTACAGAAGAATGCTCCTTCAGAAGGAAGCAGCACTAAAAGCACCTCAAATCAAGATGAGTGGGAAACCATCCCAATAAACACATTTTAGATACAAAAAAAAAAAAAAATAATAATAATAATAATAAAATACAACTATTGTTGTATAAAACTTTTATTGTTATTTAACTAGAAGCCTGGTGCATGAAGTTCATGCACAGCGGGGGTGGGAGGCCCCTCAGCCCAGCCTGCACCTTCTCACAGTCTGGGAGCCCTCGGGGGATGTCCGACTGACATGGAGGCCAAGAGGCTCCCACCATCACCACTGTGCTCACCAGCCATGAGCCTGGCTCAGGGCTTCTGTAGGAGTGCACTGACCACCAAGGGCAGCTCCTGCATTGAGTGTCTGCCCCCTGGTGGTTAGTAAAGATCATAGTGACCAGTCGTCCTGCTGTTCGGTTGATCTGCATATTAACCTCTTATTATGTAGGATATCCAATTGAAACATTTTTCTGAAGCTTTTTCCAATTCCCCAGTTAATCTACTTAGTACCTCTCTACCACCCTCACATGGCATTTGTCCATTTCTCTGTTAGAATAGTAAAACATTTATTGTCCCCAGGTTACCTTTTTCTCTTTCTCTTTCTTGTCTGAACAGGAAACATCTTTTATACAATTTGATATCCCATGAAACCTAGCATAGCATCTGGCACATAACAGGTACCTATTATGTTCTTGTTAACTGAAGACTCAACTGACTTGAATTTACAAAACTATAGAATTCTTGTAAATATCAGTTCCTTTAGTATATTTAAACAATTCCATTTGTCAACAATCTAACCCACTTTTACATTTTCATGAATATGTTAGCTACATAATTATAACAACAATTTATGCGCAACAAAGTCAAAGTAAATTCACTAAAAACTACCAACTGTCTATTTTTTGCTTTACAACAAAACAAGATCCTCATCCAGGCCAACTGAGCTAGGAGAAATTAACAGCATTGATCACTTAGGTATTGTGCTGGGAACCTTTCTCACTGAAACAGTGCCACAGTTCTGTATGCAATACGCATGTTTAACTAGGTATTTATATTGGCTTTAGCTGAGGTTACAAATTTAGAAGTTCAATCATAAACCCAAAGTTTATTTATAGAAACTTTCCATATGGTAAGAGGTTAAGAAGTAAAACAGCAGCCTTTTTCTCTGCCGAAAGCAGGAGGTAGCAGAGTGCCAAAGAAGCAAACCCTCTCCTGACTCTGTTCTTGGCTCTGCTTAAAGCAAAAGAAATGGGCATGGAAAGAAGGAGCCTCACTAAAACTCACTCACCCACAGCAACGGGCATTTTCAATATTTGTGCTGGGCAAGGCTTAGGTATTAATTTTATACATGCCCATGTTCATTTGAAGCACAATGTGTGGCTTGGACTTAAAAAATGTTCTAACGTGCTAGTTTGTCCACATATTAATCCAGTCAGCCAGGTTTGAACATGCCAAGCTTAAAATACTCTCTAGATCATTATGCAAAGGTATGAACTCAATCCTTTATTCTCAGGAAAAGGAACTTAGGGGAGAATGACTAAAGCAATAGTATTTCAATGGAAGCCTTAACACAAAAAGTCAACTCCTAAATAGTGATGAGTTAATTTTTTAAAAATATCTAAATGGAAATAACAATCAAGCTAATAACACATTTCTTATAATTATTAATCTCAAAATGAGATCCTACATTTTTATGTCAAAGTTGTCAGAGAATGTATTTAGAAGCTGATTTCAAAAATTTTCTACATGAGACCATCTTATAAAAAGGTTGTTTAGCCCAGCCAGTGTGGCTAAGAGGTTGAGCATCGACCCATGAACCAAGATGTCACTGTTCAATTCCCAGACAGGGCACATGACTGGGTTGCAGGTTCAATCCCCAGTAGGGGGCGTGCAGGAGGCAGCAGACAGATGATTCTCTCTCATCAATGATGTTTCAATCTCTCTTCCTTCCTTCCAAAGAACTTATATGCATATAGGCATGACCCAGGGACACCGACAATAGTGTGGTAGGTCTGTGGTGGAGGATGGCAGGTGCAGGTGGAAAGGGTCAATGAGGGGAAAAGGGAGACTTCAGTAATATTTTCAACAATAAAGATAAATTTTTAAAAATTAGCCGAAACCGGTTTGGCTTAATGGATAGAGCATCGGCTTGGGGACTGAAAGGTCCCGGGTTCGATTCCGGTCGGGGGCATGTACCTTAGTTGAGGGCATATCCCCAGTAGGGGGTGTGCAAGAGGCAGCTGATCGATGACTCGCTCATCGATGTTTCTAACTCTCTCTCTCCCTTCCTCTCTGAACAAAATCAATAAAATATACTTAAAAAAAAAAAAAAAAAAGATGGCTATAAAAAAAAAAAATTAGATGTGTGTGCCCTAAAGATTTAGAAATCCTATCCCTTAAAAACTTGGGCAGCAGACCCTGGCCTGGTAGGTCAGTTGGTTAGAAATTGCCAGATACAGCAAGGATGTGTGTTCAATCCCGTTTAGGGGAGATGCAAAGAATAAAAGGAAAGTAATCAAAAATGGAATAAATGGGGGGAAAGAAGATAATTAATACAAAGGTTTGACTCTGATGTGGAAAAAAGGAGAAAAAACAATTCTCAATTAAATTAATGAACTGTGGTTTTTAAGCAATCAACAGCATCTGATAACGTACCTCCTCAAACTGAACACCTATGAAAAAAAATCTAAATCTCATTTTGCCTAAATCCTCTATTTGTTCCTTCGCTTCCAAAGAGAATAGCAGTAAGTGGACTGGGCCCCCTGGAGAAAGTAGGGGTCAGTAGGTTTAGCACACAGAAATTCACCAACTGGCATGTACAATTAGATTCAAGAAGACAGAATTTTCATATCAGGTTTTTTCAAGACTTAACTAGTTCTTAAATTGGTTATACATTTCTGAAGTATTTACAGATTAAATAATATAATGTCTGGCCAAAACTGGTTTGGCTCAGTGGATAGAGCATCGGCCTGCAGACTGAAAGGTCCCAGGTTCGATTTCGGTCAAGGGCATGTACCTTGGTTGTGGGCACATCCCCAGTAGGGGTTATGCAAGAGGCAGCTAATCAATGTTTCTCTCTCATCGATGTTTCTAACTCTCTATCTCTCTCCCTTCCTCTCTGTAAAAATCAATAAAATTTATTTTTTTAAAAATAATAATATAATGTCTGAGATTTGTTTTAAAATATTGAGGAGGAGCCGAAACCAGTTTGGCTCAGTGGATAGAACGTCGGCATTCGGATTGAAAGGTCCCAGGTTCGATTCCGATCAAAGGCATGTACCTTGGTTGTGGGCACATCCCCAGTAGGGGGTGTGCAAGAGGCAGCTGATCGATGATTCTCTCTCATCGATGTTTCTAACTCTCTATCCCTCTCTCTTCCTCTCTGTAAAAAAATCAATAAAATATATTTTTTTAAAAATATTGAGGAGGAAAAGAAGAGCAAGTTCAATAATCAAGATTGGTTATGTGTTGATAATTATTTTTTAAAATATATTTTTATTGATTTGAGAGAGAAAAGGATAGGGAGAGATTGGAACATCATTGATTAGCTGCCTCCTGCATGCCCCCAACTGGGGATCAAGCCCACAATCCGGGCATGTGTCCTGACCAGAACCTTTCTGTCCGCAAGCCAATGCTCTATTTACTGACCCAAACTGGCTAGGGCTGTTGATAATTACTGAAACTGGGTGATAAGTCCATGGTGATGGTTCATTTTATTATTATTCTCTTTATTTTTATGTGTTTGAAATAGTCCATAATAAAGATTTAAGCTTTTTTAAACTGTTATGATCTAATGAACTTGAAAAACAAATAGAGAACAAAGTGATTATTGAGACCAGTGAGCTCCATAATCTACCAGAGTAAAGTGTTCCTTTCTCTTGCCCTGTACCTTTTGGCTCAGTTGGTTGGTAAATAGAGAAACTAACTGAGGGAAACTAAAAGGTAGCCTTTTCAATTCCCAGAGAGGGCGCATGCCTGAGTTTCAGGCTCAATCCCCTCCATGGGGTAAGAGGTGTGCAGGAAGCAGCCAATCAGTGTTGTGTTCTTCTCCATCTCCCTTCCTCCCTAAAAATCAAATTTTAAATTTTAAAGACATACCTCAATTCTAAGACTTATTTCTCACTGAACAAATATTTACTGATCACAACTACCATGTGCCAGGCACCAGCCTGAGTACTAAGGATACAATGATAAACTAAATTCTCTCTCCAAGAAGGAACTGAGTAGGGAATGTCTCATGAAAGAGCCAAGGACATGGTGTCATAAGCCAAACAAGAGGGAGATCTAATGCAATTTTTGTCCATCAGGAAAAGCTTCTCCGGCACCATCTAAGTTAATTCTGACAGATTCAACCCAAATAAATGAATCATTTATTTTGTCCATGTTGACTTTATCATAATCTCAGAGACTGTCAGTTTAATAAGGAAATGCTGGTTTCTTTCTGAAGTATCCATTTCTTTTAAAGCTGAAATTATCAAATTATCATTCATTCAACAAATACTTATTAAATACCTACCATGTACTAGCATGTGCTAGATAAAAATAATAAAACATGTTCTCTGCCCTCCTGGAGTTTATAATCTCAGGGCATAGGAAGGACAAAAACAAACAAGAAAAGAAGCTATCAAGCAGAAATATAATTACAAACTTCTCCAAGCTGTAAAGGAAACTAAGAAGGAACTTTGTGGGCAGAAAGTATCCACTTTAGATATGGTGATAAGGAAAGTTGAACAAATGCAAACCAAAGGATGATGAAGCAACTGACTGAAGGGTAATGGAATTTTAGACCAGGTGGTGAGATCAGCACAGATAAAACATACTTACAATGTAGGTCATGGGAAGAATCTTGATTTTAAGTGCAATGGAAAACCATTGGAAGTGAGGGTTTTAAGCAAAGAAGTGACATGATTCAGTTTATGTTTTTAAGATCATTCCTGCTACTCTGGAGAGAATGGATTAAAAGAAAATAATTTTTCCAAGAAGGATTTTAGATGAGTAAAATTGATTTTGACCAGTGAAGATCATCTCTGTGTTCTATTAACAATCCAATCTTTTAAATTGTCTATGTCAGTGATCAGCAAATTGTGGCTCGAGTGCCACATGCGGCTCTTTGACCCCTTGAGTGTGGCGCTTTCACAAAAGACCATGGCCTGGGCGAGTCTATTTTGAAGAAGTGGCGTTAGAAGAAGTTTAAGTTTAAAAAATTTGCCTCTCAAAAGAAATTTCAGCCGAAACCGGTTTGGTTCAGTGGATAGAGCATCGGCCTGCAGACTGAAAGATCCCGGGTTCGATTCTGGTCAAGGGCATGTACCTTGGTTGCGGGCACATCCCTAGTAGGGGGTGTGCAAGAGGCAGCTGATTGATGATTCTCTCTCATCGATGTTTCTAACTCTCTATCCCTCTCTCTCTCTTCCTCTCTGTAAAAAATCAATAAAATATATTTTTTTTAAAAAAGAAAGAAATTTCAATCATTGTACTGTTGATATTTGGCTCTGTTGACTAATGAGTTTGCCGACCACTGGCCTATGTAGTCCAGGCTTCATCTACAGTTTTGTTTTGTCTTTTGTTTTTAATGCTTACAACCAGTAGGCCATGAATTGAAACAAGTCCATATGCCTGAGGGTTAGCATTCTTCTCATTCTCCAATTGCCAAAGTCAGATTAATTTTCACTGACATATCTTCTATTCCGCCATCAGAATTTGACTGAAAGGAGGAGAGAAGGGGACTCCTTTCTCAAGTGTTTCAAGAGACAATAAACTTTATTGAAAATCTGATAAGGAATATGATTGCAAAACCTTTCTTCTCGCTGCCAACTATGTTTCAGTTGAGAACTCTACTATGAAAGTGATTCTAATATTCCTGTCCAAATTATCTCAGAAAGCCATCTAAAACATTTTTTTAAGCTGCCTAAAGCACACCCATTTATTTCTGCTTTTAAAAAAGTTTCCTCATTCCAAAGTTGGAACAAGAATAAATTTCTAATAACATTTGTAATTGAAACAGAAGAAAAATAAATTCCATTGTCAATCCCATTGTCACTAAAATCTTAATAAAGCACCAACAACACTATGCTCAAAGAGTTTTATTCAGTTACTAGAGGCCAGGTGCATGAAATTCATGCACCGGAGATGTGGGGTATCTCTCAGCCTAGCCTGCACCCTCTCCAATCTGGGACCCCTCAAAGGATGTCTGACTGATCAGGCCTACACAGGAAGTTGGACATCCCTCTCACAATCCAGGACTGCTGGCTCCCAACTGCTCACCTGCCTGCCTGCCTGATTGCCCCTAACCACTTCTACTTGCCAGCCTGATCACCCCCTAACCACTCCCCTGCTAGCCTGATCAACACCTAACTGCTCCCTTGCCGACCCAATTGCCCCTACTGTCCTCACCTGCCAGCCTGGTCACCCCTAACTTCCCTCCCTTGACAGCCTGGTTGCCCCAAACTGCCCTCTCCTGCAGGCCTAGTCACCACCAACTGCCCTCCCCTGCAGGCCTGGTTGCCCCTAACTGCCCTATATATATTTTTTTAATTTTATTAGGGTTAAGTTATTTGCTCTTAATGAAGCCAAAGGAGCTTCTCCTTAAAGGCAGTATATACTTTCTCAGGGCTAGTACCTGTGACTCCTGACAGAAGGTATGTACAAGAACCATTCTGAAGTCCAGAAATGTCTGTGATGATTTAGGGTGGTGACAATGAGCAACACAAACATGGAAAAACAACTATTCTGTCAACAAATAAAATCAAATAAGACAGCATAAGTGAAAGCACCTAATAGCGGCCAGCATAAAACAAATACAGTATTCAATAAAAACTAGTTTTTTCAGCCGAAGCCGGTTTGGCTCAGTGGATAGAGCATCTGCCTGCAGACGGAAGGGTCCCAAGTTCGATTCCGGTCGAGGGCATGTACCAGTAGAAGGGCGTGCAAGAGGCAGCTGATCGATGACTCTCTCTCATTGATGTTTCAAACTCTCTCCCCCCCTTCCTCTCTGTAAAAAATCAATAAAATACTATAAAATAAAATAAAAATAAAATAAAATAAGTTTTTTCTATTCTCTGCTCTGAGTTACCTGTACAAAAAAATAACTGTGCTGAATGAGCCATATCATCTTACTTAGTTAGGCAAATTGATGAAATGCTCTAAATCCAGTCAGATGAGTTTGCATATTTGGCCCCACGTTTCCTAAGAATAGGGGTACAACCAACCACATCTCAGAAGTCTCTTTTTTAAAATATATTTTATTGATTTTTTACAGAGAAGAAGGGAGAGGGATAGCTAGAAACATCAATGGGAGAGAAACATTGATCAGCTGCCTCCTGCACACCCCCTACTGGAGATGTGCCTGCAACCAAGGTAACATGCCCTTGACCAGAATCGAACCTGGGATCCTGAGACCCTTTAGTCCGCAGGCCAACGCTCCATCCACTGAGCCAAACCGGTCAAGGCCAGAAGTCTTTCCTTAAAGATTTTTTTTTTAATTTAAATTCTTTATTACGTATTAAATACGTTTCCTTTTTTCCCCATTGAACACTCCCTGGCCGCTCCCACCGCCCAGCACATGTCCTCACCCTCCTACTGTCTGAGTCTATTGGTTATGCTCATATGCATGCATACAAGCCCTTTGGTTGATCTTTTACCTCTCCCATCTCCTACCTTCCCTCTTTGGTTGGACGGTCTGTTCAATGCTTACATGTCTTTGGGTCTATTTTTGTTCATCTGTTTATGTTGTTCATTATATTCCACAAATGAGTGAGATCATGTGATACGTATTTTTCTCCAACTGGCTTATTTTACTTAGCATAATGCTCTCCAGGTCCATCGATGCTGTTGCAAATGGTAAGAGTTCCTTGTTTTTTACAGCAGCATAGTATTCCATTGTGTAGATGTACCACCTTTTTTAATCTACTCATCTGCTGATGGACACTTAGGCCGTTTCCAAATCTTAGCTATTGTAAATTGTGCTATGAACATTGAGGTGCAGAAATCCTTTCTGATTGGTGTTTCTGATTGCTTGGGATATATTCCTAAAAGTGGGATTACTGGGTCAAATGGGAGCTCCATTTTTAATTTTTTTTTTTATAGATTTTATTGATTTTGTACAGAGAGGAAGGGAGAGAGATACAAAGTTAGAAACATCGATGAGAGAGAGTCATCGATCAGCTGCCTCTTGCACACCCCCTACCGGGGATATGCCCGCAACCAAGGTACATGCCCTTGACCGAATCGAACCTGGGACCTTTCAGTCCCCAAGCCGACGCTCTATCTTGAGCCAAACCGGTTTCGGCCATTTTTAATTTTTTTGAGGAAACTCCATACTGTTTTCCACAGTGGCTGCACCAGTCTGCATTCCCATCAGCAATGCAAAAGGGTTCCTTTTTCTCCACATCCTTACCAGCATTTGTCTTTTGTTGATTTGTTGATGATAGTCATTCTGACAAATGTGAAATGGTACCTCCTTGTCATTTTTTGTTTTTTAATATATATATTTTTTTTATTTCAGAGAGAAAGGGAGAGGGAGAGAGAGATAGATACACCAATGATGAGAGAGAATCATTGATTGGCTGTCTCTTGCACGCTCCCTACTGGGGATCAAGCCCACAACCCGAGCATGTGCCCTTGACCATAATCGAACCTGGGACCCTTCAGTCCACAGGCCAATGCTCTATCCACTGAGCCAAACCAGCTAGGGCCCCACTGTCATTTTGATTTGCATCTCTCAGATGATTAGTGACTTTGAGCATGTATCATATGTCTCTGCATTCTGTATGTCCTCGTTCAAAAAGCGTCTATTTAGGTCCTTTGCCCATTTTTTATTGGATTATCTTCCTTTTCTTAAATTGTATGAGTTCCCTGTAAATTTTGGAGATTAAACCCTTATTGGAGATAACATTGGCAAATATGTTCTCCCATGCAGTGGGCTTTCTTGTTGTTTTGTCGATGGTTTCTTTTGCTGTGTAGAAACTTTTTATTTTGATGCAGTCCCATTTGTTTATTTTCTCCTTAGTCCCCACTGTCGTAGGAGCTGTATGAGTAAAGATATTGCTACAACTTATGTCTGATATTTTGCTGCTTCTGGATTCTTCTAAGATTTTTATGGTTTCCCGCCTTACAATTAAGTCCAATCTGCAGCATAGCACGTAGACAGATAGGTATCTTTAAAGCAAGTCTCCCTGACTGCTGAGTACAACACACCTCAGCAAAACCACCAAACTATCACTGCAGCCTACATTACAATCAGCATTCCTTCATTTCTATGATCTCTATGTGATCACACACAACCTGGTAAATTAAATCATTACTTGACACCTCATACTAGGCCAAATTATTCGTCAATTATTTCAATAGTTTAACTTTTGAAATTGTATGATATTTCTTTAAAAAGTTATTTTAAATCAATTCTATCATTTACATGCTTCTGAGATTCAAATTCTGGGATTAACAATATTCTATTATAAAACTGAGAAGGTGTGAAGTGGCAATGATTATTGGAGTGAATATAGTGATAACTGTAAGGATCTAATGAAAATCATAGGAGGGTCCTTAGGGGTCATCTAACTTAATACTCTTATTTTACAACAGAGGGGGGGGGAAAGTCAGATCAAAGATGTTAAAGAAAATGTGCTCAGTATTGCATAGCTTATTAACAACATAATGAGGTTTTTAAAGCCCCAAGCCTATGATGTCCCATTGGCCAGCTAAGTTCTAATAATAATAGCTCTTACTTAGTCAGTTAATTACAATATCCTAGGATTTTACATATTTACTAGAGGCCCAGTACACAGATTTGTGCACCAGTGGGGTCCCTTGGCCTGGCTGGGAGGGACCACCAAAAGTTGGCAGGCCAAGGAGAGACTGCTGCGGGAGGGCTCCAGGACATGTCTGGCCCGTCTTGCCCAGTCCCTATCGGCCAGACCCCAGCAGCAAGCTAACCTACCTGTCAGAGAATCTGCCCCCTGGTGGTCAGTGTGCATTATAGAGATTGCTTGAACGGTCAAATTGTGGGACACTTAGCATATTAGGCATATATATATATATATATATATATATATATATATATATATATATATTAATGACCTCGTTTAATTTCATCCAATCCACTGAGAAATGCATTATCAAACCCATTTTATAAATGAGGAAACCTGGATTCAAATCCAAATCTGTCTGATATCAGAATCCTTGGTTTCACCCATTACACTGTACTTCTCTACTTTTCAGCCATCATTCATTTATCAAATACTCGCTAAGCAGGTACTACTAACATAGGGATATTAGTGATGAAGATGGATAAGGTGTCTGCTCTTTTAGAGTTTATGGTAACAAAAAACAAAAACAAAAACAAAAAACACACTTCAGGTATGACTGGTAAGTACTGTAGGTGAGGAAAACAGTCATGTGAAAATAACTACAGAGGCAACATTATGCTACCAATCTTTTTTTAATATGTTTTTATTGATTAGAGAGAGAGGAAGGGAGAAGAGGAGAGAAAAACATCAATGATGAGAATCATTGATTGGCTGCATCCTGTACACCCAAACATCTGCCTTGACCGAGAATCGAACTGGCAGGGCTATGCTACCAATCTTATATGAAAACACTAAAAATGTAAAACACTACCACCTCACACCCATTAGGATGGCTACCATAAAGAAACAAAACAAAAAGAAACAGAAAATAGCACTGGTAAAAATGTGGAGGAAGTAAAATCCTTATGAATTGTTGGTAGGAATGTAAGGTGAAAGTACATACTATAAATTTAATCTTAAAGATAGTGAAAGTGATTAACCAAGATTCTGAACCCATCAAACATAACAGGTATTTGAAAAGCATATTCTGAAAGGTAGATAAACAAGTGTCCTCTTTCTTTAGTATGATATTAATTCTAATGTGGCCATAAGTAGAAACACTTCTAACCAGAGCAAACTGTCAATGATAACAGATCTTTCCAAATTAAAATAAGCTATCAAGGTTACACACATATGCAATTACGATGCCCACTTCTTTTTTCCTTGTTTCCATATTCCTGTTAAATTCTCTGTCAGTTCCTCTGATATCTCAGCAGAGACAAACTCTGACTGCTGTACAGGTAAAGGCACTTCATTAAGCTCGCTTACTAGATTCAGATTGCTGCTGTGGGAAATGCCTCCTCTTAAATTTCTGGGCTATTATCAGATAGAAGCAGCTCTTAATCTCCCTGGTTTCCTTTTCAGGTGCATGTGCCAAGAAAAGGTGGAAGAGAAAAACACAGGTCCACAGCTATCTAAAGTGCTTGCACTCTCATTCATTATGAACTCTGAACTGCCTGTTATTCACCTTCAGGCTAGAATGTATCACCCAACTTCTTTCTTTTATTTACTTTACCCACAAGGTACAGGTCATATATTAGATACATGGAGAGAAAATAATATTAAGTGCACCTACTACCTCCCAGAGAACTATGACACTAATAGAAAGAAATTTTTTCTTGATGAAAAAAATGTTAAGTAAAAAAACGCACTATAGGGAGACAGGAGTCTGAAAGCAAGTTTGAGGTTGTATTAATCAAAGACAATTCTTCTGTAAAGAAGTTAAGCCTCAAGCTAACTTAAAAAGAGGCAAGGATAAAGTTTGGAGAATGAGAGGCAGAAGGCTGTTCAGAGAATTCAGAGTAGCCTGATCAAAATCAGGAAAGTAACAATTGTCAGTACAGAATGATAACCAGTGCTTTTTAAAGTTCTGGTTAAAAAAAAAAAGTAATAATTCTGCTTGGTGACCTATAAAAGTATCCATTAGCCATATCCCAGTTTAATGTCTATTCCTTCAGTCATTAATCCATTCAAATATCTATTAAAAATCTACTACATCCTGGCCAGTGTTGCTCAATTGATTGAAAAGTTGCCAATCCAGCTCAGCCTGCATGGGCTTAAACTTCGAACTATGAACCAGGAGGTCAAGGTTCAATTCCTGATCAGGGCATTATGACCAAAAAAAAAAAGACATTAGGGGTCTTTGTTGATGTGAGAGACACACATTGTTTGGTTACACTGGGCTGGGATTGAGCCTGTAATTGAGGAGATTAGCCTGGATTGAGTTGGTAAACCCTAAATGTAATCACATGTCTTTATAAAAGGGAGGTAGAAAAGATTTGACAAACACAGAGAAGATATGCAGAGAGATTTGAAGATGCTGGCTAGCCTGGAAGACTGAAGTGATACTGTCAGAAGCCAAGGAATGCACAGCCATCAGAAGCTGAAAGATGTGCCCTAACCCGTTTGGCTCAGTGGATAGAGTGTTAGCCCCAACGACTGAAGGATGGCAGGTTCAATTCTGGTCAAGGGCATGCACCTCAGTTATAGGCACAATCCCAGCCTGAGAGTAACCAGCCAATGTGTCTCTCTCACATTGACATTTCTTTCTCTCTCTCTGTCCCTGGCTCCCTCCCTTCCACTCTAAAAATCAATGGAAAGATATCCGGTGAGGATTAACAAACACACACACACACACACACACACACACAAATTAATTAATTAATTAATTAAAATAAAAAATAAAATAAAAAATGCAATAAACAGACTCTCCCCTAAAGATTCTGGAAGGACAGCGGCACCTTGATTTTGGTTCAGTGAATTTCAGATATTTGGCCTTCAGAACTTTAAGAGAATAAACATGATTGTTTTAAGCCATCAAGTTTGTGGTACTTTATTATAGTAGCCAAACAAATACAGACTAGTATAGACAAGAATGATTATAGTGGAGGTTGTAAGAAGTGACCGGATTATAGGTATATTTAGAAGGTATATCAGAGCTTGCTGATGAATTAGATATGAAATAGGAAAGAGAAAATGATTCTAAATTCTTGCTGAATAACTACGAGAGTTACCATTTTACTAAGCTAGGGACAACCCACTCGCTCAGCAACATGAAGTCAGTGGTGGCTTCACTGAAATCTGTTTGGTAGAATTTTGGCTCAACACCAGATATGATACTATATATATATATGCTTAAGTGACCATTAGACCATTCAACTGGTAGCTATGACACGCATTGACACCAGGGTGAAGACACTCAACACACAGGCATGGAAACATGGAACAGACTGATGAACCTCACTCAGGGGGAAGGGGAACGAGGGAATGGTGGGAAGATATTAACATAAGATCTTATATACATACTAGAGGCCTGGTGCATTGATTCATGCACTGGTGGGGTCCCTCAGCCTGGCCTCTGGAGATCAGGCTGAAAACAGCTCTCCAACATCCCCAGAGGGGGTCCCAGATTGCGAGAGGGCTCAGGCTATGCCAAGGGACTCCACTGGTGCACAAATCTGTGCACCAGGCCTCTAGTAGGGTTAGAAAGTCCAAAGTACTATGATGTTACCTATATATAAAAGCCTAAGCAACCATTACAACTGGTTGACTGAACAACAAATCAACCGGTCACTATGATGCACACTGACCACCTGGTGGTCAGTGCGCTCCCACAGCCAGTCTCCCGAGGCCGGTTAACCTCCCGTGGTCCCTCCCCCCAGCCACTAGCCCCACCCCAACTGTGACTGGGCAAGATAGCCCCAATGGGCCCTGACCTCTGGCCATGCCCAGGGACCCCCCCCCCCACCTGTGCACGAATTCGTGCACTGGGCCTCTAGTTATAAGTTATTTTGAATATTGCTCTGCTCTCTTTCTGGTTATTATTCATCTATTCATTATCTTCCCTTTATCTAGCTCTAATCTTTCTTTTTTCTGGCTCTAATCTTCAATAGACTAAAATTCAAGTAACAAGTTAATTAATTCTCAAGTGGGCCAAGGAAAATAAATTCAGTACACTGTCCTTTAGGTAAGGAAGGAGAGGATAAAGAGAGAATGGATCACTTTTATTCATTTGACAAGTATTTATTGAACATCTATTATGCCATGCCAAGTACTATGCTGGACACTGGGAATATAGCAGTGAAAAAACAGACATGGTCCTTGGCTCATGAAATTTATAAGAAGAAAAAGATAAAATAATTACACAATTGTTTAGCTTCAATTTAGCTAGAGCTACAAAAGAAAAATTCTGGGGGCTCAGAAAATGAGCATGCAAAGAATGCCTTTTATGTGCTAAATACTTTATATGTGATTTTATTTACCTCACAACTATCCTATGAGGAAAGAGAGATTCAGAAAAATTAATTCTCTTGCCCAAGATCACAGAGCCAGTGACCAACAGAGCCAGGACTGAAAACAGGTGCATTTAACTCCAAAACACATCACTATCTCCAAACAGTAGAGAAATCTACCATGCTTTAAATCTATGTTTTTGTTTTTAAACAAAATAAAGAAGTGGTCAGAAGAGATAAAGAGGATCATGCAGGTAAAATTTTGAAGATCCCTGTTCTAGAAAGAATTTTTAAAACTCACTTGATGAAGGTGAATTTTGGAAGGTATTCAAAATCCCTTAACACTCTCCAAATAGAACAAAAGGTTACACTATAATTAACTCAGTTTTATTTAGGCACCCAACAGGTTATCAAACATGTTGAAAATAAAATGTCATGAATAATTTATCCAAATTGTACAAATCATGCTCAGTTTTCATACAAATCAATTTTGCCAGGTTCATCTTCAGAATCAGCTTTCAGGTAAAAGTCAAAAAAAAAATTTTTTTTTAAATAATAATGTCAATCATGCTACAGAGTAACTGATTTAGGAAAATGATTAAATAATCATTTGACTCAATGTATACACAGATTCTTGATAGATAAGTGTGTGTGTGTGTGTGTGTGTGTGTATTTAATTTTAAATAATCATTACCCATATATTCTAGATTCCCTATTCCCATTCCAGACTCCTTCCAACCTCTTGAAAAAATAAAATCTGAACACATGGAAACATTAATAAGATGTAAAATGATTCACTGAATCTTTAAAATACCAACATATCTCTGTCTTCAATGCCACGACCTCAGGGCATTCACTTGGAATGTTAGAATTAAAAAGTGAAGACTACCCAGCTGGCATGGCTCAATGGTTGAGCCCCGACCTATGAACTAGGAAGTCACAATTCAATTCCCAGTCAGGGCACATGCCCAGGTTGCAGGCCAATCCATGGTTTTCTCTCATCATTGATGTTTCTATCTCTCTCTCCCCCTCCCTTCCTTTCTGAAATCAATAAAAAAATGTTTAAATAAAAATAAAGAGTAAAAGGCTCCTCCTGAAAGGAAGCTTTAGTTCAACTGACTTTTCATTAAAAGTGTATCAAGAAGCCCTGACTGGTTGGCTCAGTTGGTTGAACGTTAGCCTATGTACCAAAAGGTTGCAGGTTCTATTCCTAGTCAGGGCACTGATCTAGGTTTTAGGTTCTATCAGGTTGGGGTGCTTACAGGAGGCATCTCTCTCCCTCCTCCCCTCTCTCACTCCTTCCTGTCCCTTCTCCTCTCTCTAAAAATCAATAAACATGTCCTCAGGTGACAATTTTTAAAAAGTGCATCAAGAATAAGAAAGAGCCGAAACCGGTTTGGCTCAGTGGATAGTGTCAGCCTGCAGACAGGTCCCAGGTTCGATTCTGGTCAAAGGCATGTACCTTGATTGCGGGCACATCAATAAGGGGTGTGCAAGAGGCAGCTGATCGATGATTCTCATCGATGTTTCTAACTCTCTATCCCCCTCTCTTCCTCTCTGTAAAAAATCAATAAAATATTTTTTTTAAAGAATAAGAAAGAAAACGGCCTTTATTTTCTTTCCTAAATTGTTTCCCCATCTCTAGCTCTCAAAGGAAAGGCAAGATATCAAATATAAAGCAAATTTTAAATATATCCATTATATAACAAAATATAAAATTAACAATAAAGCCAGTTTCATAACCATGATATCACACTCATACCAAAATGCGACATGGTGTGTTCTAAAGTATAAAGAGAGGACAACTTTTCAAGTTCCTATAAATTTTGTGGTAGTGAAAATATGTACAAATTCACCATAATTAAGAGACTTTGGCATCACTTACTCCATTTACAGATACTGAAACACTGATAAATTTTTTTTAATTTGGACATTATAGTATGCCCTTATTTAGGAAGTATTTATTGAGCAATTCCAGGAATGGCAACAAGATGCATATAAGGAAAGAATATTTTTATTACTACCATAAAGAATTCTCAGAATACTGACATTTTTCACCAACTATGCAAAAGAAAGTGAACAAAAACAGACATTTACTAGTGGCAAAATTAAGCACTTCATATACATTAATATAGGAAGTCAGTATCTTTTTTTTTTTAATATATTTTATTGATTTTTTACAGAGAGGAAGGTAGAGGGATAAAAAGTCAGAAACATCGATGAGGGAGAAACATTCATCAGCTGCCTCTTGCACACCCCCTACGGGGATGTGCCCGCAACCAAGGTACATGCCCTTGACAGGAATCAAACCTGGGACCCTTGAGTCCGCAGGCCGATGCTCTATCCACTGAGCCAAACCGGGTTTCGGCACGAGTCAGTATCTTTTAATTTAAAGACAGACCTGGGTTCAAATCCTCAATGTGATCTTACTAAATTAGTTCATCTCTCCAAGCTTCACTTACCTCATCTGCAAAATGATACTACTACATTTGTCACAGAGCTGGTGCAAGTTAATAAGGAGCACCATGATGATGACACTGTTACTTCCCTATACAGTTTCCCATAATCCTTACAACCTCATGCTGTAAGAATTATTAAATCAATTTTACAGATCAGGAAATTGAGTCACCAAATGTTAAGGAGTGAGCCTAAGGTTACACAGCTAACAACTGTCAGAACCTAACTCTGTTCAAGTCCTTAAACTTGACATGCTACCTCCTTAGTTTTTTTACTCTATCATAGAAGAGAATTTAGAATTCTTTTCAAATTACACCCATTATAATTTTAAATTTAAAACCAAAGCCACATGTAGTCAATAATATTGTGATAAGTTTGGATGGTGACAGACAATTACTAGAATTACTGGAATGATCACATTGTAAGATAGAAAAATGTCGACTCACCATACTGTACATATAAAACTAACATAATATTGTATATCAACTATACTTAAATTAAAAAATTTATAAAGAACCAAACTCACCCATAATTCCCACAATTTTAGAGGTAAAAAAGTTGTAAGTAGTCCACCTGCAAATTCAGTAACAAAAATAGGATACACTCCAGATTTCAAAATGAGCTATCCAAATTATTATCAGCACTCATCTATATAAGGAATGACTTCTAAATGTATATGAACAAGCATGAGTAAGGAAATAAATGAACCAGATATAACACAAAAGTGGAAATATGTTATCTAAAGAAAAGAAAAACTTTTCACATCACTCAGTCTTGGAAGAATTCTGCAATGTTCTCTTATTGCTATGTGAGCCAGCCTTAAATACAGAGTGAAGAACTAATCCAGGCTCAGCCATGAGACTTGTGGAATCTCAAATCATTTAATTTCTCAATGCCTTCGTTCAACTAAACCAGTGGACAGCAAACTGCGACTCTTTGGCCCCTTGAGTGTGGCTCTTCCACAAAACACCACAGCTTGGACAAGTCTATTTTGAAGAAATGGCGTTGGAAGAAGTTTAAAAAATTTGGCTCTCAAAAGAAATTTCAATCGTTGTACTGTTGATATTTGGCTCTGCTGACTAATGAGTTTGCTGACCACTGAACTAAACAATCAGAATTGGACTTGACTCACGGAATCACAGAACTGAAGAAAATATAAGCAATTAGCTTCACCCAATGCACTTTGGCAAATCACTCAATTTTTAACACCTGCAGTGACATGGAATTCAATTATCTTTCCTCTTCTTAGAAGTGATATAGTATTTTTAAGAATGTCTACAGATTGTCTTGTCACTTAGTCACAAAAATCCTCCTTCTAGGTATTTTTACTATGGGTCCTAGGTTCCACCCCGAAGCTCTTCTGAAACATATACACCTGTTAAGTACTACTACCGTGTTTCCCCGAAAATAAAACATCCTCCAAAAATAAGACCTACTTACAGGTTTCCTTCTGAGTGAAATATAAGGCATCCCCCCCAAAAAAATAAGCCCCCCCTCCCCCCAGGCTCTGTCTCAGAATGAAAATTAATTTACCGTAAACTAGGGCCGCCCCGACTGGCGTCTAGCAACCAGTGATGTTATGCGGAGTCCTGACGTCACTGCTGTGTGGAGGCGGAGCGGAGGTCAGAGTGAGCAGTGAGCGTGGGGCGGGAGAGAGGAGACTTTCACAGATGTGTGTAGAAGAACAGGAGGATTAGAGAGGACGGGATGCGGCGAAGGTGGTGAGTGCTGGTCTGTCTCTGATGACACTACCTGATGCTCACGGCTGCCCTCATGATGACTGAAGGTTCTCAGTCAGTGGCAGACCCTGCTCCAGCCCAGATCCAGGCCCCAGCAAGCCCAGTGACAGTCTCCAGGCAGGCCCCAGGGGGTAAATGTCTGATAAAGGGGTAGAGGGGATGTCTGCTTAAGGTGTTCAGTGGCACAGGGTGGAGGGAGGGGGATCACTTAAAATGACACAGGAGGATCAGAGGGGGCAATCAAAATGACACAGGAGGATCAAAAGGGGTTACTAAAATGGTAATCCCCCCTCTGATTCTCCTGTGCCATTTTGATTCCCCCCTCTGATCCCCCTGTGTCATTTTGAGTGATCCCCCTCCCCCCACCTTGATACCCCAATTCCTTTTTTTTACCCCTAGAAATGAGTGCAAAAAGAAAAAGCTACTCCGTGGAGTATAAGAAAAGAATCGTGGAAGACTCTTGGGGCCAAAATCTTACTGCTTTCTGCAAAGAGAAGATGTTGAGTATCCAATTGGTCCAAAAATGGCGAGCAGAGTATGGTAACCTCATTGAACAAGTGGACAAGGGAAATGCTAAAAAGCGCAAGTGTGGCTCTGGTCCACAACCATCATTTTCCGAGCTGGAAGACCTGATCTGTGAATGGGTTGTTGACAGAGAGCAAAGGCTTTGGTTGTGAATAGGGCTCAGATTCAAGAATTTGCCCTTGCAATGGCACCACAGTTTGACATAGCCCCCGAAGACTTCAAAGCATCACAACACTGGCTGGATAATTTCCTTCAGCAAAGTGAACTGTCTTTAAGAAGATCTACCGGTACAACATTGTTTAGGTTGGAAGATACTCAAGTTATTAAGCGAGCACTTGCATTCAAGTCCTTTATTGATGATGCTGACTTCTCTAAATACAATCTTTCAACATGATTGCTATGAATGAAACTGCAGTGTTTATGGGCCAATCATCTCAAACAACAATTAAACAGCAGGGTGCCTCCTTAGTGTACATTCCCTCCACTGCTTACGCAAGTGCACGTGTTTCCTGTATTTTGGCAATTCGTCTGGATGGCACTAAAATCCCACCTTTAATCATTTCTAAGGGCAAGAAGGAAAAGATTGAATGTGTTTTGGGCGTTTTTATTCTTGAAACTGAAAAAGCCTGGGCCACACAAGCAGTTATAAGGAAGTGGGTCGATTTAATGCTGCCGCTTGTTATGCGAGGGAGCCAAAGAGGTCTGCTAGTCTGGGATGCAGCCAGCACTCACTGCGCTAAAGACATGAAGACATTTCTTCACGAAAGAAAAATAGATCAGATAATGATTCCCGCAGGAATGACGGCCTATCTCCAGAATCTTGATATTGCAATAAACAAGCCATTCAAAGACAATTTGTGCATGGAAATTAATGACTACATTGAAAATAGAATGGAGAGAAATCAGCGTGGAAACTTTGTGAAACCTAAAGTGCAAGAAGTTGTGACTTGAGTGAAGAATTCATGGGAGAAAATCACTGACAGTTGCATTGCAAATGCACTGCGAGCAAGCTACCTTGACAAGAAGTACTCATTTAAAGACAGTGCTATTACTAAACATGAGAGATTTGGTCCACTGATTCTGAAAGAAATGGAGTCACAAGAAATTCACCAGGAAATTCAGGAATTGGATTGTTATAATGATGTTCCAGAAGATGATGACATGATTGTCATTGAATAAATGAGTAAATTCTTGATACTGTGAGATTCACAGTCTGTCTGGTTTGTATTGACAACTACCAGACCACCGTACCGTATACAGGTAATAAATTTCCTTTGTTTTCATTTAACAATAAATGTGTACCGTATTCTTCTTCAAGGAAAAATAAGACATCCCCTGAAAATAAGACCTAGCGCATCTTTGGGAGCAAAAATTAATATAAGACACTGTCTTATTTTCGGGGAAACAGAGTACTAGCTATACCCATTGAAACACATGTTCCTATAAGTACTGCTTCTAGCAGATAGAGGGCCCAGTAATGTAAAGAGGTCCAAGAGGATATGCTATGACCTCAAAAAGCAACTGTGGTTTTAATTATGGAGTTCAGCTAACTGAAATTATTGGTTCACTCTGCTTTGTGAAATAAAAATTATTAGATGTAGATAGGTACTTGAACTGAAAAAAAAATTGATACTGAAGCAGCGATGACTGACATTTAAATGCCTCTTTCTGAATACTCACATCACTCTACATCAAATCATCTCTGAATCCAACTTCACTCATATTCTATGCTACTACCAAAAATTAATAATGATGATAGTGATGCTGTTACAAGGATTTGGCACAATTTTAACTTATTTGAGTCTCACAGCAGCAATGTTATGCAGTCAGCATTATTATCCCAATTTAAAATTAGTAAGTCACTGAGAAGATAAAAGTAGACCCCCGGCTGCTGTGGCTCATTGGTTGAGCATCATTTCATACAACAGAAGTTTGCAGGTTTGATTCCAGGTTGGGCCACATGCAGGATGCAGGCTCAATACCTATTGGGGAGCATGCAGAAGTGGCCCATATATAAAATATGTAAAAATGTATTTTTTTAAAATAGCAAAAGTATCATAGTCCCAAACACAAGGACACACAACTAGCAGGTGGTGGAGCCACAATTTGAACCTAGGAAGTCTAGTGCTTATACTCTTAACTTCTTGCATTCTGCAACTGCTTGTCTATCATTCTGATAAGTTACTGTTCTTAATAATTTTTCTAATAATATTAGAAAAATTACTCCACCCTCACCTTACACACAACAATCAAATATTTGTCCTTAGTGTAAATGCTGACCTAGAAAACTTAAAATAACTCTAATTCAGTGTTCACTTCCACATTATTAGCTGACTATGTGGAAGGCACACAGTAAGCACTCAATAAATATTTGTGAATATCTGTTAAAAGAATTACATCTTTCCCTCTTCTCCCCAGCAATAACCTTTTTCTCCTGTGATTTCTTCCTTCCTCTCCCCCAGCACTTTGTACTTTCTTCCAGCACTTACTTTTCTATTCTACCCACTGAGGCAGTCAGCCTCCAAGACAGCCCCTAA
Source organism: Pipistrellus hanaki (assembly GCF_964339955.1). Taxonomy (NCBI): domain Eukaryota; kingdom Metazoa; phylum Chordata; class Mammalia; order Chiroptera; family Vespertilionidae; genus Pipistrellus; species Pipistrellus hanaki. The sequence goes on from NC_140505.1 coordinate 186,050,798, forward strand.
TGATCCTCACTTCCTGGCATTCACATCCCTGTATTCTCACTTCCCACATGTGTGACCAACAGACTATTGGAGAAAAGATGCTGCAGCTAAATCATAAAAGACAATGCAACTTGGTCTCTTGGATTATTTACTCTGTAGGAAGTCAGCTGCCCTGCCATGCAGGCATTCAAGTAGCTCTACAAAGAGGCCCACATGGAGAACTGAGACCTCCCACCAACAGCCCATACCAACTTGTCAGCCATGTGAGTAGTCACCTTGGAAAATGATCTGCCAGCCTTAGTCAAAATTTCAGATGACTAAAACCCTAGATGACATATTACTGCAATCTTTTCAGAGACCCTGAGTCTGAACCACTCAGCCGACCTATTCCCAAATTCCTGACTCACAAATACTGTGAGGGATGTTTATGGTTGTCTTAAATACTAACTTTTGTGGTAAGCTGTTACACAACAATAGCTAGCTAGCACACTATTCTGTGAAACTGGAAGCTCCTGGAGAGCAGAAACTGTTTCCTTGATTCTTAAAACGCCAATAAGGCCATAGGAATAACCAGTGCTGCCCTGGCCCATTTGGCTCAGTGGTTACAGCATCCACCCATCAAGGGATCTTGATTTCAATTCCCAGTCAAGGGCATGTGTTTTGGTTGTGGGTCCAATCCCCAAGCTCTGGTTTCAGGCCAGTGGGGGAGGCAACCAATAGATGTGTCTCTCTCTTTCTACCCCCCTCATCCCTCCATTCTACTCTGTCTGAAAACCAATAAAAAAATATCCTTGGGTGAAGGTAAAAAAAAAATTAAAAAAAAAGAAAGAAAGAAAGAACCGCTGTCTATACTTGTTGAATTGTCTGTCAATTATCTGTCCTTATACAATAATTTGTACAATTATCTGGCACTTTCTGCTTCTCAGTGTCACTGGGCCATTCCCTTTGTTCAATGTTCCTTTTCTTCCCAAATTAATTCATTTGTAAAATACTCCCCATATCTATTATCTTTAATCTATTAATGTCTTCCCTTTTCCCTTTCAAAGACCTTCTGAAATATAACCTATACAAAGTTTTTTTCAGCAGGTTAAAACATCTCCTATTGTGTTAATCAATTCTAACTATCAATCCTAGTATTTATACTCATAAACACACTACTCACTGTAAATATACATTTGTTCATACTCATCTTTTATTCAACAAATATTACTGAACACCTATTATGCCCCAAAATTTGCTCTGTGGAGCTTACCGTTAGTATATGTCCTTGCCATAGTGATCTCTCTAAACATAATACAATAATCTTTGTTACTATGCCTTCAAAATTCTAATTTCCTCTTTGTAAAAATTAATTATTCAAAACTACTTTACCACATTCACTGTCTAATTGGTTATATTTCTGATATAGATACTTTACTTTGTATACTTAAACTCGTAGCCCTGCACACGAATCCGTGTGCCAGTAGCTCCTCCTCCCCCACATAGCTTGCTGCCCTGCACTGTCCTGTAGCTTTCCACCACCTGATTGTAGTTCGCTGCCCCACCCTCCTGCAGATCCGTGATCTGGTCTTTACACAGTTGGTCATTACGCCTCAAGATGTAACAGATAATTAGCATATTCCTCTCTTATTATATAGGATATTTAAACTACAATCTCAAGGAAAGTCTATATCGGTTTAACAAGTATGTAAAGTGCTCCATATAAAATCTATATGTATTAATCAATGACTTCCATTTTATTTAATCTTTCTATGGGCCACACTTTTTAGCCAATGCCACACTTAGAAGCATAAAATAAATAGCATTTGATAAAGACAGCCTTCATCCTATCCTATGTAAAATAAAAGCCCAGCAACTGAACAGCAGAATGACCAGAACAACTGGTCAACCAGTTGCTATGACATGCACTGACAACCAATGGGCAGACGTTCAACACAGTTGTCCCCTGGTGGTCAGTGCACTCCCACAGTGGAAGCACACACTGCTGACGGGATGAGAGGAGCTCCCACAGCGAGAGCAGCTGCTCAGAGGGCGGGTCCATAGCCTCTCGGCTGACCAGGATGAGCAGCACTCCCACGGTTGGCCCATCCTGCAGGCCACGCCCCCACCAGTGCACAAATCCCGTGCACCAGGCCTCTAGTTTATTATACAAGCTTTAGCAATTCTAAATCAAATATGAACATTTCACAGAATGTAATTTGTCATAAATGTAACTAAATGACATATGTAGGTAGAACTTTCTCACCCATTTATATTTACTTCTATAAAACAGAGTGTTTTATAGAAGTTAATACTACAGTTTTAAGGCTGAGATTCAAGTCCTGGCTCTGTCACCAACCAGAGACAAATTATTTAATTATTCTGAGCCTCAGTTTCCCTATCCTAAAGTGCAGATAAAATTCTAGGGTGGTTGTGAGGATTAAGTAATACACTAAAAGCCTAACTTAATGCCTGTTACATAGTAGACATCAAGGAGTGTCAATTACCTTCCCCTTCCCTAGGACTTACACCTGTGGTCAGAAGAGTATCAGGAAATCTTTGCAAGTTCAGTTACATCTGTTTGGAATAATCTTCCTATCCTTCATCAATTAATAACAATAAGCATCAGACACCCAGTCCCTGCAGTCACACTTCTGGGGCACCATGGGGGCGGGAACGTTGGTATCTCCCCACCAGCTCAAACATCATCTTCCCTTTAAAATCCAAAGGAAAAACTCCTTTGACTCTCCCATACAATTCTGGGCTTTCCCCTACCTTCCCTTAGGTTTGATGTTCTGATCAATGTTTCTCTGTCTCTGGATATGATTTTGTTCATCAGTTTATGTTGTTCATTGTTTTCCATAAATGAGTGAGATCATGTGGGGGGGGGGGGGGGGAAATCTGGGCTTGTACGTAAAGTTTATTTCAGTGTGTTACAATTATCTGTCACTTTCTGCTTCTCCCATTAGACTGTGAGTACCTCACCATCAGGGAACATATCTCACTTATCTTGATCTTAGTTTTTAGAAAAACACCTGGCACTTTACAAGCATGGAACAAAGTTTGTTGAATGAGTAAATGAATGAGAGAATGAAGTCATTACTTAAGTAAGGAGTACCCATAATTACTACTACTGGGTGACCCAAATTTTATGTTTTTGCCCTTTATGGACTGAGATGCCGTTTTATACTTCTTTTGAATCTCTTCCTACCACTCAGCAGTGTACTATGGATATTGAAAGTCTGCAATAAATACTTTTGGATAATGGGATTCATATTACTCTTCCATCTTACAATTTTACTCTAAATTTAAAAATTATCCTAATGCATAGGACTTTTGGAAGCCTTTTTAAAAGCAGGGGCTCTTCAACGATTCTTGCAAATGCTAGAACTAAACTACAGTCACTTTTTCTTTGCATGTGTTTTTGAAAAAAAATAGTAATGGTTTCTTTCTAAATTAAGAAACTGAGAATTATGAAGTGAAGCCCTTTGATTCACTATGAAAAATGCAAATGACAACAGGCAAAACAGTTTAATAACTTTCAGCCAAAGGTTCCCCACCCTGCAGTCATGGGGCTGTGGACCAGCTGGCTGTACCACCTCATCCCTGGGAGGTGGCTGCTTCTCAACAGTAAAACTGGCTAAGTAAGATTTGGAGGGTGGGGTTTTTTTGTTTTTTGGGTTTTTGTTTTTTTTTTGGTGGGGGGCATTGTCTCTTAAATGTTTTAAAATGGACAAATTTGCCGAAACCGGTTTGGCTCAATGGTAGAGCGTCGGTCTGCGGACTGAAAGGTCCAAGGTCCGATTCCAGTCAAAGGCATGTACCTTGGTTGCCGGCACATCCCCAGTAGGGGGTGTGCAAGAGGCAGCTGGTCGATGTTTCTCTCTCATCGACGTTTCTAGCTCTCTATCTCTCCCTCTGCCTCTCTGTAAAAAATAAATAAAATATATTTTAAAATTAAATAAATAAATAAATAAAATGGACAAATTTAACTTCTATTGAAAATAAAAGTTATAGACTTTGGTTTCAGGTAGAAAAGATCTGGAAAAGATCTCCAAAAACTAGCACCTTAGGAACAGACAGCTTACGGATTTTGGAGTATGAAAAAACACATGAAGCTAGGTGTAATTTCATATTACATTTAAATGATGTATTTCATATTCCTGTACACATTTGCTGCCAAGTACGGCTGGTAAGCAGTTAACTGTCCACCAACTGCCCTTTACTTATGCTACATAATAGTGAAAAAAGAGAGAAATTCTGACAAGGCCAAGTTGGGCATAGTGCTTAAATATAAACTGACCTCTCATTTGGGATCAAGTACAAGGAGGGAGAGGGAGAGAAAAACCTGGATGTAAGAAATAAACATCAATCAGTTGCCTCCAGTACTCGTCCCTGGCCCCCTCCCACCTCCCAGGGATGGAACTGAAACCTAGGTATGTGTCCTGACTGGGAACCAAACCTGCAGCCTTTTGGTGCACAGAACGACACTCAACCATATAAGCCAACCTGAAAAACGTCAGCTGAAAAACGTCTACTTTTTGGACTCTGTATGCCACGCCTGGATTGGAACTGGGCATGGGTAAAGCTGAGGGGGTCGCCCAAACCCGGGTAGCTCAGGGGTCCAGCCTGGGCCTGAGCACCATTGTGGTCCTCAGGAGTCTACCTGTTTCTTGGTGCCCCTCCCGCCCACCCACCCACCCCCCTTCCCGCGGGAAAGTCCCAACCTCCAGACCCTATTCAGCTCCCTACAGGGCAGATGGACACCTGGCTGGAGACTCTGAATGTAAATCAACATCCTGGCGCTGTGAGGCTCGAGCAGTCCAGTCCATCCATATCATCTACCTGAAGTGCTTAGCAATAAAGCAAATGTGATATGAAAATTACATCCATCCATACAAATAGGCCTACCAGTCCAATTTACAACCCTATGTGATTATTATCCCCATTTTCTATATTTTTTAAAAATATGTTTCTTACTGATTTCAGAGAGGAAGGGAGAGGGAGAGAGAGAAAAACATCAATGAGAGAGAACCATGGATCAGCTGCCTCCTGCACGCCCCACCCTGGGAGCAGAGCCCCGCAACCCGGGCTTGTGCCCTGACCTGGGAATCGAACCGTGACCTCCTGGTTCACAGGTCCCTGCGCAACCAACCACTGAGTCACGCCGGCCGGGGCCCCGCTTTTCTAATGAAGAAACTGAGCCCCAAGATTACACAGGTGGCACCTGGCAGGCTCGAACACCTGACTGGAAAGCTCGCGCCCAGACACCCCCGGATCCATGCTTTCCTACGGCCCCGGCCAGGGCGGGGGTGCCATCCAGGCGCCCGGACAGGCAGGCCCGTTCCCTGAGGATGAAGTTCCGGGCCGGCAGGTTTCCAATCCGCCGGAGCCCTCGCACCTGGAGGCTCTCCAGTGGCCACGACAGGCGCCGACAAGCCCAGGTGCGCCTCCCTCGCCCGGGAGTCCCGGGCTTGCACATGGGTCCTGACTGAGGGTGTGCACAGGTCTCCGCCGGACACCGGTCCCTGCGGTCCCCGCGCTCCCGGGCCGCCGCGGGGGCGGGGACCTCGGGGTCTCCCCACCGGGCGGCCCCGCCAGGCAGCGCACAGGTGCACGACCGCGCCCCGCGCCGCTCGCCCGGGCGGAGGGGCGGAGAGCAGCGGCGGGGGCGCCGATCCGGCGGGGGGTAGGGGGCGCGGCCGGCCCCGAGCGAACCCCGGAGGCGCGCGCGGCGGGCGCTGAGGAGAAAGGATGCTCCCCCGGCTGAGGCGGGGCCGCGGTGGGGGAGGGGGCCGCGGCCGGACTCTCACTCACCGCCTCGCTCCGCTCCGGGCCCGGGCTCCGCGGCGGTCCCCGCTCCGGCTCTCACCGCGCGCCTCTCCTCACGAAGCTCGATGTCCCGCGAAGACGCGCGGAGCTGCGGAGACGCCCGCCCCAGCGGAGGAGGGTGTGTGGCCGGCGGAGCCTGGGAGATGGGGAAGGTGGGACAGCCGTTCTCGCCGCCGCCGCGGACACCACAGAGACACGGTCGCCGCCGGCTCCTCTCAGCCACGGAAGCTGCAGCCCCTCCCACCACACCCGCCTCCCGCCTTCCACGCCGCCCGCCGGAGGAGTGATAGCGGCGCTAGCCAATCAGAGGCCTCTTGAAGGCCGGGTGGGCGGGGCGGAGGGGCAAGCGAGGAAGGGAGGGGCACGAGGGAGAGGAGGGCGGCGGCGGGACTTCCTGTGACTGACGGCCCCGAGCGGCCAATGGGAAGCAAGGAGATGACCTCATCGCCGAGGGAAGTCTGGCACTGGCGGAGCTGGGCGAGGAGGTGGGAGGAGGTCCGCGGCGGGCCGGGGCGGGACGCCCGGGCCTTAAAGAGGCCGCAGGCCCGCTGGTCACCCTGTCCAGCGCGGGGCGGCGGGCTCGGCTGGACCTCGCAAAGTTGCCCATGGGCCGAAGCCGCGAGCTCTTTCACTGCATTAATCCTCCCGACCCCGTTCTGATCCTTCTAGAGGGCTGCAAGGTCCCGCCTGTGACTCGTAAGCGGATTACTTCACTCTCACCCTTCCCAAAAGGATACACAATAAATTTCACTCTGGCCCGGAGCCCTGAATTCCCGTTACACTCCCGCCCCTCCGAGGCCCGTCTGAGCCGTCTGAGTCAGTGCACCCTACGGTGAAAAGGGAGGCTGCTGACACCTCCCCGCGCCTCCCCACCTGCCCGGAGCGCTGAGATCATCCACAGCGAAAGTGCTTTGGGCTTCGAGAAGGAAAGGGACTGAATGAACCCAAAGCCTGTGTTATGAGACTCCGGGAAAGGCATCTGCAAAGGGGAGGGCTGGCTGTGCCCAACGACTCTGGACTCTTGCAAATTCTAAAATGCTGGCGTCCTGCTCTTTCTGGCACCCGCTCGTGTAGCGAAGGGGTGTGTGTGTATGTGTCTGTGTGTGTGTGTCTGTGTGTGTCTTTGTGTGTGTCTCTGTGTCTGTGAGTGTCTGTGTGTGTGTCTGTGTGTTTGTATGTGTGTCTGTGTGTGTCTCTCTGTGTGTCTCTGTGTATCTGTGTGTGTCTGTGTGTGTTTGTGTGTGTCTGTGTATGTGTCTGTGTGTATGTCTGTGTGTGTATGTGTGTGTGTGTGTGTTTGTGTGTTTGTCTGTGTGTGTGTCTGTGTGTTTATGTGTCTGTGTGTTTGTGTGTGTGTCTGTTTGTGTGTGTGTGTCTGTGTGTGTTTGTGTGTGTCTTTGTGTGTATATGTCTGTGTGTGTGTATGTGTGCGTGTGCGCGCGCGCGCGCGTGCGTGCTGCCTTAGGCACGGAGCCCACACATGGACCTGGTTCATAACTTCCACCAAGAGAAAGAATGCAGGCGAGCAGGGCGAGAGAAACAAGTGAAGCCAGGTCTGCTGTGGGAAGTGCCTCGGTGGAGGCGGACCGTTTGCTCCCCGTCCCCTCCCTCTGGGAGGGAGCCCAGAAAAGGAGAAATAACGTCAACTTGGCAGGGTGGGAAAGGGGGGAGAGCTCTCCTGCAGCTCCCGGGGACGGTGTCACCGCGGGGCGGGAGGACGAGTAACAGTAACTGGAGGAAGAAGGGCCAGCGCATTCTTCCAGGTTTCAGGAGGAGCAGTGAGAAGGAACAGAGACTGAAAGGGGGCAACTCGTTTTACATCCCAGGGTGAATTCTTACTGTAATTCGCTGTTCTCCACAGTGGTCTCCAGGGACTGCCCATTGGTGCAATTCTCTGAAGAAAGGAAAGAGTGTGCCCCCTCACTCCCTCCAAAAGCCAAGGTGGCCCTGGGTATTCCCAGTTAGTTATTCATCTACTAGAGGCCCAGCGCAGGAAATTCGTGCATGGGTAGGGTCCCTAGGCCTGGCCAGTGATCAGGGCCAATCAGGTTCCCCACCTCCCTGCCTTCTCCTTCCCTCCTCCTTCAGCAACCCCACCATGTTCCGCACCCCCCGCCCCCTGGTGGTCACACACATCATAGCCAGCCATCAAACTCCCAAGAAGACACTTTGCATATTGGCCTTTTATATATATAGACTAGAGGCCTGGTGTATGAATTTGGGAGGGGAGGAGATGGTCCCTCAGCCCACCCTGCACCCTCTCCAATCTGGGACCCCCTTGGGGGATGTCAGTAAACCAGCAGTCGAACATCCCTCTCACAATCCGGCACTGCTGACTACTAACCACTCACCTGCCTGACTGATTGCCCCTATCCGTTTCTGCCTGCCAGTTTGATCGCCCTCAATTGCCCTCCCCTGCCGGCCATCTTGTGGTGGCCATCTTGTGATGGCATGAGGGTGGACATCCTGTGATGATGTGAGAGTGAGGGCACGAGGGCCACCTTGGCTTTTATCAGTGTAGACTAGAAGCCCGGTGCACGGATTCGTGCACTGGTGGTGGGCGTGGCCTGCAGGGATCAGCCTGCTGTGAGAGTGCTGCTCATCCAGGTCAGCCGAGAAGCTATGGACCCACTCTCTGAGTGGCTGCTGAATGAGGAAATTAGTCTGAGCTGATATTTTGGGGTAATGTCATGGGTAAAGGCATGGTCTGTGTCCTGGAGGAACCTGGCAGAGAGCTTTACACGCCAAAGCCACTCAGTGAATGTCTTTGATGCCAGGTTGGTGACACCATCAGGATGTTCAGGGCAGCCGTGCTCCAGGATTCAGCCATCAGGACAGCCTCCCCAGGGGGAGGGGTCCACAGTCACGTCCCCTCTTGCCATCCGCCTATGCCAGCTCCCTTCGCTCTTTCTAGAACACACCTTAGAGGGCCTGCATCCACTGGTGGGGTCAAGCCAGAGTCTGCATTGTCTCAGGTATTTGAGACTTGGCCTCACCGTGGGCCTGGTAGCAGCTGTGGGAGCAGCTGCACATCCCAGTCAGCGGATCAGGGCTCCCCCTGTGGGAGTGCACTGACCACCAGGGGGCAGCTCCTGCATCAAGCGTCTGCTCTCTGGTGGTCAGTGCGCGTCATAGCGACCGGTCCACCAGTCATTCTGGTTGTCACGCCATTCAGTCGCTGTGCTTTTTATATATAGATAGGTGAACTTCAAGTTCAGTACCACGTGGTGGTCAGACTCTTTTGAGTTGAGCAGGATTCTCATGACTCTTAGTCATACACCTTCCCCCGTGGCAAGGAATCCTTCCACAAAAGTCAAGTCCTGATAAAAATTATTCAACGTTATTCAGCATTTCTTGGGTAAGATATATAAGGGGTAAGATGAAATAGTCACTGCCCTGGTGCTTTCACCAAACTGGGGAAAGTTACAGAACATACTGAGGTGACTATAAAGCCAGGCCATATCCCAAATGTTAGACACCCCACCCCCAGAGCAAGGAAAATGGGCCAGGGCATGCCTACAAGGGGCAAAACTGGAAAAACAAGAACCTGGCCCCAGGGTAACCTCTCCTCCCCCAGCATATCATGATCATGCGGTTTGGACCTCTGATCTTTCATATCGCTGATCAGGCAGTTTAGACCCCCTGAACTTTTCCTCCCTGGAGATAACATCCAGGCCTCAGTGTACATCAGCTCCAGGCCCAGAAAAGCAGCAAAACCAGACAAGTGACTCCTCAGCTGCCTCAGGACCAGCATTAGCTAATGACCCCCTGCCCTGGCACCGGCCAATCAGTGGACACCAGGACCCTGAAGCAGCACACCTGGGGAGCTGATGAATATTCTACTCAGAACCTTCTCTGAGAGCTCCTCTAAGATTCCCACCTGCAAGAGAGAGAAATATTCTCATGACGATGAAGCCAGTGCACCTTTCCTCCGAGGAGCACACCCATGCCCCTCCCTTCCCTCTCTCCTTCCCCCACAGGCACGTGTCCCCTCACCGCTAAGGAGCCGCCTGAGACTGCAACCAGGGGAGCAATGGGCAGCGGCAGCTCATCCAGAGCGAAGCCCCTGAACCTGTCTCCAAGGCCCCCTTTTCTCTGGGATAGCCCTTGCCTTTGGATGCCCCCACCTCTCATCCTCTCTTCCTTAAATAAATTCAGTTGCATTTCTTCACCATCGGAGATGGCTACTGAGCCTGCCAGAGGACCCCTACGTTAGCCTTTCACCCAGAGTCATGAGTAACAAGAGGGTGCAGAAGTGCACCCCAGAGAAAGGACTGCTGATTGGAATGACTGGGGTACGGCAGATTTCCCCAAGAGAAAGCCCAGGTGTAGCTTTCCAGATGGAGGCCTCCTGCACACAGCCTCCGTGAAAAAGGCAAGGCAAGGGGGAAGCAGACGTGGATTCCATTAGTCATGGGGAGAGGGGTATGCCCGTGCACAGCCTCTCAGACACGGCAAACTCAACCCTCAAATATGCCTGTTTCTGTTGTGTGTGTTTTTAAATATGTTTACTGAGTTCAAAAAGAGGAAGGGAGAGGGAAAGAGAGAGATAGAAATATGAATGATGAGAGAGGATCATCTCTCAGCTGCCTCCTGCACGCCCCCTGCTAGGGATCAAGCCAGCAACCCAGGCATGTGCCCTGACTAGGAATCAAACTGTGACCTCCTGGTTCATGGGTCAACACTCAACCACTGAGCCACACTGGCCAAGCAGCCTGTTACTTTCTTTCTTTTTCTTTCTTTCTTTCTTTCTTTCTTTCTTTCTTTCTTTCTTTCTTTCTTTCTTTTTTGACAATGTATATTGTATAGATTTTGTGTATACATACATACATGTCTATATTGTACAGTACAATCAGTTTTTCTAGAATATTCATTTATTTCCATTCACCATGTTAATTTCCTCTGAGAAATTGGCTACTATTCAACTGTCAAACTCAACACTCTAGCAACAATCTTATTTACCATGTGTGTATTAGTGGAACTGATTATTTGCCTTCTTTATATTGTATATTTATAAAGTTGTGGATGATTTGCCTTTCTCTTATCTCCGACCCTCGATCCTAATGTTTTCCAAAAAGCTTCACAGAGCATGTCTAATTCCACGCCATCGTGACAACATTCCAAATATTGGAAGATGATGATTATGCCCTTCACACCCCCTCTACCCATCTCTCCCATCAATGGGCATACAGTCCCTTTTTCTTGCCGCCATTGCTCAGAGGATGGTTCCCATAAGCCTCCCTCCCTGTCTTGATGACTTCTTGATGACATCTTCCCCTTTGCCGGGATCGACCAGGGACATGTGTTATTCCTATCCTTTCAGCAAGTGCTCCCTTCCTCCTGGCAAGGAGACCCTAATTTTCTCTGGGAGACCGTCCTCCCTACTCCCTGACCTCACTACTCACTTTTCCAGGGGGAGAGAATGGGGCCCAGTCTTAACCAACAAAAGCATTGTTCTCCCTCCCCACCTCCACCATCTGCAGTGATGATTCAGGGAAAGTCTGAGACGCAGGGCAATCCAATCAGAGTGATTCCAGGAACCTTTGGTGAAACTACGGGGACAGACATTCTCTCTGCCCTGGGGCTGCTGAGCGGTCTGATACGCACCTGGAGCTCACAGCGAGGGCCAGGTGACTATGAGCTGGCTTTAGTCACCTCAGTATGCTCAAGGATAAGGCCAATATGAACACGAACTATCAGAGTGGAGCACAGATGAAGGCCTGAATCCAGCTATTTCCTGACTGTTTGATTCTGTAAATGTCTTAGGTCAGGGTTCGCAGAAACGCAGAGATGCAATTTACCGAGGGAGGAAGTTGAGCAGACAAGGGAAAGTGAAAGAGCCACGCAAGGCTGGGCCTGATTTTGCCTTGGCCTTGGCGGGACCCACAGTGGAGAGTTCTGAAGCATAAACAACACACCCCACAGCGTTATGCCTCCATGGGCACCCCAGAATCAGCCAGCCATTGGCTATGAGCCACGGAGGGGTAAAGATCACCAAAGCTGCTCCCTTCAGCTAAGAGCAGGTCTCTGGAAGTTCAGGCCCTTCTCTGCCAACATGCCGGCTGGGGGGTGGGTGCTCTGGCCTGTGAGAGAGGACTGGGAGGGGCACCGGCTGGGGAGTGGGTGCTCTGGCCTGTGAGAGAGGACTGGGAGGGGCACCGTTAGATCCATCCATCAATGGGCCAATACTTTCCCTTTCCAGTTGAGTTTTCATTTGTTTGTTTGTTTGTTTGTTTGGGGGAGGGGTTGTTTGTTTTTTAAAAAAATATATTTTATTGATTTTTCACAAAGAGGAAGAGAGAGGGATAGAGAGTTAGAAACATTGATGAGAGAGAAACATCGATCAGCTGCCTCCTGCACACCGGCAACCAAGGGACATGCTCTTGACTGAAATCAAACCTGGGACCTTTCAGTCCACAGGCCGACGCTCTATCCACTGAGCCCAACTAGCTAGGGCTGAGTTTTGTTTCTTGTCCTCAAAATGTGATTCCATAAAATACCCAGGTGCCCTCTGACTACCACAACGTACAAAGAGACCATGGCCAAACAAAAACACACACAAAAAAAAACAGACACAAGACTGTAGCCCTCCTTGGCTTCCCTACTTCCATTAGTGCACTAGGTGATCGCATTAGCAAATTTGGCGGCTCCAACTGACTACATAGCCAATTCTTTCCACCCCTCTCGCCCACAGCTCTCCCCACACAAACTGACACTAAGCCAAACTCACTCTTTCGTGAACATCAATAAATTCTTTAACCCAAATGTGGGATTTTACGTTTAACCCTGCTAATAACCAGCTGTCATTCTGCCCATGTCCATCTTTTGCTGCAACGTGCTACAAACACATGCTGATTTGATTCTGTCACCGAGATGGCTGCCACTTCCAGCTTTGTTGCTGAGGCTGAAAGGGGCAGACCCAAAGACGGGAACCTTCAGCAAACACTGGGGCCTGACCTCCCTCCTCCCAGCCTGCTAATCCATCCTCCTAAAAAACACAACTTCACCTGTTCTTTTTATTTTTAAAATATATTTTACTGATTTTTTTTATAGTGAGGGATAGAGAGTAAGAAACATCGATGAGAGAGAAGCATCGACCAGCTGCCTCCTGCATGCCCCCTACTAGGGATGTGCCTGCAACCAAGGTACATGCCCTTGACTGGAATCGAACCTGGGACCCTTCAGTCCGAAGGCCGATGCTCTATTCACTGAGCCAAACCCAGTCAGGGCTCACCTGTTCTTTTCCTCTCTCTCTCTTCCTGGGGAATCTCTCCAAAGATCTTTCCCGGGACTGGACAGCTGCTGTCCTCAGCAAATGCTGCTCTTCCCTGTTTCCTCTGATGCCTGTGTTCAGGTTGGTCCCTCTGTCTAAATGTCTTCTCTTTTCGATCTGTTCACATCCCAGCTCACACCCCACTCCTCCACCATTTCTCCAGACCAAACACCTTCCACCTTCTCGGACCTTCCACAGCCCCTACGGTGCCAAGCTCAATACTAGCCCCCTACGTGCACTTATTACCTTATTTCATTCTTGCAGAAACTCTGAGGTGGATGCTGTTATAATCCCCATTTTTCAGATGAGAAACTGAGACTTAGGAGAGGTTAATTCAGTAACTCAGTGTCTAAAAGCCGGCAAAGCCAGGGAGCAGATACTAAAATCAGCCCTGTGGACGTGATCCAATATGCATTCGTGGGCTGCACGCAAGGAACTAGAGGAAATATAAAAAAGTGAGAGAGACAATGCTTGCCCACAATCCAGAACAGGATCCATAAACGACCCGAATGTGAACAATGCTGGGAGGACAGTAGACATGAAGTCATGTCTGGTGGGAAACCCAGGACGGCCACGCGAAGGGGTTTGCATTCACCAGGCAGGAGGGAGGGAGGGCACCCTGACATAGGGAACACCGTGAGCAGCAGGGAGGAAGGAAAACACGGGCATGTTTGAGCGAGGGAGTTGTCTGCTTTGTCTGAGAGATAAGGCGTGGACGTTCGGTTGAGTCCCTGTTGTAAAAAGTAAAGAAAGGCGAAGCTGGCGTCGGGCTTTGGAAAACAGGATCCAAACTGTATCTGAAGGATATTTACCTGGCTGATTGGACAGGAGACTGCCCTGGGAGTGAGGAGATAAGCCAGGATGTGTTATCCACCCACAGGAAATGAGGACTTATGATAGCGAGGCAGTGAATGTGGGTTACTTTTCCCTCTGTGCTCTGTAAACACTCCCTGCCCCTCCTTGTCCCCTAGAGATCATAACATCCTTGAGAAGTGTCCATCATTTTTTTAAAAATGTACCCATGAGCACTAAACCCCTGATAATCACTCAGCAAATATTTTTGGAATTGAATTGAATGCATGATGGAGGTGATAAAAATGCTGCGGCTCTGTTTACTTTTTATTTGCTTGTCTTTAAAAAATATATTTTTTATTGATTTTTTACAGAGAGGAAGGAAGAGGGATAGAGTTAGAAACATCGATGAGAGAGAATCATCCATCAGCTGCCTACTGCACACACACACACACACACACACCCCCACTGGGGATGTGACCACAACCAAGGGGGACCTTTCAGTCTGCAGGCCGACTCTCTATCCACTGGGCCAAACCGGTTTCAGCTGTTTTTTTTTTAATTTAAATTTATTTTAGAGACAGAAAGTAAAGGGGGGGAGAGAGAGAGAAACATTGATATTTGTTGTCCCACTTATTTTTCATTTATTGGTTGATTCTTTTTTTTTTTAACATGTTTTTATTTATTTCAGAGAGGAAAGGAGAGGAAGAGATAGATAGAAACATCAATGATGAGAAGGAATCATTGATTGGCTGCCTCCCGTAGGCTCCCTACTGTGGATCAAGCCTGCAATCCCGACATGTGCCCTTGACTGGGATCGAACCTGGTACCCTTCAGTCCACAGTCCAACTCTCTATCCACTGAGCCAAACAAACCAGGGCATGGCTTTTTTTTATTGATTGATTTCAGAGAGGAAGAGAGAAGGAGAGATAAATGGAAACATCAACGATGAGAGGGAATCATTGAACAGCTGCCTCCTGCACACCCCACACTGAGGATCAAGCCCACAACCTCAGGCACTGAACTGTGACCCCGGAATTTAACTGTGACCTCCTGGTTCATAGGTTGACACTCAACCACTGAGCCATGCTGGCTGGGCTCATTGGTTAATTCTTGTATGTGTCCTGCCTGGGGATCAAACCCACAACCTTGGCATAAAGGGACAACACTCCAACCAACTGAGCCACTGACCAGAGCCCTGGGCCTCTCTCTGTCTACATTGTTTCATAGGAACTTAATCATGCCCCCAACCATCTATATTATTACTGGATAACAAAACTAAGCCAGTTTCATATTCAGCACCTGCTATGTATATCACCGTCTCACTGAATTCTCCCAACGGTAGGCACTGACGTTATTTCCATTTTACATATCAGCAAAACTGAGGGTCAAGCAAGTTAAGTAGGGTGACCAGTTGTCCCAGTTTGCACAGACTTCCTTTCAGTTCTAAAACCAAGACTACCCTGTCAAATAGAGAAAATTGGTCCCTCTGCCAATAATATCCCCTGCCCACAGCACACAGGCCTATAAACACAGGTCTGGACCCTGGCCAGGCGGCTCAGTCGGTTAGAGGGTGGACCTGTACGCCAAGTTGCGGGTTTGATTCCAGTCAGGGCACATATAGAATCAACCAATGAATGCAGAAATAAGTGGAACAAACCAATGTTCCCTCTGTCTCTCTCTCTCTCTCTCACACACACACACACACACACACACACACTCTTTCCCCCTCTTTTTCTAAAATCAATACTAAGTAAAAATAAACACAAGTCTGACAAAATCAAACCCCATAAGGTTTTATTTTGGCTTTCTGATCAGCCAACATAAATATCTTACTTGGGTACTTTTGGGATAGAATCCAAGCATACTCTGATATTGAATTTGGCTCATGTACTTGGGACTGGAGCGGATAGAGGCATGGAACCACAAAATGGATGTTTTTTTTTGTGTCAGAGAAAAGGAATCCAGGCTGGGCAGTCTTTCCTGGAGGACATCCTTACCCAGGAGTTTGGCTTTATAAGGTGTTCTTTGGCGCCCCCTCGTGGCTAGGAGCTGTAATCCCCTCTTGACTCCCTTCACTAGAGACTAGGCAACACACTGGTAAACCGTGAGAGTTCTTAATTCTTGGGGGGACATAGAGATTTCGTTTTAAAAATAAAAACTAGAATAGCTTTTTTTTTCTTAAATAAAAACTGGCCATGCTATCATCATCTAGGTGAGAACAACCAGATACAAAGTTTGAAAGGATGTCAATTCTCATGCCACCCAGGCATGTGCCCTGCCTGGGAATCAAACAGTGACTTCCTGGTTCATAGGTCGATGCTCAACAGCTGAGCCAAACCAGCCCGGCCATAATATATTCTTTATGTTGTTGTTGTTAATTCCCACCAGAAGGGGGAGGGGGCTGAGAAAGAGACCGAGACAGAAAGAAAGGGAGAGAGAAATTGAGAGAAACATGAATGTGAGACGCATCGATTGGTTGCCTCCTGAACTCACCCCAACCAGGGGGCAGAGAGTGAACCTGCAACCCAGGTACATGCCCTTGACTGGGAATCGAACCTGCGACCCTTCAGTGTGAGGGCCCACGCTCTGACCACTGAGAAACACCAGTCATGACTTATTTTAGTTTTTGTTACATTACCTGCTATTAAAGTATATATAGCTCACAAGTGTACGGAAAAGTGCATTTACCATAACTGTACAGCTCAGAGAACTCTCACAAATAGAGCACATGTACATCAGCATCTAGATCGAGAAGAAAATAGCACAAGGTCCCCAAAAGTCTCTCCCATGCCCCCTTCCATTCAATATCACCCAAGATACCTCCTCATTGATATACTCATTGATATACGGATTCATGCACATTGAAAGGAAGTTAATTAGAAGGTAGCCAGCTGGGTGGGACTGGGTGAGACAGGCTGGACATGCCCTGGAGCCAACCTCCCACGGTCCAGGCCTGGCCTGCGGGGATCGGGCCAGAACCGGCTCTCCCACAGGCCTGAGGGGTCCTGGATTTGCAAGAGAGTGGTTCTTGGGTGACACACCTCGGAACCGGGCTCCCTCCTCTTGAGTTCTGGGGTGCATCACCCAAAGCCATAAACCAGTCACAGCTCCTGCTTGAGTGTCTGCCCCCTGGTGGTCAGTGCATATCATAGCTACTGGTTGGACAGTTGGTAACTTAATCATATATATATATATATATATATATATATATATATATATATATATACAGCATAGATTAGTTTTGCCTATTTTTGCTCTTTATATAAATGGAATGATCTGGGTTATTTTGCTCAAAACTATTGGTGAGATTAGACCATTTGTGTGTGTGTGTGTGAGAGAGAGAGAGATTGTTCAGTCTCATTGCATTGTATGAATACATTACAATAGATTTATCTATTTTGCTGATGTGGGCTGTTTTCCATGTGGGATAGTGACACATTGTGCCGGTATGAATATTCTCTTGGGTGTCCTTTGGTTAACATACATGCACACGTTTCTATTGGGAATGGCTTTGTTGGGTCATTGGAGACGCATATTTTCAGCTTTAGTTAGCTTTCTCAAGTAGCTGTAATAATTTTTACTTACTGAGAGTTTCTGATGCTTCACATCCTGTCTAGACTTGATGTGTTCAAACCTTTTTATTGTATCCAGTCGAGCGGAACAGTATCATATTGTAGTTTGTTTGCATGTCCACGGAGAGTAAAGTTATGAGTTTAAGAACATTTTCATATGTTTATTATGCATTTGAATAGTTTCCTTTGTGAAGTGTCTGCTCAAGTCTTTTGCCCAGATTTCTGTTGGGTTGTCTGTCTTTTCCTTATTGATTTGTAGGATAAATTCTGGATTTGAGAATATCCTATCCCATTTTGTAGGCTTTCTTTTTACTCTCTTAATGGTATCTTTTGATGAATAGAGGTTCTTAGTTCGAATACAGTTTATTAATCATTATTTTTCATTTATAATTCTTTTTGTTTCCTGTTTGTGAAAGATGTGCCTATCCAATGTCATAAAGATATTCCTGTACTTTAGTCTAAAATGTATTTATGTTAGCTTCAGATCTATAATCCTTCTAGAAATGATTTTTAGTATGGTGTGAGGGAGGGGTCAAAATACGTTTTTTCACATATACGACCATATACGTTTTTTTCTACCTTCCCTCATTTAATTCTCATATACTTGTAGAGGTAGGTATTCATATTTCAATTGTATAGATCTAAAAAAGTGAGGCTCAGGAAAGTAGATAGGTTAAGGACACCCAGCTAGTAATTCCAGAACCCTTTAACCAGAATTCTAGATTCCTTTGCAGTAAAAATGTCCATTCGGGGCCAGTCATCTGCCAGAGTAACATGTCTGCCTGCTCACAAGTGGATGGACATGTGGACTCTTTCTATAATAGTTTGGGACTGTTTGAAGAATGCTGCTACGAACGTTATTTAATTGTTCCTGTTTTGTAGCTTGGTTCCTTGCTGACATCCTTTGTGATCTGATGACTGTTTGTGGCCGTAAGCTTTGACTTCCTTATCCAAATCTCTTCTGTATCTACCTCTGTGTTTCCCATTTTAAGCTGATAACAGCTTGACTGATAGCATTCAGAAACGGTCTCCCTCACCCGTCAGTCAGGGTATGGGTGTTGAACCAGTCTGCAAGGTGGCTGTCATGGTTGGCCCCCAGTCTCCCCTTCCCTCCTGAACAGCTTCTGAGCCGATAACGGCCGTGTCCCGGGTCTCCTTTAAGAGGGAGGAAGTTGTCCGATCCTGGGAAATGAGACACAACAGAGGTTCCCCGGGGGACGGGGTGTAAAAGGTCCTCTTGGGCTCAAGACTGAGGATGGTATTTGGTGACAGCAGGAGCTGCTGCACCACCCTGTGACCAGGAGGAAAACTAGACTTACAATGAAGAGAGAGAGGCAGACGGGAGACCTGGAAGAACCGGGACCCCCCAGGGCATGGAGAGCAGCCGATCACCCACTCAGGAGCCCGATCCTCTGCGGGCTTTGAGTTGTGTGACATCACACGTTCCTCACTGTGTGTCCCATGTGAAATGTTGGGCTTTATTTGAAGCCGGAAGGAATCTAACCAAGACAGATTGGTCAGCAGTGTCCATTTGTGTTGCCAGGAGGTGGCATGTGTAAGGTCCAGGGCAGTGGTCAGCAAACTGCGGCTCTCGAGCCTCTCTGTTGACTAATGTGTTTGCTTGCCACCGGTCCAGGGGATGTATTTTGTCGGACCAGGGAAGTTTCTGGGGAATAACCCACACCTGTTCTTCAGAAAGCCTTCTCCGTCCACCTGACTTCAATGGGCTCCAGCCCTTCCCCAGCCCCCTCGGAGGCCGCACAATGGAGCTCGGACCAGAGGATTTCCTCCCCGGGACAGGGCCGGGGCCAAACCGGGCCATCCGAGTGCCGCCTGGGGCCTACACCACCGTCCTCGGGAAAAAATACTCTCACAACATAAACTGATGAACAAAAACAGATCCAGAGACAGAGAAGCATCGATCAGACCGTCAAACCTCAGAGGGAAGGCAGGGGAGGGTGAGCGTAAGGCGGTGAGATCCACCAAAAGACTTGTGTGCCTGCATCTAAGCCTAACCAATGGACACAGACACCAGGGGGTGAGGGCAAGAGTGTGGGGGGGAGGTACTAGGGGAATAAAAACACACATATATATAACACCTTAATCAATAAAGAAATTTAAAAAAAAGAAGAAAAAAATATTCTCTCTTCTACTCTAACTTCACAAGCTGTGAAGACCAGGTAGGCTTGGAGCTGCTGGTGGAATCTTGGGGGCAAATCACAAAGTTGGGGGAGGGGACCCCAGCACGCGAGGCGCTGAGCGGGTGGGGTGGGTGATGCTGGTTCCTCTCCCCACCTGACTAGACAGGGCTCTGAAGTCACCCTGTCCCTGCCCCGGGCACTGCTCGCCTGAGTGGCCAGGAGTCCTCAGCGGGCGCTGCCTCCACAGCTTAGAAAATGACAGCGTGGGAAAGCCAGCGGCAGTGCCAGCGCTCATTAGACTCCGCCTCAGTGATTATCCCACTCCCACAGCACCGCTCCCTGCAGGCGGACACATGTGTCTGGTTAAGGCAGTGAGAACAGACAGGCCAGCCCTGGCCTGTGTGGCTCAGGCGGTGGAGCGTGGTCCTGTGCCCCGGACGGTGGCCAGTTCCATTCCCCGTCGGGGCACACACCTGGATCGTGTGTTCCATCCTGCACAGAGGCAGCCGGTTGATGTTACTCTATCTCTTTCTCTCTCCTCTCCCTCTCTCTAAAAAATCAGTACAACGCATCCTTCGGTGAGGACTTAAAAACAAGCCGAAACCGGTTTGGCTCAGTGGATAGAGCGCCAGCCTGCAGACTGAAAAGTCCCAGGTTCGATTACGATCAAGGGCATGTACCTTGGTTGCAGGCACATCCCTGGTGGGCAGTGTGCAGGAGGCAGCTGATCTATGGTTCTCTCTCATCAATGTTTCTAACTCTCTACCCTTCTCTCTTCCTCTCCGTAAAACAATCAATAAAATTTAAAAAAATTAAAAAACAAACAAAAACAGCCAGGTGGTTGTGGCTCAGAGGTTGAGTGTCCACCCATGACTCGAGGTCACAGTTCAATTCCTGGTCGGAGCACATGCCTGGGTTTCAGGCTCCATCCCCAGTAGGGGGTGTGCAGGAGGCAGGCAATCAATGACTCTCTGCCATCATTGATGTCTCTCTCTCCCTCTCCTTTCCTCACTCTGAAATCAATAAAAACATATTTTACAAAAAATATTTTTTAAGAACCCAGAATGTTCTCTCTCTCTCTCTCTCTCTCTCTCTCTCTCTCTCTCTCTCTCTGTCTCTGTCTCTGTCTCCAGACACTTCATGAGAAACTCACACAGGGAGGCAGGACAGCTGGGTGGTGAAAAGACAGGCACGGTTTCCAAGCCAGGTGACCTTGTGTACTTCACTGGGTGCCCGATCTTGTCCTTTGCAACTAAACTCTGCTTCTGCCCGCTCTGGGGCTCAGCTTCCTCTGACACAGAGTGGGGGAGAGGAAGTTCTCTGTCCAGTCTCTCCTGAATCTTCACTATCTTTTTTAAAAAATAGTTTCTTAATTGTTTTTTAGAGAGAGAAGAAGGGAGAGGAAGAGAAACATAGATGTGAGAGCGCAGCATCCATTGGCTGCCTCCTGCACGCCCCCTAGCGGGGATAGAGCTCATCACCCAGGCATGTGCCCTTGACTGAGAACCAAACCATGGAACCAGCAGCCTCCTGGTGCACGGGATGACACCTAACCCATGGAGCCTTAGTGCGTCCCCGCCCCCCAGGCTGCTGGGGGCCACCTTGCACTTGGGTCTGGGTCACTCCCTGGACTCCTAGCTTGGCTCTGCTAGGTAGGTGTGTTGCCTCCTTCCCAGAGACCCCAGGCCAGAGGTTTCCGCTTCCCTCTCTCACCTTTTGTCTCCATTCCCCCACACCCTGGTGTGCTTCTTGCTTTAGGAAGTGTTGATGCAATTACAGTTGATGTGGTTACAGTGAAGAACGTAGAGCTGATGGCAATGAGCCTGTGACCTTGAGCACTTCTGCAACATGGGAGTGACCATGCATCCAATGATCATGAAACGCACCGCTCAGAAAGCACAGCAACAACTGCATTACAGTGGAGCCGCTTAACGACAGTCCTCCGAAGCCATAACCCAGCGCTGCTTTGGAATCCCTCTCTTCCCCTCCGGGAGGTTTGCCATGTCTCCTTCTCCCCATATCTTAGGAACAGAACTGACCGCAGCTTCTGCTCCTGGCGTACCTTCCGATCTTAGGTTCTGCAAAGCACTCGCTGTTGCTTTGTAAGCAAGGGTAATCATTCCTCCAGAGAGAAAGCTTTGCTATATTAATTTTTTTAAATATATTTTATTGATTTTTTAGAGAGAGAAAGGGAGAGGGACAGAGAGTTAGAAACGTCGATGAGAGAATCATCGATCAGCTGCCTCTTGCACACCCTCTACTAGGGATGTACCCACAACCAAGGTACATGCCTTTGACTGGAATCGAACCTGGGACCTTTCAGTCTGCAGGCCAACGCTCTAGTCTATCCACTGAGCCAAACAGTTTCGGCTATTATATTAATTTTTAATTGCACTCCCTGTTGCTCCGGTCTCCCTGCCTTTCTGTCTGCATTATCACTTTTTATCGGAAAGCTGTCACAGTATGATTTTCTGAAGACATCTTAAAGGGCACTGAATGTGTAACCGGACAATCAGTGGGTCCGGGCAGCCTGTCACTACTTGAGCCAATTAAGCGGCGGCAGGGTGGAATCATATATGAGTGTTTGTGCCAATACTGTCAGGGGACAATTTGCTCTGCACCCTCCCAGAGGCCAGCTGCCTACACTGGGCAAGAAGACAAAGATCCCATGGGGAAGTAGCCACAGGGCATTGCCAAATGGGCAGCCTACAGGTGACAGGGGCCGGAGGTTTGCCACGGCCTGCGGATACGCCAGGGGCTGGGCTCTTCAGAGGGCTGGGGACATGTGAAGGCTGCGGGTCTTCAGAGGGCTGCTGGCTCTGGTCTCTGCAATGAGATTCATCTTCCCGGGAGAACGGGCAGCTCTGGGGTGGGGAGCACAGGCTGCATTTCCAAGCGGGTTCCCAGCCCCACAGGCAGCTGCCAGCCAGGTTAGAACGGGCCTTCTTCAGTCAGAATTAGACAGTCACGGCTAACAAGCACGATTGCTATTTCTTACAGCTATGGCTGGTTCCCCTAGTTCCATTCCTGCCCCTATCCACTCCAGGGCATGTGGTAGGCAGTCAGGCAGGCATGGGCCGAGCAGGACTAGGGCCGGGTCAGAAGGTCACCAGGGCAGAAAGGCCTGGGCACCAGCATTGGGTGCCTAGCAACGGGCAGAACGGCGGGAGCAAGTGTTGGAAATACTTGGGAATATTGTCCATCAGGACCTCGCCCCTAAGGAGCCCTTTCTTCCCCTAGATCCGTGGCGGGCAAACTGCGGCTCGCGAGCCACATGCGGCTCTTTGGCCCCTTGAGTGTGGCTCTTCCACAAAATACTACGGCCTGGGCGAGTCTGTTTTGAAGAAGTGGTGTTAGAAGAAGTTTACATTTAAAAAATGTGGCTCTCCAAAGAAATTTCAATCGTTGTCCTGTTGATATTTGGCTCTGTGGACTAATGAGTTTGCTGACCACTGGCCTAGATCATCTCCCATCAAGCAGGTCGGATCCTTCCCCTGACTCTCCCCAACCCCAAACCCTGATATGTAGCTAGACATGCAGTAGACCCCCCAAACACACACACTTAGAGGAAAGCAAGGAGGCTGGAGAAAAGCCCCATCTGACTTCCATGCAAGGGCAGGAGATGAGGGGACAGGCCCCGACCGGTCAGCCCAAAGAAGAAAGAAGTTAATGGCATCCAAGGGGCTAGAAGGAGCCCTAGCCCACCCTCCGGGGCAGCTCTGCGAACTGCCCACTTGAAACTCTCTTTCCAGCGGACTCTTGCTTTGCTTGCTGAGTAAACCATCTCTCTAGAGCTTGAGTCTCATCTCTGAATTCTTTCTTAGCCAGAACGCAAGCACCAAGGTCTACTTTCGCTGTGTACACAGACATACGGGACCCACAGGGGACCTGATTCAGTGAAGGACGATTAGAACAGCTGTACCTAATAGCTCAAATTTGCAAACAGTGGCGGTTTCATCGCGATGTAGCCATGGATTATGAGATACACTCCTGACATCAGAGATGTTACAGCCGAGGGAAATGCATATCTTAGAAGCAGTTAAATGTGGTAGCAAATACCAGTATTGATTAGAATTCTTTCAACTGCAAGTGACAGAAAACTCAGACTGACCCGAACCAAATGGGTTCAGAGAGCCACAGAAATCCAAAAGTCCTTGTGTTACCAGCTTCAGGTATGGTTGGATCCAGGACTCCAGGAGAGAATCAAGACTAGTTTCTGGCCATTTCTCTCTCTCTCTCTCTCTTCTACAGGGATGCTTTCATATCAGGTTTCACATGGTAGCGAGCTGGAGCCCATATCCTCTCTGCTCTCAAGTCCAGCCAAAAGGAAGGAGACTCCTTTGTCCCAGAATTTTTTTTTTAATTTTTAATTTTTGGTTAATCCTAACTCGAGGATACTTTTTCCCCCACTGCTTTTCAGAGAAAGTGGAAGGGAGAGCGGGAGGGGTTGAGGGAGAGACACAGAGAGAGAAACATCAAGGTGAGAGAGACACATTGACTGGGTTGCCTCCCCACACACTCTGACTGGGGGCGGGAAGCAACTGCAACCCAGGTCGTACCCTTGACAGGGAATCAAGCCTGAAATCCTTCGGTCTGCAGGGCAATGGCTAGGCCAGGGGTCGGCAAACTCATTCGTCCACAGAGCCGAATATCAACAGGACAACGATTGAAATTTCTTTGGAGAGCCAATTTTTTTTTTAACTTAAACTTCTTCTAATGCCATTTTTTTAACATAGACTTGCCCAGGCCGTGGAAGAGCCACACTCAAGGGGCCAAAGAGCCATATGTGGCTTGTGAGACCCAGTTTGCCGACCACGGGGCCAGGGCAATGTCCCAGAATTCCTCACCTGGCTCTCAATGCCTTTTGTCGGCGCTGAGAGCCCTGGACACAGCGGTGTGAGTCACCCGCTGGCAGCCGGGGAAACCGTGGACGTGGCTTGTAAACTGGCTGCAGGGAATTAGGAAAGATTAACCCGGAACATCAGTGCCCAGCCTGGCCCAGGGCGAGCCTCCCCGGGGCACATTGGGTCCCTGCTTTCTGCCTGCAGTGCGGACGGAGGAGGCCTCAGCGCTGAGTCAGCCTCGCACCCGGCCTGTCACTGGCTGGACGGCTGACTCAGCTTCTTTGTGAGCTGGCTGCTGCCTGGAAAGTTAATAAGTCTGTGCGGCAAGACGCTCCTCCGGGGCGTGGGTGGCGCCCTGAGTGGGTGGGGATGAATGAAAAGCAGTGGGAACACGGGGCTCCTCTGGAGCATCTGTGACGTTAAATACACGGAAGGAGAGCGTGGGGGAGTCAAGAGCAGCGACTAGAAAAGGCTGCTGACCAGGGCGGGTGCCTTCTGCTAACGGTCCTGGGCTGCCGGGTGTGTGTGTGTGGGGGGGGGGGTGCTCATAGCTGCCCTGGCTCCAGCCCAGCCCCCTGGCCACCTCTGCCAATTTCCCCCTTCACATGGAAGTTGCAAGGAGCAGAACAGAGGGAATCAGTCACTGGGGAGGGGAGGGGAAGGGAGGAACGGAGCAGGGGGGCCATTAGGAGGGGATCCTGGAGGAAAGGAGAGGGAATGAAGGAGACGGAAGCAGGAAGCCCAGGCACGATGCAGGATCTCCTGGGGTGCTTTTCACAACCGCTCAGGAGCTGGGCTGAATTCAACCCGGAGCACCTGCTGTCAGCTGGGGGGCAGGGGTGGGGGTGGGGAGACACAGAAATAAATCTGATGTGGGCCCTCCACGCCCTGCATGCAGAGTCTCGTGTGGGAGACAAGAAGAAAACCCCTCATTACACTGTCATGTGATCGCAGGGCCCGGCTGCCGGAGGAAGACACCCCTGAGGGGAGTCAGCGAAGGAGACATTGCCGCGGGGCCTCAGGTCAAGGCCGCCGCCTCCGGGCCTGGAGGGCGGGGGTCTGGGCTCTGAGCACAACTGGGCCCCAGAGCGGTCCCCCATGGCCTTTTCCCTCTGCCTCAGGCTTTGGCAAGGAGGTTCCTCCCCGAGAGAGGACAGCCGGGGTGGCTGTGAGTCCTTGGAGCCAACGAGCTCGGCAGCTGGCGGCTGGGCACACTGGCCTGGCAGAGCGGCCCGGGAACAGCATCTGCGGCCGCTGGCTGAGTGTTTGTGGGGGACACAGAGGGGAGCAGGAGGGAGGGCATGGGGAGCCTCCTAGAGGAGAGGGTTATTCTGCTGCATTTTGAAGGACAACGTAGGACAGTGGTCGGCAAACTCATTAATCAACAGAGAGGCAAACCGCGGCTCGCAAGCTGCAGTTTGCAGACCACAGGCGTAGGAGGCAGCCGAGCAAAGAGAGATCCGAGGGCTCACCATGTGTAAGAGTTGCAGGAGTTTGCAGAGCTTTCTGGAAACAGTACGATATTTAAGGCCAAGCTGGTTTGGCTCAGTGGGTAGAGCGTCAGCCTGTGGACTGAAGGGTTTGATGCCGGTTAAGGGCACATGCCCAGGTTGCAGGCTTGATCCCAAGTGTGGGGTGTGCAGGAGGCACCTGATCAGTGATTCTCTCTCATCATTGACGTTTGTATCTCTCTCTCCCTCTCCCTCTCCCTTCCTCTGTGAAATCAAGGATGGATCAAAGGGGGGAGGGAAAGGGGAGTCTGTTAGTTATTGTAAGTGTGCCTCAAACACAAAAACCAACTAAGCAAATGGAAATCATCAGGAAAATCCCGAAGCGGCCTCAGTTTACCCCACTTACCATTTGGCATCAAGCAAGTTGGGGACTTGGGGACACAGCAAGTCAGCAGCAGAGCCATCCCTGATTTCAACGTTGTCAGCAGAGTCTGCAGAAACCCAGCTTCACCCTGAAGTCCACATGTCAGAGGCGTTTCAGGAAGTCCCTTTCAACAGTGTCCCCGGCGGTTCCCGTGGGCAGTCCCAATGTCCTCCAAATCGTTAGCAAGATGTAGCTGGATGAGCTTCCCAGGAGGCAGGGCAAAAAGGGAGACAGAGAGTAGATGTGTACGCTGGGGACTAGAGAAGAGACCCCATTTGTCAGTGTTTCCTGGGTCTAGAGCACATGTGTCAAACACAAGGCCCGCGGGCCAAATCCAGCCCGCCAGGCCTTGCAATGTGGCCCGCACCGCGCTGTCATCACTGCACTCCGCTGTCAGTTTATGACATTGTCAGTTTATGACTGTTCAGTAAACCATTCGGCCCGCGATTTAGGCTGGATTTTAGATTTTGGCCCCTTCTCTGATTGAGTTCGACACCCCTAGTCTAGAGCATCCACCCATACACCCACCTTTTAAAAACAGGTGTATTAGGCTCCGGGCTAGCTCAGTCGGTAGAGCATGAGACTCTTAAAAACAGGTGTATTGCCATAACTGGTTTGGCTCAGTGGACAGAGCATCGGCCTACAGGCTGAAAGGTCCCAGGTTTGATTTCAGTCGGGGGCATGTACCTTGGTTGCGGGCACATCCCTGGTAGGGGGCATGCAGGAGGCAGCTGATCGATGATTCTCCCTCATCAATGTTTCTAACTCTCTATCCCTCTCCTTTCCTCTCTGTAAAAAATCAATAAAATATATTAAGAAGAAAAAAAAAAATGAAAAAAACCCCACAGGTGTATTGAGATATAATTCACATACCACAAAGCATATCCTTTTAAAGTATACAATTCAATGGTTTTTAGTATAGTCACAGAGTGGTAAGACTATCACACAATACATTTTGGAATATTTTCATCACCCCATCAAAGGACTGCTACTCAGCCCTAGCGGGCTTGGCTCAGTAGACAGAGCGTCAGCCTGCGGACTGAAGGGTCGCAGGTTCGATTCCGGCCAAGGGCACACGCAGGAGGCAGCCCATCAATGATTCTCTCTCATCATTGATGTTTCTATCTCTCTCTCTCCTCCTTTTCTCTCTGAAATCAATAAAGAAATATATTAAAAAATAAATAACTAAAAGGACTCCTACTCATTAGTAGTCACTCCTTTTCCCGCAGCCCCGCCTTCTCCGAGACCTAGACAATCACTCATCTACTCTGTAGTTCTGTAATTTTGCTAATTACCAATTGCTAAGGCATTTCATATAGAGATAATTGTAAGATATGTGTTCTTTGTGTGTCTGGCTTCTTTCCCTTAGCCTAATGATTTCCAGGTCCATCTGTGTTGTAGCATGTTATCACTACTTCATTTTTTCGCTGAAAAATACTCCATTGTGTGAATAAGCCACATTTTATTTACCCATCCAGTTTATGGGCATTTGGTCGTTTCCAATTCCTGGCTATTGTGACTAATGCTGCTCTGAACACTGAGGTGCAGGTCTTTGCATGGACATGTTTTATTCCTTTTGGGAATAGACCCAGGAATTGCTTTGTCACATGGCAACTCTATGTTTAACATTTTGAGAAAATGCTGGGCTGTTTTTAAAGTGGCTGTGCCATTTCACGTTTCTACCAACGGTGTATGAGGATTCCAATTTCTTCACTTCCTTGCCAATACTTGTTATTCTGTCATTTTAATTGTTGTTACCCTAATGGGTATGAAGTAGTATCTCATTGTGGGGTTATTGTGTGTGTGTGTGTGTGTGTGTGTGTTTGTGTTTTTTTGTGGTAAAATATACCTGACATATTATTTATCAATTTAACTATTTGTGAATGTATAATTCAGTGGCAATAAATAATTCCTCAGTGTGGTTTTTCATTTGCATACCTCTATGGCTAATGATGTTGAGCATCTTTTCATATGCTCATTGATTGTTTGTGTTATCTTTCTTTGGGAAATGCTAATCCCGTGCTCATTTTTAAATGGATTGTTATCTTCATTACTGAGTTGGAGGACTTCTTTATACATATTCTAGATGCAAGTCCCTTATCAGACATAATTTGCAAATACTTTCTCCCATCCTGTGATTGTCTTTTCACTTTCTTGACGGGGCCTTTTGAAGCACGAAAGTTGTAAATTTTGATGAGCTCTATTTTTTTCTCCTGTTGCTGTGCTTTTGGTATCATATCTAAGCAGGTTTTATCTGAACCGAGTTCATGAAGAATTACCCTCTTCTAACAGCTTTATATTTTCAGTTCTTTCAGTTTAGTTCTTTCATTTAGGTCTATGATCTGTTTTGAGTTCATTTTTTTAAAAAATATATTTTATTGATTTTGTACAGAGAGGAAGGGAGAGAGACAGAGAGTTAGAAACATCGATGAGAGTCATTGATCAGCTGCCTCTTGCACACCCCCTACTGGGGAAATGCCCGCAACCAAGGTACATGCCCTTGCCCGGAATCAAACCCGGGACCCTTCAGTCCCCAAGCCGACACTCTATCCATTGAGCCAAATCAGTCTCGGCATGTTTTGAGTTCGTTTTTATTTATGGTATGAGGTATGGGTCTAACTTGGTGTGTGCGTGTGTGTGTGTGTGTGTGTGTGTGTGTGTGTGTGCATCCAGTTGTCCCAGCACCATTTGTTGGAAAGGCTATTTTTTCCTCTCACTGAACTGTCTTGGCAATATTACAGAGCTCCTTTTAAAGGAAAATAGGCCGTAAACAGCTATTTCTTGGTGCAATTTGCACAACTCTTATGATTTCTGACAAGTAAAATCAGCTTTTCTCCCCCTGGTGACGGCACCTTAGACTAGTGCCGATGGTCTAGGGTGACTAGTACCTGATAGAGGGCGAAATCAGATTCTCTCCTGAACAGCACAGGGCTGGGCGCCCAGAGAGAAGGCAGATGACAGACTTATCTCAATCTGTTCTCCCAAAGGTGTCTGCAGTGTTACCCAGCTCTCCATGTGGCCTGGTATTTTGGGATCTTTGGGGGGGCCCTGAGTGGTGACGGTGTTTTTAGTTTTTCATTTTCCATTAGGAAAAGATATTTAACTGAACATGCAACAAAGCTGCAATTTATAAGAATAGGACTGATATTGGGCTTTTGAATCTTATAAAAGGTTCTTGACCTGAATTGCTGTACGTGATACCCCTCCCTTTTGAAAAACTAGCATGTCTTTAAATTTTGGTAAAATGTACATAACATAAAATAGATTTTAACCATTAAAATTTTTTAAATACATTTTTATTGATTTCAGAGAGGAGGGAGGAGGAGAGATAGAAACATCAATGATGACAGGGAATAATCGATTGGCTGCCTCCTGCATGTTCCCCACTGGGGATCAAACCCGCAACCCGAATCGAACCTGGGACCCTTCAGTCTGCAGGCCGAAGCTCTATCCACTGAGCAAACCAGCCAGGGTAGATTTTAACCATTTTTAAGTTTGCAGTTCAGCGGCATTAAGAACATTCATGTTGTGTGCAACCATCACCCCTACTCATCTCCAGCAATGCTTCATCTCCCCAAACTGAAACTCTGTCCCCGTTAAATAGCAACCCCCGTTCCTCCTTCTGCCCAGCCTCTGGCAAACCCCATCCGCTCTCTGTCCCCGTGCATTTGGCTCCTCTGGGCACGTCACGTAAGTGGAATCGTCCAGTATCTGTCCTTGGTGGCTGGCTCCTTCCCCGTAGCGTACTGCCTTCAGTGTCCTTACGTCGCAGCACGTGTCAGAATGTCAGACGCGTTTTCAGCTGAGCTGCTTTCCCACGCCTCCTCGGGGTTCCTGTGTCCTTAGGCTGAATCCCCGTCTCGGAGTCGTGGGACCTACAGGAGATCCTGCTCGTCTCTCTCACCATCGAGAGGAGTCTGCCTGTGGCCTGTGGGCTGCCTCGCCCGCTCACAGGCATTGTGGCCACTGTTGCCATGGCAGCCAGGAGGCACCGGGGCTGCGTGGAGGAGCCTCGGGTCGGGGAGCATGGCAGTATTGCTTGTGCCGCCCTCTCCTCTGCCCACGTCTGTGCCAGGACCCCTCACATGAGGTCCTCTGTTAGCCGTTCGCTCACCCAGCATTTACGGAATGGCCACCATGGGCTGGCACTGAAGCGGGCACAGGGGGTGGAGTGAGGAATAGCCAGGCTCGGTCTCTGCATCCATGGAGGGAAGACTTGACATAGTGACGGAAGGACAGTAAAGCCCCTACACCAGTGGTCGGCAACTCATTAGTCCACAGAGCCAAATATCAGCAGAACAACGATTGACATTTCTTTGGAGAGCCACATTTTTAAAACTTAAACTTCTTCTAACGCCACTTCTTCAACATAGACTCGCCCAGGCCATGGTATTTTGTGGAAGAGCCACACTCAAGGGGCCAAAGAGCCGCATGTGGCTCTGGAGCCACCCTTTGCCGACCACTGACCTACACGAATAATTATATGATTACAACTGTGGTAACTGCTATGAGGAACAGCAGGGTGCAATGTGAATGTCTAAATGGGGAGGCGGGAGCACCAGGCTGGGGTGTGCTCAGACTCCATGACGGACACGCAGCTGTGCCTGACACCAGACTAAGAATCGTGGTCCCCGTGCTGAAGGCAAACCGGGTCTAACGGGGGGACTGGTGGCCTGGGCTCCCCTGGGTTTGGGGATCCCAGCATCTCACTGCTCCCCCTTTTAGCTGGGATCTGGCTGTCCCCTTTTCCCAGCGTGTGCCTCTGGAGGCACCTCTTTTGCGGTAGACAGCGTCAGGTTCTTTACTTTGGGGGGGACGTTTGACACGCTCAGAACACCGGACCTCAGAGCCGTGGCGGAGACGCCGGGCCTGTGTTTTCGTGGCCCTCACACCACCCCCGGGGCACCCGGCCCCCTCGGCGCTCCGGGCCCAGCGGCACGCTGTCACCCACACCGCTCCGGCACACGCGTGTGTCATGAGGAAGCTCCCGCTCTGAGAACTGTCAAAGGCGACAGCTGAGTCCTGGGGCAGATGGCGAAGGTGCACTGATGACCTGACAAGTGCAAGCAGGGCTTCGGGTCTCTGCTTCTTGGAATAAAGAAAAAAACGCCTCCAGCTCCAGAGCTGCCCACCAGGGGGCCGGGAGGGCACAGCCCTTCTCCGCAGCGATGCCACCTCCCAACCGGCAGCTGCAGAGGGGGCGCCAGGGGAGGGGGCCTATGGTCACCCAGGTCCACAGGCCTGCTCCCGGCCAGGCTGAGAGAGCCCTGGGGGTGTGACAAATCACCCCCGGCCTCTGTAGAGGCCAGGATGACGTCATTAATCCCTCCGGCGCCGGGAGGGTGCAGCCTCGCCTTGGGCTTCTCGCTTCGGTAAGGAGGCGTTGCCAGCTGATCTCCTCCCATCAGATCCCTCACTCCGCCAGCCAAGAGCCCATCGGTGATCCCGCCAGCGGGGCCGTCTCTCCCCGCGGGGAAGGGGCAGGTCTGAGGCCCGGGCCCATCTCACTTCTCCCCAGGGTCCCGGTCGGTGATGGCTCGGGCCTGGGATGGGAGCAGGAACGGCCTGCCCATCATGGTGGCGAAGGTCAGGCCTCCGCTTCCCAGGCCTGATGCTTTTCCCCCCAGGTGTCCAAATCCAATAGAACATAACGGGTGGGTGACTCACATATGTTGGTTTTAGAGACGCCACGATCCGTTAGCCACATCCGCTCCGCAGTTAGACATCCGGTGACTCCAGGGCCCGCTATGACCATGACGATGCTCCTGTCTGCAGCCGCCTGCTCCCCCCACCCCGGGCTCTGCTCATCCCAGAGATAAAGAAGCCTCCTCAGCGGCCGCTCGTCCCACAGCAGCTCCGCCTGGGCTGTGAGAGGCGCTGGTCCTTCCCCCCCAAAGGGCTTCTCACATCCTGGTTCTCAGGGGGCGGGAGGCCGAGTCAGGGGGTGGGAGATGAGCCCCTGACTGACTGCTCTGTATGTGAGCCTGAACCCACTGCGGCCGCCTGTCTGTCTCCGTCTTCATCATCTGTCTTTCGGTGTGCATCGCTGGTGGCCTTTGCCGGAGTCCAGGACCCAGTAGGAATAGGTAAATACACCTTGTGTGAGTGCATACATGTATCATGTATGTGTCATGTGTTCCGGTTCGGCTCAGCTGTCTAGACATGGAAGCACCAGGGGACAGGCCGATATTGCTGACTCCTGGTCACCTGCGTTCGTCCCACTGAGTCTAGACAGATAATTAATTAATTGGGGCTTAATTGGGACAACGCCCCTCTCCATGCCAGCATCTGCTCCCAGAAAACCCTGCCTGTCCAAGGAGGCTCCTTAGATATCTATAGTTGTTTCAAGGATTAGTAACAAAACGATGTCTGTGAAATACTGTCTCCGTGTGGATGCCTCCCTGAGTCAAAGAGCCGATTTGCTATTTGCATCTTCAAAATCCAAGTCCCGCCTTCATGCACCCTGCGCCGCCCGGGAGGCTGGCCCGTAAGGACAGCACCCACAGGCAGAGGCCAGGGCGCAGGTGAGAGCCAGGCCCTCTGGCGCCTCCCCTGCCAGGCGGCCTCCAGGCCACAGCTCCTGACAGAACTGCCTCGTGGCCTCAGGCTGCAGACTTGCCACCTCAGGGCACAGTTGCAGCATCCCTCTCATTTCCTTTTTTAAAAATACATTTTTATTGACTTCAGAGAGGAAGGGGTAGGGATAGAGAGATAAAGATAAAGGGGTAGTGATGAGAGAGAACTATTGATTGGCTGCCCCCCGCTGGGGGCAGAGCCCGCAACACTGGCAAGTGCCCTGACCGGGAATCGAACCGTGACCTCCTGGTTCATAGGCCGTCACTCAACCACTGAGCCACGCCGGCTGGACTTCTCATGTCCCTTAGCCATGCCTCAGCCTTGATAAATAGGCCCTTTATCAAACACTCCTCTTCCCCTCTTGAAGGTGTTCCGTGTTTTCCTGACACCCTGATTGATTCCCTCAGCGAGCACATTTTCACCCACTTTGGTGTAAGCTCCCTGATAGCCGGCACTGGCACAGAGCAGGGCTCCAGAATGACTTGCTGGATTGTGGCAGCAGTTGGACAGACGTGAGAGCAAGGACGATGGGCCAGGTACAGAAGGTCACCGGGTGGGAAGCCCCAGGTGCCCAGCACAGAACAATTGTAGGCTGGGACCTCGCCCCCAGGCTGACTTTTCCTCCCCTAGCATATCCTTTGGACCCCCTGACCTTTCCTTCCTAGAGATGACATCCAGGCCTCAGTTGTATTTCAGCTCCAGGCCCAGAAAAGCAGCAAAACCAGACCAGGGACCCCATGGCTGACCTCAGGACCAGCTGCATTGCATAATGATCCCCTGCCCTGGTGCCAGCCAGTCCATCAGTGGAGGCCTCAACCCTGAGAGGACACGCCTGGAAGCTGCTGAATATTCTGTTACCATCCTCCCCTGGGACCGCCCTTAAAACCCTCTGGCTGGAGGGAGCCCGTGCCTTTCCCTTCCTCCCCCTCCCCCACCCTCAGGCACATTGCCATTGCTCCCTCACTCGCAAGCTCCCAGGGCCCTCCCTTTGCCTCCGTAACTTGTTCCCTAGACCATTTCTTCTAGGAATTACTTCTGCCTCGGATTTACCACCTTAATGTTCTCTTACAGTTTGGGTCTTTTTCCAGCCAGAACCCAAGTACTGAGGTTGCTGAACTCAGGTTTGGTCTGATGCCATGGGTCAGACACCTGGTGCTGTTCCCACTGCCAATAACAGATGGATGGAAGGATGGATGGATGGATGGATGAATGGGGGATACTATGGCAGGTGGAAGAGGAGAAAACAGTGGGCCATAAGGCTCATTCTCTCAACCTGTAAACTCTGGAATGACTGGTCTAAGTCCCCAAAACTCTTCTAGTCACCCTCACTCCCTAGGGGAGCTCATCCAGTGTCCTCAGTTTACCTTCATGTCTCCAGGCATGACCTCTCCCTTGAACTTCTGACTCACATACAATGACATGTATCCAAAACGGAACTCTTCATTTCTCTCCTAAATCTTCTTCTCTCACAGACTTCCCTACCTCAGTAAAGACAACCCCATTCTTCCTGTTGCTTGGGCCCAAAACTTGGGGGTCATCCCTGATGCCTCTTTCTCTTGCATATTTCTCATCGAAAACTTCAGCAAATCCTCCGGGCTCTACATGGTGTATAGAAACCAACCGTTTCTCCCCACCTCCACCTCCACCTCCCTAACCCATTTTTCTACTGGATTATTGCAATAGCCTTCTATAGCGTATACACCTGCCTCTTGGCCACCTCCGACTTCAGCTCCAGCTGCAGTGGGCACTGGCTGGGCTCAGCTGATCTTGTGCCAATCGTGTCTTGCCTCAGGTGAGCACCTCATGTCCGTTTGCTTTCTGCCCTGGGCTTGAGCTGGCCTTTGGGCTCCAGCACAAAATTCACCTGACGGACAGTCCACCGCCTCACGAGTGAGCTGCACGTCTCCCTGCTTTTGGCCCCGTTGACTCCTGATGTGCAGAGTTTACATCCAGGGGCAACCTTCAACCGGTGGGGGCCGGGGCAGCTGGAAAATTCCGCCTCCCTCCCGCAGGAGGGGTTCTGGGGAACAGTCTGTGCATTGTTCAAGGACCCTGTGAACTCAAGCTCCCGAGGCCCACAGCAGCAACAATGGAAACACACCCTTACAGTGCCTGTCTCTCCTTTCTTGTCTCATTGTCCCTGCTGCTTCATGCCTGGCTCTGTGGTCCTCTCTCAGAAAAACCATGTGGACGTAAGTCCATATCTCAGCTTCTGCTCTCTTTTAAAATCTTTGTTGTTGAAAGTATTACATATGTTTCCCCCATGACCCTCCACCCCCCACCCCAGGCCTTCACCACCCTATTGTCAGTGCCCATGGGCTATGCATCTATGCATACAAGGTCTTTGGTTGATCTCTTCCCACCCACCTACCCACCCTCCCTTGCCTTCCCTCTGTGGATTGACAGTCTGTTCCATGCTTCTCCTAGTATGTCTCTCTGGGTCTGTTTTGTTCATCAGTCTGTTTTGTTCATCAGATTCCACATATAAGTGACATCATGTGATACTTATCTTTCTCTGGCTTATTTCGCTTATCGGCCTCTGCTTTCAAGGAAACCCAGGCTAAAATGTGTTTTCATTTTGTTTCCCTTGCTACCCGGAAACAAACTGATCATTTTATTGTTGTTGTTGGAGAGAGAGAAGGGAGAGGGAGAGATAGAAACATAGATTGGCTGCCTCCTGCATTTCTCCTACTGGGGATCAAGCCCGCAACTGGGCATGTACTCTGACCGAGAATCAAACTAGTGACCTCTCAGTGACCTCAATCCACTGAGCCACACAGGCCAGGCCAGACTGATCTTTTAAAAGCCTGTGTGATCATGTCCCTCCTCAGCTGAAACCCTCCGTGACTCCCATTTCCCCTAAATGGAAAGGCGAAGTCCTTGCCACGGCCGGCATGGCCTGGCAGAGCCCACCCTTCCCTGCTTCCTCTCAGGTGGGTTCTCCTAACCTTTCCCTCGTTCTCCTGCGGCCCCACTGACTGGTCTGCAGAGACCCGCCCCGCCTGCGCCAGGGCCTTTGCACTGGCTCTTCCTGCTGCCCCGAAAGTTCTTCCTGCAGATGTTTCCAAACATCCTCTTCTCTTCCTTTAAGATTCTTCCCAAAACACTTCTCGGAGAGGCCGTTCTGTGTCCAACAGCAAACCCCACCTCCCACCTGCTCCCTGGCCCAGCCCAGCTGTAAGCTTTCACCGCACTGATCGCAGAATCACAGCTGGTCTTCTCCATGTGCTGGTACATTAGCACCTTCTGTCTCCTCCCGGTTTGCATGTGATCTCCATGAGGACAGGGCCTCGGGGACCTGATCGCTCGTTTCCATTGCAGAGCCTGGAGCAGTACGTGGAAAGCTGTAAGTGCCCAACACACATCTTGTTGGATGAAGCAAATAAATAATGAGACTGAAGAAGCGTGTAAGGATCAGACGATGGTGAGCTTGAACCCCCAGCTCCTGAGCCTGGCGGTGGGTGGGTGGGTGGCAGCTGCAGGCTTGGAGGGGGCCTCTGCAGAGCCTTCCCACCATGCTTTGCCCTCTGAGGCTGCTCCTGGTTAGTGACCTCTTTGGGGGGTTGATGCTCTGAAATGTGTCTCAAGGAACCCCAGGGGGAAGCCTCAAGGACCGCCGAGCATTTGGGAAAACAAAAATCTGTGAGTCTGGTCCTTGCTGACCCTGTGCAGACGGAGTTTAGCCCTCTGGCCTCTGAGACTCTGCCATCACCAGCACGGAGTGCCCGTCACAGGCTCCTTAGCTTCGAGAGGACACTGGCCACTGGCCGTCTCCCCAGCGCGGTGGCTGGACTCCCTGGGCTCTAGGAAGGGGCTGAGGGTGAGTGCGGGGCAGGCGTGCTGGGACCCCAGCTTCCATTCCCAAGCCCTGAGGTCAGCCATACCCTCCCCTCCAGGTGGCAGCCACCCAGACCTGGGCTTGGGGGCCAGGCCAGGCTCTGCCTTTCCCCCAGCGGGAGGCAGCCCATTGTCCTTTGCAGGCACCTCACGTGAAGCAAGCAGCACCCCCTGAGCACAGGGGGACGGCAGCCCCTCCCTGCGGGGCGCCCTGGGCCGGGGGTCCCTCCGGCTTCCCGGGCCCGGGCTCTGCGGGCAGCCAGGCGTGGGAGCCGCAGCCCGGGACTGAAGAGGTTAACGTTCATCTGCCTCTGAATGTTAATGTGTTTAGGTGATGTCAGTGAGAGCCGGGAGGCAGGGAGTGGGAAGAGAGTGGGGCTCGGAGGCAGCTGAGGCTGCCAGGCTGCCCGGGAAGCCCCCCTCCGGGAGGCACTGCGGCTCGCGCGCCAGGACAGGGCGCCGGGCGCCGGGCACGGAGGCTGCCGCAGCCGCGGGGGCGGCCGGGCCAGCGGCCGCGGGCACCGCAGGATGGACCTGGAAGCCCTGCTGCTGACCGCTGGCCCCAACGCCAGCAACCTCTCCGCCGGCCGGGACAACCTCAGCTCCGCAGGTGAGCCTCCTCCTGGCGCTGGGGAGGGGGAGGAGCCGGGGGCACCTCGGAGCCAAACTGCCCGGAAACTTTACCTCCGGGTCTGCAGGCTGCCTTCTGCCTTCTGCAGGGGCCGGGGCAGGGGCAGGGGCAGGGGCAGGCGGGCAGGCGAGCTGGGCAGAGGCACAGCCAGAGGCGGCAGGGCCGGTGGCTGATGCCCTCCAAACAGGCTCTCAGGAGAGCTTCCGGGCTGGGAGAGCCAGCGGGGGAGCTGGAGGACGGTCTGCGGGGAGGCACCTGGAGGAGCCCGATTCCCGAGTCGCTGGTCCCTTTGGCTTTTCACTCCAAGGCGGCGGTGGGACCTGACCGTCCGCTGCCCCGGAGAGGCTGTGGGAAGGGGTACCTCCCGGGATTAACTTTCCTGCCGAGGGAGCCGCCTGACTGGCAGGTCCAGCGCCCCGTTGCCTGCGGGTCTGGCTTTGGGGGAGACGGAAGGAAGGGAAGAAGGAAGGTTTGTGTGAAGACAGTTCTCGGTGGTGAGGCTGCAGCGCCCACCTCAGCTCCTGCTCCCGGGGGAGGGGATGGGGGTCGGGCTCAGAGGACCCAGGCCGAGGAAACCCCTGTGGGTCCCCGGAGCGGGGAGGGCAGGGGACCTCCTGGGCAGAAGCCCCCACAAGACAGTCCCCCACAGAGATGCCCAGGAAGCAGTCACAGCTCCACCAGCAATTTCTAGAATGAAACGGTCACGACTGCAAATAGGGAAAGAGCATGTGCACACATGCACACACACACGCACACACACACACACACATTCTCATGTCCTTCTGCTAAGCCAGCGGGGCCCACAGCTGCGTTGTTGGCTCTGTGTCGCCTGAAACGATGCAGGAGGCAGAGGACTGGGTCCTTCCACGGACAGGCCGTGGGTTCGAACCTGGGATTGGCCAGGAAACCGGCGGAGGAGGCCAAGGTGAGCAGTGTGTGTGGAGGGAGCACGGTGGGAGAGAATTCTAGACTAACGGCGGGCCCTGAGCTGGGAGGGCAGGGAGGACGCGGAGGCTGAGCGGGCCAGAAGGACGCCAGCCCTGAGAGCGGAGTCCGGTCCTCGTGACTGACCCTCGGCCTCTGTCCCCAGGGCCGCCTCCTCGCCGGGGGAGCATGTCTTACGTCAACATCATCATGCCCTCGGTGTTCGGCACCATCTGCCTCCTGGGCATCGTGGGCAACTCCATGGTCATCTTCGCGGTGGCCAAGAAGTCCAAGCTGCACTGGTGCAGCAACGTCCCCGACATCTTCATCATCAACCTCTCGGTGGTGGACCTGCTCTTCCTCCTGGGCATGCCCTTCATGATCCACCAGCTCATGGGCAACGGCGTCTGGCACTTCGGGGAGACCATGTGCACCCTCATCACGGCCATGGACGCCAACAGCCAGTTCACCAGCACCTACATCCTCACCGCCATGGCCATCGACCGCTACCTGGCCACGGTGCACCCCATCTCCTCCACCAGGTTCCGGAAGCCCTCGGTGGCCACGCTGGTCATCTGCCTCCTGTGGGCCCTCTCCTTCGTCAGCATCACCCCCGTGTGGCTCTACGCCCGGCTCATCCCCTTCCCGGGGGGCACCGTGGGCTGCGGCATCCGCCTGCCCAACCCGGACACGGACCTCTACTGGTTCACGCTGTACCAGTTCTTCCTGGCCTTCGCCCTGCCCTTCGCGGTCATCACGGCGGCCTACGTGCGCATCCTGCAGCGCATGACGTCCTCCGTGGCGCCCGCCTCCCAGCGCAGCATCCGCCTGCGGACCAGGAAGGTGACGCGCACGGCCATCGCCATCTGCC
Source organism: Pipistrellus hanaki (assembly GCF_964339955.1). Taxonomy (NCBI): domain Eukaryota; kingdom Metazoa; phylum Chordata; class Mammalia; order Chiroptera; family Vespertilionidae; genus Pipistrellus; species Pipistrellus hanaki. Next base: position 186,089,927 of record NC_140505.1, read on the forward strand.
TGGTCTTCTTCGTGTGCTGGGCGCCCTACTACGTGCTGCAGCTCACCCAGCTGTCCATCCGCCGCCCGACGCTCGCCTTCGTCTACCTGTACAACGCGGCCATCAGCCTGGGCTACGCCAACAGCTGCCTCAACCCCTTCGTGTACATCGTGCTCTGCGAGACCTTCCGCAAGCGCCTGGTCCTGTCCGTCAAGCCCGCGGGCCCGGGCCAGCTGCGAGCCGTCAGCCACGAGGACGAGAGGACAGACAGCAAGGGCGCCTGACGCTGCCCCCGCCGCCTCCGCCTCCGAGCGGGGAGGGAGACGGACAAGCACCCAGGACTGCGCTGGGAGGCCGGGGAGGCTGGTGGGGAGGGATAGCTGCTACCCAACACCTTCCACAGTGTCCCCCCCCCCCCCCCAATTGCTGGGAAGGCTCCATGCCGGGTCGGGGGCGGGGGGGGGCTTCAACGTCAGAGATGCCCTGGGGAGGGCAGGATGGAGCCTTCTGGCTGAACAGAAGCTGCGCGAGAAGAGAATGCGCTGTGAACGCTGCATTGGCCAGCGCCCAGACGGCTTTCTCCTGAGACAGGAGGTTTGTGTAGAGCCAGGCAGGGCCTGGGCGTGACAGCGAGGCCCCCCGGCACAGCACAGGCTGGGGACACGGGGGAAGGGGTGCGGACTCTGTGCCTTCCCATGTCTCCGTGCTGGGCTGGCGGGCAGCCTCTCCCCCCAGCGGAGGGGGAGAAAGGAGCGTGCCTCCTCTCCGGGCCCAGCATCCTGGGTTGGTCCCCGGTATCTTTAGGGGATGCATGTTTATTTTGGGGGGCGGGGCTCTGAGCCCACAGGAGTGAAAGCCCAGCGTGCCAGGAGATGCAACTGAGAATGACAAGGCTCGCGGGGGGGAGAGGTGGGGGGGGGGGTGAGGAGGGTGTCTTGAAATTTTTTTTAAAAAAGGAGGTGACAAGGGGGTTTTTGCAGCTGTGGGCACGTGGGCATCCTGGGCACATCCATCAGCCGCCACACCCAGGCCGAGTGCCCATCAGTGCGCTGCATGTGCGGGCTCACCGGTGCCTGGTGTGGGCACCATCTCTCTGCTGTGCCCTTCCTCTCCCAAATAAAAGCCTCCAGATGCTGCTGTGCAACCGCCTGGGCGTGGGCTAGGGGCAGGGTGGGTGCCAGAGAGGAAAGAGGGGCCCCTGGGCTTGGGAGTCTAGAGCTTGGTTCAGGCTGCATTTGAGGAAGCGAAAAGCAGGGGATCTGCTTCTCTGGACCTGCAGGGCGGATTGGGTGTCACAAACGGAATCACTGAGAATTCATTAGGTGGCAGTGCTGCTGCTGTGCTGTGTCAGAACCAGCTTTCTGTCCGCTCCTCTCCGCCAGGGCCGGCCCCTCAGGCCCTGCGTCCCACCACCGCGTCCCGCTGAGTCACTAGTTGCAGGGCCGGCTTCTGGGGGCAGCTGCTGAGAGTGCGGGGGGCACGCTGAGCAGGAAGCGTGCAGGCAGGGCCGCCGGGCGGCAGCCAAGGCTGCTGCTTCTCGCTGCTTCGCCGAGAGCAGCTGGGAGCCAGGAGTCCTTCGCACACGGCTCAGCAGATGCTGATGAGGGAGCGGGAGCAAACTGTGAGCCTTGGAGCCTCCAGCGGGTCCAGATGCATCCTGAGAGCAGGTGCAGGGCGCGGGCTGTTCTTGCCATCCACCCCCCCAGAGTGCGGTAGGTAGCCTGTTTGACAAACTTTTGGACAGCTTCCGTGGGTGCGGGAGCTCTTTTTATCACCGTCATTAGCAGCAGCGTTTCTCAGCTTGGTTTCCACTCCATCCAGCGTCTGGGAGCAAAGAAGCTGATGGAGCCTTTTCCTATTCACTCACAGCGGGGTCTCTAGCTGCCAGAGGGAAGCTCCAAACACATTTGAAAAGCACATCCAACAAAAGAGAAAAGATTCTTCGGGAGCCTTGAGGCAACTCCTATTCACTGGAGGTTTTCCTGAAGCTGGTTTGCCTGTGAAACGTTTGCCGGTGGGTCTACCGCCAACCCCCACATCCGGGAATTTGGGAGAGGAAATAGGTGAGGTGACCTGTCTCAGGAAGTGACCAAGTCAGCAGCTCTGTAAGTGGACGACCACCCTGCTGATGGCCCTGCAACCCCCAGGGAGGGCAACACCCCTTCTTTCAGCTCCCAGCTCCATGTGAAACCCTAAAGGGCAGCAGAGTGGGTTCAGCCAGAAAAGTGAGTGGATGGTTGTTAGACAGACATGCGCAGAGCAAGGACGGTTGGCCAGGAACAGAAGCTCACCAGGGCAGAAAGCCCTGAGGGCCTAGCAAGGGGCAACACTGGGAAAATGAGAATCTTGTCCCCAGGGTAACCTATCGTCCCCTAGCATACACTGGTCATGTGATTTAGACCCCAGATCTTTCATATCGATGGTCAGGTGGTGTAGACCCCCTGAACTTTTCCTCCCTGAAGATAAGGTCCAGGCCTCAGTGCATTTCAGCTCCAGGCCCAGAAAAGCAGCAAAACCAGACAAGTGACTCCTCGGCTGCCTCAGGATCAGCTATACTGACTAATGACCCGCTGCCCTGGCACCGACCAATCAGTGGAGACCAGGACCCTGAAGCAGCACACCTGGGGAGCTGATGAATCGTCTGCTGAGACCCTCCCCTGAGAGCTCCCCTGAGATTTCCTAGGAGAGGGAGAGAGAGAGAGAGAGAGAGAGGGAGAGAGAGAGAGAGAGATGCTCTCAGGACACAGGCCCCAGTGTGCTCTCTCTTCAAGGAGCACACCCGTGCCATTACTTCCCCACGCCCTCCCCCCACAGGCATGCATCTCCCAACCTCTAGGAAGCTCATGAAACTTGCAACCAGGGGAGCAGTGGGCAGCAGCAGCTTATCCCAGACCAACTCCCTGAACTGTCTCCAAGGCCCCCTTTTCTCTGACTTCCCAGGGAGCCACAGCAGCCCAGCCTGGGCTCTCCTGTTGCTTCTTAAGTGCCCTTCCTTGTTTCACTGTCCTAGATATATTCTTGCTGCCATCATGGACCCAATACCTTTGTCTCAGTGCTATGGAGCCCCTCCCTTTGGATATCCCCATCTCCCATCCCCTTTTCCTTAAGTAAATTCAAATTTTCTTTAATCATCATCATTAACAGCAACAATAGATGGCCATTTAGCCTGCCCTCAAACAACCGACTTTCACCTTTCAGCGGTGATAAAAACAGAACAGAGGGGAGAGGATTGGGGGAGCAATGAAGTCAGGGAGAGAGGGGCAAGGAGACTATAACGAGACTAACAGATCCTGCCGTGAACGGAACACGTCAGAGGTGCCCTCCGCCTCACACAGCGCTGACTGTCTGACGTTTATGGTGTTTTGCTACAGCAGCCCGCGCTGAGACAGCTGGTAAGAGTTCTTTAGGTTGTAAGTGACAGAAACCCAACTCCCACTGATAGGAGCGAGCAGGGGGAATGTATTGGCCTGTTAAGGGGAAACATGCCTGGATCCAAGGGCTCGAACTCTGTCCTCGGGACAGACTCCCCCTTTCTCTCTTCCTCACACCCTCTCTCTCTCTCATCACTTGTCTGTTTCCCTTCTCAAGGAATGCCCTCCCATGTAGAAGCATCAATGGCCCCAGCAGGTATTAAAATGTGTCTTCACTGGCAGCAGCTCCATGAATTAGCCAGGACTTCTGTTCTGCCACCTTCCCCTCAACATCTTTTTAAAACCCCAAAAAAGCCTCTATTGGTGATGTGTGAGTTAGTAGTTCCCGTTTCCACCCAACCTAGCCTGAGAATTAGGGAAATGAGACACTCTTATTGGCTAGTATAAGTCACATGTTCATCCTAATTGGGCCTAGGCAGTCAGTCTCTCTCTTTCTCTCTCTCTCTCTCTCTCTCTCTCTCTCTCTCTCTCTCTCTCTCTCTGTGTGTGTGTGTGTGTGTGTGTGTGGTGTAGTTTGTAAGAGAAGAGAATTTATATTATTGCAAATAGAAGGATGACAGGCAGATAAAATCCCACCAGCTAAGTTTTCAATAATGAGAGTGGCACGGAAAACAGAATGGCTAAGGAACAGGCAAGCAGGATCAAGGAAGATTTAGAGTTCAGCAGGGAAGCCAGTGATTGCTGGTAAGCACTGTGCACAGGAGAGTATCTTTAACCTTGAACCTGAGGTTAAAGATACTCCCCCCACACACAAATGCACATTTGCTTATGCACATAAAAGGCTGCAAGCAAGTCTGGCGGATTATAACTCCTCCCCAGGTGCCGGGGAAGAATCCTGGGATGGAGCCACCCCTGGGGTGGGACCTAGTACCTGGCAGCAAAGTCAGCTGTGAGACCCAAATGGCTGTGGCCCAGGGCGCAGGCACAGGGCCCTCCGCAGAACGGAGCAGCCAAGTCTCTGTCTTCCCGCAGCTTCCAGCCCAGGAGGGAGCAAAACATTAATCAGATAAACTCAGAAATGAATGTGAAGTCACCGCTGGGACTCTGCAGAGGAGAGGCCTGAGAGAGAATGAGCACCGCGGGAGAGGAGCAGAGCGGCTCAGGCGGCCGGAGAAGCCTGGCTAAGTGCCATTTCCCCCACCGAGCTGCCCAGAGCAGAGAGGGAGGGGCCCTCCGGCAGAGGAGCTGTCTGCGGAAGCCCGGGGTCTGAGGGAACGCTGGTGGACGCCCTGGCATGGGTGAGCCACGGCGGTGTCTCGGCCGCACACACCGTGTCCTCGGGGTCACCTGGGTCCTGTTTTGCACTGTGTAACATGAGAGAAATCCGGTTGCAATGACAGGACTGTCACAGCAACCCAGCGGGCAGACCAACTCATTGCCAAAGGGAAAAACTAGAGAGCTGGCTCATCCCAGTCTCTCCTGGATCTCATTAGGGGGAAAGGCTGACATTCCAAATGCCAGCCCCATTACCGACACCTGATAAAGCTCTGTCTTGTCAATTTTTATATATATATTTTATTGATTTTTTACAGAGAGGAAGAGAGAGGGATAGAGAGTTAGAAACATCGATGAGAGAGACACATCCATCAGCTGCCTCCTGCACACACACACCCCCCCCCCCCCACTAGGGATGCACCTGCAACCAAGGTACATGCCCTTGACTGGAATAGAAACTGGGATCCTTCAGTCTGCAGGCTGACGCTCTATCCACTGAGCCAAACCGGTTAGGGCCAGACAAACAATTTTGAACACAAACTACCCTGTCCTGTCACCATCGCATTGCTCAGCTCTCCCAGGTCAGTTCACACACACTCCCCCCAGCCCCCACCTGCTGCCAATCATCTGAGATGAGCGTCAGCATCCCACCTGGGGCCAGGTGAGCTGCAGCTGCTCACAGTGGCTTTGCGCAGGCTCACTGGCTGCCAGATAAAGCTTTGCTAGGGCCCTTATTTCTGGCAGACGCTCCTCCGGAAAGGGAGTGAAGAGGAGGAAGTTAGAGGTTAAGAAAATACCTTTCTGGCCCTGGCCTGATAGTTGGTTAGAGCACTGTTTCGGGTTTGACCCCCAGTCAGGGCACATTTGAGAATCAACCAATGAATGCATAAATAAGTAGAACAGCAAATCCAGGTTTCCTCCCCTCCCCATCTCTCTAAAATCAATGTGGAAAAGTTAAAAATAAGTAAAAAGGACAATACCTTTCTGAATAAACTGGGGACAGCACCTTTCAGATAAAACGAAGCCCTCCCACACATCATCACTCACTTCCTTTGTCATCTCTTGACCATTCAGCCGGCCACGCCCCCTTTTTACTGATGCCCTTCAATCCCCACCTTTCTTCCTCACCCCCGGTCTAATATTTCCATTTGTCCACATATCTTTAGCAGCCCTGGCTCAGGATGATGGAAACCATGTTTTCATGATCTTCTACCACTTACCACTCACACCAACTCACTCTCCAACACTCCCCAGTTTTCTCCGGCACATCATGTCCCTTGCTCATTTTTTAACTTCCTCTATGTTTCATTATAAAGTCCTATCAAGACATATTATTTAGCAGATTCCTGCCTTCCCTCTGATTTCTAGACTCAGAGTCACCTGGGTTTATTCCCCCAGCACGGCCATTTACTTGCTGTGTAACCTTGGGCAAATCACTTCACCTCTCTGAGCTTTTTAATCTGTAAAATGGAGGTAAAAATCCTTGCAGGGTTGTTATGAGAACTGAAGCATATATAAAGTGGCACACTATGGGAGTGGGGAGGAGGCAATGGTAAGATATGTACACATATAATACCTTAATAAAAAAATCAAGTGGCACACTGCTGTGAATGTGAGGGGGTTATGTAATAAATCTTACAAGTTCGGGGGCACATGGCAGGCCTGGCATGTTCAGTGACATAAAGTAACCACACAGGATGGTCTGATCGTAAATTCGTGACTGGACAGGTCATCGTCCCAGGCTATAGCCTCCTTAGCAAAGGTCAACCTTGACCTTAAGAGAGCCCTGTCCATTGTTCTTATGCATCTAGGATAACATACCTGTGAAAGATCAGCGTCATTTTCTTTTTCAAACCCCTCCAAGGCACAACTGCTGGCACCAGAGCCCAAGAAACTCCTCCTGGTTGTCTTGTGCTTGCATAACCTCTGTGTCTCTCCATGCTGCTTTTTATCCAATCCTAGAGCTTTCTCCTCTTGGTTTTCTCCCGCCCCCTAATCTACCACCAATGAATTTCATGTGACTCTCCTTACGTATTCTCCTTTGAATCTAATGTATAAAATTGGCTGCAAAACTCCATCCTCTGGAGCATTTTCTTAATCCATTGAGATCTTGCTTTTGAGCATGTCCTCAAAATTTTGGGTCAAATTAACTCATGTTTGGGAGTTCTTTTTTCAACATTATAGCTGTCGTGACCCACAGGTTGAGAACCGCTAGCAGGGTCGCCTAAGACTAGGTGTGTCGAACTCAATCAGAGAAGGGGCCAAAATCTAAAATCCAGCCTAAATCGCGGGCCGAATGGTTTACTGAACAGTCATAAACTGACAATGTCATAAACTGACAGCGGAGTGCAGTGATGACAGCGCGGTGCGGGCCACATTGCAAGGCCTGGCTGGCTGGATTTGGCCCGCGGGCCTTGTGTTTGACACATGTGCCTAAGACCATCGGAAAACACAGATATTTCCTATTGTATGCTTAACTAGTGCTCTAAGGCAGAGCACTAAGTTAAGTATACAATTTTACCTATATGTTCCCAAAAATTCTAGTTTAGCACTTCTTAGTTGGGATTCAGGAATCTGTAGTTTAACAACTCCACCAGGTGATTCTCATCATGAGAGAAGTGTGGGAACACTCCATCAGACAGGTAGGGCTGGCATCCTGGGAGCCGATGGAAAAGATAAGTGATCAAGAGCATCAAATGCTGCAGGAAGGTCAATTTCAGGCCTGAAAAGGGTACAGTGTAATGGGTTGAATCGTGTCCTTCAACAAGGTACGCCTTAGTCTTACCCCCCAACACCTGAGAACACAATAGTTGGAAACTGGGTCTACGCAGGTGTAATTAAGTTAAGGATCTCAGGATGAGATCATCCTGTATTGAGGGCAGGTCCTAAACCCAAGAGCTGGAATTCCTGGGTGCCTATGAAGGGACGGGGAGATCTGAGACACAGAAACCCGGAGGACAAGCCATGGAAGACGGAGGCAGAGATTGGAGTGATGCGCCCACAAGCCAGGGAATGCAGAGGAGCCACCAGAAGCTAGGAGAGAGGCAGGAGCGGGTTCTCTAGGTGCCTCCAGAAGAAACCTATCTCGCCTGACAATTTGGTTTCAGATTTCTGGCCAACACAACTGTGAGAGAATAAATTTTTCTTAAATTATATATATATATATATATATATATATATATATATATATATATATATATATATATATATATATATATATTGGACCTTGAGGAGGAGACCCACATGGGGCTCGACACTGAGTCTGCAAGTCAGAGGGCGGGGAGGTGGGGAAATGGCTGGACGACTGGCCCTGCCCCCACGCACGGCTGCAGGGGATCCTGCACTTCCTGTGGGAGCTGAGATGGAGTGTGGGAGGGCCTGAGCCTCAGGCCGGAAAGAGACGCTCTCTCTGTGGGGCCCTCATGCCCGGGCACAGCCTCCATACTGGGCGTCAGCAGAGCGCTCCCAAAGCCCAAGGTGACCCCTCAGCGGAAGTGGCCACCGGAGAGAGGCAGCAGGAAGGAGACGTGGCCACCCGGAGAGAGGCAGCAGGAAGGAGAGGCGATGTGAACCGTAAATGAGCCTTCACCACTTAGACTGGGAGACGCTGCAGTGCCTTGTGGTGGCAAAGAGGGTTCCCTCCCACTTCCCCGCGGAGGGGCAGGGCCTCCTCCACCAGGCACCGGGAACAGGAGCAACATGTGCCCTTGCATTTGCCCTTGAACGTGAACCTGTGCTCCTGCTGCCCGTGCCCACTCAGGCAGTGTCCGAAGGCGGGGAAGCACAGAGCACGGGCCGCCTTTCTGGGGCCCGTAGGGGGAGGGGGGGGCTGTGCACAGGGCCCCTGGGGAGCCTGGAACGCGGAGACTAACTGTGAGTGACAGTGAGACAAGCGTCTCCGTCTCCGGGGATGGAAGGCTCCAGGGCTGGTTGCCTCTGAGAGAGGATGTAGGAAAATCAAATTCAAGGGGACAGATCAATCAGGCCTGTCACATTCCCCGGAGGCGAAGGGACGGAGCTCTGCCCTCCCACAGGAGAGCCTGAGCCAGAGAAGGCGGAAAAGGCTCCCAGCGGCTGGGCTGTGTGAATTTAATAGAAAAGTCACGTCCTGGATGCTTCCCCCTCGGCTCACTTAATCCTCCCGACAGCGCGCGGTGCTCTCACAGAGAATGAAGGAAGCCCAGAGGCACCGGCTGGCCAGGGCTCTGTGTTGAGGCTGGCGTTCAGACGAGGTCAGGATCCAAGGCTGGCATGGGTGTGACCCTGCACACCCCCTGTGCCCCCATGGCAGCCCCCTGCCTGGTTACAGGAGGCTGGTGGGGGTCGAGGAGGAGGAGGCTGTCAGGTGAGGCTGTCAGGTGACGCTGGCGGGTTATACCCCACAGACGTCTCTGCCTAGTTAGAGGGAGATTTCAAACTGGCTGCTATCCATCACATCCAAGAAAAGGGACCGCCCTCCTCTGTCTAGTTCACATCACCAAGTTATCTTCCGGTGATGGTGGTGGCGGTGGCGGTGGTGGCGGTGGCAGTGATGGTGGTGGTGGTGGTGGCGGCGGTGATGGTGATGGTGATGGTGGTGGCGGTGATGGTGGCGGTGGTGGTGGCGGTGGTGGCGGTGGCAGTGATGGTGGTGGTGGTGGTGGTGGCGGTGATGGTGATGGTGATGGTGGTGGCGGTGATGGTGGCGGTGGTGGTGGCGGTGATGGTGGTGGCGGTGGCGGTGGCGGTGGTGGTGGCGGTGGCAGTGATGGTGATGGTGATGGTGGTGGCGGTGATGGTGGCGGTGGTGGTGGCGGTGATGGTGGTGGCGGTGGTGGCGGTGATGGTGGCGGTGGTGGTGGCGGTGGTGGCGGTGGCAGTGATGGTGGTGGTGGTGGTGGTGGCGGTGATGGTGGTGGCGGTGGCGGTGGCGGTGATGGTGGTGGCGGTGGTGGCGGTGATGGTGGCGGTGGTGGTGGCGGTGGTGGCGGTGGCAGTGATGGTGGTGGTGATGGTGGTGGCGGTGATGGTGGTGGCGGTGGCGGTGGCGGTGATGGTGGCGGTGGCGGTGGCAGTGATGGTGGTGGCGGTGGCGGTGGTGGTGGCGACGGTGGCTGTGGCAGTGGTGGTGGTGGCGGTGGTGGTGGTGGCGGTGATGGCGGTGATGGCGGTGGTGGTGGCGGTGGCGGTGATGGCGGTGATGGCGGTGGTGGTGGCGGTGGCGGTGGCGGCGGTGGCGGTGGTGGCGGCGGTGGTGGTGGTGGTGGCGGTGGCGGCGGTGGCGGTGGTGGAGGTGGTAGCGGTGAGCATGACCTTGAGGCCCAGGCAGAGCCGGTCATATTCCTGCACTGAGATCTTGGGTAAACCACTCAAGCTTCAGAGCCTCGGATTTCATTGCTGTGGGGGTCATACTGTTTTTCCCACGTCCCTGATTGGTCAGAAGGATTGGACCGGGACACGTGCGCCTGGCCGAGAGCCTGTGCCGGGAACAGGTAAATATCTTAATTCTGCTCATCTGTCTGCTGCGCCCCCTCAGCTCTATCGGAGTCAGCTTTTTCAGGGTTAAACGTCCCGGAGGAACCCTGGCGAAGGGACACAGCCCCGGGGCTGATTCAGAGGCCAGCTCCAGAGCTTCCCCTGACCTTGACCGTCGGCATTCTTAAAACACAGAAGCCTAGAAAGCCTCTCCCTGGGAAGGGAACAGGACAGTCTCCTCGGGGTCTGGGCTGCCCTGGCCCCTGGGGCAGGTCGCTGGGGTCCATGACGTGGGGGTTTAGGGAGGTGCCCCTTATACCTGCGCTGAGAGGCCATCGCGTTGTGCAGTGGCAGGGAGGGCGCTGTCAGAACCCTGCGCTGACCTCAGTGAAAGAATGCCCGACTCCAGCTTTCTCTCTCAAGTAACGGTGCGGGGAGGGCGCGCCTGCCAGATGCAGGAGAAAAAAGGAAACCCACTCTTGGCAGCAGGGAAACGGGTTGCCACAGCAACGAGCTCCTTCCAAGTCCACTCATCTGATGGCTTTTGAATGAACTTCCTCCTGTGTATCCATCCGGCAGCTCGGTTCACTCCCAGCTCACCTCCCAGGCTTCTCCCTGAAAATCCTGCTCAGCAGGGCGTCACTAACCCCCCTTCCCCGCTCCCCGCCCCCGCAAGGCCGGGCCACCTGTCTCCGCGATGGGCCGCGTTCACTTTGCTTACGGAGCCTCTCATCCGCTGTGAGCGGAGTCACTGGTGCTTCTCTGAGCAGCGATTTGGCAAAATGGAAGGGCATGCTTTCTGACCTCACAGTTCTTTTTTTAATCTATTTTACTGATTTTTTACAGAGAGGAAGAGAGAGGGATAGAGAGTTAGAAACATCGATCAGCTGCCTCTTGCACACCCCCCACTGGAGATGTGCCTGCGACCGGAATCCAATCTGGGACCTTTCAGTCCACAGGCCGACGCTCTATCCACTGAGCCACGCTGGTTTCGGCCTGACCCCACAGTTTTGGGGACTTACCCCCGGGCCCTGCAGCACGGTCTGTAACAGCGAAATGCTGGAAACAACCCCCGTATCGCTGCCGGGATTAACCGCCGGCTGGAGCTCCTGGGAGACACTCTGTAGCTGAGGATAATGAGCGAGGTCGGGGGAGCCCCGTGGGGAGACGTGTTGGGTGTGGGACCGGGTTGGTAAAGCTTACGGAAACAGGAAGGGGAATGGCAGATGCCAGGGACTCGAGGAGGGAGAAATGGGGAGCTGCTATTTGATGGGTGTAGAGCTCCAGTTTGGCAAAGATGAAAAAGTTCTGGAGATTGGTCGTACAACAACGTGCATGTATTTAACATCACCAAACTGGACACTTAAAAAAAAATGATCAAGACGGTAACTTTTTATATTTTCCTATTTTATCAAAATTTAAAGAAACACAAGTTGTAGAACCTGGCCAGTGGTGTTCAGTGGTTAGAGCACTGGCCCACGCACCACAGGGTCACCGGTTCAATATCCATCTCCGGGTCCTGGTGTGTTCAGAAAGCAACCAATCAATGTGTCTTTCACATCAATGTTTCTCTCTTCCTTCTCTCCCTTTCCTCCTTTTCACTCTCTCTAAAAATCAATGGGAAAAATATCCTAAATTGAGGGTTAACCAAAAAAACAAAAAAACAAAAACAAAACAAAAAAAAACACCACCCCAAAACAAGAAAAAGAAGTGCAAGTTGCAGAATAGAACCAGTACTTGTAGCATGATCGTGTGTGTGTGTGTGTGTGTGTGTGTGTGTGTGTTAAGGGTGATACAATTGTGGCAGAAGACAGAACCAGCTGTTACCAGTGGTTACTTTTTCAGTGGGAAGGAATTGAGGGGGAAAAATAAATGGTGATTCTTGTCATTTTATTCCTTCCTGCAGAGTTTTTAAAATATATAATTAGCATCTATTATTTTTGTAGTTAAAAATAAAAACAGGGTGATGAGCTCTAGCTGGTTTGGTGCAGTGAACAGAGTATCGGCCTGTGGACTAAAGGGTCCCGGGTTCGATTCCAATCAAGGGCACATACCTTGGTTGCAGGCTTGATCCCCAGCATGCAGGCGCATGCAGTACAACCAATTGGTGTGTCTCTCTCACATCGATGTTTCCCTCCCTCCCTCCCTCCCTCCCTCCTATCCTCCCTCCTTCCCTCCTTTCCTCTCTCTTTCTTCCTGCACCTTCCATTCTCTAAAAATCAATGGGAAAATATCCTTGGGTGAGGATTAACAAAAACCAAAACAAAACAGGCTGATGATGTTAATATGCCTGATCTCCAGGAAGCAGACATTCATTCGACAAACAAACGCACCGAGTATTAGCCTGCCATAGACAGGCCTGTGCCGGGAAGGGAGAGTGAGGAAAGGTGGTCTCCTGCAGTGACACAGTCTTAACCACGGCCGGTGGAAGACGGAGAGCACTGGCAGGCAAGGGCATGCTTCCCATTTCCTCTCACTCTGAAGAGGTGACATTTAAGCTGAGACCTGAGAATGAAAAGGAACTAATCAGGAGAGAGAAAGGAAAGGGGACCCAACACAGGAGCAGAGGATGCAAAGACCCGGAGGTGAACAAGAGAAAAGGTCAGTGTGTCCAGAGTGAGGAGCAGGAAGGAGTGACAGTGCGTGACAGGCACAGCGAAGAGGCCGATGGTGTGCCCAGGACGATGGAAAGGCATGGAAAGATTCCGGCCAGAGAGTGACATGATCTGATTTATGTTTAAAACTAGAGGCTCAGTGCATGAATTCGTGCCCAGGTGGGGTCTGGCCAGCCAGGCCCCAATCGAGGCGGATAGGGGCTGGGCCTGTCAGGAGGAGATGGTGGGAGGTTGGCTGGTGGGCCCCACCCCCCGATTGGGGTTGGGGAGCCAATTGGGGGCGTTGCCAGCCATGGGGAGGGGCTGTGGGCCGATGAGGGTGGTGGGGGCCCATGGGGACAGAGCCAGCTTCGGGGAGGGGCTGCAGGCCTATCCTGGTGGGGTAGGCCGATCAGAGGCAGGGCTGGTGGGGGGGGGGTGTGAGGAAAAGAGGGTGGGGTGTTTGGCTGGCTGGCCCTGCCCTTGATCGGGGTGGGAGAGTCCAGTAGTGGGCAGTACTTATTAAAGGATATTTTTGAGAACAGTAACTGGGAAGAATGGGAAAAGAGCAGGTTTGAGCAGAGGAGTAAGTAAAGCTGCAATGCTGGCCAGGGATCAGCCTCAGTGAACCAGAGAGAGAGCTCCTGGGTCAATGGGGGAAAAAGGAGACATATGTACCTCACCGGGCATTTCACTGGCCCCAGTGGGCGTCATAGCGACAGGTCGTTAGGGTCCTTACGGCGTGACCGTCGCTGGCTTTTTATATATATAGAAGATAATCACCATGGCTGCTGGTAGGGGAGCAGTTGGAGAGGGGCCAGAGTAGAAGCAGGCAGACCAGGTAATTAGCTTCCTGCCAAATGACTTTGATTTTAGAGAAGGCTAGAAAATTGCAGGCAATTGTGGAGAGGTCAGAAGAGTGTTTTAAAAGGTTCTCACATGCTCACCACGCTGGTGACAGCTGTTGTCTTAGCTGGGGCCAGGGCGGAGGCTGTGGCCAGCTCTCCGAAATTTCGGGTGGCTGTGAGTCACTGTGGGATCCGGTTAAATGCACATGCAGACTCAGCAGGCCAGGGTGGGAGAGGCCCGAGACTCTGCATTCCTGACAAGAGGCCAAACCAGGAACTAGCAGCAGCAGGTTAGAAGGACTTTCATTTTTCAAAGGGCCCTCAGAACAGCAGGCTTGAGACATGAGAGGACAAAGCAGACTAGGCTAGGAAGGAATATCTCTGGCCCTGGTGAGGGGTCTCCCGGAATCTCATGGCTCCAGTGCCAAACAAAGAGAAACCATCTTTCAGTAAACACCTCTTCTATGTCAAGAACTATGTTAAGCCCTCACCGATTTGGCTCAGTGGACAGAGCATTGGCCTGCGGACTCAAGGGTTTCAGGTTCAATTCCAGTCAAGGGCATGCAGCTTGGTTGCAGGCACATCCCCAGTGGGGGGTATGCAAGAGGCAGCTGGTCGATGTTTCTCTCTCATCGATGTTTCTAACTCTCTATCCCTCTCCCTTCCTCTCTGTAAAAATCAATTATATATATATATATATATATATATATATATATGAACTATGTCAAGTGCTGGGATGTAGGAGGGAATTTGCCGGCAGAGGAGCAGGGGAGACAAATGCAAATAGAGAATTGTAACCCAAGTCCAAGGGCCCAAGAGAATCAATGGAGGCACCACGCAGAGTGCCAGGATCACTTAGATCAACTCTGGGGAAACCCGCTCAGTGGCTCAGACACCACAACAATGACCTGCCTTTGAATGATGCCTTCTGGGTGCCTGGCACTACCCAGATCTTTGCAGACAAGCCTCAGAGCCCCAGTGAGTAAGGGCACAGACCCTGGGGCTGTGTTACTGCTTGGGTTCAAACCTCGCTCTGTCACTCACCAGCTGTGTGAACTTTGGCATTCCGAGCCTCAGTTTCCTCCTCTGAAAAATGGGGATAATAATAACTAAAAATGTTGTAAGAATTAAACTTTTACTTTAAAAGTTTACTGTCTGTAAAGCTCTTAGAATGATGACTGGCATATAATAAAAGCTATTAAAACCCTAACTATTATTATTTACCCTTGTGACAGCCCTGTGAGTCCAGTAAAACTAAATACCCATTTTGCGGATAAGACACTGAGGAGCCTAAAAGTCACACCCAGCTCTGGAAAAGGCCCAGGCTCTCTCTGGTAGCTTTCCATCCCAAAGGAGAAGCCCCCAGACAGCAGCACTCCGGGTGCGTCTCCGAGTCCTGAATCCCAATTGCCTCAACCCAGGTCCGGTGCCCCACACCCACCCCAGGTTTGCAAACAGACCTGGCTCTCCCTCCTCTCTCTGACTTAAAATAGCTGCCGCATGAAGGGTTCAAGTGTGTTTGTCCTCCGCCTGCAGCACTCCCAGCTGCTCACTCATCTCGAAGGCAGATGAATCACAAATCCGAAACTCAGCCCGCAGGGGCCACCATAAAGCAAAAACGGCTCTATTCCGGCTCTGTTCCCGCTCGCACAGAGGCCTCTGCAAGATGAAAGGGGCTTCTGAGATGCAAAAGCAGGCCGCCTCCATTCATCTTCCTTAATCCTGCTGGCTGGACGGAAATTGCTTTCTCACACCGAGGCAAAGGAACGCTGGTGGGTGGGATGCAGTGACAGGGACACGCAGCTGAAAGATGTCAGGAGGAAGCAGGATGCCAGAGTGGGTGCCTGAGGCAGGGCAGTATGTGGCCACCAAGTATCCCTCCTCCCCCTCCCCCTGCCCCTGCTCCAGGTGAGGGTTGTGGAGAGAGAGGCTTGGTCCCTGGCCTCTGTGTGGGGCAGGAGGGCCTGGAAGCACTTTGATGGTGCAGCCAGGAAGCAGGCAGGTCTGACTCTGGGTAGTCGACTCAATTTCATATTTTATTTATGTGTGATGGATGTATTTACTAGGTGTCCCAGTTAATAATGTGGATTTTTTTTCCAATGGATGGAGTTACACATATGCTGATATATATGCAATTTGATATGTATGCTGTTTTGTTGTACGGACAGCAAGCTTCAAAACTTCATATGTCAAGTTTTCTGAAGGTGTAAACATTACAAGGTATATTTTTACGCTTAAAAATGTCGAATTTCATGGGGAAAAAAGCATTTGAGGGGTTTTAATTCATTATTTTGAAGAAAAATGCTGCTGAAAGTTGTATACTTCGGGAAGCTTATGGTGAACATGTTCCATTTCAAGATACTTGTGAACGTTGGTTTAAACGCTTTAAAAGTGATGATTGCGATGTGAAAGACAAAGAACAACTGAAAAAGTTTGAAGACCTACTATTACAAGCATTATTGGATGAAGATGTGTGTCAACTTCAAAAATAACTTGCAAAAAGGTTACACGTTGCTCAGCAAACAATTTCCAATTGTTTACAAGCGACAGGAAGGACTTTAAAGGAAGGAAAATGGGTGCCACATCAACTGAACGAAAGGCAAACGGAAAAACAGAAAAGTCATCAGTAAAATGTTGTTTCAATGGTACGAAAGAAAGTCTTTTCTGCATCGAATTGTGACTGGCAATGAAAAGTGGATTTATTTTGAGAATCCCAAACGCACAAAATCACAGGTTGATCCAGGTCAACCATCAACATCGACTGCAAGGCCAAATCGCTTCGGAAAGAAGACAGTGCTCTGCATTGGGTGGGATCAGGAAGGTGTGGTGTATTATGAGCTTCTAAAACCAGGTGAAACTGTTAATACTGATGGCTACCGACAACAAATGATCAATTTGAACCACGCTTTCATCGTGGTTCAGTGTGCCAGTAGACACGGCAAAGTAATTTTGCTTCATCATGATGCACCATCACACACTTCAAAACCAGTTAAAGACACGTTAGAAGATCTTGCCTGGGAAGTATGAACCCACCGGCTGTATTCACCAGCCCTTGCTCCTTCAGGTGACCACTTGTTCTGATGGATGGCACACGCACTGTCTGAGCAGCACTTCAAAACATACGAAGAAGTGAAAAATTGAGTCTCTGAATGGTTTGCCTCAAAACAAGAAAAGTTCTATTGAGACGGTCTTCACAAATTACCCGAAAGATGGGGAAATGTGTAGCTAGCGATGGACAATACTTTGAATAAAGCACTTTTGATGTTTCTCTTGAAAATTATCATGTTTTCTTTGATTACAAAATCCGCATTATTAACCAGTACACCTAGTAAGTACGTATATGTTTCTTTATACCCACTTACAAAAATGTGTTCAATGTCAAGGAATAAAACAAGTAGCTTTGGAAATTGAAGTGGAAGGAAAACAAAGGGAGGTAAAATAGTGAAAGTAGGAGTAAGGTTAGTATCCATAAATGTGTAATAAATAGCCCTGTATGGGTGCTAATAAGACCCATTAACTTGGTTCCAAGAACCCTAGTGGCCAAAGAAAAGAGTAAATAATAATCAAATATAAGAACTACAGGGTCCATAAAATGAGTAAGGCCCAGAACTTCTAAGAAGAACCACTTAACCTTGGTACCAGAACTCGGGAGGAATTCCTCCACTCCCCATCTACCCGGAGATACAGAAGGTGAGAGATGCCCGCACTGTCACCCTGACAACAGATATAGCAACAAACATCTCTCATCCATGGTGTGAGCTGAGGCACTGAAGTTCATTCAAGAGTAATCCTAGCCCTAGCTGGTTTGGCTCAGTGGATAGAGCATCAGCCTGCAGAAGAAGGGTCCCCTATTGGATTCTAGTCAAGGGCACATGCCCGGGTTGCGGGTTTGATCTCCAGTAGGGGGCATGCAGGAGGCAGCAGGTCAATGATTCTCATCATTGATGTTTTTCTATCTCTCTCGTTCCCTTCCTCTCTAAATCAATAAAAATACTTTTTCTTTTTTTTTTAAAGAAAAAACCTTGAGACCAAAACAAGTGTCTGTATTGTTTTTTTTATCCTGGATCGAAGAAGTCATAATTACTTAAAAATATAAAACATGGGGCCTGGCTGGTGTGGCACTGTCCCATGCGCCAAGAGGTAGCCGGTTAGTTCTGGTAAGGACACATGCCGAGGTTTGGGGTTTGGGGCTAGGTCCCCAGTAGGTGGTGTGCAGGAGGCAGCTGACCAATGTTTCTCTCTCTCTCTCCCTTTTTCTCTAAAATCAATACAAACGGATTTTAAAAAGAGGGGGAGACGGTGTGGCAGCTGAGGTGTCTTACAGGCAGCATCCCTTTCCAATATAAATCACCCAGAGGGCTTGGTGCACTTGGAAAGACATGTTCTGGGCCGGGGTGAGGGGTTGGGGACTGTGCCTCCCAGCTCTAGGCACTTAGCACAGCTCTTTTCATCCTCTTTCATCTCATGTTACACATAAACTAATAACTAAAATCAGCGGCACACCAAGAAATGTACTCTTTGTCCATCTGACAAAAAATAGATATAATTTTGATTCATTCACATCGACTGGCTACTGTTGTGCTGGCTGTTGTCATTTTTTAAATCTGACAATCTAACGGAAAGAGGTCAGTGCCCCTAATTAATCATGCATTGCACATTTTACAAATTCTAGCATCACTCCAGTTGAAAACCACTGACTTAGCTCTGATAGTCTGTTTATTGCTGTCTCTCCTGCTCCTCTGGAACGGGGAAGGTTGAGGGAGACTACCCTGACCTCCTAGTGTGTGGTACATCTACCTGGGCCACAGTAGCCCCTGCTATGTGTTTGCTGAATAAATGAATAAATGGCTATCTGAGCCCCGTGGCAGAATATACAGCTCCAGAGAGCACAATGTTCTCATCTATAGATTTGGTGTCTCCTCCCCCCTGAGCTAAAGCTGGGTAATTACTGCTAATTTCTTTCTATTTTGCTCCTTCTGGACACATGGTCTTTTTTTTTTTTTAGCTCCCCAGTATCTTTTATTAGAGCCGAGCCTGCTTTTACATTCTGTTCTGTCTTACTGAAACAATACTCTTGTAACCACGATTAATTCTAGCCAGGTCCTGCTTTGACTTAGAACACGCCATATCCCTGAAGGAGAGAGTCCAATCTCATCCCGTTAAGTAATGCTTTTACCAGTTCAAATGCTCACAGGGAAACGGGGTCTTTCCGTTCCAGGGATGCCCCCACCCCAGGAGGAATGGCAAGCTCCTAAGAGGAGCTGGTGGAGGGGGACGCTGTGGCTGAGTGAGGGATGAGTTCTTTCCCCTCTTCCTCCCTAACTCGAACCCTGGCCAGCACAGCATCATGGTGCCTTCTCTACAACCCCCAAGAAGAAGGCGAAGAGAAACAAATTCACAGAGCAGTAACAGACAATGCATCCTATACATCCTCTTTATAAAAGGGTACTGCCATTTTGAAAAACCTAACAAGTTAACAGAGCCAGGCAACTGTCATCAACGGCTGTCAACATCACAAAAAAGAGAGACAATCAGGCCAGATAGAATAGCACCACCTAGTTTTGAAAAAGAAAAGAAAAAAAATCAAACCTGATCACTTGATAGAAAATGCGGGGGACAGAGGAACACTTTCAAGTGGCATCATGGGGACGCAATCAGCACAAACCACAGAAACGCCACAGAACTAACGAGCAGTTTCTGAAATAATGGACGAGAGGGAATTAGACATAGCAACTTAGCGAAATGTATGGGTCTTACTGATTCTGATTCAAAAAAAAATTCTTTTTAATTGATTTCAGAGATGAAGGGAGAGGGAGAGATAGAAACATCATTGATGAGAATCATTGATTGGCTGCCTCCTGTACTCCCGCCACTGGGGCTCGAGCCCTTAACCCAAGCGTTTGCCCTATCCCGGAATCGAACCAGTGACCTCTTGGTTCTTGGGTCGATGCTCAACTGCTGAGCCACACCAGCTGGGCCAAATGTGTGTGTGTGTTTTTTTTTTTTTAATTTGAGACAATAATGATGGAAATTAAATACTGACTAGATATTTGATGATATCTAGGAATGTTTATTCATTTAGGGAGATGAAAAAAGTCTTGGGGTTATTTTTCTAAAAAGAATCCTTTTCAATAGATACCCTTGAATATTTGCAGACAAAATTATGAGGCCTGAGATTTGCTTCAAAATAATCAGATGGGAGGTAGGGTGAGGAATGCCCACATCTGGTTAATCATTAAGTCCTTTAGGTTTTATCCTTCAAAATATTATTCAAATTTACCTTTTCATTTCTCCTTCAGTATCTTCTCACTGGGTTCCTTGCTTCCAATCTCGAACCTTTCAATCTCTCCTTCCTTAGCAATTAGGGTAGTGGTTCTCAACGTTTCTAATGCCTCGACCCTTTAATACAGTTCATGTTGTGGTGACCCCCAACCATAAAATTATTTTGGTTGCTACGTCATAACTGTAATTTTGCTGTTAATGAATCATAATATAAATATTTGTGTTTTCCAATGGTCTTAGGCTCTACAGCAGCAATTCTCAACCGGTGGTCATGACCCACAGGTTAAGAACCGCTAACAGGGTTGCCTAAGAAGAGCACAACAAAATGAAGCTGTTATTTACTTATTTACTTATTTGTTAATCCTCATCCAAGGACATGTTTCCATTAATTTTTAGAGAGTGGAAGTGAGAGGGAAAGACAGAGAGAAACATTGATGTGTGAGAAACACATCGAGTGGTTGCCTCATGCACAAGCCCTGACCACAGCCCAGGCCAGGGAGGAGCCTGCAACTAATGTATGTGACCTTGACCAGAAGCGAACCCAGGATCCTTTGTTCTGCAGGCTGATGCACTATCCATGAGCCAAACAGGGCAGGGCTGAAGCTGTAATTTTGATAGCCTTTTAGAGTGTTTTGATAAAAAGTCCACAACTTTCAGAGTACTAATTCATGTGGTTCTAGCATGAATTCCCATGTGCCATGCAGTCAAAAACTACTGAACTGGACAGGCACACCAACCATTTAATGCAGGGCTCTGAGGAAACGGGCTTACGGGAGGACAGAATGTCAGGAAGGCTTTCCAGAGAGGATGACCTTTGAACTGAATTTGGACGGTTAGATGGAAAGTTATCCAAATGGAAGAGCTTCTCCCGCACGAGAGCAGTGGGTGCGAAAAGGGGGCTCGGAGCACGTGCCTGGCAGGAGTTCCCACAGAGTTCCACTGTTTCCCTAAGCAGCCGCCTCATTTGCCCGTGTCTGTATCCCACATGGAATCAGGGCCCACAGAGGCTGTGTCCCGTCCATGTCTGCATTCCCAGCACTTAGCACATGCCTGGCAAACAGCTAGGATGCTTATTAAACGTTGATCCAATAACGCTGGATTCAAGTTCAGATTTGGTTAGAGTGTGGGTCCGCCCTAGCCCATCAGCCTGTGGGCAAATCCTTGCCGTTCACAAGGCCTGGGCTTCAGAGAGGGAGACGGATCATCACTACTCCCTCTGAACTGTAAAAAAAACCCCACAAAAACCCCCCTGCATATTCTATTATTGGTGCCAACATAACACCAGTAAAGAACAGAACCGGAAAACAGCTTTTGCAAATGTGGATGTTATGTGTTCATCTAAAAGCCACTCATTCAATAAATGTGTTTTTGAACAAATGAATAACCACATCCTGTTTCCCGCTAGGTATAGCTATTGTGCTCAGCGCCACAGGTCTTTTGGCACCGGGTAAAAAAACGTGCAATTCTCTATGTGCTGTCTTCTTTAGTTTTACATCGAAGGCAGCACACGGACAAAAGACTCAAGTGGGGGCCAGGGGAGGCAGCTCTCAGTAATCCCAGCAAGTTCCCCGGGGATTTACACAGTGAAGAAGAGAGAAATCACAAAGTCTGCACCACGGCCGCCTCAGGGTTTGGTTACTATAGCTACGGGCCTGCTCTCGGGGAGCACACCACACCACACAGTAGGCTCCCTGAACAGCCAGGCTGATCATCGGAGATAGAGATCTCTGCCTCAGAGACATGATTTCCCTGGGCACTTTCATTAATGAAGTGACACGCAATCGTGTGAACGTGACAGACCAGGATACAATAATAATAATGATGGGTCTGCTTCCTTCCAAGAGGAAATGCAAAGCTGGACCCTGCAGTGATCTGTTCATTGTGATGCATCCTTGGTTACTGTCACAGCATGCTTCCACGCAGGAGACACGTTGGAGATTAAAAAACGAAAACCTGCCCTAGCTTGTTTGGCTCGGTGGATAGAACATCAGCCTGTGGGCTAAAGGGTCCCGGGTTCAATTCCAGTCAAGGGCACACGCCTGGGTTGCAGGCTCCATCCAGTGCGGGGCGTACAGAAGGCAGCCTATAAATGATTCTCTCTCAACATTGATGTTTCTATCTCTCTCTCCTTCTCCCTCTAAAATCAATAAAAAAATATTTTTAGAAAACAAAACAAAACCCTTGTCAAAACTGGTTTGGCTCAGTGGATAGAGCGTCGGTCTGCGGACTGAAAGGTCCCAGGTTCGATTCCAGTCAAGGGCATGTACATTGGTTGTGGGCACATCCCCGATAGGGGGTGTGCAGGAGGAAGCTGGTCGATGTTTCTCTCTCATTGATGTTTCTAGCTCTCTATCCCTCTCCCTTCCTCTCTGTAAAAAATCATTAAAATATATTTAAAAACACACACACACACACACACACCAAACCCTTTCTAGGTGGGGAACCAGAGCGACAGGTTTATGTTAGTCCATCTCATAAGAAGAATGACATTCCCATATGGTGCCTTTTAATTTCTACCACACATTCTTGCATAGTCTTAAATTTAATCGAATCCTCTAACACCCTTCGTAGGCCATTATGTACAACACCCACTCCCATTTACAGAAGAGGAAACCAAACTTCAAAGATGTCAGGCGATTTGCCAAAAGCCACCCAAGCAGTGAAAGGAAAGCAGTAGCCAGGTTTCCCCGCCCTGCAACCAGTGACTTGCTACTGTATCCTGTGGTGATTAAAAAATAATAATAACTCACTTGTCTGAATCATTGGGAAAGCAACCTGGATGGAACAATTTTCTAGAAGCAAATACCCTGCAGAGATCCAGCACCTCACAGAGAGGGTCACGTGAGAGGCTTTTATAAATTGGCATCCCAGGGCCCTAGGAGAGCTCTGTGGCTTATTTATCAACTTGGTATTTTTGAGGGGAAATTATGCAAAGTTTATGGGGAGTTCTCCTCCCTTCTACCCCACTGAATCTATTTCCTTTTCTTCTAAATTAAATTCTAGTATTCACACTGAAGCAACACCTGTGTTCCTCAGTAAAATAAAGGACCTCATCTAAAGGCATGCAAACTGTTAAGTCCCAGTAGAGGCAGACAAAAGAAATGATTGCAGTGCCCCAACCTCACTGGAGGACCTCTGGCCATAGCTAAGAAAAACAGCCAAGTTATAACACTTCGGAGACACCAGGCACTATTTATTTACTTCCCATGTATTGACTAATTTAATCCTTCCCAAAACCCTAGGAGGAAGGAGGTATCACACTGACTTTGTGGAGGGGAAAGCTAAGGCAAGCAGCCCGCCAGTGCAGGTCTTGGCCATGGGACCCAGTCTGACGCTACCTCCTGAGGGGAGCCGTTTGCAAAGGCTTCTGGGGTTTCTTCCCACCCCCTCACTGGCTCCTGTTATGTGAGAAGTGGCGGTTCCCAGCATCACTGGCCTGCATGAACACTGAAGTGGACCACTGAGAAGTATGTTTCCCAAACCATGTCATCACACTGGGAACTGGGGACCTGATGCAGAGCGACAAAAATAGGACAAATTGCCCATTACACTATGATTTAAAACTATAATTATGTACATCTCACCCTAGTTTTAGTCACAGACACACACACACACACACACACACACACACACACACACAGATACACAAGTAAAAAACGCACAAGATATTAACAGTGGTTATTTGGGTTGATAGAACTCTGGATGATGTTTTTCTTCATCCATTTATGTAACTGGCCTACATTTTCTTCATGAGGAAACTTGTATAATAAAGGCAGGAAATTTTCAATCATGTCACAACTGGGAGTAATTCTGGCAAACCTTGCCTGGGAGGAGGGAGAGTGAACGAAAAGAAAATGTAAAGCTCAGGCTGCTGTCACGGGACTGGTTTGGATGTGGCAGTGGAAGAGCGGCTAGCGTGGACAGAAAGCATCAACCCCACTGTCACTCAGGGAGGGACACGGTTCCCACAGTGGGTGGTGTTGCTGGTGTCCCGTTGTTCCCGTGATCCAGGGAACCCCAGTCTTCCATTTGCTCAGAGCTAAACTCGCTGAGAGAGGGTGGTTTCTCAGAAGCCACCAACAGAGCACGTCAGTGACTCTCACGGCTGAATCCGAGGTTTCCTTCTCACCTCTCTGCCCGTTTGGCTGGAGCCAGAGGGAAGGGAAGAGGAAGAACCAAGTCAGTGACTGTGCTCTGCAACTGATCAGTTCTGTCAACGATGACTCCTGACAGAGCACAGAAGTCCTCCCATGAAACCTCTGGCAATCACGCTCTGTCTTTTCCAAATAAGCTCCTTGTTCGCTGCAGAGACAGGCAGGAACCTCATCGCCTGTGTAACTCAGTATCCTCTCTAACCCAAACACAGCTTCTGCGTGGGAATATGCAACGAAGCATATGATACAGTCTCTGTTCTCGTGGAACTTACAATGTTGATGCACTGATGAGTTATTTATTTACACATCTACCTAATAAAAAAAATAGCATGCTAATTGACCATACCTTCGTGACACCCACCAGCCAATCAGGAGTGAGTATGCAAATTAACTCAGCAAAGATTGGCAGGTTAATTTGCATATGCAGGCGCTAAGTGGCCAGGGGCAGGGTGAAATACTTGTGTGGTTACCATGGGATGACACAGGCGTTTGGCACCACCCCAGCCACTCTGGGAAGGCAGAAAGGCAGCTCTGGGTCGGAACGGAAAGATGGCTCCGGCCAGAGCAAAGGCAGTGCCGACAGCTAGTGAAAGGAAGGCCCATTCTTGCACGAATCTTCATGCATCAGGCCTCTAGTGAAGAAATAACAACATAGGAAGATATATAGGCACTAATTTTTAAGTATATTATACCATGTTGTATTGCTGGTTATCTTCCGAAATAAGTCACAAGCTTCTTGGGACTAGGATGGCTTTGCATTTCTTCACACGCCCTGTGGTGTCTGTTCAATGCCTTGAGTAGAGCCACGCACTGAATAAATGTTTCAGACTGGAAATTAAATGTCAGTCCCAAAGCCCTGCTTGGCAGGCAGATGCCTCTATCGGGAAGGTGACCTGCTTCCTCTCTGAAGAGGATGACCATCGAGATGACCTAGCTTTAGCCTGGCTACTAGAGGACGGCGGGAGAAGAGTAGACTTTCCCCACCCTGGAAAACAAGAACTCAAACTCAGGAGAGACCCGATCGGAATCAAAAGAGCAATCAATGCATTCCACAAGACTCCCCTAGCCTAAAATTTCAGGATTTCTTTTCCTTAGGAAGGGATATTTTTTTTAAATGTGCCTTAAAATTCCCCAATAAAAAAGGTTAGAGGAACATTACCTAAGAACTAGGAATCAAAAACACTGGATGACTATGTACAAAATAAACCAATTAAAACTCACAGAAGGGGACTGTTAGTTATTTCTGGGTGGAGGGCAGGTAAAAGGGGTATATTTGGATGGAAAGCCTGTACAACCAGAGTGTTTTCATGTACAATAGTTTTTGCAATAAAGAAGGGGGACAAAGAGAAGGGAGAGACGGTGGAGGGAGAGGGGGAGGATGGGAAGAGGCCAGCATGTGTCATATTTATCTGGGTCCAGAGCCAGCATCCAACAATGCAGGGATTCTGTTGCTAATAACAAAGAGGAAATGGTATTAGTGATTAGTAAGCAACTGAGCGGTCTCTGCTTCAGGGAAGAAAAAACACAAGCAGCGAAAGGGAGTCATTAACAGATGGTGTAGGTGGAAGGTTAGGTGGCATAAAGAAGCAATGCTTAAAGAGGCAGGGAGGGGCTTGAGAATAAAGGGCTTATCACAAA
This sequence comes from Pipistrellus hanaki, assembly GCF_964339955.1. Taxonomy (NCBI): domain Eukaryota; kingdom Metazoa; phylum Chordata; class Mammalia; order Chiroptera; family Vespertilionidae; genus Pipistrellus; species Pipistrellus hanaki. The sequence continues at coordinate 186,115,522 of NC_140505.1, forward strand.
GCCAGCAAGTCTCTTGCACTTCAGACCTAAGCCTGAGAGATTCACTCAGGCTCTAGAGGCCGCTGACAGGGTTTGGACTTGCTGTTTTAAAGCCCTCCAGGTGAATGTGATTTAGAGAGTGGCTTGCTCTAAGCCAGCTATTCTCGATGGGATGGTTTCTACCTTTAAGGGGACATTTGGCAACATATAGCTAAATTTTGTTGTTAATCCTCACTGAGGATATTTTTCCATTGCTTTTCAGAGACACAGTGTGGAAAGAAGGGAGGGAGGGGGAGAGAGAGAGAGAAAGAGAGAGAGAAACATGGATGTGAGAGACACACTGATCGGTTGCCTCCCACAGGTGCCCCAATGGGGAGTGGGGAGCGAACCCAAAACCAAGGTACGTGCCCTTGACTGGGAATGGAACCCGAGATCTTTGGTGCTCGGGCTGACACTCAAAACATTGAGCAATACGGCCAGAACTAAAGTGACATTTTTTATGGTCTCTGCTGTTCAACACCCTACAATGTACAGGGCAGTCTCTCCACAAGCAAGAATCACCCAGCCCAAATGTCAACCGAGTTGAGGCTGAGAAACCTGCTCCAGGCACTGAGGAGCCCTTGGAGATTTTAAACAGTAAATAACCCTTCACTCAAATACTGAGCAGAAATGAAGATGAAGTGGAGGGGAATAGAACAAAATTTATTTTAAAATAATGTGCAATTCAGCAGTAATACCTCACACCTGATAGTGATTCAATCAGAACAGAGTTGAGAACGTAAGAAACATTTAATAGCCAAACATTAAAGTGGAAACATTAAGTAGCCAAAGTATTGGAAAGTCCATGTGCTTTGTTCCCAGAAGAATTTCCTCCTCAGCTAATTTACTCTTATTTTATAAAAAATTCTAAATACTTTGGTTGTCTGGCAGCCTGGCCCTCATCATACTAGAAGTTGCCTATTAGAAGAGAATGTTCTCAGAGGCAGGCATATTAAGGTCAGAAAAAGTGCCAATTAACAAACTAGGGTCAGGACAAACTGTAAAAGGCAGACACAGAAATGCAAAACACAGTAGTTGAGAGTCATTTTTTGAAAGGCCAAACTACCCACTGATCTCCCAAAGGCATCACATTGTTAGCCAGCACAGTAACGCATCACAATTATGTCCAAGTTTTTTTTTAAAAAATGTTTTGTTTTAATTGATGTGAGAGAGAGAGGGAGAGAGCAACATCGATGTGAGAGAGAAACATTGATCAGTTGCCTCCTGTACGCACCCCGAGCAGGGATTGAGCCCACAATGTGGGTACATGCCCTGACGGGGACTCTAACCAGTGACTTTGGTGCACAGGCAGGACAATGCTCAGCCAACAAAGCCACACCAACCAGAGCCAATTATGCCCTAGTTTTAAAGCAATGTTTGAAATATATATATATTCTATTATATTTAAAGTGGATGTTTAACATTTCAGAAAGATTTCTCTACAAAAAGGTAAAACAAGGCAATAAATGAAAACATCCTGGTGCATAAAGTAGCACTGCCAATGTGCTAGAAAAGCAGTATGTGAATATTCTGATGTAGTCCTAAGGATGGCTAAAAGTGCTGAGTATACAGTAGAGACTCAGTTCAAGCTAACTGACTGATTGTGAGCAAAGAAACAATAGAAGGAATCTAGAAAAAACCCATAGCTAACATCATACTCATTGGTGAAAGACTGGATGCTTTCTCCCCAAGATCAAGAATAAGACAAGGATGTGTGTGCTCTTGCCATTTCTATTCAACATTATACTGGAAGTTCTAGTCAGAGGAATTAGGCAAGAAGAAGAAATAAAAGACATCCAGATTGGAAAGGAAGAAATAAAAAAGTCCTCTATGCTTAGATGACATGATTTTGTATTTAAAAAATGCTAAGGAATCCACTGATAATATTAGAACTAATAAGTGAGTTGAGCAAGGTTTCAGGATATGAAGTCAATATACAAGTTAATTGTATTTCTACTCACTTGTTACAAACTATCCAAAAGTGAAATTAAGAAAACAATTTCAGCCCTAGCCGATATGACTCAGTGGATAGAGTGCTGGCCTACTGACCAAAGGGTCCCAGGTTCAATTCCAGTCAGGGCACATGCCTGGATTGTGGGCTTGGTCTGACATGCATGAGACTTTCAATGATTCCCTCTCATCATTGATGTTTCTATCTCTCTCTCCCTCTCTGGAATCAATAAAAATATGTGTAAAACAAAAAACAATTTCACTTGTAATAGCACCAAAAGAATAAAATACTTAGGAATAACATTTAACAAAAAAGTTATACTCTTAAAACCACAAAACATTGTTGAAAGATATTAAAGAAGGTATAAATAAATGAAAAAGGCATTTCATGTTCATAGAGTTAATATTAAGACAGTAATGTTTACCAAATTGATCTACAGATTCAAGACAATCCTTATCAGAATCCCAGGTGGCTTCTTTGTACAAATTGACAAGCTGATAGAAGCAGCGTTTTAAGAAAAATTCAAATGAAATTTTAAGGGACCGCAAATAACCCAAACAATCCTTGCCTGTCTCCATTCCAATGCAAGTCCCACAAGAGCAGTGACCTTGACTGTCTTGTTCAGAATGTATCCTCATTGTTTAGCAAAGTTGCTGGAGCATGGCAGATGCTCAAAATTATTTGTTGACTTGAGGAGTAGGATATCTCTGGTACAAGGCAACGATATTTATTAAGCACCATTATTACATCTACTATTTGGTACTGCAGACAAAAATGAAGCTTGCACTCCAGGAACAGGAGTGACAGATGAACAAATAATAACAATGTGATCAGGATGTGATAAGGATGATATCAGCGTTCTTGTTTTAATCATAGTATTTTTTCTTCTTATAAGCTCCTCGCTGCCTTTATTACTCAGCTCCCTTCTGCCTGGACACATTCCATCATTTATTCAGTTCAGAGTAAGGTAGGAATACATGTACCATAGTGTATTTAATGTGTTGAAATTACTAAGGCACAAACCTTAGGAAAGCCTTACTTTTTGTCCAAATACATATTTTAGGGACTGCAACTCTAGGTTCTCTGGTTTAGACAAAACTAAATTCAACACAGTACCTACCTTCCTCTATATATACTAATTGGACAAATACTTACAAGAGTACTCATCATGATAATGCCTGGGACACAATAATGGTGATGAGGATTCAGAGCTCTTAATCTACTGAGGGAGGGAGAAATGAAACAGTGCAAAGGTACTCGATAGTGCTATACTAAGGATATTAAGTTCCAAAAACTATTAAAGAAAAAATGGCCCTGGCTGGTTTGGCTCAGTGGATAGAGCATCGGCCTGGGGACAGAAGCATCCTGGGTTTGATTCTAGTCAAGGGCACATGCCTGGGTTACAGGCTCAATCCCCAGTGGGGGGTGTGCAGGAGGCAGCCGATTGATGATTCTCTCTCATCATTGGTGTTTCTCTCTCTCTCTCTCTCTCTCTCTCTCTCTCTCTCTCTCAAATCAATAAAAATATATATTTTTTTTAAAAAAGAAAAAGAAACGAAATGCACAAAGAGACTTTTGTGTTAGGACATCCTTACCCCAGCTTGACACTCAAGTGATGGGCCCATTAATTTTAACATGGACATTATTGCATAAATCATACATGCCTTAGAGAAAGACACAGGGATTCAGAGACTTGAAAGAATTAAATTCCTAGTAAATATGTCAACCAAGTAGTAAAAGAGTCTGTTAGTCAGACATGAACAGAGCAAGGACAATGGGCAAGGCACAGAATGCAACAGGGCACAAAGCCCTGGATGCCTAGCGAGGAGCAAAAATGGGAAAACAAGAACCTTATCTCCAGGGAAACCTACCTTCCCCTAGCACAGTGGTCGGCAAACTGTGGCTCTCAAGCCACATGTGGCTCTTTAGCCCCTTGAGTGTGGCTCTTCCACAAAATACCACGGCCTGGGCGAGTGTATTTTGAAAAAGTGGCATTAGAAGAAGTTTAAGTTTTAAAAATTTGGCTCTCCAAAGAAATTTCAATCGCTGTACTACTGATATTTGGCTCTGTGGACTGATGAGTTTGCCGACCACTGTTCGAGCATATCACTGTCGTGCGGTTCGGATCCGCATCTTTCATATCGCTGATCAGGCGGTGTAGACCCCCTGACCTTTTCCTCCCTGAAGATAACATCCAGACCTCAGTTGTATTTCAGCTCCAGGTCCAGAAAAGAAGCAAAACCAGACAAGTAACACTGTAGCTGCCTCAGGAAAGGCTGCATTGACTAACGACATCGACCAATCAGTGGAGACCACGGACCCTAAAAAATAGTCTATGAGACCCTCCCTGAGAGCTCAGTGGTTGAGTATTGACCTATGAAACAGGAGGTCACAGTTCGATTCCGGGTCAAGGCACATGCCTGGGTTGCAGGCTCAATCCCCAGTAGGAAATGTGCAGGAGGCAGCCAATCAATGATTTTCTCTCATAATTGATGTTTCTTTCTCTCTCTCCATCTCCTTTCCTCTCTGAAATCAATAAAATATATATATATATATATATATATATATATATATATATATATTTTTTTTTTTTTTTTTTTTTTAAAAGATGTGGATTTACCTGTTTACATCAAAACCACTTGTTTAATACAGATTTAAATTGATTTTTAAGTTCACGGTTGTCAAAATGCCTTAAACCTCTTTTATCTCCTGCTCTGATTTTTCTTAATAATTTTTCTGCTTATTGGCTCTTTCACTAGGCAATGAACAAAAATGAGGGGACTTATTCAATGGTGGATTAGTCAATTTTGCAAGTTTTTGTTTGTTTTAAAACAAATTTGTACTTTTAAAAAAAAAAAACTTTTTTTGTTAAATATATTCTTATTGATTTCAAAGAGGAAGTGAGAGGGAGACAGAGAGAGAATCATTGACTGCCTATATCCTGCATGCCCCTTAAATAGAGATTGAGCCTGCAACCTGGGCATGTCCCCTTGACTGGAATCAAACTTGGGACCCTTCAGTCCACAAGCTGATAAATCTATCCACTGAGCCAAACCAGCTGGGACTGCAAATTTTTATTAGTGTCAATAAAAACCAGTAAAAAGATGGATGTTTCTGGCCACGAACTGTGTTCTTTTATTTCTTTGACTTTAATTTCTATTTTTAAAAATGTTTTTATTAATTTTAGAGAGAGCGGGGAGGGATGGAAACATCAATGGGAGAGAATATCAGCTGGCTGCCTCCTGCACACCTCCTACTGGGGATTGAGCCTAAAACCCAGGCATGTGCCTTGACGGGGAATCTCTTGGTTTGTGGGTTGATGCTCAACCACTGAATCACACCGGCCGGGTAATTTCTATTGATATTGAGAGCTACTGGCCAGGAGAAAATTATAAATTATGGGTGACAAAATAATTATCATCTGGCCAGGAGAAAATTATAAATTATGGGTGACAAAATAATTATGTTTGAGGAAAGTAAAAATGTAATTTCAGCAAAATACTACTTACTCCACTCTTTGCTTTTATAGATAAAAAGGGTGCTTCAAGGTAGAGGTCCACCAAGTTCAAGCCACAGTTCCTATTCATTGAGTCTATGAATGCTTGTTTAACTGGGAACAAATTTCACTAGGCATCTCTATCAGCAGCGATTTATAATGGTGATATAGGAGGCCAACTGCAATGCCCTCTGGTGGCCTGAAGGTTTCTCTCTATCTGCAATTGCAAAATAAAAAACCTCAGTCATTTTCTATCAAATAGGAGCTCATTTATAAATGAAAAACTCAACAAAGATAAATTGTGTAAGTTTTCTTTGATTTTCATAACAATCATAATCATAAAGTATTTCTAAAGGGACACTTGCCCAATGGAACCCCACATTCATGGTGATTCAAAAAATGATTAAAAGCAAGCCCCTGCCCTCTACTCTAGACTCTGTCATCTAACAAAGGCACAGGAACTAGGATGCAGATTTGGAACCAAAGCCTAAAGGGGAAAACTGAGAGAAGAGCATGTGCTTTGGAGCCTTCGTAGAAGAATTAAATAAGAATATATAACAAATGGAGGGGGGGGGCAGTTAGAGAGCAACCAAAGGATTTGTATGCATGCATATTAGCATAACCAATGGACACAAACACTGAGGCAGTGGGGGCTTGCCCGGGGTGGGAATGGATGGGGGAGAAGGGGCCGTCATGGGTTCGATTCCTGGTCAAGGGCACATACCTGGGTTGCAGGTTTGATCTCTGACCCCAGTCAAGGAACTTTCAGGAGGCAACCAATCAATGTGTCTCTCCCATATTGATGTTTTTCTCTCTCCTCCCTCTTCCTTCCACTCTCTCTAAAAGTCAACAGAAAAAATATCTTGGGTGAGGATTAAAAAAAAGAATATACATAAAGCATTCAGTATGGCAACTGGTACATAGTAGGTGCTCAATAAATGCTAGTCATCATTATTATTATACTCTAGTATGTAGTATTTATTGATCTTAGCTACCTTCTGGAAGATATATAATTTTCAGCTCTAAACTCCTATAAGACTTTTTTTAAAAATATTTTTTAATTGATTTCAAAGAGGAAGGGAGAGGGAGAGATAGAAACATCAAAGATGAGAGAGAATCATTGATTGCCTGCCTCCTGCACGCCTCCTCCTGGGGATCGAGCCCACAACCCATGCATGTGCCCTTGACTGGAATTGATCCCAGGACCTTCGGTCCATAGGACGACGCTCTATCAACTGAGCCAAACCAGCTAGGGCAAGACTTACTTTTGATATGCCTCATTTAACTCTATTTCATAGGCTATTGTGAGAATTAAATGAAAACACATAGAAAGCCTAGCCCCTGGCATATAACAACATAGAGATGAAGAAAGAATTTATGTAATCCAAAATGACAATGAACATAACGGGACAGAATGACATTTTAATTTAATTACATATCACAGCATATTTTTTGACCCAGTAACTGGATTCCTGAAAATTTTTCTTAAAAGAACAACAGGAAAGTATAAAAAGATGCATATAGTAAGGATTTTATATTACATGTATAAAAGCAAAAAATGAGAAACAACCTAAATAGTGATACACTCACACAATGCAGTTCTACAGAGTGACTAAAATAATGAGCTGGGACCGGTTTGGCTCAGTGGATAGAGCGTCGGCCTGCGGACTGAAAGGTCCTGGGTTCGATTCCGGGCAAGGGCATGTACCTTGGTTGCGGGCACATCCCCAGTGGGGGTTGTGCAGGAGGCAGCTGATCGATGATTCTCTCATCGATGTTTCTAACTCTCTATCTCTCTCTTCCTCTCTGTGAAAAATCAATAAAATATATTAAAAAAAAAAAAAAAGCACTTTCTCAGTCCATGTGGCGAGTATACCTCTTATTCTGCCAGTAGGTTACGCAGCTGGGCAGAATAACAGGAAGTGAGTTTATCAGAAGCTGGAATAAAAGATTGCTGCCTGGTGTGTTTTAAAAATAAAATAAAATAAAAAATAATGAGATGGATACTTATTGACATTAAATGATATTTGAGATGAAAATTTACAAATTTAGATCGATCTCCTTTTAAAAACCCTATATATAAATATATCTGTATATGTAATCTATGTATGCATATATTTAAACAAGACTGAAAACAGATGTGCTAAAATATTAGCAATACATCTTCTCTTGATTCTTTTCTGTACTTTCTGAAGTTTTTATAGATATGTATTATAAGAAAAAATTTCAAGCCAAAATTATAAATATAGCTATCTCCAAGTAGTACAAATGAGTGAAAGACTATTAAATAGAACATCAAGAGGTCTGAACTCCTGTTTTCAAATCTTAATTCTCTGCTATGGGACCTGAGCCAGATTTGTGTCTCAATTTCCCTATCTCTACAGTATAAGCTTTTAAAATAAATCTCACAGTAGAGAATAAAATGACAATGAATGTGTTAGAAAGTCTGTAAATGTCACACCTACGAACTAATTGCAAAAAGAAAAAGAAACAGAGGACTTTGTCAATTTTTAAATTCCCTTTTCCCTATGTTCCCACCACTTTTACAATTTGTAATCTGGTAACAAATGCATGATAAAGTACTCGGGGTTTTAGCCTCAGCGAGGCTCCAAACTATTTTCAAGTAAACATTCTCACAGTGAGTAGATCAGGTGCAAGTTTGAGTAGATCAGGTGACAGTCCCAGCAAAGCACAGTGAGCCTAAACAGCTCTTGCCGGCTAATCTTCAGCAGAACGAAACTATTCATGTTGCGTCTAATTTTCAAAGTATGTGTAAAATTATATTTTAAATTCATTGAGTACAGGGGTAAGCCTACTTTTGCCCTACCCTGTATCTTTTTTTTCCTTTTTTTTTCTTTCTTCCCTTTCTTTCTTCCCTTTCTTTCTTTTCTCTTTTCTTTTCTTTTCTTTTCTTTTCTTTTTTTTCCTTTTCTTTCTTGCCTTGTTGCATGCAGGCTCTCAATGGCCTAATGCTGGTTCCCCTCCCCCATTCTAGCATGTGTTCAACTTGGAGAATTCAAACCAATTTACAAATAAGAAGGCATCTTCTTTCTTCTTTTCAATTGTTATTTCCTCTGTCAAGAAGGTCCTCTACCCACCATTTAATGTGTTCCTAATTTAAATGTTGCCTTCTGATCACATACACCACCACAAAGTTGGGCCCCGCCTGTCCATCCTCCAAAGTAGCTCCTGAAGGTATATAGTACATTTCTCATCTGAACTCATCGGTGATAGAATTCCAAATTGTTTTTGTCTGACCCTATGCTAAACAATAAGCTACACCAGGATAGAGATTGAGTATTATTCTTCTGGGTAATCCCAGCAATTGGCATAATGGTAGGTATTCAAAAATGATCTTTTGTTTTTGTTAATCCTCACCAGAGATTATTTTTTCCATTGATTTTTTAGAGAGTTGAAGGGAAGGAGAATAGGAGAGAGAGAGGGGAGGAGGAGGAGCAGATGGAGAAGGAGAGAGAGATAGAGATAAACATCAATGTGAGAGAAACACATCGATGGTTGTTTCCCAAACTCACCCTGACTGGGATTGGGGATTGAACCTGCAACCCAGGTACATGCCCTTGACCAGGAATCGAATCCAAGATCCTTTGGTGTGGGGGCTGTCGCTCTAACCTGAGCAACGCTGGTCAGGGCTCAAAAATAATTTATTATTCCTAAAATAAAAATTTATAATTTTATGTGGTCTTTCATACAACATCCACATAGGGAATTACCTATTTGGCTGGTCACCTATTCTACCAATGGGTTCAACAGAAACCAAAGCAAAACAAGAATGAAGTGCACATGAAAGAATTAAATAGATGATGCTACTGAGATAGATAATTTCAGTGACTCCAATTAAAGCCAGAAAAAAAAGACTCTTTAAATATTAAAAAAGCTGATGATTAACAAAATAAAATATACTTCAAAGAAGTGAGAACTAATTAATCTAAAAAAACCCAAATGTGAAAAACTGATCATCACCAAGCAAACACCAGAGTACAAGAATTCTAAAAACATAAACTCTTAATTAACAGACTGATTTGCTTGGAGAAAGGTCAGCTCTGTTTTAAGCCAAAAACACTCATGTAACCACTGAGTGCTTACCACAGTGAGACATTCTGCTAGTTGACTCATTTCCTGTCCTGAAAGAACTTGATATCGAAGGGAAGACAGAGATGCCTGGTCAGTGTGGCTCAATAGTTGAGCGTTCACCCATGAATCAGGAAGTCATGGTTCGATTCCCGGGCAGGGCACATGCCCAGGTTTCGGTCTCCATCCCCAGTAGGAGGCATGCAGGAGGCAGACGACTGATGATTCTCTCTCATCATTGATGTTTTTATCTCTCTCCCTATCCCTTCCTCTCTGAAATAAAACACACACACACACACACACACACACACAGAAAAAACATATTTAAGGGAAGAGAGATACAGATGGACTTCAAAGTAGGATGTAGCAAGTGCAATGATAGATATAGCACAAACTATTTTAAGAGTAGAAAGGTCTTTAGGGGTGGGTGGGTGTGGGAGGGAACAGTTTCAGAAAGGCTTCTGGGAAAAGGTTATGGTTGTTTTGGGCAGGAATTCACCAGGAAGCATAAAAAAGGCACTAAGGCCCTACCCGATTTGGCTCAGTGGATCGAGTGTCAGCCTGCAGAGTGAAGAGTCCCCATTCAATTCCCAGTCAGGGCACTGGCCTGGGTTACGGGCTCGATCCCCAGTTGCGGGGGGAGGGAGGGTGCAGGAGGCAGCAGATCAATGATTCTCTCCCATCAATGATGTTTCTCTCTCTCCCTCTCTGAAATCAATTTAAAAAAGAAGAAGAAGAAGGATATTCAGATGTGTATAAATCTGCCCAGCTGGTGTGGCTCAGAGGCTGAACATTGACCTATGAACCAGGAAGCCATGGTTCGATGACCAGTCAGGGCACAGTGGGGGGCGTACAGGAGTCAGCCGATCTATGATTCTCTCTCATCATTGATGTTTCTCTCTCTCTCTCTCTCTCTCTCTCTCTCTCTCTTTCTCTCTCTCTCTCTCTCTCTCTCTTTCTCTCTCCCCTTCCTCTGAAATCATACAAATATTTTTTAAATGTGTTTAAATCAATTATGCCTGGCATTTATTAGGCCCTCGATGCATTGAAGTCCCATTACTGTCTCATAATTAGTCCCAAACCAAGTTTTCCCTCCATTTTTACGTCCTTACAGATTGGACCTCACTTGCTGGCTTCCACTGTGCAATGCCCAATCTATGTACCCATCACACTTTTTTTGAGTGTGTCGCTTTAAGTCCTATGCTAGGAGTTGGTGCCTTGTGCCTCTTCCCCATTCCTCATGTTCATCTCTTAATTTCCTTTTCCACCTCTGCCTTTAAATAGTAATTTTATTTTTCTTTTAACCGTCACTGGAGAATATTTTTCCATTGATTTTCAGAGAGTGGAAACGAGGGAGGAAGACCAATGTGAGACACACACATCCATTGGCTGCCGCCTGCACATGCCCCGACCAAGGCCAGGAACTGAACCTACAATCCAGATACGTGCTCTTTTTCAGAATCGAACCCGTGACACTTTGGTGCACAGGCCAATGCTCCAATCACTGAGCAATGCCAGCCAGAGCAGTCCTTTTCTTTCTTCTCTTCTCTCACCCAGGTCTCAGAAAACTTTTCCTCTTTTAATCGATTTTTAGAGAGAGAAAAGGGGGGAAGGGAGATCAAACCCACAGCCTTGGCATATCAGGACAATGCTCTAACCCACTGAGCAACCCAGCCCGGGCCATGAAGAACTTTTTTCTTGTCCATGGTGTTCCCCTGAACATACTTTTCGGGGCTACCACTATGCCCCACAAAGATCAGCAGGAACCCAAAGCCCTTTCACTTCTATGGTAGTAAAAACCTTGCAGAGTCACTATCAGTTATATTTACTACACACATAATATCCTACAAACGTGTCTTCGTATATGTTTGGTACTCTGGTGACAATCAGCACTGCCAGGTAAGTAGCTGACCTGCCCAGAGGGAGGACTCTCCTTAGATACTTGGTGTTTGGCTTCACCAAGTCCCGATTCTTTAGCTTTTCCAGAGACCAGGTGAGACACTAGCTTAGCCAGTGACTTTCTCTTGTTGAACCAGTCATATTTTACTGGCTAACTGATAAATATTCAGGGGACTTGCTTTGAATACTCCATAAACATAAAATTACTGGATCTGGCTTCTCTTTTGACACAGAGACACATCAAAAGGCTCTCAGAAATGTTCACAATTAAAACAAATGGAAAGAGAAAATGCTGCCCAAAAGTAAAACCTAACTGATTTTCTTGATTCAAACAATATTATGTGATGGATATACATTTCAAATATTTTTATTAATTTTTACAGAAAAAGAGAGAAGGAAAGAGAAATATCAATGATAGACCAGAACGATATTGATTAGCTGCCTCCGGCATGCCCCCTACCTGGCATGTACCCTGACCAGGAATTGAGCCAGCAACCTTTTGGTGCGTGGTTCAATGTCCAACCAACTGAGCCACACTGGCCAGGGCCATCCAATGGATATTTTAGTAATATATACAAACTAGACTTACTGTGGTGATTATTTTGCAATACACAATATATCAAATCATTATGTTGTACACCTGAAAATGCTATATATCAATATCTTAATGAAGAAAAACAGCATTTATTAAGCCCATAAACATCACATACTTTGCCAGACACACACACACATACACACACTCACACCTATATACATACATATACTAGAGGCCTGGTGCATGGATTCGTGTACCAGTGGGGTCCCTAAGCCTGGCCTGCACCCTCTGGCAATCTGGGATCCCTCGGGGGATGTCGGACTGCCAGTTTCGGTCCGATCCCTGCAGGCAGATCGGGAGAATCAAGCTGACATCCCCTGAGGGATGTAGTAGTGTGAGAAGCGACAGGGCTGGGCTCCGCTCCCGCTCTTCCTGACCCTGCTGTGCCTGCTGCCACCACTCAGTAGTGCTGCTTGGGAGGCAGAGGAGGCTCACCCCACCGCAGCTGTACTTGCCAGCAATGAGCCCCATGGCATCTAGCACCAGCTGGTCAGCTGAGTGGCATTCCCACTGTGGGAGCACACTAACCACCAGGGGGCAGTTCCTGCATTGAGCATCTGCCCCCTGGTGGTCAGTGCACATCATAGCAGCCGATTGTTCGGTCACTTAAGCTTTTATATATATAGATATGTCCTCATTTGTCCAATAGAAATGATTACCTCACAAGGCTGTTCTGAAGATATATAACACCGTTGCTATTGGGCAGATGAAGGTGTAAACTCAGAAAGGTGCAGAAGTGACTTGTCTGTGGTTATGATACTATTAAGTGGTAGAATGAAAATCTGAACCCAGATCTGGCCCAAAATGCAGAGTGCTTCTCACTGAACCATATCTATCCAAACAGTCGTATCCCTTATCCATCCTATATAATAAAAGGGTAATATGCAAATTGACCCTAGGCAGAACGACTGGGAATGACTGGTTGCTATGATGCGCACTGACCCCCAGGGAGCAAACACTCAACACAGGAGCTGCCCTTGGTGGTCAGTGCACTTCCACAGGGGGAGCCCCGCTCAGCCAGAAGCTGGCTCATGGCTGACCAGTGCAGTGGCAGTGGCAGGAGCTTCTCCCACCTTCACAGCAACGCAAAGGATGTCTGACTACTGGCTTAGTCGGGGAACAGGCCTAAGCCATTAGTTGGACATCCCCTGAGGGCTCCAGGGCTGCCAGAGGGATGTCTGACTGCCAGCTTGGGCCTGATCCCCTAGGGCAGTTGTCGGCAAACTGCGGCTGACAAGCCACATGCAGCTTGTGAGCTGCGGTTTGCCGCTTTGTTGACTGATGAGTTTGCCGACCACAGGTATAGGGGCTTAATCACAAGGAACAACAACAGCCTGTAATTATTGGAATCAAGAGTCTAGGTCAGCGGTCGGCAAACACACTAGTCAACAGAGTGGCAAACTGCAGCTCACGAGTAGCATGTGGCTTGTGAGCCGCAGTTTGCCGACCACTGCCCTAGGGAGTGGGCCTAAGCCATCAGTTGGACATCCCCCAAGGGGTCCTGGGTACAGCCCGGGCTGAGGGACCCGCCGAGAGCGTGGATTTTTGTACATGAGGCCTCTAGTAATACTGTAATAGTAGTCGCTGCTAACATTTATCTAGCTCTTCTCATGTGCAAGCACTGCACTAAACAATTTATATGATCTCATTTAATCCTCACAACCACATTGTGAGGTAGTTTTATCAAGTTGAGGAAATGGATTTTTTCATAGTTGAGGAAATGAATTTTTATACAAGTTCAGTAATTACTTTGTTCCCACAGCTGTAAGAAACAGGACCAGAGTTGAACTTAATTCCAGAACCCATTCTATTTTTTTTTTTTTAGAACCCATTCTTTTAATCACCACGTTAGACTACAGGGATATCCACTCTAATCCTGGCTCCAACCAGGCAAGTCATTTGATAGTTCAATTTCCTTGTTAATTAAATGGGAATATTGTTATTTGTCCTTACCTATTTCACAGAGATATTGGGATCATAAAATGAGAAAGTGTATAAGCTTTAAGGAGGAAAATTGCTATATAAATCTAGGCATTGTCACAAGTTTCACTCAGATCTTCCCTCTCCCACAATCATAAAGGGATTTAGCTGGCATCATTAGCTCTCAAACAACCTCTGAAGTGGGCAATGAGTATTATCATCTTCACTTATCAAAACACTGAAGCACAAAGATGATGTAATTTGCTAGTCAGTGGCAGAGCTGGGAATAAAACCCAAGATTCTAACTCCCACTGCTTATGTTCTTATGGTAATTCCTATTTCTGTGTTTCAAACAACTATAAAATAGACATGGGTAGACATTTTCATGTCAATTTAAAACCCAGATTAAATACTTACAGACATAAAATTTTCTACTGCAGTGACACTTATCTAACCTCTAAGGTTCTTAATGCTCACACTCTAGAGAAACTGCATAAAGAATCAAAAAGAAAAATTTCAATTCCCCAAATCTAGTTTTCTCAAATACCTTATTAATCAAAGATTATAAAACTGGGCAAGTCATTACTTAAGTTTCAATTAGTGAGTCATAAGGGAACATAAAACCTTAGTATTAAGTTGTTCCCTCACAAAATCAAAAAAAAAAAAAATCAAATACATTCTCACATCATAAAAACTTAATATCTTATATAATAAAAAGGTAATATGCAAATTGACCGAACAATGGTATGACCAGTCACTATGATGCACACTGACCACCAGAGGGCAGACATTCAATGCCCCTCAGTCACAAGCCAGGCTGACACCTAGCGAGCGCAGTGGCCTGTCTCCACAGCAGCACTAAGGATGTCTGATTGACAGCTTAGGTCTGCTCACCACAAGGAATGGGCCTAATTCATCAACTGGATATCCCCCAAGGGCTCCCAGATTGCTAAAGGCAGAGGCTGGCCTCAGGGGACTCCCTCCGAGTGCACAAATGTCGTGCACGGGGCCTCTAGTAACTATATAATTTGACTTGGAAATTATGCAAACATATCATTCCACAATACCTGAGCTCAAAATCCAAGTTCCAACATGAACTGTATAATTAAAACAAAAACAAAAGTACACATGGCATCTTTATCATCATTCTTCTCCTGTATAAAAATAAAAATCAATTATGTGCTTCCCACTCAAGAACCATCACAGATACTCACAAACTTTAAGTAAAATAAAAAGTAGTAATGGGCCAATTCTGCCTACCATTCCGTTTTAAATAGAGGACGAGTATTCAGTCTAATCCCCAGTTAGCAGCTCCTCCCAATTCTTGTTTTCTAGACCAACACAATGATTTTTCAATTACTAGTTTGATAATCAGATATTTTGAAATTACCAAAGTGGCCAGAGGAAAAATAACAAAAAGAAATTTCTCCTCTCAAAATGCAACTAAATACCACAGCCCACAGATTCTTCATTATTACTCTCTGACTGAATTATATTTATACATAAAAAGCCTGTCATTTTATTATAGGAATAAAAACTAAGTCACAGGAACCCAAAAAGCTAGTTTACTAATGTGAAGAGTTTGTTTCTTGAGTGGCTTGAGATGTCTAATTCCCTCCTAGCTACATACCACCTTACCCTGTGCTACGAGGGAAAGTGAATGACGTAGGACTCCCGGTTTCCCCAGAGGCTGTTTTAATACATTAGTCCATCTTCCCTTTAAGAACAATCTTTGTCTTGGTTTCCATAATTGAAAACAATCACATCCTCTGTTGGGTCAGGTGTGCTAAGGTCTCTGCAACTTAAATGTGAGTATGAATCTCCTGTTGATCTTGTTACAATGAAGATCTGGGCCTGCATGTCCAACCAGCTCTCAATACTACTGCTTGACATACCACACTTTGAGTAGCAGAACTCTAAGGAATGTTTCCCAATAGAAAGAATCTCAATCATATGTTTATTGTAAAAAATAATAATTAAAAAAAAAAAATACAGCCTCCTCCAAGAGTTTGGTAAGGGAGATAATATTCCAGAGGCTAACCAAGGTTTTGCTCCCTTCCCCTTTTCTGTGATTTTTACCAGGTAGTTATCAATTCAATATAATATCTTAATAAAGGTGCTGACAATTCATTGGGGTTTGACTTGATTGAGACGTGTTTGGATAAACATAACACTTCAAGCCTTTCGTAATCAGAGAGTTGATTCAAAATAAATATTTTAAAATTATGTCAAATACTAATGAATAAGTGATGTTTACAAATAGTTTATAAGAGAATCATTTGGGATTAATAATTTTAATTTCTCCCACAAAATAAATAGCTCATGTACTAAAGAAGACACCTTTCCTTAAGCAGAAAAAAATCCAAAAAAATAAAATCATGCTCTCATGACATAGTCATAATATTATTTTCAGTGAGGAAAATAACAAGATTAAGACATTAAAGGCATATGAGGAGAATTTCATGGCATAAAATTTGTTCTAGAACCTGGGGTAGAAATCAGGAAAAGAGAACAGTTGGTAAATTTAAGAAAGATTTTAACTAGAAAAGATTACACATGAGAGCAATAGTCCATTCTTTCTTAATAGTTCATCAATAAAACTAATCAATCCACAAACTTTTAATTTTTAGGTTTTCAATAATGCTTTCTCTTCATATGACCACCAGTCCAACCTCCCCCACAAAATTCAACCAATCATCATAAAAATTAAGTTGGCTATCCTCTACGTTTACCCTTAAATATTTTTAAAGCCAACGAGGGTAAAAATTCACGGTGGAAAGAGCAAAAGTTAAAAAAAGAAAAAGAAAAAAAAGAATCACTTCTCTTCGCACAGAAAGAAACTCTCATCTTGAGCACCGTCCTCACTCCGCAGGGTAAGGTGTCTCAATGCTTGGGTGCCCTCTTCAGCCCCATCACTGTGAAGGTAGCAGCCACCAGTTTCTCATACACAAGGAACATGAGAGCAGCAGTGAGGACTGTCTGTAGCAGTTTGGCTTCAAGTCCTTTGTAGAGTCCTATTATTCCAAATCTCCTAAAAGAAAAGAAGTTTGAAACATAAAGTAAAAGATTTTCTTTATAAAAGTCAACTCCTGCATCAAAGAGACAGTCGCTACTTTGATGGCGACTTTGCAAAAGTTTATCCTCAGGATTAAAACAAGCAATGGAAGTTTTAGATAGTAACAGACTTCTGTTGTCAAACTATTATCTGTCAAGGCACTTGAAGATCGATTAAAGTTCAGTATTCACAAGCCACCAATCCTTTTGTCTTCATTATCACCATTAATTAGCAGAATGCTGACAATACCCAGATAGGATGCAAATCCTAAAACCATCTCAATGCCAAGATCTGAGATCTAAGAACTTTTAGATCTTTAACACTCTCCCGACTCAGTTATTTCAACTTAATAGTCCTTAAATGGTAGGAAAACTGCAAATTGTTTTAGATCATTTTGGCTTCAACAGAACTAAGCAAAATGACCAAAGTGAAAGCTGCCTGTTTTTCAGCCTTCCTATACATTTGGTCTTCCAACCCAGGGGTTCTCAAAGTTAGCGTCCTGCATCAGAATCACTGAAGGGCTTATTAAACCAGATTGCTGGGTCACATCCCCAGAGTTTCTGGTTTATTAAGCCTGGGATGGGCTTAATTAGAAATGCGGATTTTAATAAATTCCCAGGTGGAGATCAGCCATTTAGGACCACTACTCTAACCACAGAGAAGACTGCTTCAGCTAAAACCAAAACCTCAGAGGAAATGATTTCTCCATAGCCGCTGCATGTTGAGAGTAAACTGATCTCATATGCTAGTTTATCAGCAACTCCAGGCCTATGTACGGCATGAACACTGAGACAGACAGTACAACTGATCAAGTGCTCCATGCACAAGCTATTCTATATTTTATTTGCTATGTGTGAAAACTTACTATTTGGGGCAAATCATGTGATGAATAGCAATGAAAAGCCTTGACGCATGAATTGCTAGTTCATTAATTAACGTGAATTACGTTCCCCCAAGAAAGTCTACTTCAGTGTTTCTCAAGGTGAGGTCTGCTGTGACATAACAGAAAGCATGTAATCGGTCTCTGTCCCTGGTTCCTGGCACAGAGAGCTCCTAAAACCCTTGTGATTACTTGAGGGATAAGAGCAACAGAATCATCTCTTGTTCTAATATTTGGTCTCTGACCCTGGATCCTGGCAGAGTCTCTAAATATCAGAACATCCTCGGTAATTGCAGTGTCTTCTATTGTAATGAGATGACTCTTGGTGGGCTCCTGGATGGCGCTGGGGTGGGGGTGGGGTGGGGGAGTAAGCCATGATCAGAAGCTTGGAATTCTCAGCCTCATCTCCATCCTCCAGAAAGGGGAGAGAGCCAGACAAAGAGTTGACAGATTGTGCCCACATGATGAAACCTTCATAAAACCAACAGTCTGGGGTTCAAAGAGCTCTCAGGTGGGTGAACACATCCATGCCCCGGAAGGGTGATGCATCCCAACTCCATGGGCACAGATGCTCCTGTGATGGGACCCTCCCAGACCTCACCCTGTGCAGCTCTTCATCTGGCTGTTCATGTATCAGGACATCCTTTAATAAACTGGTAACATAAATGTTTCCTGAGATCTGTGAGACACTCTAGCAAATTAATTTAAATTATTAAATCCCAGTGGGATGGAGGAATGGGAACCTCAGAGTTGTGGCCAAGTAGGACAGAAGTTATGATGAGTTTTGACTGATGTACATACCCACAAAACCATCCCTACATTCAAGATAGTGAACATATCATCACCCCCAAAGTATCCACAGGTCTCTTTATAATCATTCCCTCCCTCCTCTTACCTCTGCCCCAGGTAACTACTGATTTGCTTTCAGTCACTATGGATTTGCATTTTCTACGTTTTATATAAGTGGAATCATGTCTGACTGCTTTCACTTGGCATAATTATTTTGAGATTCATCCATGTTGCTGCATGAATCAATAGCTACTTTTTTATTTCTCAGTATGCCATTATAGAGAAATATCACAATTTATGTATCTGTTCACCTGATGATGAACATTTGAGTTGTTTCCAGTTTTTGACTCTTACAAATAAAGCTGCTATTAACATTTTGTACAAGTTTCTGTGCAGACACATTTTATGTCCTGAGGTGGAATGGCTGGGTCCTAAGTGCGTCTAACTTTTTAAGAAAATGCCAAGCTGCTTTCCAAATGCCAAGCTATATTCCCACTTCCTCTTTCAAAGGATCCCTAAGGATCAGTTTCTTGAAACAAAACAAGGAAATGACGAAAGTACATGCCTCACAGGACTACTGTTCAGACTAAGTGATATTGCCCACATAAAGCATCAAGATCAGTGTCTGCCACAAAGCGAACACTCAAAAATGTTACTCTTACCGTCTTCATTACCATTATAATTGTTATTACTCTCCCTACTCCCCGCTTCCTTCCTCACTGTGACTACTGCTCTATAATTCCTATCTCTGAGAGAGTCCACAGGATATGCCACTCAAGCAGAAAGGTATATCAGATTTTGGAGGGTTCCCGTTATACAGGAGTTCTGCATATTTATAACGAAGTACAAGGAGCTGAACTTTTCCCTAATTTCCCAAAGTACTGTCATATTTCACCAAACCCCTAAAATGAGAAATGTCTGAGCACAGAATCCAAGGGAGAGGTTTCCAGGCAGCCGCTGAAGAGGCAGCTGAACAAGGTCAGCAAACCACCCGCTCCCCAGCAGGGGGCTGTGAAAACGCACCTTACTCGCTGGTGAAGAAGATAGAGAACATTGCGAAGACTCCCCAGTGTTCTGTTTTCTGGGTTGAGTCTGTGACGTCCAAACTGGGGAAGGAGGAAAAAATAAATAAATAACTGTATAGTACTGCTTTCTTTATCTTAATTTGTACCTGCAGAGTAAATTCTGTTAAGAGTGATGTCTTACACACCATACAGTAATAAAAATATTATTATGTAGATTTTATTTATAAAATAAATAAATATAATAATTATCCAATTACTATGTAGATTTCACGAATCCTCTATGTTTCAGTGAAATAAGTGAAAACAAGAAATATGTTTCAATGAAGCAAGCAAGAGAATTTTCACTTTACAGAGAATTATGCGGAAAATTTACCTCAAAAGAAAAAATACACGCCCATGATGAAGATATAAATAGTGATGGTATGTATGGCTTTACTTCCAGTCCTTTAAGATGTTCTGATAAATACTAACCAGTTAGAATCATTAAAGTTTAAGCTCTTCACATTGTTATGTTTATATGATAAGTCAAAAAACATTATTTGAATGCTACTGAATTCCTTTATATAAAGTACTAAGTTTTAAATAGTACATTAGTAAAAATACTTTTAAGAGGTTATAATTTTTTGAACTGACATACTCTCACTACTACTGCCATTTTATCCATCGATGAGTTCTTTGACTTTTTTTCTCCAAAACAGATCATAACACTTTTTAAAAAATATATTTTTTTATTGATTTCAGAGAGGAAAATAGAAATATCAATGATGAGAATCATTGATTGGCTGCCTTCTACACACCCCACACTGGGGATTGAGCCCTCAACCGGAGCATATATTCTGACCAGGAATCGAACCTAAACCTCCTGGTTCATAGGTTGAAGCTCAATCACTGAGCTATGCCCGCTGGGCCAGATCATAACTCTTTCCATATCTCTCTCCCCGCCACTGCTACCACTTCAATCTAGGCCACTATCACCTCTCACCTGTGTTGCTGAAATGGCCTCTTACCCGATTCCCAGCCCCCTTTTCTCTTAGCCTCTGACCAATTCATCAGAACAGCCACACTGATGTAGACTGTAAGTCAGAACACATTACTCCCCGGTGTAAAATCCTTCAAAGGCTTCCCACAAATTGCGAGTAAACTCTAGACCTTCCCTGCTACTTTTCCAATCTCATCCTGAGCCATTCTCCACCCACAGCGGCCTCCTTTCGGTTCCTAGGATTCACCAAATGCTTAGCACATAATGTTCCCTCTACCTACAATGCTCTTCGCATAGCTGGGTCCTTATCTCACTTTAAGTCTTGGTAATGCCTCCTCTGAGGCACCCATCCCAACCATCCTATGTAATGAGATCCCCATCAAGCACTTCTCCACCGAGTCACAGAACGCTGCTTACTTTCTTTGTAATTATGTTCAGTTTGTGTGTATTTTGCTTCTTTACTTGTTCATTCTCTCAATGAAAATTCTACCTAAAATAGTCATAATCCCTGGAGACAGGGATTATGACTATTTTATTCACCACGTGTACCCAGATGTAGAGGGCCACCTGGGAAGGCACATGGGCATTTCTTTAAATTGTTGTCAGCTGAGTCCGAGATGACTGGCAGAGCTGCATCTTAGATACACATTTCCCCAAGATGGCAGAGAGTGTAACCAGCTTGACCTTTATATCAGCCCAGGTGTCAGCAGGGGCAGGTCTAGATATGTAAATCCAGTCAAGCACTAGGAATGCTAGGGCCTACTCAAGAATGCAAATAAGCTCCTTTGATCCTAAGTTTTGGTGATACTTCCTGGTATTTGGGGTATAAAATAAATGGGCTGCATGGGATCAGGGTCCCTGCCTCTCCATCAGAGAGACTGGCATCCCATCTAGCTCCCAGCTTGCTTCTATTTCTGAATCTTGCTCTCTTTCTTTCTTTTATTTCTTAATCCCCAGCTCTTCCACTCAGGAACTGGACTCGTTCCTTTTCCATGCTGGACTCGGGAAAGAGAGAAAACACCTCCACACCCAGACCTTCACACGGAATGGGCACTTAATAAACATTTCAATGAATAGCCCAGAAATTTGAAACTGTCCAAAAAAGCAAAACCATTAATAGATGCAGAGATGCAGACCTTGCGAAGACCCTAACTGCTAAGACCATCACCCTTGAGGGTGAGCCCAGTGACACCCTGAGAATGTCAAAGCTAAATCCAGAGCAAGGAGGGCATCCTGATTTTTGCAGGC
This sequence comes from Pipistrellus hanaki, assembly GCF_964339955.1. Classification (NCBI taxonomy): domain Eukaryota; kingdom Metazoa; phylum Chordata; class Mammalia; order Chiroptera; family Vespertilionidae; genus Pipistrellus; species Pipistrellus hanaki. Next base: position 186,137,466 of record NC_140505.1, read on the forward strand.
AAACCACGGGAGCATGGCCATACTCCCTTAGACTACAATATTCAGAGAGTCCACCCTGTACTTGGTGCTTGGAGGGGTGGCATCATCAAACCCTTCCCTGCCAGCTAGCCTAGAAGTATAACTGCAACAAGATTACACCTGCCCTGTGCGACATGTCAACTGTGACAAGAAGGGCGGCCACACCAACAACCTGCGCCCCAAGAAGAAGTTAAATAAGGCCCCTCTACCCCTTCTCCGGGCCAACAGGGCAGCCTTCCTGCTGAACTGTGACCCTGGGGCCTCAATAAAATGTCTCTTTTGTTGACTGGAGCAGTAAAAAAAAAAAAAAAAAAGCAAAACCATTAATTTCTCTAGAATAAACGACAGGAATCAACCTCTGGTTTTGTAAAGGATAATTTGCCCTAGGGCACCTTCTCTTTTTTATAATTTTTATATTTTTATTGATTTTTTACAGAGAGGAAGAGAGAGGGATAGAAAGTTAGAAACATCGATGAGAGAGAATCATCAATCAGCCGCCTCCTGCACACCCCTCATTGGGGATATGCCCACAACCAAGGTATATGCCCTTGACCGAAATCGAACCTGGGACCTTTGAGTCCGCAGACCGACGCTCTATCCACTGAGCCAAACTGGTTTCGGCTAGGGCACCTTCTCTTGAATGAGAAGGACGCAAACTTATACTTTCCTGAGTCAAGAACCTGCATTTGGGTTTTCTTTTTTTTTTTTCTTTTTTCCCCCATAACTGATTTAATGAGCCATTCGCAGTTTCACTGTACCGGCCATGCGTACTTAGACATGCATGCTTAATCTTTGAGACAAGCATATGCTACTGGCAGGATCAACCAGGTAGGAGAGAGCGGTGAGCCAGAAGAGCGCGCCACGGCGCGGTCTCCTCCGACACGGGCCAGACGTGTGCCGAGCGGCGGCAAGAAGCGAGTGAGCGAGCGAGTGAGCGAGCGAGCGCGTATACGTGCGTGCTCATGGAGCCACGCGCCCGCGCAAGGGCGGCAGGCAGGCGGGAGGCGGGGGGAGGCGGCGGCACGGCAAACCAAGCCCAGAGACGGCATGACGGACCACTTTTCTGCATTTGGGTTTTCTGAGACACTATTGTTACTTAAGAAATTGCAAATGTAAACTTCGTTTCAAATCAAATAGGACACTAAGTGACAGCCAGCCTGGTGAGCAGAATATAAGACAAATGGGAAAATGAATGAGAAAAGCTTAACCTGCTTTAAACAGAGAAACCACGTATTTTAGAATGCTGCTTGACTAAATGCAGGAAGAACCCCAGCACTCACCCTCAGAATGGACTGTACTGTCTGCATGGGGTAGGTAACGGTGGTGGCAATCGCTTTGGCTACTGCACCAATGATGAACACATCCAATGAAGAAAGCTGGAAAGCAAAGAAAGACCAATCATGTCAATCCAAACAATAAGAACAGGAGATTACTGATTGCTGAATTCAAAATCAGTATTACCGTCTTTCGTTTCTTTAGAAGTTGCCGTTTTAAACCTTCATAGAACATGAACTGGATGGCAGGATTGAAAACCAGCAGCAAGGAGGGAAATGTGCCATTCCATAAAGACAAGATTCCTTCATCTCGAATGATCTGCTGAAAAGCATCTAAGCAAGAAATCAAGGACAATCTGATGATAATCCCATAACTAGAGAAGACAAGGCGAATTCTGTTCAAATGGTTCTATCAGGATTTCCTTCTTGCCCAGTTGGCATGGCTCAGTGGTTGAGCGTTGACCTATGAACCAGGAGGTGATGGTTCAATTCCCAGTCAGGATATACGCTCAGGTTGTGGGCTCAATCCCCAGTGTAAGGACTGCAAGAGGTAGCCAATCAATGATTCTCTCTCATCACTGATATTTCTCTCTCTCTCTCTCTCCGTCTCCCTTCCTCTCTGAAATCAATTAAAAAAAATTGTTTTTAATTAAAAAAAATATTTCCTTCTTGTAACATTTTAAGGACAAGTTCATCAATTCACTACTATATATATATATATATATATATATATATATATATATATATATATATATAATATTTTATTGATTTTCCACAGAGAGGAAGGGAGAGGGATGGATAGCCAGAAACATCGATGAGAGAGAAACATCGACCAGCTGCCTCCTGCACATCCCCGACTGGGGGATGTGCCCGCAACCAATATACATGCCCTTGACCGGAATCGAACCTGGAACCTTTTAGTCTGCAGACCGACACTCTATCCACTGAGCCAAACCAGTTCCGGCCAGTTAACTACTGTTGATAATTATCAGATACTGACAGTTACCAAGTTATTGAGAGACAACTTCAATAGGGAACTCCTTTTGATCATCTGGAGTCAGAATGTCAAGTTTTCCTAAGGAATCACCAACTCTGGAAACTCTGTATTACAGAGAATTATGAACTGATAGCCTATGTATTTCACAAAAAAAGGCCAGTAAAACAAATGATAACATAGTTCCTTGGAGTCCATTTTATAGGACTGACTTATAAGAAAATCACTGTCATTGCAAACACAGGAAAGGAGAGCTTGGCAGTGTGATACTACTAGAAGCAGAAGCTCATGGGCAGCAGACATTAATCTGTATCTTTGTCTAAAGCTAACACTAGGGAAAAAAGTAGAGTAGATAACTCTTCAGATGTACTCAACCCCTCCCACCCACACTCCAAGGTAGAGGTTACTTCTCTACCCCATGGCTTTGAGCTTGGCCATGTAATATGCTTTGGCCAACAGGATGTTAGCAGTCAAGATTCAAAAAGGGACTCGAAGTATGCTTGTACGACTGGGTGTGTCCTCTTGTGCATCATCATTACCAAGAGAAGAATATGCTCAAGCTGGTGCCAGGAAGGTGATGAGACACATAGAGCTGAGACTCCCAGGCTAGGGTTGGCGTAGAGGAGTCAAATCCCTGACAATTCTAAGATATATGAGCTAAACTAAACAAATGCTTACTATTGAATGTTGAGATATGAGGTTGACTTTTATATAAGACTAGAGGCCCGGTGCATGAAATTATTGCACATGGGGGGAGGGGGTCCATCAGCCCAGCCTGCGCCCTCTCGCAGTCCGGGAGCCCTCGAGGGATGTCTGACTGATGGCTTAGCGCCGCTGAGGAGGTGGGAGAGGCTCCCGCCACAGCTGCTGCTCTGGCTTCTGGATGAGTGGTGCTCACCCTGTGGGAGCAAACTGACCATCAGGGGGCAGCTCCTGTGTTGAGCATCTGCCCCCAGGTGGTCAGTGTGCATCATAGCGACTGGTCATTTCGCCGTTCAGTTGATTTGTACATTAGCCTTTTATTATATAGAATTATTGTGGCAATAAATTCCAAATACAAAAAAACCCTTAAATAGAAACTCAGAGCCAAAACCGGTTTGGCTCAGTGGATAGAGCGTCGGCCTGCGGACTGAAAGGTCCCGGGTTCAATTACAATCAAGGGCATGTACCTTGGTTGCGGGCACATCCCCAGTGGGGGATGTGCAGGAGGCAGCTGATCGATGTTTCTCTCCCATCGATGTTTCTAACTCTCTATCCCTCTCTCTTCCTCTCTGTGAAAAAAATCAATAAAATATTTTTTAAAAAAATAGAAACTCAGAGACACTTACCAATAATACCTTTGTAGTTGGTTGGTACAATGTCTTCATTCCTAAATTTTGCCCCTTGCAGCTTTAGTCTGGTGTTTACCACCCAGAGTGGAGTTGTCAACAACACATTCACCACTCCTTTAAAAAGAAAGAGGGAGACAAAAAGTAAGCAAAACGTAACCTTTTGAGCTTTGCTGTCTTAAATTGAAGCTACATACCAATATTTCATTTATTCTTCTGCCACTGACCTACTAGGAGACCCAGGGTACAGTGTCGCTTTGTGCGAGGGTATATCACAACCCACAACTGTTAGAAGCAATTCGAAAGACTTGCCGATGGCAAAATGGCTGGCAGTAGTACCTCTCCTCACGAAATGAGTAGTAAGTTTCCTTATTTGTGTAATAGGAGGCAATCTGTCAATTTATATAGCATCTAAAGTAGCAATTTTGATATAGTTTTAAATACAATTTTTCAAAAACAGCTGTAAGAAACAAGTGGTTTATTGATCACATGCTAAGTCCACGACAACATCAGATAAAACACACAATTAACAATTCTCTCATAAGTAGCTCACATGGTTTTAAGTGAGTATGGATCTGGTATAATGGGTGACAAGTGGTGACATTGGAAAGTGCTTCAACAGGGACTAGATGATTACAAAAGAGTTCCTCATCACTTAGGGGATCAGGACAGGCAGGCAGCAAGCAGTCATGACCAACTGTCATAAAACACTAAAAACAGCTTTGCAAGCACCCTAATCCTTCCAAGCTTAAAAATGGGGATCATGGCCCCCCAAGGCTGCCTCGGAGTTGTACAACACAATGATTCAGCTGCTTCTTTTTGAAAACACATGATCCCAATTTAACACCATCTTAAGATATTAATATATTCCTCATCAGTCCTGAAATGATCAAAACAGAGTTGTAACAAAGTGCCTGACACATAGTATATACTTTATAAATATCTGTCAAATAAATATTGAACAAATGAACCTATGAACAAACTCAGTAAATGACCATACATGGAGCTATCTGGCCCTAGTCATGCTGTGAAGAACCAAGAGCTGCCGAAACCGGTTTGGCTCAGTGGATAGAGTGTTGGCCTGCGGACTGAAGAGTCCTGGGTTCGATTCCAGTCAAGGGCATGTACCTTGGTTGCGGGCACATCGCCAGTGGGGGGGACGTGCAGGAGGCAGCTGATGGATGTTTCTCTCTCATCGATGTTTCTAACTCTCTATCCCTCTCTCTTCCTCTCTGTAAAAAATCAATAAAATATATTTTTAAAAAAACAAGAGCTGCAATCCTAAGGAAGAGAAATCTCTTTTACTAAGTCATTTAAATAGGAGAAAGAAGGTTTTGATTTAAGGAATCTCAAAACATACTACAGTCAAACCTCGGTTCTCGAATATCTCCCATCTTGAACAATTTGGTTCTTGACCAAGTTGTTCATAGGAAAAAAGGTCTCAGTTTTCTAACAGAACTTCAGTTGTCAACCTGACAACCCTTTCATGCGGACACATCAGCATGACAAAACCATCTCTCAGGCCACAAAGGAGAAAGTTCCAGTCAGCTTACTGCTAAACCTCCTTTGTGAACATCTCAGGAAATCAGGAAAGTGTGTTGTGAATATTTTAATGTTTTGTGTGTTTTGTTTGCTTTTGTTGCTGGTGAAATGTACACTTATCACAATTTTATTTTATTTATTTTTTTAATATATATTTTATTGATTTTGTACAGAGAGGAAGGAAGAGAGATAGAGTTAGAAACATCCATGAGAGAGAATCATCGATCAGCTGCCTCTTGCACATCCCCTACTGGGGATATGCCCGAAACCAAGGTACATGCCCTTGACTGGAATCCAACCCGGGACTTTTCAGTCCCCAAGCCGACGCTCTATCCATTGAGCCAAACCGGTTTCGACACTTATCACAGTTTTAAAACATAAAGAGGCCGTCAGGTGTGCTAAAGTTGCTAAGGGTGTGAAAGTGCTCATAAAACAGTGATCATAGGCTATCGAAGAGGAAGGAAAAACTGTTGTTGATTGGGATAATTGTAAAGCAGTCAGCAGGTTACAATTTCAGAGGCAATGCTGTATGAAAAAGCAAGATGGAACTGAGAGTGATTCACTTAAGGCTAGTAGGGGGTGGTTTGATAAATTTAGGAAAAGAAGTATTTGCTTATAGATTAAACAGTACATTAGAAAGTTTAAAAGAGGGAACAATTTAAGGGTCTGGAATGGATTAACTCCTTGACATTATTTCTAATGGCAAAAAAATTATCTGCTTTTCAAACAAGCTGTTTCTCAAACAGCCTTCTGGAACAAATTAAGTTCGAGAACCAAGGGTCCACTGTACACAGAAAATACAGTCTAACCAAGAATAAGTCTTTGTGACAGCCAAGATATTAAAATTGTTTTCATTTGTCGCATACAGAGCGAAAGTAAAATATTTTGCTACTGCTCTCTTGGAAGCATTATGGGAACATATTTCTCAAAATAAAAGACATTATCAAATAATTTTATGAGCTATATTTGTCATATTTTTATAGAGTGGCATTCCACCAAGAAGCCATCATTAATTAGGACTCAATATAGTCATATATTGTCATTTTAGGCATTGATCATAATCTGAATAAGTCTTAACCAAAGATTCCTGCTGGTCTCATTTTTTAAAAGCACCAATGCCCAAGAGGCAAGATAAAAGAATATTAATTCATGCCCATTTGCCTAGACTTTATAATGTACTAGGGACCTGGTGCACAAAACTCATGCACTTGCGGGGGAGAGGGGGGGTCCCTCAGATTGCAAGAGGGTGAAGGCCAGGCCACCGATGCACAATCAGGGTTAGGGAGGGATGGGGCGGGGAGGTTGGCCAGCCAGGGAGGGACAGCCAGAGGGCTCCAGAGTGTGTTCAGCCTGTCTCACTCAGTCCCAACCGGCCAGACCCCAGCAGCAAGCTAACCAAGCTAACCTACCAGTCAAAGCATCTGCCCCCTCGTGGTCAGTGCATGTCATAGTGACTGGTCAATGGGTCGACTGCCCTCTGGTGGTCAGTGCACATCATAGCGAGCGGTTGAGCGGCCTTGGCATATCATTAGCATATTACGCTTTGATTGGTTGAATGACCAACCGGTCAACCAGACACTTAGCATATTAGGCTTTTATTATATATAGGATTCCTATTCAATGCATGGTACACATCACTTAACAGAAAAATCAATAGCCAACAAAACCTGACTGAAAAGTGCTACTGAGCAAACGGCATTTTTAAAAATATATATTTTATTTATTTTTTTACAGAGAGGAAGGGAGAGGAATAGAGAGTTAGAAACATCGATGAGAGAGAAACATCTATCAGCTGCACACCTCCTACTGGGGATGTGCCTACAACCAAGGTACATGCCCTTGACCAGAATTGAACCTGGGACCTTTCAGTCCACAGGCTGATGCTCTATCCACTGAGTCAAACCGGTTTCAGCGCAAACTGCATTTTTTTATAGATGAAGATGGGAGAGTTCAGAAGCAGAGATCACAAGAGTCCATGGATACTGCAGGCAGGTACAACATACAGGAAAGATTAACATGGATGGTGTGATGGTATGTACAGGCAGGCTAAATAGCCATCTCAGGCGGTGATTAAAGGAAATTTTAATTTATTTAGAGAAAAGAGATGGAGGATTGGATATCCAAAGGGAGGGGCTGCACAGCACGGAGACAAGGGGACATAGGGTCAATGATGGCAGCAAAAATATACTAGGCAACGGGAAAGCCTAAGTTGGGCTGCTTTGGCTCACTGGGAAGTCAAAGAGAGGGGGGCCTTGGAGACAGGTTCAGGGGGTTAGCCTGGGATGAGCTGTCACTGCCCATTGCTCCCCTGGATGCAAGTCTCATGGGGTCCCTTAGAGGTTAGAGGATGCATGCCTGTGGAGGAAGGAGAGGGAGAAGGGAATGACAAGGTAGTGATCCTTGGAGGGTGGGGGGAGGGTAGGAAGGCACAGGCTCCCTCCAGCCAAAGGGTTTTAAGGGTGGAGATTTTAGGGGGGGGCCAGGGGAGGATGGTAACAGAATATTCAGCAGCTTTCCAGGTGTGTCCTTTCAGGGTTGTGGTCTCCACTGATTGATTGGCTGGTACCAGGACATGGTGGTGCCAGCCAATCAATCAGCCGGTCCTGAGGTCAGCCATGGGGTTGCTGGTCTGGTTTTGCTGCTTTTCTGGGCCTGGAGCTGAAATACAACTGAGGCCTAAATGTTATCTTTAGGTAGGAAAAGGTCAGGAGGTCTAAACTGCATGCACATGGATATGCTAGGGGAAGATCGGTTACCCTGGAGGCAAGATTCTTGTTTTCCCAATTTTACCCCTTGCGAGGCATCTGGGGCTTTCTGCCCTGGTGAGTTTCTGTACCAGGCCCATTGTCCTTGCTCTGCTCATGTCTATCTAGCACTACATACCTTTCTTTTTTTTCCTTTTAAATATTTTTATTGATTTCAGAGAGGAGGAGAGAGGGAGAGAAAGATAGAAAACATCAATGATAAGAGGGAACCATTGATCGGCTGCCTTCTGCATGTCCCCCACTGGGTATAGAGCTTGCAACCCAGGCATATGCCCTTGACTAGAACTGAACCTGAGACTCTTCAATTCGCAGGCCAAGGTTCTATCCACTGAGCCAAACCAGCTAGGGCTAGCACATACCTTTCTAAACAAATATAATAGGATGCCTATTAAATAAATTCTTTAGAAATCAAAATTTCCTTCATGTTCTATTCAAAGGGTAGGCACAAAGAAAACATGTCAGAGGCAAGGCAGCCAAGATTAAGATTTACCCATTATTTAAAATTCTTTTTTCATATTCCCTTTAGTAACACGAGTTGATAGACTGAGAGGGTCTTAAGGACAATCTCAAGTACAAAAATGCACTACATCATTGAAAGAAAATATAAAATCCTTGTAAGAACATTTTGTATTTCAAAGCTTTTTATCTGAGAAGTTCAAGTGCTCTGTTCATCCTCTAAGCCAAAATAGATAGAGAGGTATTTCTTAAACACTATAATTTTATGAGTTCTTGGAAAAGACACTCAAAATACTTGAGGATCCAAAACTTTATTAGAACCTTACACCCTATGTTATCAAGCAAAGGAAAAACAACTATAAATGGTCATGATGAGTGATTCCAACACTTACTGAAGCATTAAGGATAGGGCTGAAGGATAAAGAATGCTGTCTGCTTATTTATGAGCCTGTATAGAAAAGTCTTTTTCTAATGCCAGACTGTGGCTGTTACTTCAGCTCTAAGATAGGAATACAGGGTACTAATTCTTTATCTACTTTATGATAGGAGATGGATTTTCTTCAATTCAAATGATTCTATTTTCTTTCTTCTTATTTATTTTATTTTTTTGTAAAAATCATTTATAGGTGAACAGAACCAAAATTAAGACATTAAGAATAATAACTCGCTCACTAAAATTATTCACTGACTCAAGGAATAATTAAAACACAGCTATTTACTTCTGAAATCCTCAAAACAAATAGTTTATCAGCAGTGAGTCTCCTTTGGTAAGGAGAGAAAACAAAAATGAGATGCTAATCAACTATGCACAATGACCCCTGACATAAGAAAATGGCAGATCACGCCTAGCCAGTGTGGCCCAGCAGTCGAGTAGTGACCCAGGAACCAGGAAGTTAACGGTTCAATTCCCGGTCAGGGCACATTACTGGGGTTGCGGGCTCGATCCCCAGTAGGGGCGTGCAGGAGGTAGCCAATCGATGATGGTTCTATTTCTTTATCCCTTTCCCTTCCTCTCTCTATAAAAATCAATAAAATACATATTAAAAAAGAAAAGAAAATGGCAGATCAAGACCATGAATCTAACTATTTGTCTCCCTATGAAAGAATGCAACTAGATAAACAAAAGGAACAAATCTGCCTCCAGGTAAGGCTGGAGGGCAGGAATATGAACATGAACTGTCACAATGATAACACCACTGGCATTCAAAAATAGTTATTCTTAAAAATCCCAATTGCATAAAAATGGTATCTTCTTCATTATGTTATCTATAAGGTTATTTTCCCAAATTCTTCCCCAGGTGTCAAGCTATATGGGTTTTCTTCTGTGAAAATAAATTAGTTCATTAAATAAATTTCTAAGTTTCAAGAAGAATTTGAATAACAACATAGGGGTGGGCAAAAGTAAGTGTACAGTTGTTTGTATGAAAAAAGACATGCAGGTTACGATTATAATAATACAAGAATAAACTGTTTTGTATACTCACAACCTGTACACCTACTTTTGCCCATCCCTGTACTGTTCCTAGTTTTACTTGGAAATAATGAAACTTATTTCTACAGTGATTACAATACAATAATAGGGGCTCACAGAAGGAAGTAAATCTATTCTAATTATTGTAAGAATGCATAGGTATTAAGATGTAAAAAATGTTATAAGGAGAAGTTTAAAACTCACAAAAGTAGTAAGTTCCAAGGAATTCCCTATCTTCAGAAACTTGTTTGACCAAGGTTCTCAACCATGACACTGCTGACATTTTGAGATACATAATTCTTTATTTGGGTGTGTGTGAGGGGTGCTATTGTATAAGATGGTTAGCAATATCCCTGATCTACCCACTAGATACCAGTAGCACCTCCTCCTGCCCCCCAGTTGTGACAACCAAAACTATCTCCAGACATTTGCCATATGGTCTGTGTGGGTCAAATCAGGCTCAGCTGAGAAACATTGTTCTAATCCAATCACCAAGTGGTTATTCACTTTATTTTTGAAAGTTTCAAAAGACAACTCTCATCCCAATGATCTATTTTTTCTAAGCCCTGTTAGAAATGTTATTTTTATTGATATTAAGTCTACCTTCTTAAACAACTGGAAACATATATGACATTAGCTAGTAAATGATTTTTACCAAAAATATGAATCAGCAACTCTGAAGTGACTTTATGTGTACTGTTATCCTGGCCCAATTCCTGTGGGTAATATAGAATAAGTACAGTCTTTCTTCCACAGGTCATTCGTTCATGGTCTGCTCATCAAATATATATTGTGTGTCTAGTATGTGATCAGCTCTGTCCTAGATGCTGACGATAGAGCAGTAAATAGAAATAAAATCCCTGCCGAAACCGGTTTGGCTCAGTGGTGGAGCGTCGGTCTGCGGACTGAGGGGTCCCAGGTTCGATTACGGTCAAGGGCATGTGCATTGGTTGTGGGCACATCCCCAGTGGGGGGTGTGCAGGAGGCAGCTGGGCAGTGTTTCTCTCTCATCAACGTTTCTGGCTCTCTATCCCTCTTTCCTCCTCTCTGTAAAAAATCAATAAAATATATTAAAAAATTAAAATAAAAAAAATAAATAAAATAAAATCCCTGTTCTCATGAAGCTTACATCTTAATGTTGTAAGTAAAATAAATAAAATATGTAGGATGTTAGAGAATAAGAGTTAAGGAGAAAACTTTAGATTAATGAGGTGTGTACTTCAGACATGGTGGCCATTTGGGGGGAGAGACTTTGAAGGAGGTGAAGGAATGAGCCAGGCAGAGAAAATGGCAGGGACAGGGGCCCGGAGGCAGAAGCATGCCAGGGGGGTTCAGAGAGAAGAGGCAGTATGGTGCAGTGGTGTGAGTGAAGAGAAGAGCAGGAGGGCCAGGTCTTTGACTACAGTGCATTGTAGGACAAGGTAAGGATACTGGCTTTTACTCTGAGCAAGATGGGAAGCAACTGGCTTTGAGAAATAATGTGATCTTGCTTTTGTTTGAACATGATCACACTGGCTGTTATGTTGAATACAGATTAAAGGGGACAAAAGTGAAAGCAGAACATCAGCCGAAGCCAGTTTGGCTCAGTGGTAGAGCATCGGTCTTTGGACTGAAAGGTCCCAGGTTTGATTTCGGTCAAAGGCATGTACATTGGTTGCAGGCACATCCCTGGTAGAGGGTGTGCAAGAGGCAGCTGGTCGATGTTTCTCTCTCATCGACTTTCTAGCTCTCTATCTCTCTCCCTTCCTCTCTGTAAAAAAATCAATAAAATATATTAAAAAAAAAAAAAAAAAAAAAAGAAAGGAAGCAGAACATCAGTCCAAGAGGCTCTGAAGATAATCCAGTCAAGATTTTTGGTGGTTTGGATTTAGGTAATAGTGGAGACAAGTGACTGCACTGGATACTATATGATATGGAGAGAGGGGCCGGGTGCATGAATTTGTGCACCAGTCTGGTCCCTTGGCCTGGCCTGTGGGATCGGGCCAAAAGTGGCTTTCTGACATCCCCCAAGGGGTCCCAGATTGTGAGAGGGTGCAGGATAGGCCAAGGGACCCCACTGGTGCATGATTTGGGTTGGGGAGGGATGTGGGAGGATTGGCCAGTTGGGGAGGGGCCACAGGAGGGCTCCAGGGTGTGTCCGGCCCATCTTGCTCAGTCCCAATCAGCTGGACCCCAGCAGCAAGCTAACCTACTGGTCTGAGCATCTGCTCCCTGGTGGTCAGTGCACATCATAGAGAGCAGTTGAGTGGCCTTAGCATGCCATTAGCATATCACACTTTGATTGGTTAGCATAACCAATCACTTAGCATATTAGGCTTTTATTATATAGGGTATATGTATATGTATATGTATATACATACACACACACACACACACACACACATATACACTTATTTTACACACACACACACGTGTGTGTGTGTGTGTATGTCTGTGTATGTGTGTAAAATAAGCAAGGAAGTTATTGAAATTTCATTTTATTTGGAAAGAAACCTTAACTTCCATATATTCTGGGTATAGGCTGCTAAACATGGATAACTGATCTTCCGCTCTGGGTTAAAAAGATAAAAATAAGCCAAGTCAGCTCAGAAATAAACATTTGTATATATGGTCAATGGATTTTCCACAAGGATGCCAAGACCCACTCAATGAGGAAAGAACAGCATCAACAAATGTGTTAGCAAAACTGGATATCTACACACAAAAGAATGAAGATGGAACCTTATCTTATACCCCATACAAAAAAAAAATTGACTTTGTTACCTGCAACAAATCCAACCACCAGATCTTTTCCAGTAGTAGAATGTTGACCTTTGACCCAGACTGTTTTGAGGCTATTAAAAGTGTAGAAATAGACAAAATTGGAGCAGCAGAGACTGGAGATAACTGGAAACCACCCTCGATATGGGGCCAGGCTAGGGACAAAACAATAAGTAAAGTAAAGATGATGGACAAAAGCCACTAGAAATGAGTTAAGTCCAACGAAAGGCTGATCATCATTCACATATTTTCAAATGTACTTTGCACTATACACATCTTACATTCTGAAGGATGCCCAAACCAACTCTTTTCTAGCGCTAATAACGCCAAAGAAACAATACACTTTCAATGGCTGATTTACTGCTTCCCTTTAGTAAATAACTATGTAATACTAGACAATTTCCTCATGGCTGTTAGCTAATACAGTATCATTCACATTTTATTACAGGGCAATAATATTTAAAATAAAGTAAATATAGAATATAAATGCAAAAAAAGTGAAGAGGGCATATTATAACAGTACAAGAACCAGACTAAGAGATTCCCACTGGCCAAACCAGGAAAAATTTATCACTAAAATAATAAAGTGTAGTAATCAATTATAAATCATTAGTAAAACAGAAATTTCTGAGTCTATATTGATACTAACTAAAGTAACTGCTCAGAGAGTGCTTATAATCGCAACAGAGGAAATATAAAATCATTCAGTGACTAACTCAAATCTAAAAAATCATGATTAGCCCAGCCGGTGTGGCTCAGTAGTTGAGCATCGACCTCTGAACCAGGAGGTCTGTTAGATTCCTGGTCAGGGTCCATGCTCCAGCTGTAGGCCGGATCATGATCCTCAGTAGGGGATGTGTAGGAGGCAGTCGATAAATGATTCTTATCATTGATGTTTCTATCTCTCTCTCGCTCTCCCTTTCTCTCTGAAATTAATAAAAATATATTTTTTAAAAATCACAATTAACCAATAAAGAGCAGATGGGCAATATGTGACTCTAGATGTAACCCTGAGAAGGACACACTATCACCTAGGCATTATTCTGGCCCAGAATACATAGCCTCATTTAATCATGAATAAACGCGAAGCAAACTTAAACCAACCAGCATTTTATTTTTTAAAAGTGGGTGGGAGATTGACTATATTCTTTAAAAGTGTCAATGGCAGCCCTGTGTGGCTCAGTTGATTAAGTGTCATCCTGTGCACCCAAAGGTTGCCAGTTCAATTACCATTCAGAGCACATGCTCAAGTTACTGGCTTGATCCCCAGTGGGGTACATGCAGGAAGCAACCATCGATCCATGTTTCTCTCTTATATCGATGTTTCTCTCTCTCTCCCTCCCTTCCTCTTTCTTTAAAAATCAATAAAAACATATTGAAAAAAACTTTTGTCATAAGGGTAAAGGGTTTGGATGTATGAAAATTATACTAAAATAATTTGGAAAAAATCTGTGTATGGTGTGTGCTTGTGGTACAGAGAGAGAAGGAAGGAGAGAGAAAAGGAGGAAAGAATGCATGAGCAAATGACCAAAAAAAAAAAAAAAAATGTTAACAACAGGTGAATCTGGGTAAAGCATATACTAGTAATAATCAAGTTTTGCAACTTTTTGTAAATTTGAAAGTATTTCCAAATAAAAAGTTAAAATTAGTACATAATCTGGATGCACCTAAAAGGAATGAACTACACAACTATTACCTTCTTCAGTTTAGTGTACAAAAAACCTTCTTCAGTTTAGTGTACAAAAAACAAAATACTGATTTCATGGAAGACTATAATCAAGATTCAAAATGGCGAACCACAGGACTTGCGCTTACAAGTCAGTAATCACAGATTCACAGCACTAGGCTATGAGAACGTACAGGAAGGAGTGTAGGCCTGTGAATCTCCTAGGGAGGTGCTATCTAACAAAGATGAAGGCAGTAGTACTCACAGGCCTTCTTCTTTAATGATCTCCAGGAGCACCATGTGTGTAGTTTTGGACTTTCTTTTCTCATCAACTACAGGAGAAAAAATGTATCTGTTACTCATGGATCATAGAATTTTAATTCAATACCTAATACCCCAAGTAAAAGATGTGACAAAAGCATTGGCTAGTTTGGTTCAGTGAATAGAGCATTGGTCTGCGGACTAAAGGGTCCCAGGTTCGATTCCGGTCAAGGGCACATCCCTGGGTTGCAGGCTCGATCCCCAGTGAGGGGCGTGCAGGAGGCAGTCAATCAATGATTCCCTCTCATCATTGATGTTTCTATCTCTCTCTCCCTCTCTTTTCCTCTCTGAAATCAATTTAAAAAAAAACTTAAAAAAAAAAAAGATGTGACAAATGAAATTTACTTATTGGGGGAGGGCAGGGTAGGTTGAAAGGGTTAATGGGGGGGAGGAAAGGGATATTTGTAATATTTTCAACAATAAAGATAAAATTTAAAAAAAAGAAACTTATTTCTTATATTTATAAGGCTCTCTTGTTTTCCCCTACCCCCAAGTTACATATTTTCATTTTTATCTTAACATCTTACAGAGAGGAAATAAACTATCATCTTCCTTTTAGAAAAAAAGGCCGTAGAAACAACAGCTGTGAAGGATACGTAAATGGCAGCAAAGTCAGGATTAAAACTCAGGCTTCCAAAAACAGAAAAGAAAAAAAAAAAAAAACCTTCAAGTTTCCAGGCTGGCCAGAGTCGCTCAGTTGGTTGGGCATCGTCCAGTGCACTGAAATATTGCCGGTTCGATTCCCAGTCAGGGCACTGCCCAGGTTGCTGGCTTGATCCCTGGTAGGGGGTGTGCTAAAGGCAGCCCAGATGTCTCATTCTCACATCAGTGTTTCTCTCTCTTCCTCTTCCTTCCCCTCTCTCTAAAAATAAATAAAAATAAAAACAAAAAAACTCAAGTTCCCAAAGTTTTAGCCTTGTTGTGCTCTCTCCTACTATCTCTAAAAATCAATGGAGAAAATATCCTCGGGTGAAGATTAACAAAAACAGCAATAAAAAAGAATTACATTGGTACCTATTTGGCAAATTAGGAGACCTATATAGAAGGAATCTGGCAATAGCTATCAAAATGAAAAACACATTTACCCTTTGATCAGCAATCCCACTTCTAGGAATTTATTTCATAGAATTTACAGAAACAGTGGCATATGAATAAGTCTATTCTACAAAAGGGCACATCCCTGAATCTCCAATTGGGTGCTGGGGTGGGTGAGGGGAAAATAGGTTGTGGTGCATCCACACCATGGATTATTCTTCAGTCAGAAGAGGCTCCCAATGCACTGATTTGGAAGGCAGCCAAAATACACTGCTAAGTGAAAATGCAAGGTACAGGACCGTGGGAAAAGTATGCTTTTGGCATAAGAAAGAAAAGAATATATATTCTTATTTGCTTGTTACTCCATAAAGAAACTCTGCAAAACTATTTGAGAAACTATTAAGGACATTCTCTGCAGGGAAGAAAAAAGGAAAAGGGGGGCAGACTAAAGAGAAACTTTTCACTGACTATATGTTTTGGGTTTTAAAAATATATGTTTTATTGATTTTTTTACAGAGAGGAAGAGAGAGGGATAGAGAGTTAGAAACATCGATGAGAGAGAATCATCGATCAGCTGCCTCTTGCACCACCCCTACTGGGGTACCAAGGTACATGCCCTTGACCGGAATCGATCCTGGGAGCCTTCAGTCCGCAGGCCGACCACTATCCACCGAGCCAAACTGGTCTCAGCTGACTATAAGTTTTTTTTAGTATTTTGTTTTTTGAGTTGAGTCGACTAAAATTATTATCTATCCTAAGACTCTAAAATTAATTAAAAATAGTAGTAATGGAAGGTTTTAACATAGGAACTAGTTTATTCAAAACTCATTTTACTCTTATCTCTTCATGTACATTTTGGCATAGGTTTGAGTATTAGGCTCCACTATGTTTCCTATTCTTTCTTCTTTTTTGAGAAAATCTACCCCAGCAAAAACTCTCCACTGTGCCTTTTAAAAGTCATATTACTTATTAGAAATAATCACAATGATTCAAAACTATTAATGCAAGCCCAACCAGGTTATCTCAGAATAGAAAATGGTGAGGCTGACTAATCTATGAACCCGTCTCGGTTAATTAGGAAATAGCAATGATGATGAGTATCTAAAGCACATGTGTCAAACACAAGGCCCACGGGCCAAATCCAGCCCGCCAGGCCTTGCAATGTGGCCCGCACCGCGCTGTCATCACTGCACTCCGCTATCAGTTTATGACATTGTCAGTTTATGACTGTTCAGTAAACCATTCGGCCCGCGATTTAGGCTGGATTTTAGATTTTGGCCCCTTCTTTGATTGAGTTCGACACCCCTAATCTAAAGTGTCAGTGAAAATGGACAATGGATCTCTAACGAAACAGAATATCTTTGTGTTAATTTAGAACTTACTAGAAAAATATGTTTGCTTCCCGACACTACAAAAGATACTCACCTTGAAGACGCAGCCGAGCTGTATCCAAAGGAAAAAACACCGTCATTGCTGTCACGCTGCCCTGAAACGTTTGAAAAGCCTTTAGGCATTACACATCACAAGGCAGTGAGCCATAACTTTTAAATGAACAGAAGTTCGCTATTAACTATGGGCCAGGTCAGGTGTTCAGTGAACAAACACATGCAACCTTTTAACCTACTGGGATTATTACTGTTCCCGCTTCTAGTTATGTACCTAAACAGAAGTATTACATTTTCTGGAAGAAATATCTTTCTATCTCTCTGGTATTGAAAAAAAACATGTTGTGGCTCCCTAGAGATGACAATCTTAAGGGTTTGGAAACTAGGACACTTGTCAAAGATAGCAGGTAAATGGATTTGTAATATTTCACAGGTCAGCTGCTATTCCTATCCACTGGAATAAAAATATCCAGTAATCATACAAATAACTATTTCTATTCTCCGTGCTCAATCAAGATATTCACCACAAAGTAAAAGTGTAAGAACCATATTGTTCTTTTTTAAAATTATTATTTATTTTTATTTTGCTTTAATTTTTATTGTTGACACTGTTACAGATGTCTCAATCATCCCTCCCACACTTCCTTTCACCTAGTCCCCAATCCCCTTCCCTCTGGCCATCACCACACCATGTCTGTGTCTATGGGCTATGCACATATGTTCTCTGACTAATCTTCACCTTCTTTCATCCAGTCCCCACTTACGCTCCCCTCTGACAGCTGTCAATTTGTTCCAAGTATCATGCCTCTGTTTCTATTTTATTCATCACTTTATTTTAGATTCTACATGTAAGTGAGATCATATGGTATTTGCCTTTCTCTGACTGGCTTATCATATTATTCTTTATAATTTTGTTTGCTGTGCTTTAAATAAGAGACAATCTCTTTACTAAAAATTATATAAATAATTCATCCAAGTTAACACAATGAAAAAATGATCAAGGAAAAAAAAAAGGAGCCAACAGCCAGTCCTTCCATTCATTAAGATCCTACAAGTAAAAACAAGCATATAGTTAGGGATGAAATTATACACATGAAATTTCTCTTATGTTTATGATTCTCAACCCAGAAACAGGCCCACTGGTGGTATATATTCTCAGCCAGAAGATCAAGTTTTAGGCTGCTGATTGAATAATGGTTAAGTACAATAGTCTAATCATGACAATGGCTGGAAACTAGACTAATTTTACTAGTGTACAAAAGAACAAAAACTTCCTAGGTCTCTTATCTATTTATTTATTTTAAATATATTTTATTGATTTTTTTTTTTACAGAGAGGAAGGGAGAAGGCTAGAGAGTTAGAAACATCAATGTGAGAGAAACATCGATCAGCTGCCTCCTGCACACCCCCCACCGGGGATGTGCCCGCAACCCAGGTACATGCCCTTGACTGGAATCGAACCCGGAACCTTTCAGTCCGCAGGCAGACGCTCTATCCACTGAGCCAAACCAGCTTCTGCTCTCTTATCTCTTATCTATTTAAATAGGTCAGCCAGCTCTGGCCAGGTGGTCAGCTGGAGGGAGCACCGTCCCAAACACCAAACAGGTCATGGGTTGGATTCCCAGTGAGGGCACGGATCTAGGTTTTGGGCTCCATACTCAGCTGGGGCATGAACAGGAGGTAATGGATCAATGTTTCTCTCTCACACTGATGTTTCTCTCTCTCTCATTAAATCAATAAACATATCCTCTGGTGAGGATTAAATAAATAAATAGCTCAGCCAGCTTGACAGGGAGAACACTGTACTGTCTTATTAGTATTCTTCAAAACTCAGATTAAATGTTACCATCACCCACCACCCACCCTCACCCACTAGGTTACAATTGGTAGTTCATTCCTCTACATTCCCACAGCACTTGTTTACATCTCTTACGGCACTTACATTGTGGTTGGAAATATTCCATTTTCTTATACATACTAAATAGTTTTGTTTTTTTTAATCCTCATCCAAAAATGTTTTTTAAATTTATTTTAGAGAGGAAGGGAGGGAGAGAGAAAAAAAAACCAACCAACACGTCAATGTGAGTGAGAAACATTTGTCGGTTGCCTCTCCTATGCCCCTCACCAAGGATCAAACCCGCAGTCTTTTGGTGTACAGAATAACGACGTGCCAACCAACTGGCCAGAGCACTAGCAGCGTTTTAAGACTGTGACTGAGCATCCATTTTCTGACTGTTGCTGTTGTCCATGCTTCTTGCTCACAGTGCCTTGTTTCTCTTTGAGTTTAGTTAGTTGGATGGAGCTGGTCATTGACCTTAGAATTTTATTTTGGGGCATTCTTTTCAACCCCATGAAGATAAGTATCTCTGGAAAGGATATCTGTTAGACACTTTGGCTCCGTCCTGCTGGGATCACTCTTACGTTATTGGCTTAAGGTTTTCAAATGATGCAAGCAGTGGGAGGGCTTGTGGTTTCAAAATCTCACTCCCGGCCCCCAATCAGTGCCAAGGTTGGAGATAGCTGATTTTTCTAGGGAGAAGTAAAATTATTTCCTATTCACCTTTATAGCATACTAGAGGCCCAGTGCATGAAAATTCATGAACTGGAGAGAGGGGGGCGTTCCTCAGCTCAGCCTGCCCCCTCTCACAGACTGGGAGCCCTCAGGGGCGGGAGGTGACCCGATAATCAGGGGAAGGCAATGTCCTATCACACCTCTGCTGCCGCCACTGTTGGCAGTGCAAGCCTCGGGCTGGCCCCGGGCAGCTGGGCAGCTGCCATCTGAGGCTTGCCTGCACCTCTGGCTGGCCCTGGGCAGCTAGGACCTGGGGGAACTGGGGGACTCTGGAGGTAGGCGTGCAGAGTGGCCGGGACCGCCTGGGGGCGTGCCTGGCCTTGCCTCGCGCCTGCCGCCCCAGCGGGGCTGAGGGGACTGAGCACCACCATCTTGTGTTTGTGGGCACACCATCTTTGAAGGTGTGGCATCAATTAGCATATTCCCTCCATATTGGCTGTAGGCGCCACCATCTTTGAGGGCAGGGTGGTCAATTAGCATATTTTCCTCCTTATTGGCTGTGGGTGCCACCACCTTTGGGATGGTGTGAGGGTCAATTAGCATACTCCCTCTTTATCAGATAGGATTCCTTTGGGAAAGTCATCTTAGACAGAGTTTCTCACCGTCCCTGTATCTCTGGAAGGTACAAATCTAAAGTTCATGTTTATCTGGTTAAGCAATTTCTGCTCTCCTTGCCTCTGGATCCTGCCTTTACTCATTCTCTAGTCTGAGTGTTCCTTATATTCTTGTCATCTTATTAATACTTTTAAGAAGTTATTTTTTAAAGAACATTTTATATAAGTTTTTATTATAAAGGGAAATTTTCAGAAGAAGGTTTGATTAGCTCCTGAATTAGAAACAGAAATCACAATGTAAGTATTAAAATATTATTAAATTATTTGAATTATTAAAATATTTAAAATTTGTGAATGTTTACCTTTTTCAGTTTATTCTACTTCATTCTTATTTCATGATCAACTTCTATAAAAGCAAGTTGGGCCGGACCGGTTTGGCTCAATGGATAGAGCGTCGGCCTGCGGACTGAAAGGTCCCAGGTTCGATTCCGGGCAAGGGCATTTACCTTGGTTGCGGGCACATCCCCAGTGGGGGGTGTGCAAGAGGCAGCTGGTCAGTGTTTCTCTCTCATCGATGTTTCTAACTCTCAATTTCTCTCTGTGTAAAATCAATATAATATATATTAAAAAAAAAAAAAAAGCAAGTTGGTAGCATATCATATTTCGAATCTATTTCCCCATAATATCTAACACGATTCTTCTATATTCCCTGTATGTTTAAATATATTTTGAACTTAACTCCCTGCCTCCCAAAAGTTTATAAAATTTAGTAGAGTAGCAAGTACTGAACAAAAGCAAATCAAAACAAACATAAAAACCAATTTACCCTGGATATGAAAATTAGGAAAATGGCAAAATTTGGAGAGGAATTCCCTCCCACCCCCTGCAGAACTCTGAAGACAGGTGTCTGATTAACTGCGGGATATTTAGGGAGTTATCCAAGTAACCTCAGGAGCTTCCAACCAGAAAGACCAGAACACAAATACAAACACTGCTCTAGCAAAGTACATCTGATATAAAAACAAAGGGCTATCTGCCAGAAGAATTGTAACAGGAGAATCAATATTTCTTGCTGATTTATAGGATGTGGACTACTAGTACGAAAGAGAGGAGAGTCACAGGAATAAAGACACCACTGACAGAAATAAGAATGTCAAAAGAGGGACCTCATTTTAAGAAATTACTAGTTCAATTTGAGATGATAAATTAACTATTCTCTCTCACCTGGGTTCTAATGGTATCATGCATCCTATGCACAAGATTCTATTTCTTAGCAATCATTGCGCTGTACTGTGTTCAGTTGTTAACATGTTTTTCTTCCTTATTAGACCACTAGAGGCCTGGTGCACAGATTTGTGCACCGGTGGGGTCCCTCGGCCAGGCCTGTGGGGATTGGGTCAAAAACGACTCTCAGACATCCCCTGAGGGGTACCAGATTGAAAGAGGGCAGTTCTCGGGTGACACACCCCGGAATCCGGCTCCTTCCTCTCTTCTCCCAATATTGAATCACTTTCTGTGTCTGTCTCGCTTCTTTCATCTGACTGTACTCTAAGTTTAGCAGTAACTGACAAATGTGTGGGCATTTAGCTGTAAAATGCAATTATTTAGCAAACAGATTTACTTAGCCTGGAATCTAGTCGGCCTAGGGCAGGACTCTGCTCAATGCCAGGCTCCCGCCCAGGCCCTTTGCCCAGGAAGAGTCCGTGGCAGCGGGAACCTCCTTCCTCCCACCTAAGTTGCTCCTTTGCCTACTTCCCTCCCCAGATGTTGCCCACTGGCGCTACTGTCCACACGGAAGGAAGGAAGCCACAGCCGGTTTAAAATTCACTGCCTCCACTGAAAATCGACATTAAGCAGATGGGCCAGAACCAGACATTGGGGCTGCAGCCAGTAGGCCCTGCACATCTCATCATTTAGATAACTGAGTAGAAAAGTTTCTGTAAGGGCCAGATCCATGACCTCTGCCCTGGGGTAGAGGCCTGGTGCACCGGTGGGGTCCCTCGGCCTGGCCTACAGGGATTGGCCTGAAACCAGCTCTCTGACATTCCCCAAGAAGTCCTAGATTGTGAGAGGGGGGTCTCGGGTGACACACCCTAGAATTGGGCTCCCTCCTCTCTGGTTCTGGGTGCATCACTCCAGAATAGCAGCTGCCAAGTCACTGTAGCTTGGCAGCTCATGTGTTGAGCATCTGCCCTCTGGTGGTCAGTGTGCATCATAGCTACCAGTCGGCCAGTCGGTCTGTTGGACGATCACTCAGGCATACACACACACACACACACACACACACACACTAGTGGCCCGGTGCACGTAATTTGTGCATGGGGGGGGGGGTCCCTCAGCCCAGCCTGCACCCTCTCCAAATGGGGACCCTTTGGGGGATGTCCTACTGATGGCTTAGGGGAGCGGGGAGCGGGCCTAAGCCGCAATCTGGCCTCCCTCTGCGGGAGGTGATCAGTGGGCCGACTGGGATGGTGTGGGCAGTAAGCGGCCGGCTCTGTCCCCAATTGTGCCACAGTCACTGGCGGCCTCCCTCTGCGGGAGGCAACCCCAGCAGGCCTATCTGGGGACAGTGCTGGGTGGCCCTGGACAGAATTGCCCTGCTGCTGCCGCCGCCTGTGGCCTCCCTCTGCGGGAGGCAACCAGGTGGGTGATCAGGGGGTGGCGCCAGCACCCACTGCCCCACCGCCCCCCCCCCATCACTGTCCCCTCCCTCTGCCCACTGGCATGCAACTTGGCTGGCCTGGCAACACCTGCTTGCCGGTCCCGCCCCCCACTGACCAGTTGCTCTGCTGTTCCATCAATTTGCATATTATACTTTTATTAAAATGAGCACTAGAAAGAGTGTTTTCAAGGTGTGGTCCTACATTTTAACAGGTAACCCCCAGATGAGTATTATGCATTGTATTATTTGAGAGGATCTTTTTTTTTTTTTTTAAATAGAGGAAGGGAGAGAGCTAGAGAGCTAGAAACGTCGATGAGAGAGAAACATCGACCAGCTGCCTCTTCTACCAGGGATGTGCCCGCAACCAATGTACATGCCCTGGCCCGGAATCGAACCTGGGACCTTTCAGTTCGCAGACCGACGCTCTATCACTGAGCCAAACCGGCCTCGGCGAGAGGATCTTTTTAAAAAATATATATTTCTATTGATTTTTTTATAGAGAGGAAGGGAGAGGGATAGAGAGTTAGAAACATCGATGAGAGAGAAACATTGATCAGCTACCTCCTGCACACTCCCTCCTGGGGATCGAGCCTGCTACCCAGGTACATGCCCTTGACCGGAATCGAACCTGGGGCCTTTTCAGTCCAAGGCCCAAGGCTGTATCCACTGTGCGACACAGGTCAGGGCTGAGAGATCTCTTTTGAAGTGTGACACTTCAGTAAAGAGACACTGGTTCATTAAAATTATGCCTCTGGCATGACCACATTCAGTATCTGATTTTTATTGTTAAAAATTGAGCACCCAATATCTCTTTATCAATCTTTATAGGCTCATAATGTTTCCATATCTTGAAAGTCCCCATAATCACAGAGCATTGAAATACTTTGATAAGTATTTTTAAGGGACCATGCAGGAAAGCTAATTTAGGTGATAGGAATGTGTAGTAGGTAGATAGTATCCTAGATTAGGAGAAAAGATGGTGGCGATGGCTGAGGCAGAAAAACAAACGTTGCAGCAAAGAAAGAGCAGTAAGTCTGTTTTCTGTCCTAATTGTTTGGCTATTGCTGAACTAAGCAAGCTCCCTTATATCTTCCTTTTCCTTTACATCTTCTCCCAATTATTACAATCACCATTCAATGGAGTTGCCCAAACTGGAAACCTGGGCTAATACCATTTGCTTTCATCCCTGTGTAATCAGCCAAATAGTTCCGTCAGGTTTCCTCATAAACATGTCTCTGATCCACTGCCTCTGTCTAGTCCTCATTCCCAACATCAGTCTCTCTTTTTCTTGGGCCCAAAAACACTGCAGCTGTCTAAACTGATCCTTCCCACAGCCACCAGGATGGTTCACTTAAAATGAAAGCAAGACCAGGATGCTCCCATGCTTCACATTCTTCACTTCCTCCTTCTGTGGAATAAAATCTAAGCTCTCAGGCGTCGGCCACCACAGAAATCAGGCCTGACTGGCGCCGTGATGGCTGGGACCCGGGCATTGACTTGTGCAGCACCCGCCATCGCGGACCCAGGCCTGACTGCCACCGCTGGCAGCCTGGCCCCAGGCCTGACTTCCACCCCAGGTCCCTCCTGCCCCCCTGCCTGTGTCCGGTCCGGGCCGCCCGAGCCACCACGCAGGCCCAGGCAGGCCCTCCTGGCTCTGTCTCGTCTTTGCTCTGGGCCTCATCTGCGCGTGCAACCTCCTCCTGACCAGTCGTGACAGTTACGGTGTCCCAGCCTAATTTGCATATTACTTAGATAGATAGATAGATAGATAGATAGATAGATGGATGGATGCCAAGAGCAGGAACCTAACAATTAAGTAAAATGTACATCAGCCAATGGCTGCATGCTCTAGCCCTGCAACTGCCAGCGTGCTCTTTCCCACTCAGAGTTCAAGTCGCACACAATGTGGTTCCCTGAAACCCATTTGCCCCTTTGCTCCCTCCCCTCCAAGAACACCGGCCTCCATGGCCATCCGAGAGCACGTCAAGCAAGCGCCCCCTCAGCCTCTCCACTCTGGAGAAGGCTCTTCTCATTTAATGGAGGAACTGGGGCTCCTGACTCAGGCACTGCCGTCAACTACTGTGTCACCTACTTCTCCTAAGCACTGTGAGGGAAGCTTCTACACCCCCACTTCACAGGGTGGGAAAGTGAGCTTTACGGGCCAGCTGTCTCACAAATGAAGGAGTTGGGGTTCAGCCCTGAGGAGTCTGCGCAGTACAGGAGCTCTCTGTCCCCAAGTAAGTATATCAAGTAAGGAGTATTTTTCTGACCCTTCCGTCTGAATGAGTTCTGAGGGGCTATAAGGAGAGGGATCAGTGATGTTTCTCTTAAGTCACACGCCTGCCAACAGCTACAGGTGTGTGTTGACAGTTAAAGGCCTGAGAAAGGGCAGCGGGAAATAAGACGAGAACCAGAAGAGGAGCTCACCCAAGTCAAGAACGGAAAGTTTCAGGGAAAAGGGGGAGGGGTGTCAAATGGAACCGAGACACCCTGAAGCCCAAGAACCCAGCACACACCTCGCAGCAAGCCTGAAGGACAGCAATTCTGAATTTGGTTTGTTGGTTTTTTTTAAATGTATCTTCTATCAATAGTATCAGCCAGAGACAGCCTGAGGCAGGCGCGGCCCCTGCCTGCGGTGAGGTGTGAGAATAGCTGTAGCTCAGCATGTGATTCAGGAAAACAGCATCACATCTGGTGTTCCTTGGCCCAGAGGAGAAGTTCGCGTGTTGGGCTGGCGTGGGGTGACCGTGACACTTCAGAAGGCAGGGAACAGCCATTACCTCCGCCCGCCCCCTGTGGGATGTGGGACCACCTCTGTCTACACCTCAGTCTCTCACGAAGCCAGAGCGGGGGCAGGGCCGGGGTGTCAGCCCTCACACCGAATTCTCCCGCCTCTGTCCCTTCCTTCCACCCGCAGTCACCCCCGGAGAGCCTCGACCCTAACCCACCATCTCCCTCTCATCCCCGCCCCGACACTTCCCGGCGGCGACCCCTGAGGAAGCCCAGACCCGCAGCGGCCCGGGCGTGGGAACCCCGCCTCACCACGGCTCCGGCCACCGCGTGGACCAAGCTTTCGTAGGACAGCACGGAAGCCATGGGTGCGGTTCCCTCAGACTGAGCCGCACTTTCCCGCAGGAGCCGAGCCAGGCGGGTGAGGAGAGCGCCAGAGCCCCGGGCGAAGCGTCACAAGCTCCGCCCTCCGGCCCCGCCTCCTCCGGAAGAACCACTTCCGGGTCGCAGGGCACGCCGTCTCCCAGCTAGAGGACCCCGGGGCTGGAACCGCCCCCTTGGCTCTGATTGGCCCGTACAGCGCGTGCGGGGCGGGGCGGCGTTGGCTCCTCCCCACGGAGCGGCGGGACGGCCGCCCAGACGTCCCCAAACCTGGCCGGCTACCTTCCCTTACCCAGAGGGGGACTCTGGAGACCCGCCGGCCTTCTTCTCACTCTCCTCCAGAATACACACCGACGACTGGCAAGATGGGGGACAACATCTTCCTGTTTCTCTCCAATTTGACTCGTTTTCTCTCGCTAGAATATTTTTTCTCACTAGTTTTAAAGACCTATTTTAGCAGAGATATCAATTGGGCATGGTTCTCCCGCTGAAAAACCCTGGGGTGTGATGGGAAAAGAAAGGGCTTCGGAAAGTCAAAATAATCAGATGCAGGGGGGGAATACTCGTTGGCAACAAGGGAAGTCTTTAAACTCTTGGTTTCTCCTTTTGTGAAGTGAATGTTATACAGTACTAACGACTTCATTTGCCGTGAGGATTACAAAAGCTAATTTATAGAGTTATACTTTAAAAAATTTCCCAAGTTGCAAAATGAGGAACCAAACTACACGGTACTGGAGATACGTATTTCTAACCTAGCACTCTATATTGTGAGATACAATGCTCCAGGATTCCAATTTCATTTCTTTACTGGAATACGTCACATCTCTCTCATTTTTAATACCAGCAAGTATTTTTAAAATATATTTTATTTTTTACAGCGAGGGATAGAGCGATGAGAAACATCAACCAGTTGCCTCCAGCACAACCCTACTGGGGATGTGTCCATAACCAATGTACATGCCTTTGACCGAAATGGAACCTGGGACCCCTCAGTCCGCAGGCGATCGCTCTTATCCACTGAGCCAAACTGGTTTCGGCAGTACCAGGAGGTTTTATAACATCCTCGCTGATAAGTCTTGAGTTTACTGAAAAGTTAACTGCACTGTAACTTTTTTAAACTAATTTTTTCTTGCCCTTATTATTGGGTTTGTCACAAGTGGACCAAGCACTTCAATCGTTACATCCGTGTTAGGAGCAACACCTGCTGGCTGTGCACATCAGCACACCTCATGAAGTAACGAACAATTCTGCAAGAAGCAACCTCAGACAGGGGCAAGAGAGCACAGAAATTGAGAGACCTTTGACCATAAGCTTGGTTAAAAATCCCCGCTCCACGTCAGGGGTGTTATCCTGCACAATTCTCTAAGTGCTCATTTCTTCATCTGTATAAAATGCAGACAAGAGCATTTATGTTATGGTCATTACCAGCATTGTCACTATTTGCAAACTGATTTACAAAGTGCTTGGCAAAAAATACTCAATATATGTACCTACTTGGGTGCATTAACTTCAGATGCGGCCACATCTCTAACATGTAAGTTGTTTCTCCCCGTGTCCCATTAGGCCAGTTATTTCCTAATGTTACTCCAGGTCTTTCCTCCCTCTCTCCTGTGGTAATATTTTGTTGGGCTCATGACCACACAGCTATGCTTACTCTGCAGCTAAAAAATTTAGGCCTCAAGATTAAGAAAAAGCTGATTAACAAGGTAGGAGAACACAATGCTAATTCCATGTGTCATCCTAAGTTTTTCAGCATATACTTCCCTGGAGCTGTTTCCTCAGGATATGCTTTCAGAACAAAAGTATCTTTGGACCCAGAAATGGAAACTAACCAAATATTACCTCTGGACTGCTACCTGAAAGAAAATAAAAGCATATTTACCTAGGCCAGCAATTTTCAACCAGTGTGCAGCCAAGAATTTTTAAAATATGCAATATCTGAGCCGAAACTGGTTTGGCTCAGTGGATAGAGCGCTGGCCTGGGGATTGAAGGGTCCCAGGTTCCATACCGTCAAGGGCATGTACCAGTAGGGGACGTGCAGGAGGCAGCTGATCGGTGACTCTCTCACCGATGTTTCTTTCTCTCTCCCTTCCTCTCTAAAAAAATCAAATATATATATATATATATATATATATATATATATATATATATAAACATTTTTTTTTTTTTACATATGCAATATCTACTTAATCAGGGGCACTAACCTCTTTTCCCTTAGACTGCCAATTAAGTTACAACAGTCAACACAATAGCTGTCTGGTGTGGATGCCCTGCCTTAAAGTATAGGTAATAATACAACAAAGAGTTGCATCTTATTGGCTATGTTGCATCTGATTGGTTAATTTTTGGTACCAGGCATCCTTACATACAAGTATAAGCACCTAATATTTTTTAAAAAGTCACTTTGAAACAAAAAAGGTAATTACTATTAATTTTTCTTTGTGTAAATTAATAAAGAGTATACCTAGTTGTCAGATTGGCAAAAAACGTATTTTTATTGTGACACAGAATTTTAGTAGTTTGTGTGCCATGAGATGAAAAAGGTATAAAATTGCTAATATATTTTTGTGGGTCCTTGTTCACTGCATTTTGTAATCTGAAGCCTACCATGCCAGTAAATAACTTAAGATGAATGCCAGAGACAAAAGAAATAGCGCACGAGCTAGGGAGGGAAAGGGGGGTGGGAAAGTCAGTACCCAGTTTGAAACGATACTTTATTTTTAATGTAGCTAGAAATATCCAACAACTATATATTTTCAGTAGGAAAAACTGTTTACTTTTTCCTTCTTACAGAATTATTAGCACAAAAAAAGAACATTTGTTTAAAATGATATATTGAAAATGAATGTATTTTTTTATTTGTGGAACTTAAAAGTCTAAAAGCACAGAACACGTTTTCAGAAGACCAGTTTTAGTTTCACCCATTTATGGTTAATATTTGCAATGTTAGAATATACTTGGGTAATGTGTAGTCAAGTAAGTAAATCAAATAAGGAATTCAAAACCAACTGGTCTTCTTGAGTTATTATTCACAGCCCACATTGGAAATTTTGAGAAAGAACACACATTAACAAAAAGAACACTGGCAAACTCAAAGGCTAGTTTATATGCTGAGTATTTTTAAAGGGTTTAAAAAGCATGCTCAATTAGCATACAGCTTTTTCTCACTTATATAAGATGCATTTCTAACTGCTTGTGTACAGCAAAGGATTAGAATCTGAATCGACTTATGATTTCAGATGTGTGCTATTTAATAAATGTATTCAATGGAATTACTTTACTGTTCCTACCACTGATTCTTCAAACAAGCAAAGTACATTAGCATTTAATTGAAAGATAGGTAGAAACCTAAAAATTCCTTGTACAGTGCCTGGACTTAGTCTCATTTAATATAGGAACTGAATATACAACAGAAAATTTATCGTTTTCTTTTATCCTTGGAGAGAAATAAAGAGGTGAAAATATGATGGCAGTATTTAAGCGCTGAATAGGAGAACAATGAATTCTTTGTAATACCAACAACTCTACAATAAAGAACCATGGATCTCATCAAGTTTATAATTCATGCTGGACTAAAAACTTAGGTTCCCCTCTACGTATCTCAAGTAATTCAAACCTCAGACTCTCTCCAAAATACAAAGATACGACTGATATTTCCTAAGTAAAAGACCAAACACCAAGGGAAGCCCTCCTTCCAACATCTTTTGATGTAAGATTTCACAAAAGTAGAAATCTAATACTTAAACATGAGTTCTCTTGGCCTAGTAGGAAACTACAGCTGTTGTGGGTATTACCCTACAGTCAGTCACTATATGTATTACATATTAAATTAAACCCAGCATTAAATATGCTTGCACAATTATGCTGTGAATTATTCACTAGCAGTGATGGTGCCAGTGGAAAAGGACTATCTTTAGCCCAAGAGTAAGGGGGGAAATGTAAAAATAAGTAGAAAGCTGACAAACAGTTGTGTATTTTCTGACCAGAAAAGGTAATTTTAAACATAGAAATATAAAAAGAAAAGTATTCCTTCTTTCCCCTATGTGGAAATAATATGAAACATTTATCTATCAGACAAGAACAGAGCTAAATAATCCAACTCTACTGCAGCATTATAAAAAAATCACCCCTTCACCAGTGTAAGATTTAAATGCATTTGCATTAAGGGTACGTGTTATATAAAATGTAGTAAGATTGCTGCTGCCTTGCTTAGTACTTCCAGTCCCTACCCAGGTCCTGGAATAAATCATTTATCGAAATAAATCATTTTTTTAATAAAGCATTTAAAAAGAGAAATCAAAATGGTTACAATATATGGTTACTGAGGAAAGCCATATATCTAACTCAAACTTTATTTAAATGTCCTATTTGCTTTCCACTAATAAACCTTTACTTCACTCTGAGCAATAAATCTTCCATCCTGAAGTATCTTTTGCCCAATTAATTCAAAAGAAAACACCAAAATGATTAGTAAAGAAAAATGTAGGGTTTAACACACCCTTTTAATTTGTTTTTAAGTATTTTTAAGATTTAAAGTGTTTAAACTTTGTAATTCCTAGTAGGAAAACATTATCTGAACGAATACCATAATGGCAAACCGCTGTAAAATGTTACAGTTGTATTTAGGAAGGAGGGGTAGGGATTCTCCTCAAAGCACCCCAGCTTTCTTCATGAGAAGGTCAGAGGTACACTGGTTTGTATTATTGCGACATCCATTGGGTGATCCCAGTTGCTTTTCCTTCAGCGAGGGCTCTATTTGTCAGAAGGGCATTATGCTTGACCTCCAAATTTGGCTGACAATTTACTGATGAGATTCATAACCTTTGGGTTGCTCTGATATTTTGACATATTTGCTGGGTTCTGAGCCACATCCTGGAAGGCCACCATAACTTCTGGATCCTGCAAAGAAAGGTTTTCTTTTTAAGTACTTAAAAATTTTATGGGTAAGTTTTTATATTAAATCCCACCTATTTATTTAAAACTATAATTTTGTCATGGCCTAGTTATTTGGTATTTGGACAAATCCCAGAACTAGAAACATTACTAAATGTGCACGTCAACCCTAACCGGTTTGGCTCAGTGGATAGAGCATCAGCCTGCAGGTGGGAGGGTCCCAGGTTCAATGCTGGTCAAAGGCATGTGCCTTGGTTGCAGGCACATCCCCAGTAGGGGTTGTGCAGGAGGCAGCTGATTGATGTTTCTCTCTCATCGATGTTTCTAACTCTCTATCCCTCTCCCTTCCTCTCTATAAAAAAATTAATAAAACATCTTTAAAATTTTTTTTTTAAAACATGTGCATGTCAAAGTCAACCTCAACTATATCATTTTACCTAATGAAAAAAGCATATAAGTCTTTATATAAAGAAAAGGACAACCAAATATAATTACCAACTATTACAAAGTATTTCCTATAAAACAATTTTTAAAAATTTAAATGCTCTGACCAATTATCTCGTATACCAGTAGGTTGCTAGTTCGATTCCCAGTCAGGATACCTGTCGTGGTTTCAGGCTCCATTCCTGAGAGGGCCTGCAGGAGGCAGTCAATAAATGTTTCACTCTCAGATCAGTATTTCTCTCTCTCTCTATAAAAATCAATAAAAAATCTTAAAAAAAATTTTTTTTAAGCTACTCACTCTAAAAGAAAATGAATATCACAAGCTATTTGGCAATTCAGATCAATACAACGTGGCTAACAAAGTAACCTTTGTCCCCACCCAGAATTAGGAAAGAAATGCCTCAGTGATATGAAGTTCCACTCTGTTTTTCTAAGTCTTACCTGCATGGCTGCAAGGACCTCTGGGTCACTAAGGATTTCGTTGAGCCCAGGCATTCCTGCCATCCCAGGCATGCCGCCCCCCATTCCAGGCATTCCTCCAGGAAAATTGCCAGGCATTCCACCAGGAAAGCCACCTACAAAAACAAGTGGAGAGATAATATAGACACAACCACGTTTCACAGTACTCTAATAGTGTACTATTTTCTCCTATGGATGAAAAAGGGATTTATAGAAAGTAACTTCACTGGGTGATCCAATCATAAATTCCTAACTGGATAGGTCACAGTGGGTAGTTAGGCCCCAGGTATGTAACTTCTTTAGTAAAAGATTTATCTTTGTCCTAAGCCAGCCCTTTCTAGGTTAAGGTACCTTTGAAGTAAGTAGCAACCTTGCTCAAAAGAGCACTTAATTTTTGTTAACTCTCCTGGAATCCAATTCCCAATTTTGCTTTTTCCCAACATCAAGTAATGTTCCCTCAACTTCAGAAAAGAAATGCATAAAAGAAACTACAAAACTGTCCTCCAAAGCATGAGATGAGCAACTCTCAAGCGTTTTGACTCAAACGATTATAAAAAATTCTCTACAGGTGTGGCTAGAGAAGTGTAGTACGGGTCAGTTGGTTTGAGCATCATCCCATACATGGAAAGGGTGAGGGTTCAATCCCAGTAAGGGCACATATCTAAATGTTTCTCTCTCACATCAATGTTTCTCTTTCTCAAAATCAATTTTTGGACTAAATTTTTTTCTAAAAAATGAGGCTGTAAAATCAGACTTTGTTACCTTCTGGATTCATTTTCCCCCCTGGCAATAAAACTCTTAAAAAAAAAAAAAGAAAACAAAACTAATCTTACCTTAAAAGAAAAAGAAAGCTAACAGTCCCTTGGAATTACAAAATTTCTTTAATATTATTTCTGTGAATTTAAAGTTAATTCATTCAAGTTTAGTTATTCCTTAAAAAAATAACAAAAAACTACATTCCTCAAGAGCAGTTATTCCTTTAAGAACTACATGGAATGCTGTGGACTTTTATCACCACAGGATCAAAATTTCTCAAAGTGAAACTAAAAATCTGCATTTTTAACAAGCACTCCTGGTGTTTCTTCTTTACACTGAGAATAATGCTTTAACAAAAAAGATTTTCTCCCAGCATGTTTAGATTATAAGCCAAAATTATTTTCTACTCATTTTTTCACTATCTTTAAATCCACTGGGAGTATTCTGAAATAACAATTATACCAATATAATTCTAAAGAGAAATACAGGTAACATCAATGTATTCTACAGATCAAGAGTAACTGTAATAAACCCCCCTCTCCCCCCCAAAAAATGATTAAAATCAATAATATGGATCACTAAGTCATTACTATCTGGCTCAATAATTTAAAGATGTGCATAAATAACTAACAATCACAGATAAGGAGATCTAAGTGGTCTAAAAGCTTCTCTTGCTGCTCCTATTAACTGAAAAACTAGATTATACTTATAAAAATATTATTGACCCAATGCAATAACAGTTCACTTGTCTGCTTGTCAATCTAGGTAATAAAAACTACTAACAAAAAATTATCTCTACACTAGTCTACATTAGTGGTCACTTTCTAAAACAAAGGTACCTGACATAAGCTCATTTATATTTAAACGGGAAGTAAATTACGAGCTAAAATTTTATTGCCTTTTCTCCAAATTGCACTCAGCGCCAGTATGTTTTTTCTTTTTGGTTGTTTGGCACACAACCTTTTGGAGTAGAGGCTACCTTTTCTAGCCAGTGGCAGGCACTTAAGCATAAGCAACGTATTGCTGCCTCCAACCCCCCTTAAGAGGAAGCTGGTTACTATTAAACAGTTGCTTCCCGCCAGGACCGGTTTGGCTGCAGGGGTCTTCAAACTACGGCCCTGCGGGCCGCAGGAGTCTGATCCGGCCCGCCAGGTTTTTTGGGCAGTGAGCGCAGCCGAGGTGTTACAGTAGGAATTAGTAGTTCATATAGTCCGGCCCTCCAGCTCTCTGAGGGACCGTGATCTGGCCCCCACTTTAAAAAGTTTGAGGACCCCTGGTAGAGCGTCGGCCTGGGGACTGAAGGGTCCCGGGTTCAATTCCGGTCAAGGGCATGTACCTTGGTTGCGGGCGCATCCCCAGTAGGGGGTGTGCAAGAGGCAGCTGATCGATGATTCTCTCTCATCGATGTTTCTAACTCTCTATCCCTCTCTTTTCCTCTCTGTGAAAAATCAATAAAATATATATATTTTAAAAAATAAACAAACAAACAGTTGCTTCCCATTAGAATTATGAACTTAAAAAAAAAAAACCCTCTAATTTTTATATAAATTTCAAACTGTCTCATTAAGGAAGTATTTATTCATTCATGCTGAGTGCCCTTTTAACTGCTTTCTACTTGTATTATATAGGATTGGTATCATTCAAGGCTGTGTCTTGCTGGTAATATCAGATCATGTGACACAAGAAAGGGAAGAGTATTATTTTTACACTGTACTTAAAACATTTTTTGTGCTTAATTCCACACAGCACTTTTACTATCATATGAACAGACAAAATTCCATTATATTAAGAAATATTTTGAATCCATCACAATCATTATAGTCTTAATAAAGCTACGATGCTTGGGCCTCAATAATATAATAAACATATCAGAGCCCTCAGATCAGAACATTCTCCAATTATTTACAATACTAATAGGCTTAATTCTCATTTAAAAATACCTGGAAAAGAGCCAAACTGAGCTCCTGATTGTCGTCTGGCTTCTTCCTCCTTTAATAGAAAAACAAATTATGTAACAGGGAGAGATAAAGTCCTGCTGCCCACCCCTATTTATCCATGCAGAATCATGGAAAAACATAAACTCAGAAAAATTTAAAGACTAAAAGTATTCCCAAAATTTGCCCTAGTTGGTTTGGCTCAGTGGATAGTGTCGGCCTGCGGACTGAAGGGTCCCAGTTCCATTCTGGCCAAGAGCACAGGCTTGGGTTGCATGCTCCATCCCCAGTAGGGGGCATGCAGGAGGCAGCTAATCAATAGTTCTCTCTCATCATTGATGTTTCTATCTCTCTCTCCCTCTCCCTTCCTCTTTGAAATCAATAAAATATATATTTTTTAAAATAAAAATAACACCGAGACCGGTTTGGCTCAGTGGATAGAGTGTCAGCAGACTGAAAGGTCCCAGGTTCGATTCCGGTCAAGGGCATGTACCTTGGTTGTAGGCGCATCCCCAGTAGGGGGTGTGGTGCAAGAGGCAGCTGATCGATGTTTCTCTCTCATTGATGTTTCTGACTCTCTATCCCTCTCTCTTCCCCTCTGTAAAAAATCAATAAAATATATTAAAAAAATAAAATAAAATAAAAAATAAATAAAAGTATTCCCACAAATTAAATAATAAAGGGAAAGAAAACCCCCTTTGTCATTATTGTACTGAACTACATGCAGCATGAAAGAAGAGCCAAGAATGGAAATAATATCCTCAAAGCTCTAATCTACTGTATTTTCCACTAATGGTTTAGTTCTAGAAACTTTACCCTCTGGGCTTTCTCATGTTCTTCCCGAGCCTTCTTGACCCTTTCCATCCTTTCTTTGATCTCTCGCTCTTCCCGTTTCCGCTCATACTTCCTCCGATGTTCTGCAATTTTCTGGGCCTAGGAAAAAGAGGCACAGAAAAATGTTCTAGAAATTGGATAAAGTCAATACACATCTACAGTTTTGTTAAAGAATTACTTTTCTTTGTGGAGAGGTGTTTGACATAGTTTTGACTAATGACAGATTTGCCAGATAGAAAAACATGAGCGGTAACGCAGGCTTTAACAAGTACACTGAAACAGGCTAGGATTTGAAGTTAGAAGTATTAAAAATCTCAAACTATTAAATATGGCCAGGAAGACAAGTAGGTTTCAAATTGCACAACAATTTTCATCTATACCTGCCCTGGGAAGGCAGAAACTGGAAACACAGTCTATCCTTAGCTTTCCTCATCCATAAAATGAGGGGGAAAGGAATAGAAACATGCAAGAAATGCTGTAAGAACTGAGAGAGAGTCCTAACTGGTGTGGCTCAGTGGATAGAGCACCGGCCTGTGTACTGAAGGGTCCCAGGTTAGATTCCGGTCAAGGACATGTACCTTGGTTGGGAGACATCCCCAGTTAGGTGGTGTGTAGGAGGCAGCTGATTGATATTTCTCTCTCGATGTTTCTAATTCTCTATTCCTCTCCCTTCCTTTTTGTTAAAAACAAAACAAAAAAAACACACCAAAACAACAAACAAAAACCAATAAAATATATTTTTTTAAAAGAACTAAAAGAGCCCCAGCTAGTTTGGCTCAGTGGATAGAGCTTTGGCCTGCAGACTGAATGGTCCAGAGTTCGATTTGGTCAAAGGCACATGCCTGGGCTGCAGGCTTGATTCCCAGTAGGGGGCGAGCAGGAGTCAGCCGATCAATGATTCTCTCTCATCATTGATGTTTCTATCTCTCGTTCCCTCTCTGAAATCAATAAAAATATATATATTTTTTAAAAAGGAACTAAGAGAGAAAATATATGTACCAGGCACTAGTACATCATTCACAACAAATTCTTTAAATATATTCTTTATTCAGAAAATAACACTAATTAAATGAGATTCATATTCAACCATTAGTTTACTTGTGATTTTTAAAGAACCTCAGGTTTTAGAGTATCTCACATAATATTGCTGAGGTAGCCCTATGAGAAAAAAAATGTCTCTAATAATAGCTAAATTAAAGAAAATCTGCACTACCTTAAAACCTTTGGGAATGAATTCTGGATAGTATGCTACCCACAAAGCTGAAGGATTTACCATGTGAATGCATTAAAATTAATTTCACTGCCAATTTTAGGCAGAAATTATCTTGAAACAATATTCTAGCTTTTGGACTCAATATTATCATTTTTTCAAAGGTTGAACTTGTTAACTCTCACAGGGTCCTCATATTTTATAATGTGGCAATATATACCTATGATAAAGACAGATCAAACTCAATCTTGGCTCACAGTTTATACATTCTTCCATTTGTCCCTTTTCATTTGTTTTTAGATATAATTCTACTGAAGGCGTGCAAACAAAGTAACAGAGCTTGCTATAATGCAGAATGAAAAATAAAAGCATGAAAACCAAGTAAGATTTCCTGAGTTGAGCATAAATTTCAGTGATTACAGATGATAATTTCCAAATGTTTTTTTCTTGGCATGTTTTGCAGGTAATTTACTGCCAGGGGCTAAGTGCTTAGAGCCATGGAACATTACAATAATTGCTTTCCTTTCTCGATTTAACATACCTTTGGTTGAACTTCTTTCAGCATTGCACTGGCATCTTCATCATAGTCCAATTTACACGCAAGAGCAAGATCATGGGCTGCTTCTTCCCAGTGGCCCAGGAGTCTGAAACACATTGAAATTCATTTTAGAGTATTTTATACTTATCCACTTATGCAGCTCGATGTCACTGTTTCTCATATGAGAAAGGATTGTTACAGCCTGGCCAGTTGAGGGACAACCCATGCACTGAGAGGTCTCTGGTTTGATTTCCAGTTAGGCCACATGCTGGACTGTGGACCCAATCCCTGAAAATAAGAGGAAATCTGATACCAGGTGAGGAGTCACTATGGTCCAGCTTCTAAATTATTAACTTCAAGTGGGCTGAGGCACAAGGAAACAACTATTCTTATTTTTACTGACTCTAGGAACGTCCCATAAGACGCCGGAATAAATCTTTGTCATTTATTTCCAGACCAAGTCCTGACTGAGAGTTTGGTCGATAAAAGCCATTCTCCTTTCCTGGAGATAATTTTGAAAGAAATCCTTAAATCTGGCTATATGTGATCAAAAACTGTAACAGTGGCCAAAACCGGTTTGGCTCAGTGGATAGAGCGTTGGCCTGCAGACTGAAAGGTCCTAGGTTTGATTCCGATCAAGGGCATATACCTTGGCTGCGGCACATCCCCAGTAGGAGGTGTGCAGGAGGCAGCTGACAGATGATTATCTCTCATCCATGTTTCTAACTCTCTATCTCTCTCCCTTCCTCTCTGTAAAAAAAAAAAAAAAAATCAATAAAATATGTATTTTTTTAAAATTGTAACTCCTTTTGAATAAAAGGAGTAAAGAATTTTTATTTGTTCCTTATAATATGAATTCTTCATGTTGAGTACATATAATTATTACTTTGAAATTAAATCTTTTAGGCAATGTTGTTTTTATAAGAAAGCATATTTAAAAACACCAGATTTAAATAAAAGAGTTCAGAAAATAAATAAATTCCATTACTTACCTGTGTGCTTTCCCTCGCCATTTGTAAGGCTGAGCTGAATCCGGGTTGATTTCAATAGCTCTGTCACAGTCTCGGATAGCAGCATTTGGCTTCTGCAATTTGATGAAGACACTAAAAAATAAGTGTGATATTAAAAAGTATTCATTTAAAACAGTAACACCTTTGGGATTGCTACAGAAGCAAGTCTATATAAATAAATTATCAGAATTATTCACAGGGCCTCAGCCAGTGTGGCTCGGTGGTTGAGTGTTGAGCTGTGAACCAGGAGGTCAAGTTCAATTCCCAATCAGGGCACACATGCCCAGGTTGAGGGCTCAATCCTCAGTGAGGGTCGTGCAGGAGGTGACCAATCAATGATTCTTATTATTTGTCTACCTCTCTCCCCCTCTGAAATCAGTAAAAATATTTTTTAAAGGAAAAGGAAATTATTCCGTAGGGGATGCTGTTTTGCTTAGCGCTCTCACCTGGCTCTCTTGGCATACAGAATAGCCAAACGAGGGTTCAGCTTGATGGCATCTGTGAACAAGTCTATGGCTTTCTGTAGTTCACCTAAAGGGAAAAAAGAGTTATTGAGAAGTAGTCAGAGGATAAAAAATATTAAGAAAAATTATTGATCTCTTATCTGATTAGTCTTTCACATACTTCATTTAGACCGGGGGGGGGGGGGGGGGGGAAGGAGACTAGTTTCTAAATTAATATACAAAACGGGCTCTTCAAAGCAAACCTTTACCAAACCTATACTGTAAATCACTCAACACAGGGACAATAGCACACTCTTAGGTCTCTTATTGATTTTAATTAAGAAAAAAATGGATACAATTTAAATAAATCAATTTTATTCCATTAATTAAATTTTCTTTTATCCATTAAGTTAAAAGGATAAAATTCAACTTAACAAAAAAGTATTCTTACTAAATTCTCAGAGCTTATGAAAAAAATTATTTGAATTCATAAGAATGTTATAAAAATTCAAAACTAGAAAACCATAACCCATATCATTATATCTATTCACATAGTTAGCTTCTTTATTAGTTACTTCAGTGAAGTCATTCAACAAATAAAATGTACTATAGAATTAGAACAGTTCTTTGCATAAAGTCTAATTTACTTGGGCATAGGAAACATGGAAGGCAAGATAAATACCGAATTTTAAAGTAAATGCACAATGTATTGTATAAAGGACCTTAACAGAACTCATGGAAAAATGTTCAGTCTTATTGGTTATTACAGATGTCCAGTACAAGTTATTACTCTGGGATGTCTAACAAGCAACTCACATCAGGACCTGTCTATGCCCTGAGTGATGTCAGCCTCTTTATTACTGGGGCAGGATCGGGTGAAAACAGGCACTCTCTTCTCGAGTATAAGATCTTCAGTAAATTTAAATTCCTTTCCCTTCCCCACTATTTAACAGTTACTGCGGTAGAGAAGAGAAAATCCGGAATATCACAGAAATGTAGCAAAGTATAAAAAAACCACACACCATCATTTAGGGCATCAATGGCAGCCACTTTTTTATCATTTGCCTGATCCATCATCTCGTCAGTTATCTAGGGGAAAATTGAAGGCAGACTTAGAATAGTAAAGAGAGCAAACAGAAGAAGAAAACAATTTGGACTTTTTAGGAATGAGGTAGTCACAATCCCCATTTTTATTCATTTTTCTCTAGTCTCCAGAAAGCCAAGAGAGTAATTATAACAATTGAATAACCTAGTATACAGAATGAGTTTTAATCTTTTACATGAAACAACAAAATTTCCTCCCTCCATTCGGCCTTAGATATTACCTCTGCTCCCCTCCATCCCAACCTAGCAGGCTGTTCTGCCCTTGTCTTACCTAGTCCTTTTTAGTTATTCATAAATATTAAAACTCATCTCCCCACAAGAAGTAACTAAAGCTAGTTCCTTTTAGGTTTGAATTTTCAGAAAAAGAAATATCTCATAAACACTTTATGAGGTAATAAGACAGCCTACAAAGCCAGAATAAAAAAATTTTTTTTTTAAATGATGGCATCTGTTTGACATGCTTGGTTTACAGCAACATGGTACCCATGATACCCTGAACAAATCAAAAAACCATCTTTTAAAAGCAATATTTAGAAAACAGCCCTGGACGGTTTGCTCATTGGATAGAATATCGTCCTGTAGTTCGATCCCTGGTCCTGTGCGGGAGGCAACCAATCATGTGTCTCTCTTACATCGATGTTTCTCTCTTTCTCTCTCTCCTTCTGTTCCAGTCTCTCTAAAAATCAATGGAAAAATAGCTTCAGGTGAGGACTAACAAAATAACAACAAAAACCCATAACAAACAAAATTAAAAAACAACAAAAGTATATACCAAAAAATAAATGTAAAAATATATAAAAATAAAAGCAATCTTTGATCTAAGAATGTAGAAATCCTCAAGGACCAAGATTAAATAAAGTGAGATAACCAAGTGCTCCATCTGCTTTGACCCGTGTGGCAGGTGTCAGACCTGGTAACCATGCAATTCTGTTTTTGAAGATAGCGCGGGACACATGAAACAAACGTCAGATTCAGGTGAAGAGTATATGTTGTCTAGAGAGAGAATCCAAGATGGCTGCTCGGGTAGGCAACTAGCCGCAGCCGCACACAACAATTTCAATAAAATACAACTAAAATATAAAATGAACATTACCCAGAACTACAGGAAAGTCGACTGACTGGAAATCCTACAACAAGAAGCAAGGAGAAAACCAGAAGGAAGCGCGGAGGAGCTGTAAAAGCCTAAGGTACGGAGACACGCAGCGCGCGGAGAGGACGGAGCCGGAGAGGAGGGAGGCCGAGTGCCTGGCTGGCGTTCCCAAGCGGGAAGCAGAGAAAAGTTCCGATTGTGCTGGGCCCAGCTCCAACTGCTCTGAACCCCAATTCTAGGCCAGACCCTGGGGACCCAGGCTCACCCATAGGGAGCTGGGCTGTAAGGCGGAACCCCAGGGAACAGCGAGAGGAGGTCCCGGAGGCCCGCACACTGCGCCCAGAGAAGGGCCGGCCGGCTGTGCCACGGGATTGCCCTGACGGGAAGGAGACTGGGGCTCCAGACTGCTCTGAACGCCACCTCCAACTCCACTTCCAACTGAACTGAACCCCAATACCGGACTCATTGAGGGAGAGCATAGACAGTTTGGCAGCAGGCGAAAATCGAGGGCACCTTTCTCTCAGAGGTGCTTGCAACAAGTACTAAAGGACCCTGAGTCTCAGGAGTCGCATAGGGCGGGGCTGACAGAAGCCAAGGCTGTAGGCTCCACCCTGAAACCCTGCCCCATCAGGAAAGCTGCCTGTGAAAATGCCTAAACCAAATAGATCACAAACAAAAGAAATGGAGGACAAAAAGCGACTGGATATAGAGTTCAAAACCACACTTATAAGGTTTTTCAAGAGTCTCCTAGAAAAGGCCGATAAAATAAATGAGACCTATGAGGATATGAAAAGGGATCAACAAGAAATAAAGAATACATTGTCTGAAATAAAAAATATTATACAGAGTCCTAAAAACAGAATAGAAGATCGCAAGAATCAAGTCAAAGATTTGGATCATAAAGAGCCAGAAGACACTCCTCTGCAGAAGCTAGAAGGCAAGAGAATCCAGAAAATTGAAGATGATGTAAGAAACCTCTGGGACAACTTCAAACGATCCAACATCAGAATTATGGGGGTCCCAGAAGATGAAAGAGAGCAAGATATCGAAAACATACTGAAAGAAATAGTGACAGAAAACTTCCCCAACCTGGTGAAAGAATTGGACTTACAAGTCCAGGAAGCACACAGAACTCCAAATAAAAGGAATCCAAAGAGGACCACACCAAGACAAATCATAATTAAGATTCCAAGAGCAAAAGACAAAGAGAGAATATTAAAAGCAGCAAGAGCTAAGCAGGTGGTTACCTATAAAGGAACACCTATACGATTGTCAGCTGATTTCTCAACAGAAACCATGCATGCCAGACGGGAATGGCAAGAAATATTCAAGGTGATGAATAGTAAGAACCTACAGCCAAAGATAATCTATCCAGCAAAGCTATCACTCAGATTCGAAGGTCAGATAAAGAGCTTCACTAATAAAAAAAAGCTAAAGGAGTTCATCACCACCAAACTAGAATTATATGAATTGCTGAAGGGGGTTCTTTCAGAAGAGAAAGTAAATAAAGATAAAAATTATGAACAACAAATACGTAACTATCAACAAGTGAATCTAAAAACCAAGGAAACTAAAAAAAAAATCTGAGGAACAATATTAACTGTTGAATATAATAGAATCAGAGGTATGGAAGGGGAGTGAACTGATGATTCTTGGGGAAAAGGGGAGAGGGAGATGTGGGAAGAGACTGAACATAAATTGTGCACCTATGGATGAGGACAATGGGGGGTGGGGAAAGGACAGAGGGTGAGGTGAGAAGCGGGGGGAAAGGAACATTTGTAATAATATGAACAATAAAAATTTATTAAAAAAAAAAAAAAAGAAAAAAAAAAAAAAAAAAAGAGTATATGTTGTCTAAGCAGATACTCTCCAATATCAATCTGGAACCCCAAATGCCTATAGCTATAAGCATAATGGTAAGTCAAAAATAAGCCTACCAAGGAGAGGGACAGTCAAATAGAAAATATCACCTCTGTAATTTCATTACCACAAGCCTGCCTTTTCAGTACCATTCATATTACTTACGCAAACAAAAAAGATGCTGAGAATTAAAAGTGGTCCTTGTGGCAGTGCCATCTCAGAGTCTAGGGAAGAAAGTTATTTTCCTTTTTGAAGGAATATGCCTTCTACCCATACCTCAAAACTTTCCACAGTGACGTTTCAGAGACCTCATAGTTTAAATAGCACACATAAAATTCAAAAGTAAACAAGGGGCCTCAATTAGCAAGTGTTAGGAAAAATCATAGAAAAATCAGCAAAAAGAAAAAGTACTTAAATGTGTTTAAGAGAATTAGGGCAAGTTCTGAAATGAATAAGGAGCAAGAGATTTATAAATAAACAAGTGGACTTAATTGTTATCATTATTTTTAAATTTATCCGAGGATATGCTGAAGGAAAGAAGGGAAACATCAATGGCTGCCTCCACATGCCCTGGAGCGAGGAGCAAACCCACAGCCCAGGTATGTGCCCTGAACAGGAACAAACTGGCAACCGCATGCACCAACTGAGCCCCTGAGGCTGGCCCCAGCGGACTTTAAAAAGAATCAAAGTGAAATTATCAAAATGAAAAACATAAGCATTCTAATTAAAATATCAATGGAAAAAAAGACAAAGAAAGCGTATATAATTCAGCAGAGTGATAAAGAGATGGAACTTAGTGAAAAAAATCTAGCAAATATCTAACTAGGAGCCCAGAATGACAACAGAGAGAATGGAAAAGAGTAGATACTCACTGAAAATGTTCCAGAGCTAAAGGTTAACAGCCTTAGATTTAAGATGACTAATAAATCCCAAGCAAGATAGAGTATTATAAATCTAGACACTGAAATAACACAGCACCACCAATAAAAGGCACACAGATTTTAAAAATTCCTTTTATCAATTGTGACATAAAGCACTTACATTCGTTCTTTAAGATGCACAAGATCTTTATGGAGAAATGTAAGTTACTGAAAGATGCCAAAAGACCTAAAAATTAGATACTGCCCTGGCCGGTTGCACACTGGTTGGAGCATTGGCCCGCAGACTCAGGGTCTCGGGTTCGATTCCCAGGCAAAGGCATGTGCCTCAGTTGAAGATCACCCAGCCCTGTAGGCAACCGATCTACGTATCTCTACCACATGGATGTTTCGGTCTTTCTCACCCCCTCCCTCCCACTCTCTCTCAAAAATCAATGGGGAAAATATCCTTGGGTGAGGAAAAAAATAAATTAGATACATTTATGGATAGTTAATCTCAACAGTGAGATGTATCTTCTTCCCAATTTGATTTAGATTTAATGCAACTTTAATGGGGAGAGGGGAAATCCTATTTTTTAGGAAGGAACTTGACAATCTGAAATACTACTGAAGTGTTGGGGGTCTTTGCCGT
This sequence comes from Pipistrellus hanaki, assembly GCF_964339955.1. Lineage (NCBI taxonomy): Eukaryota > Metazoa > Chordata > Mammalia > Chiroptera > Vespertilionidae > Pipistrellus > Pipistrellus hanaki. Next base: position 186,181,465 of record NC_140505.1, read on the forward strand.
ACCAATAATATTTAGCATAAAGCTATACTAGACAATGTGTTATTAGTACATGGGAACATTTAGACAAATAGAACAAAAGATCACCAAAACTGACCCACACACATATGAAGGCACTAGAGGCCCAGTGCACGGATTCCTTGTAACAAGCAGAAAATAAGCCATCGAACTTACCTCTACATTTTCATCTCCCATTTCTTGAGGAGCGTCAGTGTCTGGTTCAATCACACCCTCATTGTCGATTTCTGCCAAAGAAAAAAATGACACAGGAGACTATTAAAAACTAATGAACTATAGTTACTGCAATTAATTTACAAAATATTTTACTTTATGTTAATTTTACTTAAACTAATACATTAGGAAATATTTCTCCATTAAACACAACTTTAGCATTTTGGTAAGACTATGTTTAATTTCAACTGTTAAATTATATTAAGGTGTGCTAAACCAGTGGTTGGCAAACTCATTAGTCAACAGAGCCAAATATCAACAGTACGACGACTGAAATTTTTTTTGAGAGCCAAATTTTTAAAACCTAAGTCAGGATGTGAGGGCGATCTGGCTGCAACATCTGTCACCCCATTGATCGCCAGGGTTGATTCGGCTGATCTGGCAGGCTAGGCGGGTGTCCCCCTCCTCCCTCACCGATCCATGTGCGTCCCTCCCGAAGCTGCGCGCTCGGTCGAAGAGGACGACTTTCCCCCAAGAGGAGAGGACCGGTCTTCGGTCAAGGGTATACGAGTAGCTGCACTCCCCTGCTAGAACCTCCAAACAAGCTCTCAAGGTCCATAAAACCTAAATCATATCGGTAGGTATATTGTTATTAACTTAATTAGGGTACTCCTAAGCTGGCCTTTGCTAAAAACTCAAGGGGCCAAAGAGCCGCATGTGGCTCTCGATCTGCAGTTTGCCGACCACTGGTCTAACTGGTTTGGCTCAGTGGATAGAGCATTGGCCTGTGGACTGAAAGGTCCCAGGTTCGATTCCAGTCAAGGGCACATGCCTAGGTTGTCAGCTTAATCCCCAGCGTGGGGTGTGCGGGAGGCAGCCAATCAATGATTCTATATTATCAGTGATGTTTCTGTCTCTCTCTCCCCTCTCTGAAATCAATAAAAATATATTTAAAACAAACAAAAAACAGAGAGAGAATATTTTTTTTGGTTCTCTATGCCATCACTGGAAAACTTTTACCTATGTTTGGAACAACTTGGGTCCTGACCCAACTTTTCAACTTCACATTTCATAAAGTCTGAATACATATCTAACACTTCAACTAAAAATGTAACATCTACATTGAGATATGCTAGAAATGTAAAATATGTTCTGGATTTTAAAAACTTAATATGAGAAGATCTCATTAATTATCTTTCCATATTGACTACATGCTAAAAAGTTACTATTTATATATTAGTTTAAATATACTATTGCAGTAAATTTCACCTACTTTTAAAAATGTGGTTACTAGAAAATTTTAAATTTCATATGTAGTTCATATATTTCTAATACACAGCACTGATTTAGTGCTATTAGAAAAATCAACACAGGATCTTATCATGAGGGTTATCATGTACAAACTACCATCTCACCTAGATCACTTTCCTCACTTGATGGTTCATCTGTCTTTATGTCTTCCTCCACCTTCTTACTATCTGTTTTTTCCGCCTAGCAAAGGGAAGGCACACAATACTGTCAGTATGTAATAATACACCCAATATATGTTTATCACATGGCAGAATAATCTTACCCAGGGCTCAGAAACTATTAAACTCTGACAAATACTTCTCTGGGGAAATCATTACTTCTGGAGCTTTGGCTTTACTTCTTTCATTTCATTTGTTCAAAGATATAACTTCTACTTTCACATAAAAATAGATAAACCTAGTTTAGGATTCTAAATAACACAGCAACACCATGAATCATACTCAAAAATATCCCTCATGTGGTAGCACAGAATAAATTGGGAATTACTGACTTTAACTATTTGTTCATTTACTTTGCAAAATTAATAAAGTTTCCACTATGCATAAAACAATGTGCTAGATCAGGGGTCTTCAAACTACGGCCCTCGGGCCACATGCAGCCCGCAGAGGAGTCTGATCCTGCCCGCCAGGTTTTTTGGGCAGTGAGCGCAGCCGAGGTGTTACAGTAGGAATTAGTAGTTCAATATAGTCCGGCCCTCCAGCTCTCTGAGGGACCGTGATCTGGCCCCCACTTTAAAAAGTTTGAAGACCCCTGTGCTAGATGCTAACTATACAATGTTGAGGACTAAAAATTGCACTCAATCACTGAGCTTGCCACTTACAGGTCATGCTTACAAAGAGTATTTACTTTTATTTATTCTAAAACACAGTGAACCCAAAATTCTCAGTTTTAAATCAGTTTCCAGAGATCTGATGTCCAAATGGAAATGTTACAAATATCTTATTTCCAAGTGATCTTGGGGAGATCAGGAGTGGTAATTTGAGAGCAGCAATTAAAAAAAAATCCCTAAGAGCCCTAGCCAGTTTGGCCCAGTGGATAGAATATTGGCCCACAGACTGAAGAGTCCCAGGTTCAATTCTGTGCAAGGACACACACTTCGGTTGCAGGCTGAATCCCCAGGCCCAGTCTGGGCTCATGCTGAAGGCAATCAATCAATGTCTCTCTCTCACATTGATGTTTCTCTGTGTCTCTTCCCCTCCCTTACAATCTAAAAAACAGAACAAAAAAACAAACAAACAAACAAAAATAATAAAATTAAAAACAAAATGGAAAAATATCCTTGGGTGAGGATTAAAAAAAGAAAGTCCCTAAGAAACCTTATAGTAGTTTACTACAGAAAAAAAATAAAACTCATAACTTACCTTATTTTCTTCTGTTTTAGTTTTATGAGCAGCAGGTGGTATTTTACCTCCCATACTGAGGAAGATGAGAAAAAAAAGATATTTATTTAGAAAAGCCAAGCAACGATTTTTATGCTAGGAAAAAAAATAGACATTCAGATGATTATCCTTTTCAAACTTTAAAGCCAAGGGCCATTTGGATATTTATTACATCATTTGAGGGCCATCCAAAATTATCAACTTAAAAATTAACCTGCTATACTTATTAAAGCATTTAATTAACTCACCCCCCCTTAATGCCTTGGCCGGGCCAGACTATACAACATTCCCCAACTCTTGCTTTAAAGAGTAAAAACTCAGATTAATTTGAATAATTCAGTATTATGAGTTTTTTCAGCTTAAAATTTCACTTTTTAGCGTATCAGTTAATGAAAATTAAGCCTAATGAACAATCACACAGCAAAAGAAAAACATACAATGACAAAATCATTTGAACAAGTTGTCAGTTTAGAATTCATAAGATATATTAAAGTCCAGTTAAGAGCACAATGAAATTCAAAAAGGCCACTTAGGAAATAATTATGAAGTCATTGTATAACAATTCAGAACCTTTGTTTCCTCTGGGACCTATTAAAGGTTCTTCCGGCTTGCATTCGCAGGCCGCTCAGATTATAGATTTCTCATCTCCTCTGAACTTTACCATCAGCACTTCGTCTTGGAATTGGCAAGCCCTTTTCTCCCAAAACGTTCCAAGGCAAGACCATGAATTACAAACAGCAGGTCAATCAATATTGTTATAGCTGGTGGGATATTGGTATTAACTCTTGTTTATATCAATTAACATATTGTAAAATTGATTTCATTATATGTCCTCTTGCTTAAAGCTGAAGAATCCACTGCCCAGCCACGTGGCTCAGTGACTGAGCATTATCCTGTGAACCAGAAGCTCACTGTTCGAGTCCGGTCAGGGCACATGCCCAGGCTGCAGGCCTGATCCCCAGGAGTAAGCCAATAGATGTTTCCCCCTTATGTCAATACTAGAGGCCCAGTGCACGAAATCTGTGCAGGGGGGAGTGGGGAGGAGCCGAGGGTCCCTCAGCCCAGCCTGCACCCTCTCCGATCTGGGACCCCTCCAGGGATGTCCAACTGCCTGTTTAGGCCAGATCCCAGCAGACATCCCTCTCACAATCCAGGACTGCTGGCTCCCAACTGCTTGCCTGCCTTCCTAATTGCTCCTAACCCCTTCTGCCTGCCAGCCTGATTGATGTCTGACTGCTCCCCTGCCAGCCGGTTTGCCTCCAATTTCCCTCCTCTGCCGGCCTGATCATCCCTAACTGCCCTACCCTGCAGCACTGATTGCCCCCAACTGCCGGCCATCTTGTGTCCACATGGGGGCAGGATCTTTGACCACATGGGGCAGCCATCTTTGTGTGTTGGAGTGATGGTCAATCTCCATATTACTCTTTTATTAGATAGGATAAAGGCCTGGTACACGGGCAGGGGCCAATTGGTTTGCCCTGAAGAGTGTCCGGAAACAGGGTGGGGATTCCCTTGAGGTGTGGGGCAGCCTGGGTGAGGGGCCTGTGGTGGTTTGCAGGCCAGCCACACCCCCTGGTGACCCAAGCGGAGGCCCTGGTATCTGGGTTTTATCTATCTTCTACAATTGAAACTTTGTAACCTGAAGTGAAGGCCTAGGCCGGCCAGGGCTGCAGAAGTTTGGCTTCCTCAGTAGCCTGGGGCAACCCTAGCCTCCTGCTCTTCAGCTGTCGCCATTTCTGTTGGAATTTATTAACCTTCTATAATTGAAACTTTGTGCCCTTGAGTGGAGGCCTGGGCCTGACAGGGTATGTGGAAAGTTTGGCTTCTTCCATTGCCAGGGAAACTCAAGCCTCCCTCCTGCTCTCTGTGGCTGCAGCCATCTTGGTTGGGTTTAATTTGCATACTCACTCTGATTGGCTGGTGGGGTGTGGCTGGTGAGCATAGTGGAGTGATGGTTAATTTACATATTACTCTTTTATTAGATAGGATCTCTCTCCCTCTCCTCCTTTCCTCTCTTAAAAAAAAAAAAAAAAAAAATCATTTTTTTTTTTTTTAAGATGGCCCTAGCTGGTTTGGCTCAGTATCGAGAGCATTGGCCCGTGGACTGAGGGAAATTCTACAAAATAACTGGCCCGGCAACCATAATTCCTTTAATTCGGTAACATTCGATCTATGTTGTGCTATAGTTACTTAAGCACGTGTTTAAAAAGAAAAAACAATGGATGCTATATTCTAAATTAATCGAGCCCACTGTCTGTGAACTGGGAGATCGACACTCAACCACAGAGCCACTCTCTCTCCTCCCTTCCTCTATGAAATCAATACATACATATAAAATAAAATAAGTTCATTGAGGTTAGAGGCTTTCTGCTCATGTCAGTTAAAATGTTCACCGAAGCCTCCGCCAGGTAGCTCAGCTGGCCACTGAGGGTTCCATTCCCAGTCAGCGAACATACAAGAATCAACCAATGAATAAATAAGTGGACAATACATCGATGTTTCTCTCTTCCTCTCTCTCAAATCAATTAAATAAATACATAAATAAATAAGTAAAATCTTAATAGTAGCTAGAAAACTGGTGAGGGGGAATAAGGGCTTAAAAACTTCTTACAGGAAACTATACCCTCCTAGACACACTGAGAACCAGCTTGTTGGAGGAAATAGCCTTCCCAATACTTGTTAAGTGTGGGTTCGCCTTCCCTGATGGATTACTAAGGAAACAGACCCAGGTTAGGGCACTACCTTTTGGAAGACATACTGCCTTGCACTGTCGCTATTTACCACCACGAGGCACAGTGTGTAGGTTATCGCTTTTAAATTCCCCCCCAGTAGTAGAGATTTTTAAAAGTCATTTCAGGAAAGATCTCCTCTCTGTACTTATTCATCTGTATCCCTGGAGCGTGCTGTTTCCTAGCATCTGGCGTAATGCCTATGCAATTAATTCCGTGCGCTCCGAAGATGATGATCATGGAAATACACCGGTCCTTGAAAACTCCTTTTCTTCCCTTTTTTTATTTTCTTGTTGTTTTGAGTGTTTGGAACGACGGCACGGCGGAGATAGAAGTGATTCTCAAAATAATTCTACGCTGTTAGACTCGCTGTCGTTTTACGGGCCATTAAACACAGCGATCCGTGTTTTTGCAACTTAACGGCGTCAGGAACCAACGTTACAAAACACGATTTCAAGGCCCAGTCCGAAAAGGAGCTGCTGCGTGACCCTGCAACCTAAGCAGGACGCTGGAGATTTCCAGAAAAACAACTCCGTGCAACTCCTGACCCTCCCCCCGTGACGCGCGCCCGCCGCCCGGCCCGGCCGGCCCGGCCGCCCCGGCATTCACGGCCCGCCCCGGACACACCCCCGGCGGCGGGAGCGCGCGGGGGCCCGCTGGGCTCGGGGCTCAGGGCCCCGATTCTCCGCTCGCCCCCGGAGGTGGCCTCCCTTTCCTGGGCCAAGAGAGCGAGCCGCAGAGGCGGCCACTCCGCTGCGGCCCTGCCCGACCCCCCCCCCCCCCCGCCCCCGGCCCGCGCCAGCTCCGGCCCAGCGCCCCCTCCGCGCGCCCCGGCTCCCGCCCCAACGGCCCGCAGGCCGGGGCTCACCTCTCCACCCACTCCCGCAGGAAGCGCATCTCCTCGGCGTGCAGCACGCTCGGGTCCTGTTTGCACATCTTCACGAAGGCGCGGAGCTCGCTCACTTTGCGGGGGTCCATGGCGGGGCGGGCGGCGGGGCTGCGGCGGGCACAGGCGCTCCCTCGGCCGCACCGTGTGGAAGGGGGCGGCAGCCGCGAGGCAGAACAGACTAGAACTTCCCCGGCCGCCGGCTCCTCCCACCAACGGTCTCGTGACCCCGGGTCCTTCGCCGGTTCATTCCGACTCCCTTCACCTCTCCTCCGGCAGCGCGCTGGTGAGAACCTTCTAGAAGCGTGGCTGTTCGCGCCGTTGCCTGCCCCTTTGACGCACACTTTCTTACGTTCTCAGCTCCGAGCCGGTTCTCCGGATAGAACCACGGGCCGCATGGTGCCTTCCAGGAGGCGGGAGGCGGCAGCCCCTGCCGGGAGTCATTTCGAACCCCGCGTTCTGGGACTGGGAGCCCTTAGTGGGGCGTGACGTCATGACGCCACCAAGCCAATCCGGCCAGAGCGGCGGTCACCCACAGCCGCGGCGTGACGTCATCCTGTGCGCCGCCTCCGGAGGAAAGCCCGGCGAGCAGCGCGCCGGCCGGAAGGGGCGGGGCGCTTGGCTCGGTTTCCTGGCGACGCAGCCCGGCGTGCCGCCGCTTCCCCCGCCGCCCGCCTCCTCTCCTCCTTGACGCGTGTGCGCGGCCGGCATGCCGTGGCTTCTCTCAGCGACTAAGCTGGTTCCCGCTGTAGCGAGCGCCCGCGGCCTCTCAGGTTAGACTCGCCTCCCCCTGGGTGTCCTCCGAGGTTTGCTCTGTGCGAAGCCTGAGGCGCCCCAGAGGGGACCCACGTTGGTCTCAGGGCGATCGCTGGTTCGAGGGGGACCCTTCTGCTGGGACCCCCACTCCTAAACCCTCCGGGCGCCCCTCGGACTTCTTTACCGGCCGCTCCCCGGAACGGGTGGGCCCCGCGTTCTCTCTTCCGTTACGGTTATTCTGGGAAGCTGGAATGACTGCGGAGAACAGCGTGGCCACCCCGAGAGGGGCTGTCTTCAAAGTTAAGTGGTCTCGGGAGTTATGTCAGTTACCCCGTTTGCTTAGGTGTCAGAGGGACTGCTGCCAAGTGGCTCTTGTATTTTCTCGTGTTGTTAAAGAGTTTTTTACTTAAAAACCAAGGGGAGCCGAAACCGGTGTGGCTCAGTGGATAGAGCGACAGCCTGCGGATTCAAGGGTCCGGGGTTCGATTACGGTCAAGAGCATGTACCTTGGTTGCGGGCATATTCCCAGTGGGGAGTGTGCAGGAGGCAGCTGATCAATGCTTCTCTCTCATTGATGTTTCTAGCTCTCTATCCTTCTCCCTCTCTCTCTGTAAAAAAAAAAATAATAATAATAATAATAATAATAAAATAAAATATATATTAAAAAAAAAAAAGCACAAAACCGGGCCCAGAGTGTACAACAAGCATGGTTAGTAACACAGATCCTTTGAGCAATCCCTCTCCGAAGCGGTAATGTTTGGAAATAGTCTTTTTATTTATGTCTGAGCTCCCTGTTTGTAAAGACAAGGTGAAGAAGTCTAGGAATAGGGGGCCAATCTTTTAGGGTGCATCTAGATCTCATGAACATAAGACTTCGTCCGTGAAAGCTGAATCAACTGCGTTGCAGGTGGATGTGCCATTGAATCAGATTTCGTTTTTTGGGGGGGCCGATGTGTGAACAACGAGTGAACCAGAACATATGGTATTTGGCATCAAAGCTATGACTTGGCATATGTTTCTGATTCTGGTGGTATACTTGAATTAATTGAAAATGGAATGGTAATTAAATTAAAACTTGCTCTAAAAAATAAAAAGTAATCATTGTCCAGGGCTCAGACCTTGCTTCAGTTCTGCAGAAGCTTTCCCTTCCGTGGGAGTGGGTGAATAGATGTGCAGTTAGTCTTTTTTTTTTTTATTGAACTTATTGGAGTTACATTGGTTAATAAAATTATACGTATAGGTTTCAGGAGTATAATCCTATAATACGTCAGATGTAGATTGTATTGTGTGTTCACCACCCCAAGTCCCAATTAGTCAATCTTAATCACAGAGGCCACAACCTATGATTTAGAGCTGGAATCATCCTTTGCTTGTGACTTTTTTTTGTATTTGTTAAGGCTTTGTGTAAAACCCAATTCATCAAGGTTTAGGACTGGATACTTTATTATACACACCAAGATCCTTCAGAAAGATATTACACTTCATTTTGCCTTAATAAAATAAGTAAATTTAACCACCTCTTATATTATCATTTCTGTACTATATGCATATACTTTTTTGAATAAACGAGTGATTCTACTTGGTTCTTCACAAGTCCAATCAATTAGGGCAGATACTCTTATGTTACTAACTGGCAACTGAAACTAACACAAGATCACAAGTAGCAAGTCAGGAATGTTGCCAGCTGGGGCTTTTTCTATTGTGTCATCACTGGGTCTTCCTCTGGCTTAGTAGAGTCCTTTTGGAACTTTTTATTGAGCCACAATGACTGCTAATGCAATAACCGTTGAGTTAGTAGTCACTGTGGATGGATCTCCACTTCCCTGGAGTTGCTCAAGTCTAGCCAGAGTGATAAACAATAGATGAGTGACAGTATAGCCAAGAATGGTAAGAGTCTTCACTTGGGTGACATGGGAGCTCAAAAAAGGCACTACTGGGTTGCAAATCTTATGTTGTCCTGAGATTTTACTAAATTCTAGAATTTGAAAACTCTTGACTTAAGGTGCTCAGAAATAGAACTTTTAATGCCTGTGGTGCTCTTGGTTGCCCTTGCAATTGTTAATAAGCCTGGAGAAGCCTTTTTTGAAATATGTTCCCAGGTGCATTGATAGGTGTTACACCAAAATGGTTCTGAGGATTAAGTACGCGGAATGCTGCATTTCACAGTGCCCATGGCAAACCACTTCTGGGTCTCTAAGAGGGAAACGTATTTGGCAGTAATTTGCAAAATATATTTGACCGTGGAACCCTTTTTCTGTGGTGAGTCTTATACTGGTATCCCTTATAGCACATTTTGGAAAAACGTGGGCTCAAGCCTAAGATGTGTAGGGAGAGGTGATAGAAAACAAGCTGGGAAGGAAACTGGTGGCTGAACTGGTTCCTGGAAGACCTTGTATATTACGTTAAGACACAATGAGCAGAGCCCTGGCGGAATAGCTCAGTTGGTTTAGAGTATCATCCTTGTACACCAAAGCTTAGGGTTTGATCCTTGGTTAGGGCACATGCCCAGGTTGTGGGCTGTAATCCCCGTAGGGGGTGTGGAGAAGAGCAGTCAGTATATCACTATCACATTGATGTTTCTCCCTCCCCCTTTCTCTCTTCCTAAACATCAATAGAAACATATTTTATAAAATTACCTAGTCTTTTATGATTTTACTAGTGACCCGGTTCACAAAATTCATGCACATTAAAAGGGAATTAGATGAAATATTTTAATATTGCTATTTACCCTTTATAATAGAAGTGTCAGAGATGAAAGAAAATTAATAAAATGTATATGAAAATCTTCCTCCTGTCAGAGTCTGGGGCATGCCTTGGGAACCAGAGTCAAGTCCCCACCCATCCATGTCTTTCTTGAAATCACATGAGACCCAGACCTGGCCAGCCCCACCCCCATCAAGCCACGCTGCGTGGAGGGTGCAGCCTCAGGTCCCCTGGCCCAGCACCGGGGTGGGGTGCACAGCCTCAGGTCCCCCATCAAGCCCTGCCAGGAGAGTGGGCATGGCCTTAGGACCCCTGGCCCAGTGCCAGGGTGGGGGGCATGGCCTCACCTGTCAAACCCCACCAGGCAGGGGAGCCTCAGGTCCCTGCTGATTGTGTGTTAAGGCTCATTATGGGAACTCAGCCTCCATTGTGGGCGCATCCATCTTGTGTTATGGGATCCATGCCTAGGCTTTGGGTGCAGCCATCTTGTCACTGCAAGGTGGTCAATTTGCATATTCCCTCTTTATTAGGATTTTCTGCAAATAAGTTTTAAGTGCTATTTGTCACCAGTACCTCCATAGAATAATGACCTTTCCTTCTCACCTACCTACCAACTTAAAAATCAAACAAAACAAAAACCTTACACTGCTACAAACCATTTAAAAATAGTCGAGCCCTGCTGGTGTGTTTCAGTGGTTGACGTGACCCAGGAACCCAGGGGTCTCCGTTGGATTCTTGGTCAGGACACATACCAGGCTTGATCCCTAGTAAGGGGCATGGAGGAGGCAGCGAATCAATGATTCTCTCTCATCATTGATGTTTCTATTCTTCTAACCTCCCTCTTTCTGAAATCAATACTAAAATATAAAAAATAATAGATATTATATATAATTTTTTTTTCTGGTTTTCAAATATGTTGCATTGCTAAATACCACTGAACTTTATTTTGCCAAAGGTGATTGGGTTTTAGTGCCTCTTGCTTCTTTTAGTTACATTAAAATTTAATTATAATAGTTATAGTTCTAAGAGCAAAAAGATTAAAATTATATCTATAGGTCTTATTGCTTAAAAAGGAAGAATTCAGTGACAAGTAACATCCAGGATACAAGTCCATGCAGCATTTCTTCCCAGGTGCTTAATAAAATTAAGCATCTCAAATGTTGGCCTTTTCTCAGATAAAAGCAACTCCTGCTTCCTGTGGCTAAGGCCAAAAACCTTGACTCTTATCATGTTCAACATCCAGCCTGTTAGCAAATTCTCTTTGGCCCTACCTTTAGAATATGTCCAGAATTTGACCACTCTTCACCTTCACCGTCCTGGACCAGCCTACTACAATCTCTTGCCTGGATTGTGGCAGTAGCTTGATGTCTCTGCTTCTGTCTCTGCTTACTTTGGCTCTTTCCAATGCCAGCAGCCAGAGTGGGCCTGTTTAAGTGTGTCAGATTACATCACTCTTCTGATCAAAGCCTCCAGGGCTTCCTGCCCCACAGATAATCACAAAGTCCATATTGTGATCTAGCAAACACTGCATGACATTTCTTCATTTATTTGCTCTTTTAATCGGCCACCACTGAACTTCTCCATTTCCTCAAACTGTTGCCTTAGAATGTTCCATTTGCTGTTCCTTCTGCCTGGAGTTCTATCTCACCAGGTATACACATGGCCAACTCCTTCACTCTTGAGTCAGATTTAACTGTCACTTTTCCCTGGCTGCCTTAGCTAAAATACCAGCGCTTGGCCTGGCCCATGTGGCTCAGTTGGTTGGGTGCACTGAAAGATTCGATTCCCAGTTAGGGCACATTCCCAGGTTGCTGGCTTGATCCCTGATAAGGGGGCATGCAGGAGGCAGCCAATCAGTGTTATGCTCTCACATCAGTGTTTCTCTCTACCCCATTCCTCTCTCTCTAAAAACCAATAAAAGTATTTTTATTTCAGCTCTTATACTTCAAAACCTCTATCTCCTTCCCCTACTTTATTTTTTCCTTAGCAACTATGACTAACATTATATATACTTAATATTTGTTTATTGTTTCTCTCCAGTCTGTGACAACTAAGAATTTTACTCCTTATTCATTATTGTACCCCAGCTATCTAGAACACTTTGAAAAACAGTAGGTCCTCTCTCTAAAAATCAATCAAAATGCTTTTTTAGAAATGCTGTTAAATGAGAAGAAGCAATAGGCTGAAATATATTTTGAAAATTAAATAATAAGTTCATTTGAAAGGACGTATTCAAACATTTAGTTCAAACTACTTGCTCAGTGTCTAATGTGTCTGTAACTCATTATTTATCTTCTATCATAACCCTAAATTATAATGGCTAAAGTATCTGTAGATCCTGCATAGATACTCAAAAAGAAAATGGAGCCTTGGCCATTATAGCTCAATGGCAGAGTGTGGCTGCGCACTGAAGGGTCATGGGTTCAGTTCCTGGCAAAGGGCACATACTTGGGTTGCAAGTTGGTTCCCCAGGCCCGGTCTGGCTTGTGCAGGAGGCAACCAATCAGGATGTGTGTGTGTGTGTGTGTGTGTGTGTGTGTGTGTGTATGTGTGTGTCTGTCTGTCTCCACCATTCCTTCCTTCTATTTCCCCCCTCCCTCCCTTCCACTCTCTCTAAAAATCAGTGGAAAAAAATAACCTCAGATAAAGATTAACAAAACAAAACAAAATAGAAAGTTTCTTACCTGGAGTGATTCACTCATAGAGCACTGGTCTAGAGCACATGAGATAGCCAGGTTGCTCTGAGGAATCCATAGTAAGTCTGGTGTTTTTGTTTTTGTTTTGTTTTGTTTTGTTTTGTTTTGTTAGTAAAATACATATAACATAAAATTTACCATGGCCTTAACCGGTTTGGCTCAGTGGATAGAGCGTTGGCCTGCAGACTTAAGGGTCCCAGGTTCTCTTTATGGCTGAATAATATTCCACTCTATGCCTGTATGTATACATATTTTATGTATTTACTAATTGGTTGACATTTGGATTGGTTGTACTTCTTGGCTATTGTGAATAATTACTGCTGTGACATGGCTGTACAAATATGAGTCTAGCTATTTTTAACTTAAAATAAAATACTTTATACTTTAATTTTTAATTTATAATGTCTTTAAGTTCTGTCCAATGCTCTATCTCATTTCATGAATAATTATATATCGATAGCTAACCTGAACCTGTATGTCTCAATACATTTTTAGTTCCTAATGCTATACATATTTCAGAAGTTTGTATAGTTTTCATTAAAAGAAAAATAACGAAATAGATCATAAGCTATTAAAAACCTAATATGTAAACTTTTAGCTCAAAAACAGAAGCAAAATCATCTTTGTCACTTTCCAAATTCTTAATGTAATTGTCACCACAAACGCATCTTTTGCAGACATACCTCCAAACAACCAGACCACAATCCTGCTGATCGTGGTGATCGTAAATCGTACTCTGGTATTAAACAGAAGCTACCCACAAGGCGGATAAATCACAACACAAAGAGCCGTGTTCCAAATGTTATATGATCATAATGTGTCTGAAGAGCCAATCTTAACGATGCCTTTTGGTTGACTTCTTCTTGTGCGCCTCTCTGCGCTTCTTCTTTTTCCTCTTACCACCTTCTTTGAATCCTGCTGGGAAAACGGGGGGGTCCTTGCTGCTGGTGACCCACGGTGCACGTGGCTCCTTTTCCACGCAAGTGCACTGAGGGGCATGCTTGGAGCTGTAGGACTTCGGGGAACCACTGTCAGGTGGCTGCCTCCTCCAGCTGTGTTCTGCGAAGCCCTCCTCCGCGGCCGCACCGTTTATGATGAGGAAGGACTCGAACTCGCCATCCTCTTCGCCTTCTCCTTCCTCAATAATTCTGCTCGTGTTGGTCTTTCTGCCGTTAGCAGCTTTGTGTGCAGTAAAGGGTGCGTCGCTGTCCAGCCCACTGTCCTCAAACGCCAGGGAAGAGAAAGAATTCATGTCCTCATGGCCCAGTGAGTCAGATGGTGCGTATCTTGCATCATATTCATAAAACCTCTCAAAAACTGGATATTCACGGAAGGTCGAGAAAAAGGATCTTGCACCTCTGTTTCTCCTCCTATAGGACCTCCTTGCACTATTTAAAAGGTCCTCGAGTGAGTCGTCAAAGAAAAGACATAAAAATGAGTCCCTTTCACCAAAAATTTCTTTAAAGACATCATCTGGCTTATGGAATGTGAAGCCATATTCAAAAGAATCATCAATATTACTTCCGACTTCACCATTTAATCCTTCTTTGCCATATTTATCATAAATGTCCCGTTTTTCATCATTCGATAATACCTCGTATGCTTCAGCTACTTCTTTGAATTTTCTCTCCGCTTCTTCTTTATTTTCTGGATTTTTATCAGGGTGCCATTTAAGTGCCACTTTATGATAAGCCTTCTTAATGTCCGCACATGAAGCATATCTCTGAACTCCTAGAACTTCATAGTAATCTACCATGTCTTAACGAATTGTTGGAAGGGGGTGCCCTGGGTAGTAAGAACCAGGGTTTCCTTTCTGTCCCGGCTCTGCTGGTGGTGGTGGTAGAGTGACTGCAAATAGGCACATTTGTACATTGAAGACAATGTTCCTGCGGGTCGCTAGGAGACGATAGGGTACTGATTGTGAGGCAGGCAGAGGTACACACTTATGTCAGAGAGAGCCGAATTATGGTGTCATTCTGGGGTTGGGTAGGGACTTGACCTTCTAAATGGAGCTAGTCCAGAGTCATACCAGACCATCCTGAACCCTCTGGATGATCCCCCTGTATTTCTCTGGAAGCCTCACACAATTCCTCATAAATCAGTGGAACCTGTTGTTACTGGCCACCGCATGCCACTTGCATAATGTGATCTCTAAGTTATTAGGTTACTAAGTCCTAATAACTTACTTCCCAGTGCTTGCATGTTTTGGTTTGGAAAAATGAAGAAGTCTAAAAAAACATAATAAAAGATTTTGAAAACTGTGTATTTATGTATTCAATACATATTGAATTCCTACTTTGTGCAAGGCTCAGTTTTAGCCACTGGTAATAACAGTGCTAAATTTTAAAAATGCCAGTTTTCATGGTGTTTACATTATCATAGAGTGCAACGAATAAATGGGAGATAATGTGATACGTGCTTTAAAGAAAAAAGTAGCGTGATGGCAGAAAGCTACCTTCCATTGGTTTTCCCAGGCCCCTGAAGAGATGGCATTAGAGCTGTGATGACCCAGTATAATAGCTACCAGCCATGTGGATGGACATGTTGGTTTTCCACTTTTGACCCATTCTGAATAAAGCTGGCATTCATTTCTAGTGGGAAGCCAGGTGGCGGGGAGGGGTAATGCATCAGATTTACCTTTTTTTTTAAATATATGTTATTGATTTTTTACAGAGAGGGAGAGAGAGTTAGAAACATGGATGAGAGAGAAACATTGATCAGCTGCCTCCTGCATACCCCCTATTGGGCATGTGCCCGCAACCAAGATACATGCCCTTGACTGGAATTGAACCTGGGACCCTTGAGTCCACAGGCCAACTCTCTATCCACTGAGCCAAACTGGTTAGGGCCAGATTTACATTTTTAATGGGTCAGTATCTGCTATGTGGAAAATCAGTTGCATGTGGGAAAGTTAGAATTAGAAAATCCAGGTAGACATTCTCTCTCCCTCTCCCTCGCTCCACCCTACCCTTTGATTGTCTCTAAAAATCAATTTTAAAAATATCCAGTTAGAAGCAAACTCGACCAAAGTTGCTTTTCTTTGGGGACAATTTAAATTATCAATAGGCTGGGCCTGAATTAAAAAGATGTACTTTCTATTCCTGGCTCATTTTATTGCCCTAGGAAATTGCCTGTGATGATCTGTCTCTGTTTCTCCTCCTCTATATATTATTTTGTTTTATTTTCATCACACGTATAAAAAACTTGTTTAAATGATACTCTAGTGACATAGAAAATAATAGTGTACGTTTCTAGCCAGTCTTTCAAGACCATTTGTCAGCTTTGAATGTTTTTTACTTTTTGTTTGTATACCAGTTGACTAGAAGTATTGCAAAACTCTTTCATTTCAATTCTCTCCAGTATCTGTGCTTATACTATGTATGGTACACATGTGATTATATTTGCCTGCCATTGAAAATAAATAGCAGTAATAATAATATTGAACATTATTTGAGTACCATCTTTGGGTTAGATCCTGTAGCAAGTGTCTTACATGCAGTTTCTCATTGAACTGTCACGGCATTCCAGCAAAATAAATATTTTGTTTCCATATGAAACCTGAGCCTCTGAAAAATAGTAATTTGCCTAAGGAAACCTAGCTCATTAGTGAAAAATCTGATATTTAAACTTGGGTTTGTCTGATTCCAAATTCTACTCTTTCCAACTCTATCTCATTTCTTAGACCAGGATTTAAGAGTTTAGGTTCTAGCCGAAACCGGTTTGGCTCAGTGGATAGAGCATCGGTCTGCGGACTCAAGGGTCCCGGGTTCGATTCCAGTCAAGGGCATGTACATTGGTTGCGGGCACATCCCCGGTGGGAGGTGTGCAAGAGGCAGCTGGTTGATGTATCTCTCTCATCGATGTTTCTAGTTCTCTATCCCTCTCCCTTCCTCTCTGTGAAAAATCAATAAAATATATTTTAAAAAAAAGTTTCGGTTCTGGACATTGCACATTATGAGCCCTCTATGGGGGATTGAACCTGCAACCTAGGTATGTGCCCTGCCTCAATCAAACCTTCAACTCTTTGATGTACGGGATAAAGCTACAACCAGCTGAGCCACCTGGCCAGGGCTGTTGTAAGAACTTTTAAGTTTTACTGTTTTAGCAACTTTCAAATATACAATACATAATTGTTAGCTATAGTTACCATACTGTACATTACATCCCCAGAACTTATTTATCTTGTAAATTCACCCATTTTGATGTCTATCTTCTATATTCCACTAAAACTGTTCTTGTCAGGGTCTCTAGTGACTTCCATGTTGCTGAATCCAGTAGTTTTCTTTGGGTCTCATATTTAGCAGCACATAGCACAGTTAAGTGCTTCCCCTCTCATAACACACTTGTTTCCTTAGCTTCCTAAATACCACATTCTTACAGCTTTCTTCCTTTCTCCTGTGCTTTTTCCCCTCACACCAAAATAATAGAGTACCTGGACTTTCTCTATACCATCTTCAGAGGTAATAATTCAGTCCCAGGACTTTAGATACCACCCATGTGCTTAGGACACCTTAATTTATTATATCTAACCTCTTCCTCTTCATCCCTCACACTCACCCACCAAATTAAGACTGTTTGACCTCTCCATTGGAATAGCCAATAATTATCTCAATCTTTTCCATTTCATTTAATGGCATAACCTTCCACCCACTTGCAAAAACCTGGGAATCATCCTTAATATGCTTTTTTTACTCCCTGCATTTAATCAGAACCCAGATTTGTTGGCTTTTTGACCTTCAAAAATATATCCCAAATTTCATCACTGGGAAAAATAAAGTCAAATAATAATCTCTACCTTCCCAAAGTTCATAGCAAACTAATTTAGCAATTATGTGCAGTGTAGTAGGTCTTAAAATAGGATTAAGCCCTGGTTGGTATGGCTCAGTAGATAGAGTGTTGGCCTGCGCACAAGGGTCACAGGTTCGATTCCCAGTCAAGGACTTATACCTGGGTTGCAGATTCTATTTCCGCCTGGGTCGGGCACATGCAAGAAGCAACCAATCTATGTGTCTCTCTCACATCGATGTTTCTCTCTTTGTCTTCCTTCCACTCTCTCTAAAAAAATCAATGGAACACATACCTCAGGTTAGGATTAATAACAATAGCAAAATATTGTAGAATTAAGTGCAGTAGCATTGAGGAGGGGCCTTCGTATCAGATGCAGTAGGGATGGGGAATTAAAAATCAGGCTTCCTAGATGTTGGAGCTGATTTTTGAGAAGTTGAGTAATCGGAAACAAGCAAAGGCCATTAGCATATTTTATTGATTTTTTTACAGAGAGGAAGAGAGAGGGATAGAAAGTTAGAAACATCGATGAGAGAGAATCATCGATCAGCTGCCTCTTGCACACCCCCTACTGGGGATGTGCCTGAAACCAAGGTACATGCCCTTGACCGGAATCGAACCTGGGACCTTTCAGTCCGCAGGCCGATGCTCTATCCACTGAGCCAAACCGGTTTCGGCAAAGGTGAAATTAATTTGCATTCTCCTAAAACACCCAAATGCTGGAGATGGATAGATGTACACATGTACTGTGAGGACCTTCTAGATTCCTTCTCCCATTTCATCCTCTTTCTTTCTCCTTAGGATGCACATCGTGGTCTCGGAGAAGGTACTGCCTGCAGCCCATCCCAGACAGGAGGGTTCCAAACCGATACTTGGGCCAGCCCAGCCCCTTCACACACCCGCACCTCCTCAGACCAGGTAAGGGCTTGACCCATATAACTGTCTCTCTCTCAGGTGCTTTATCTAGAGCTGTGCTGTTCAATACAGGAGCCACCAGCCACACGTGGCTATTGTATACTTACTATGTTGCTAGTGCAACTAAGAAACTAAATTTTTAAGTTTTATTTTAAATAATTTAGATTTAAACTTAAATAGCTACATGTGGCTACTGGTACTCCACGGACAGCACTATCTAGAGCCATAAACACTTTATTAAGCCTTACCATTCAGAATTATCAGTGACATATGTACCTAGGCTTTTCTTAAAGAAAAGTTCTATTGCTTTCTAAGACTTAGTTTCTACAGTTGTGTTCTAACTATTAATTCCTAGTGAACTACTGTGTTCAAGATATTTTATAAAACATACTTTAAAAAAAAAAAGGAATACTTCATGAATTCGTGTGTTATCTTCAAAAACATGCTTTTCTTGAAAGTGTTAAATACTCATTTCAAACGTTTAACAAAAATATTCCTGTATAGATTATGCAAGATTTTCCGATCTGACCATCACGGCTTTGAGAGGTGACAGTACTGTAAAGATGATGCAAAAATTGGTGTTTATTTGCTTCTCTAGTTTCTGTATTTGATAACAGTTGACCTCCCCAATATTGTTTTCTGCTGTAAGACTCCAGTGTTCCTGCTAGCTATGTCATCACTGTCGCTCAAATTCATGCCTAAACGTTTCTATTTTGTTTTATTAAAAAGGCATGAGGGGTGAACGGTGGTGAATGACTGTCATCCCAAAGAGGTAGGTGGAGTGAAACCACATGCTTGGTCAAAAAGCAGCCAGGGTTTCCAGTCTGCCATGAGAAGTTAAATCTGTGTTTTCTGTGTACGCATAGATGCGACCAGTCTAAAGTGCCTTTAGAAATGTGTTGCTCTTTCACTGTCTCCACTCAGTGAACGATCCCAGTGTGTCTCTCAGTGAGGGCTTCTTTTTGCTGATTCTTCATGAGACGAATTCCTGCTGGGAAGTCGGCTGAGACTCAGGAAATGCAGCTCACCACTGAAACACACAAGAAATCAGATTTTTTCAAAGCTGTAAGGTAAGCTTACTAGCAACCCAGTTGATATAAATTTAAGTATTTCTCTACCCTATTAACCTACCTTTAGCATCAATCTTTTTTAAAATGTGGAATTGATATTAAGCTTTACCAGCTTTGAAAATTATTGATTTCTTGTGCTGAGATACTTTTATGTGGTGAGCTGCATTTTCCAGGCCCTGAAACTAGTAATCATATTGTCAAAATGATGGTCTCTGTATCTAGAATGTTTGTTATGTATGTTTTATACATGTTAGCAAAATAAAAAGTGAACGGAGCCTTGGCCAGTGTTCTCAGTGGTTAGAGCGTCAGCCCACACACCAATTGCTGGTCAAAGGTTTCCAGTTCGTCCCCGGCCCAGTTGGGGCACGTGCTGGAGGCAACCAATCAGTGTGTCTCTTTCACATTGATGTTTCTCTCTCTGTCTTTCTATCTCTGTCTCTCTCTCCCCTCACACTTCCTCCCTCCCTTCACTCTCTAGAAAACAATGGGAAAAATATCCTCAGGTGAAGATTAACAACAAAAAATAAGTGCAAATAAATATACACACATACATGTTCATACACATTCACGTTCATCTCAGCTATGAGGGGAAGGGATGCCTACCCTAATTTTCATTCTCCTAGACAAAGGCTTTGGACATTGTGGTAAGTGAGAAGGGAGAGAAGAAGGTAAAATTTTTCAGTGGTTGAGCGTCAGCCTATGAACAAGGAGGTAACACACATGCCTAGTTGCAGGCTTGATCCCCAATTGGAGTGTTTAGGAGGTAGCCAATCAATTATTCTCTCTCATCATTTCTATCTCTCCTTCTCCCTTCCTCTCTCTGAAATTAATAAAAATATATTCTAGATTGATTCTAGAATGATTTAAAGATAATAACTCCAAAATCTTCTCTTAAAAGTTTTACAATCAGGTGTTCATATTTCAGTGATTGTTTAATTGGTTTTTTTTTTGTTGTAATTTTTATTTATTGATTTGAGAGAGAGAGAGAAACATTGATTTTTGTTGTTCTACTCATTTAAGAACTCACTGTTCACCTTTATATGTGCCCCAAACAGGGATTGAACCCACAATCTAGGTATATTTCCTGAAAGGGAATCGAACACGCAACCTTTTGGTGTACGGGACAATGCTCCCGCCAACCGAGCCACCCAGCCAGGGCTTATTATGTCCATTTTAAAGATGAGGAAACTGAGGCATAGAACAGATTGGTAGCTCTCCCCAAGTCAGCTGTTAAGCCAGGATTTCAATTCACAACAGTCCGACAGAGTCCACACTCAACCACAAAATATCAATAATATGGCCCTGCCATTGTGGCTCAGTGACTGGGTGTCGACCTATGAACCAGGAGGTTTGGTTCGATTCTTGGTCAGGGCACATGCCTGGCTTGCCAGCTCGATCCCCAGTGGGGGGCGTGCAGGAGCAGCTGCTCAATTTCTCACTATCTTGTTTTTTTGTGTTTTTGTGTGTGTGTGTGTGTGTGTGTTTTCAAATTTTTATAATAGAATAGAAAATTTAAACCTGGGTTATCCCATAATTCTCCATATGCTATGAAGAGATTTGGCCTAAATTGAAATGAACTTGGGTATCTTTATCTAATATTAAACTACCTTGCATACTTTGGCACTAAAGAAATGCAAAGCATCACTGTTGTTTGTCATTTCTAGGGGAGGTGACTCCAGGACTAACCCAGGTGGAATATGCACTTCGCAGACACAAATTAATGTCTCTGATCCACAAGGAAGCACACGGGCAGAGTGGGACAGACCAGACAGTGGTTCTGCTATCCAACCCTACGTACTACATGAGCAATGACATCCCCTACACTTTCCACCAAGACAACAACTTCCTGTACCTGTGTGGATTCCAGGAGCCCGACAGCATTCTGGTCCTTCAGAGCCTCCCTGGCAAGCAGCTCCCCGCACACAAGGCCGTGCTCTTCGTGCCTCGGAGAGACCCCAGTCGGGAACTTTGGGACGGCCCTCGGTCGGGCGCTGATGGCGCCTTAGCTCTAACCGGTGTGGATGAAACCTATACGCTGGACGAATTTCAGCATCTGGTTTCAAAACTGAAAGGTAACCAATGGGAGCAGAAGTCAAATGACAGGCCAGATCGGGATTGAGACCTTCCTTACCTATTCAGACACAGTTCTTAATGTCCTGAAATGATTATCCATAGCAGTGGTTTCTCTTAAGCACCAAGAAAGGAACATAAATTTTTACCAAAGACTGGTCTACTTTAAAGACTTCATTTATTCATTTGCTAAATCTCACTAGAGTATTCATTCACATAGACTGTTAACTGTCCTTGTGTGAAATCCCAAAGAGTGGATTTCCTTCTAAAGTGGAGGGTGGGCCACTCTTTAAGATTACTGACCAGTGTATTGTCCTTTGATCACTGCTTTTTACTGTTTTTGCCAATTCTTCAAAATGAAGTAGTATTCTCAAAAAAGGATCTAAGCATCACCAGCATCAAAATCACCTGGTGATGCATATTAGAATTACAAATGCATAGTAGATGTTGGAAATGTAAAATCGTAGGCCCTCCTTTCATACTGACTAAATCAGAACTACATTTTAACAAGATTCTTAGGTAATTTACATACACAATTTATACTTCTCAAAATAGTCACTTTCTCTACATTAATTCTGGTGAAATTATTGTATGATCACTCAGAATATTTTGGGATTCCGTTTCTGGAACTTTGCAGAACCTCCATAACAATATAAACTATCCTTAGAGATTCTTGTAAATCTATAGTTCTGGAAGCATTTTTAAAGTATCCAAAGTCACTTAGAGCCAAATGTGTTAAATAAGATAGATGATCATGTTGGAAAATACTGGTTTTAGACAAAATAATGCAAGATTGTGAAAAAAAAATTTTTTAATTTTTTTTTTTTAAGAGATAGAAACATCGATGTGAGAGTGAAACATCAATCAGCTGCCTCCTGCATACCCCTACTGGAGATCAGGTTCGCAAGAGCCCTGACCAGAAATTGAACTGGCGACCTTTCAGTGCATGGGATGGTGCTCAGCCAACTAAGCCACACTGCCAGGGCAAGGATTGTAAAATTTTAGTCTGATTTTTCTTTTTTTCTTTTTTTTAAAATATATTTTATTGATTTTTCACAGAGAGGAAGAGAGAGGGATAGAGAGTTAGAAACATCGATGAGAGAGAATCATCGATCAGCTGCCTCTTGCACACCCCCTACTGGGGATGTGCCCGCAACCAAGGTACATGCCCTTGACCGGAATCGAACCCGGGACCTTTTAGTCCACAGGCCGACGCTCTATCCAATGAGCCAAACCGGACCCGGCTGATTTTTCTTTTTTATAAACCATTTCTGAAGTCAGTTTGTAAAACAGAATTCCAAAATAGTTTCCAACAGTCATGGAATTTACGGATTTGTTTCCTACAAAGATCCCTTGAATATGCACATTCTAATAGGTATGTTTCAATTCTTTCCATTTATAAAATATTTTCTATTTTGTAGAAATGATTACCCAACTAAGCTAGTGGAACTTTCATAATCTTCAAAGTCTTCATGAATGTGGGCATAGAATCTTTTTCTTTGTAGCTATTCTATTTCTTGAAATTACTTTGTCCCTTGCCCTGGCTCAGTTGGTTGAGCATCGTCCTGTCTACCAAAAGATTGCCGGTTTGATTCCCAGTTAGGGTACACGGTGGGCTTGATCCCCAGTAGGTGGCGTACCAGAGGTAGCCAATTCTCTCTTCTTCTCCCTCTCTCGCTAAAAATCAATTTTAAACATTTTTATTAAAACACACAAAACATACAATCCGTTAGGCATAGTTTGAGAATGCAGTTGCTCATTAGCTACTGTCAGAAAAAAAATAAAAGGAAGGTATTATAGAATTGCATACCTGAAACCTATCTATAATAATAAAAACATAATATGCTAATTAGACTGGACATCTTTTCAGACAAAGCCAGAGTGGCAGAGGCCCCCAGCTGCCACTGTGGATGGGGGCCGAGCCCCCCTGTGTGAATTTCATGCATCGGGCCTCTAATATATTAACCATGTCACCCCAATAAATTCTATTTAACAAAATAAATTTTTAAAAAGAAATGGAGACTTGGTGTAAATGGAAATCATTTTCATAATACGCCTACTTCTTTTATATCAGACAAATATAGTTAAAAGTTGAATAGTGCTAGTCTATAATGAAAATAGCAGATGGGAAAGAAAAGATTTCCTGGATAAGAGTGGATTAGCACATACTATCAACTGTAGCATTTCTGTAGGCGTGAAGAATTGCTCCTGAGAGAACTTCCTTTTACCAACCAACAGGTTGAGAACCGCTAGCAGAGTCGCCTAAGACCATCGGAAAACACAGATGTTTACATTACGATTCATAACAGCAGCAACATCACAGTTATGAAGTAGCAATGAAAATAATGTTATGGTCGGGGTCACCACAACATGAGGAGCTGGATTAAAGGGTCGCGACAGTAGAAAGGTTGCAAACCACTGCTTTGGAGCAGCATGTCAAACTTGTGGCTGCGAGTTTGACATGTTTGTGTTAGCGTTTCATACCACGTTTTATAGTTTGACTCTTGTTTAAGTCATCGTGACAGTTGGTATTTGTTGTTGTTGCTGTTAGTCTTATTTAAAATTGATTTTTGGCATCTTACTTTAAGCCGAGACAAATACCCTTTGGTATGACTGGATGAGGCCCGCTCACGCACAGCTTCACTCGGACTATATGCAGCATCTGACTGAGGTCAAAACCAAGAGCAAGAACAAGGTTCGGGCTGTCCAGCAGCTGGTACAGCGCCTACGGCTGATCAAATCTCCTGCTGAAATTGAACGAATGCAGATTGCTGGAAAGCTGACGTCACAGGTGTGATTTCCTACTGCAAAAGCATTTCAGATGAAAAATATCTAAGCTCTTAGGGTTCAGGGGGTACTTTGAGGTTGTGTACTTAATGCAGTAATTTCATGGCAGGTGAACATGCAGCTTCAATCTTGACACTGAGAGAACACGTCTGGAGACTCAGTACTTTGCAAGGCAAAGTAAATCTGCCGCCTTGTATTTTTCACCCATGATCTCAGTTGTTTCTCCTTGGAGCAACATCAATTAATTTTATTTCCTTTCCTGACAATAACAGCAATAATAGTAGCAGTTTGATGGTTAAAAAAGAATCATAGGACCCAAAAGGGCAATGCTTATAAGTCTACAATTAACACGAAAGGGTGCAGTATAGCAACAGCATTAACATAAGAATACCTGTCACATCCAGTGGCTGTCTCACAGCCAGGGACCAAAAAGCCAAGTTCAGGCTCCTGCTGTCCTGTCCGCGCTCAGTAAGAGCTGGACAGGATGCATTTTCTCTCCTGGATCAGGAACCACAGATGCCTGCATGGAACACCTGGAAACCAGGGAGCCCAAAATGGAATCTCAACTAGAGATTTTTCTGGTTTGGACCGAATTGGTAGATTCCTGCTATGTAACAACATAGCCTTTTGGAGTTCTCGTGGAAACCAAATACAAACCATTAATCTCACTGTCACCAATACTGACAAACTGATGCAAACTGCTCTGAAACTCCTCTCAACACTATTAATCGGTACGTTTCAGGCCTTAACCAGGACCCATTACATGCAGGGCCTTGAACAAAACAGCTCAAGTTAATTCCAGGCCTACTAGAATTAACTTCATAGCATTATAGCACACAAACATTTGAAGGCTATTTTTCTGAGTTCCACCTATAGTCTTCCCAAAGTTAAACATTGTTTTCCTGAACTATTCCCTCATCTGTTTCATTTTACCCCATTTGGTGACTTCCTCAGGAAGTGCTCTAGTCTGTCTAGTATACTGTCCAGTGTTGTAGCTTTGGCTAGACCAACAAAGAAAACTTACAACTAATTACGAATGTGAAAAGTCTATGTCTTTGTTTTCCGTCAAATCATTGATTTTTAAAATAAGGAAGAGAAGTAGCTAAGAATAGATTGGGATAATGTTCAGGGCTCCAAGAAATTGGTGATCAGAGATCAGATGTCTTTGCATAAGATGTAAAATCAATTACAAATTTACCTGGGAGTATTCTGATCTGCACTTCTGTCACTTGTCTATGCTGCTAGTGAAAGACTATTTTAAGTGTGCCAAAATTTAGAAGTATTAAATTCGAATATTGTCTTTAAGTATTCCCAATTCTGGTGTAGAATTATTCTGTAAGATTTTTTAATATTTGTGCAAAATAGTTTTCTTAAGAATAATGATGCTATATTTGTGTTTTCAGCCCAAATGGAAGTTTCCTATCTTTTGGGGAATAAGCCAAATATAATTTGTCTCTGTGATACGGATCAATTGGATTTTCTTGCAGTCTGATTTGGTTTACTAGGTGTACCAGTTAATGTGGATTTTGTAATAAACAAAAACATGATAATTTCAAGAGAAACATCAAAAGTGCTGTATTCAAAGTAATGTCCATCGCTAGCTACACATTTCCCCCATCTTTAGGTAATTTGTGGAAACCATCCCAATAGAACTTTTCTTGTTTTGAGGCAAAACATTCAGAGATCCAATTTTCCACTTCTTATGTTTTGAAGTGCTGCTCAGAAAGTACGTGTGCAATTGATCAGAACAAGTGGTCATCTGAAGAAGCAAGGTCTGGTGAATACAGCGGGTGGGTTAATACTTTCCAGGCAAGATCTTTAACTGGTTTTGAAGTGTGCAATGGTGCGTCATCATTAAGCAAAATTACTTTGCCGTGTCTATTGGCACATTCCAGTGGTTTCATGAATGTGCCAATAGATTGAACATTTGTTGTCAGTAGCCATCAGTATTAAAGGTTTCACCTGGTTTTAGAAGCTCATAATACACCACACCTTCCTGATCCCATCAAATGATTTGGTCTTGCAGTCGATGTTGATGGTTGACCTGGATCAACCTATGATTTTGTGCATATGGGATTCTCAAAATAAATCCACTTTTCATCGCCAGTCACAATTTGATGCAAAAAAAAATTTTTTTGTGCCTTTGAAGCAACATTTTACTGGTGACTTTTTAGTTTTCCATTTGTCTTTTGTTCAGTTGATGTGGCTCCAATTTCCCTTCCTTTAAAATCTTTCCCATGGCTTGTAAACGATCGGAAATTGCTGAGCAACATTTAATCTTCCTGCAAGTTGTTTTTGAGTTTGACATGCATCTTCATCCAATAATGCTTGCAATTGTTGGTCTCCAAACTTTTTTGGTTGACCTAGATGTTCTTTGTCTTTCACATCGCAATAATCACTTTTAAGCATATAAACCAGCGTTCAAAAGTATCTTGAGATGGATCATGTCCACCATAAGCTTCCCAAAGTATACGATAACTTTTTCTTCAAAATAAAGTAATGCACTAAAACTTGTCTCAAACGCTCTTTTTTTTTTTTTGGGCATGAAATTGGACATTTTTAAGCATAAAAGTATCTATGATGTTAACACCTTCAGCAAATTTGACATATGAAGTTTTGAAGCTTGCTATCATTACAACAAAGTAGTATACATATCAAATCGCATATATATCAACATATGTGTAACTCCATCTATTGAAAAATCCGCATTATTAACCATTATTAACTAGGTACACCTAGTACAATAAGTAAAGAGCCTTGCCATTAGAGTTAAGTAACCTTTCAAAAGAGGAGAATTGGTAGAATGTATGGGCAGAAGTAAAAGCAGGGTGAGGCAGACCTATCCAGGCCAGATCTCTCCTATGACTGAACATATATATATCCTGCCTCCTGGACATTTCTACCTGAATTTCCTGAAATTGTCTAAACTTGTGCTCTGCCAGCTCTACCAGACCTGCCTCTTCTCTTGTATTCTATTTTGTGGTTAATAATAACATCAACCCAGCTACCTTATATAGAAATATGGAAGTTTCCTACATAATTGTTCTCCCAGACCTTGTATCTAATTAACTGGTCCCCAAGTTCTCTTCTTGGGAGGCAGAGAGTGTAGTGGAAGGCAGACCTGGTTTCATACCAAGCTGTGTTATTTCGGCCTGTGCCTAGCACAGTAGGACACCTGACACTCCTTTGCTGTCTCTTTGCTTCGCTGTTGCCTGGGTCTAACTCTACCCCAGCCACGGTGATCTCTTCAAATCTGACTGCCCTTCTCGTAAAGTTCTTTGGTAGTGCCTTGTTGTTTTTGTTTGTTTGTTTGTTGTTGTTTTAAATATATTTTATTGATTTTTTACAGAGAGGAAGGGAGAGATATAGAGAGCTAGAAATGTCAATGAGAGAGAAACATAGACCAGCTGCCTCCTGCACATCCCGCACTGGGGACGTGCCCGCAGCCCAGGTACATGCCCTTGACCGGAATCGAACCTGGGACCCTTCAGTCCGAAGACCAACGCTCTACCACTGAGCCAAACTGGTCTCGGCGCCTTGCTGTTTTTAGGATTAAATTTCAACATGCTCACTCAGGGCCTTTCATGATCTGGCCTCTTCTGCCTTTCCCCTTCCAGCTTTATATCTCCTTCTCCCACAGGTGCGTGACACATACTGAACAGCCTCAAGTGTCACAGGCTCCCTCCTCTCACATCAGCTGCATGTGGACCTGCACACAGGCCCTCATGCAATCCTTCCTGCTTTTTCTCTCCACTGTCCCTTCCCCGTAAGCTGTACAGTGTCTACTCATGATGTATTCTGGTTATAAGAAGCATGGGATGAAATGCAAAGAAATTCCATTTTATATCAAAATACAAACATTTAAATAGCACCTGGTGAAGTGAGAAGTCAAGTGTTAATTGAGCGTATGGGCTACGCTGTGATAAGACAACCGTAAGTGGCAGTCATAAAGTCTGCCCTTGATCTTTATAGGAAAGAGTGTTTTGAACATTTGAGTAAGCAGAGTCGTTAAAATTAGACTTCTTTCCATCCTCCCTTCTATTTGCAGGCTTTCATAGAGACCATGTTTGCCAGCAAAGCGCCTGTGAATGAGAGCTTTCTTTATGCTAAGGTGAGCTTTAAATGTTTGGGAGACATGCGTAAAGTAATGTCATTGGTTTGCAGGTGGCATCTGGTTGGCTTTTATGGAAGAGGTCAGGAGAGGATTTGGTTCTTAAATGTGACTAGTAATTTATTAGGTGAGTCTAAAATATGTGGAGTAACAGTTAAACGAAGAAAATCCGCAGAGTGGAGCTATTGAAGAAGAAGGGATTTACAAAAATGTGAAATGAGAAGATTAGTACTGTTTAAGTCAATTTAAAGGAAGATACTGAGGTCGAGCTGTAGAGAGTAGCACGTGCCGGTCTCAAGCTCCATCCTAGGACATAATGAAATTCATAGAGTTTACCATTTGCCTAGCATATTTTTAAAAAAATATTTTATTGATTCTTTACAGAGAGGAAGAGAGAGGGATAGAGAGTTAGAAACGTCGATGAGAGAGAAACATTGATCAGCTGCCTCTTGCACCCCCCCCACTGGGGGTGTTCCCGCAACCAAGGTACATGCCCTTGACCGGAATCGAACCCGGGACCTTTCAGTCCGCAGGCTGACGCTATATCCACTGAGCCAAACCGATCTCGGCCTAGCATATTTTTATTTTTCAGAGCTTGTAGGTCAGTAGCTATTTGACAATAGTCATTTAGAGCTGTTGTTAAAAATGCAAGCCATATTCCAGTGTTTATCTAAATAAGAATCAACAAACAATAATTTTACATAACTGTTATCTTTTTGTTCTCCCTTGATCATAGGTTTTCTGTGTCCTCTCTGGACTTAATTTGAAAATCAGAAATTTAGAGTACTCACAAGAAAAGAACAGATTTAGTCACAGGATTGAATAACAGGCCTGGGTGAGACTAAAAGTGGCCTGAAATTAAGCACGAAAAGTTTTGTTGGTATGATGAATAGCTTTCAGTAGTAACTTAAATGGAGGTGTGTGCTGTTGAGGAGAGCCGGGCTGGACAGCCCTAAAGAAAGCCTTTCTTCAGTCACACTTACAGTCACACTTTGCTGTGGTTTTTTCCAGTTTGAATTTGAATGCCGAGCCCGGGGAGCAGAAATCTTAGCCTACCCACCCGTGGTTGCTGGCGGTAACCGGTCCAACACGTTGCACTATGTGAAGAACAATCAGCTCATCAAGGTACAGTGCCACCCATCGGCGCTGCTTCCTCTGGGTCCAGATGCCCTCGGACAGTGGTCGGCAAACTCATTAGTCCGCAGAGCCAAATAGCAACAGCACAACGATTGACATTTCTTTGGAGAGCCACATTTTTTAAACTTAAACTTCTTCTAACGCCACTTCTTCAAAATAGACTCTCCCAGGCCATGGTATTTTGTGGAAGAGCCACACTCAAGGGGCCAAAGAGCCGCATGTGGCTCACGAGCCGCGATTTGCCAACCACGGCCCTAGTGGGAAATTCACTAACTTTGGGGTCCCCTAATTTTCAGCTTTAACAAAATGCTTTTACAGACGTTATCTCATTTGATCCTCACGTTAACACTATGAGATAGGAGCAGTTATTAACATGCCTGTTTAGTAGGTGAGGAAAATAAACTTTTAAAAATTATGCTATTAGTAGTGCAGAGGCAAATATTCTACCTAAAGCCTCTGCTCATTTTCTTTTATAGCACTCCTCCCCTAAGGACTGGTAGCTGCAGTGGATAAGCATATGGGAGCAGACAGACTTTTTTTCTTTTTCTTATGTTTTTATTGACTAGGAGAGGAAGGGAGAGGGCGAGAGATATAGAAACATTGATGAGAGAGAAATATCAACATGGATTGGCTGCCCTCACTGGGGATTGAGCCCACAATCTGTGCTTGTGCCCTCACCCAGAATGGAACCTAGTGCATGGATCTGTGCTCAACCACTGAGCAACACTGGCCAGGCAGATTTTAAGAATGAATACTGCCAAAACCGATTTGGCTAAGTGGATAGAGCGTCGACCTGCGGACTGAAGGGTCCTAGGTTCGATTCCCGTCAAGGGCATGTACCTTGGTTTCAGGCACATCCCCAGTAGGAGTATATAAAAGCCTAAGCCACTGGCTGATATGCTGACCGTTCGGTAGCTATGATGTGCACTGACCGCCAGGGGGCAGATGCTCAGCACAGGAGCTGCTGAGCTGCCATGACTTGGCACTGCGGTTCTTAGGTAACACACCTGGAACCAGAGAGGAGGGAGCCCGATTCTGGGACCCCTCAGGGGATATGGGAGAGCCGGTTTTGGCCCAATCCCCACAGGCCAGGCCGAGGAACCCCACCTGTGCATGAATCTATGCTCCAGGCCTCTAGTGTGTGTGTGTGTGTGTGTGTGTGTGTGTGTGTGTGTGTGTGTATACATACATGAAAGGCACAAAGGGCTTGAGTTAAAAGAAGAAATAACTGACAATCCAGGGGTCACCGACTTTGACCTATTTTGCTCTTTTCCAGGATGGGGAAATGGTGCTGCTGGATGGAGGTTGTGAATCTTCTTGCTATGTGAGTGACATCACCCGTACCTGGCCTGTCAATGGCAGGTACGTCTTCTGCAGATCCCACTGCTTCTCTGGAGCGTGGTCATATTTGGAGTAAATGGCTAACGAGGTAGAAAGGTCCCCTTTAGCTCAAGTTAACTGCCTTGGCAAAGCTGCTGATTTTTTCTTTTTAATATTTTTTTACTGATTTCAGAGAGGAAGGGAGAGGGAGAGAGAGACTGAAACAACAATGATGAGAAAAAATCTTTGAACGTTGCCTCCTGTAGACCCCACCCTGGGACCAAGCCTGCAACCTGGGCATGTGCCCTGATCGGGAATTGAACCGTGACCTCCTGGTTCATAGGTTGACGCTCAAACCCTGAGCTACGCCAGCTGGGTACTCCTGATTATTTCTTTAAGACGTCGTCACAGGATCAGGCACCTAGAAACACCTAGTTAACATTCACACACATACATATATGTGCACATACATATGTATGTAGATTGGTAGGTAGATTGATTGATAATGATTGATGCATTTAAGGAATTGACTCATGCATTTGTAGGGCTGGCTGGAAACTCACGCAAAAGTTGATGTTGCAGTCTTGAGGCAGAATTCTTTCTCCAGTACACAAGGCAGTTCTGGCATTTGAATTCATTTAGTATAGGATACCTTATGGCACATGTTTCAGCCAACCAACCAAGTTAACTGTTGGCGCCTTTTTGAACCCTTGAGCTATAACATTGAATCCAGAATCTCTGCTTTGTGGATAGACACTGAGTGGCCAGATTATTATGATCTCTGAATGCATAATCTGGCTACTCAGTGTGTGTGTATATATATATATATTAGAGGCCCGATGCATGAATTTGTGCATGGGTGGGTCTGACCAGCCTGGCCAGAGTGAGGGGACATGGGCCGTTGACTGGCCTGCCTGCTGGTCGAACTCCTGGCCAAGGGGACAATTTGCATATTAGCCATTTATTATATAGAATATACACTGAGTGGCCAGATTATTATGCATTCAGAGATCATCATAATCTGGCCATTCAGTGTATATCATTAAATTCAACCTGATCCAACTTTGTGTTCCTTCCAATTATCCCACACATTACTATCCATTTCCACACACATTCTCAGATTTTTATCTATTTATGTGGGAAAAATCATGCAGTTCTCTTTGGATTATCATGCACTTCCTGTGGGTCACATTTTGTGCCTAACCTTCTGGGGCCTGCAGGAGTACAATCTAGTTAAAAGTCCAGAGGCAAGTACCAAGGCAATTACCTAAGGGGAGAACCTGTAGGTTCTCAGTCCAAACTAGATCAGTCTCAGATGGTGGCAGAGGGGCTGCTTCTGCCAGCAAAGAAGACTCGACAGAATTTAGGGTCAGTATCCCAAGCTTTCATCAGGATCGTTCAGAATTGCACAACTCAGATTTGTGCATTCCAGTGTATGTAAAATTTACGTTTAAAAAAGCTCTAAAGATATGTACTAGTACTGTGGTGTCATGGAGTATGGGTATAAACATAATGTTGATAAATTTGAACCTGGGCCAAAATCGGTTTGGCTCAGCAGTAGAGCGTCGGCCTGCAGACTGAAAGGTCCCAGGTTTGATTCCGGTTAAGGGCATGTACCTTGGTTGCGGGCACATCCCCAGTAGGGGGTGTGCAGGAGGCAGCTGATCGATGTTTCTCTCTCATTGATGTTTCTAACTATCTCTCTCTCTTCCTCTCTGTAAAAAACCATTAAAATATTAAAAAAATAATAATAATAAAAAAAAAAAAAGAAAAGGATCAAGAATGCCCTGGTCTGGCCTCTGACTGTATTCAGGGCTGGGTTCATCCTCTAGCCTCACCTCTACGTCTGCTGACTGTCTGAAGGACTGTTTCTGCCCCAGTTTGAAGGGTTATTGCTCTTCCTGTTGAGCACCTAGGGTATGATTAAGGTCCTGTCAGTGACGCTCTGTCGGTATGATTAAATATCTGCCATGCCTCATCATCATCACCTTGGAGTTTTTCTAATGAAACTGAGAAGCAACTATTAAACAAAACATAATCCCACAGCTGACCATTTTTGCTTGCTTTTTAAAAAAATTCTTAAATCCTAGCCAGCAAAGGACCAGGCCCTGGGGCGTGGAGTCTGAACCACCAGCAGCAGGGCGCGGTGGAGAAGGCAGGACGTTCTCCGTCCTGGAGTTGGCGGGCGCTCTTACACATTCTGTTTTGGGGAAGAAAGATGTTAGTTGTTTTGAAAGATTACATTGGCTCTAGATAAGGGTTGGGGTGCAGGAGGGTGTTTTAGGATAGGGGCACGGTCTGAAAAAAATATTTACTCCTTTTTTTAAAACATATTTTATTGATTTTTTTTTTTTTTTTTTTTTTTTACAGAGGAAGGGAGAGAGAGAGTTAGAAACATCGATGAGAGAGAAACATGGATCAGCTGCCTCTTGCACACCCCCCACGAGGGATGTGTCCGCAGCCAAGGTACATGCCCTTGACCGGAATCGAACCTGGGACCCTTCAGTCCGCAGGCTGATGCTCTATCCACTGAGCCAAACCGGTTTCTGCTATTTACTCCTTTTGATTGGTTGCAGGCAGCAGCCCTGAAAGTTCAGGCACATGCTGGCTGTGTGGTGGCTGGTGGTCAGCTCATAGACCCTGGGGCTGATGGAGAGCTCTAGCATTCATCCAAATATGAGCGGTCTTCGTTAGTTGGCACGAAGCTGATAACTGGTTAACTCCTCCTGCCCCTTCCTCTCACCCTCCCACTGCTGTAATTTGATTTATAACATCTCAGAATTATTTTCTTGTCACAAACTTCCTGCAACATCAGTCAGTTCCAGATTTGCGATCTTTGATTTTCCTGTCCCCAGGTTTACGGCACCTCAAGCAGAACTCTACGAAGCTGTCCTAGAGATCCAGAGAGATTGTCTGACCCTCTGCTCCCCCGGAACAAGCCTGGAAAACATCTACAGCATGATGCTGACCCTGACAGGGCAGAAGCTCAAAGAGCTGGGGTTCCTGAATAACATGAAGGAAAATAACCCCTTGAGGGTACCGCACTTCTTTTGACTCACTTCTCAAGAACACCTTGCATGCTGCTCGGTTCTTATTAAAGCGAATTAGATTTAGAAACAGTCTTTAGGATTCTTCACCTCAAAAAGGGATTTACATTGAACCGGGATTACAACAAAGGGAGTCAGTACTTATTTCTCCCAGAAGGTGGCAGCAGCACATTCTGGTTCATTGCTTACTGCGTAGTGCGGGACTGGCTCAGTCGCCAGAGGACATAAAATGAAGTCTGGTGCAGAGGGTGGAAAAGAACACAAAAAGGACGAGAGGTTAACCTTGATTCTTCTGGGGTAATTTTGAAAAGTCAGAGGTCGAAGGGCAGGGTGTTTGTTATTGCAATGCCACTGTTGAGACTTGAACAGTATCCTCAGGGGCATGTCTTTAGTGAATTTCATCCGCATCCAAATGTAATGGTATTCAGTAAAACTAAAGCCTCGGCTTTTTTTTTTTTTTTTTTTTTTTTTTAAATATATTTTATTGATTTTTTTACAGAGAGGAAGGGAGAGAGATAGAGAGCTAGAAACGTCGATTAGAGAGAAACATCAACCAGCTGCCTCTTGCACGCCCCCTACCGGGGATGTGTCCACAACCAAGGAACATGCCCTTGACCAGAATCAAACCCGGACCTTTCAGTCGCAGACCAACACTCTACCACTGAGCCAAACCGGTTTCAGCAAGCCTCGGCTTTAAGTTTAAATGCCGGGTGGTCAAGCCAAACAGACTATTAAAGCATCTCCCATCTCCAAGGTTAGGCTATCAGGGCTTCTTTTATCATTAGGAAAGAAGCTATAAATTCCTCCTGCTCAGGCCAGCAAATCTCTAATTAATGGATAGAAACATCCAGGCCAGGAAATGCCTAGTAATTGCAGTGTTATTGATGTTTCAGCTGCTCCACAAGTTGCTGTGAGATGTTGGGGTCTCCAGAGTAGACTTCCTGAGAGGGACGTGTGAATGTTGAAAAGAGAACTATTCTAGCATAATCAACCTCCTTCTTCAAGAAAAGAGATTTTCATTAGGCACAGTCATTCCTGGGCTTACCCAAGTCGGCATGCGTGTAGTATATTAAATACTGAGAATGGAAATGTGGATTAGTTATGATGCAGCGGCAGAATTTCATCCGAGAGGTGGCAGGGGTCAGGTCTCTCAGTCAGTGGCCTAGGGACAGGTTAAACAGTGGCAGGAGCATGGGGAGCTGGTAACACCTGCCTCACTGACTTACATGCTGACTTCCCCTCAGGGACCATTGCTCTAACAATGCTGTGCCAATCCCCTTTTCCAGGCTGCTCGAAAATACTGCCCGCACCACGTGGGCCACTACCTGGGGATGGACGTCCATGACACTCCGGACATGCCCCGCTCCCTCCCTCTGCAGCCCGGCATGGTGATCACAGTGGAGCCAGGTAAGGGGACGGAGCATGAGCAGCTCTAACCCCTCGGGACACATAATAGTGTCAGGTGGGAAGGCAAACACCAAGATTGCTATGGCAGGAGTCTGTTTTTGTAATGAAAACAGATCTCATTCTTAGATGTCAAGTGTAAGTAATTCTAGCTGGGACACGTCTTTCATACCACCCTTTGAATCCAGGTAAACGTTA
Source organism: Pipistrellus hanaki (assembly GCF_964339955.1). Classification (NCBI taxonomy): domain Eukaryota; kingdom Metazoa; phylum Chordata; class Mammalia; order Chiroptera; family Vespertilionidae; genus Pipistrellus; species Pipistrellus hanaki. Next base: position 186,216,937 of record NC_140505.1, read on the forward strand.
CTCTCTGGCCTCATACCACTTAGTCCAGTCTAATCAGTACGTGGGTGCCTCCTTAGACTTTGACTACAAATTCTTTTCTTTTTATCACAGACGAGAAGGTGAATCTGTCTGACTTCATGATTAGAGAGGGTATCTTGGGCTCTTAGAATTTTCCAAATGTTTATTAAAGTCTTTTTATTTTATTTTATTTTTTTACTTTATATTTATGGCTTATTGAGAGGGCTTATTTGAGTATTTCTACAGCTTCTGATTGTTCAGGCTAATCTAAATAAGTGATATTTAAATACGTTTTCAAATATCTTATGTCTTTATTTTAACAAAGTTCCCTTTTTCCAGGGGACTATTAGGGACTATTAGGCAAAGAAAGAATACACTTATATAATCTACTGGTTCCCAGCATGTGCCGACATACTCACAGTTTAAGTAACTTTAATGGTCTGCTTGAGCCACTAGAATATGACAGAATCATGATCAGCATTACCATATGGAGCCTGTAGTCTACTATCCTATATAATAATAGGGTAATATATAAATAGACCAAATGGCAGAACAACCAATCAAAGTATAATATGCTAATGATATGCTAAGGCTGCTCAGCCATTCGCTATGATATGCACTGACCACCAAGGGGCAGACAGTTGACTGGTTGACCAGTCACTATGGTGTGCACTAACCACCAGGGAGCAGATGCTCTGATGGGTAGGTTAGCTTGCTACTGGGTTCCAGCCGATCGGGACTAAGTGAGATGGTCCAGACACGCTCTGGAGTCCCTCCCCGGCCCCATCTTGCACCAGTGGGGTCCCTCAGCCTGGCCTGCTTCCTCTCACAATCCAGGACCCCAGAGAGCCGGTTTCAGCCCGATCCCGCAGGCCACTCCCCATGGGAGGATGCCAGGCGCAGGGCTCAGGGCTGGCACGGGACTAATTGGTCACCAGCCCGTGGTAGGCAGTGGGGCCGGGATAGTGGGAGCTGCAGGTGGCATTGGACTGTGGGTTTCAGCCTGAGCCTTGCAGCCACCCAGAGGGACCCCGCCCGTGCATTGGGCCTCCAGTACAAAATAACCATAATAGTTATAATAATGATAGTCAACATTTATTGACCATTATACTAGACACTTTCATCTGTATTATCTCATGTAATCTCCAGCCTCTAGGTGGATACTGTTAAGATCCTAGCTTTATAGATGGACTGTAACAGAGAGGTTAACTTACCTGCCCCAAATCACCCAGTTACTGCCATGTATGAACAGCACATTCTTTTTCCCGCTCCTCAGGCATCTATATCCCAGAGGATGACAGGGATGCCCCAGAGAAGTTCCGTGGTCTTGGTGTGCGGATCGAGGATGACGTAGTGGTGACGCAGGACTCACCGCTCATCCTTTCCGCAGATTGTCCCAAAGAGATCAGCGACATCGAGCAGATCTGCAGCAGGGCCTCTTGACCCTCATTGCAGCCCACGTGCGCCTCAAGTTCAAGGGTGTGCCCGGGCACCTGTGCACCTGCGCTTTCTGAGTGCTGTCTGTGGGGGGGTGTTAAGTGTGTGTTTCACTTGGGAGTGTGGGGCCTGTGTGAATGTATGTGATTGTGTGTGTGGTCTTTTCTTTGTTTTAAGTAACTAGAAACCTAGAAAACTGAATTTTTGGACTGTATGTTACTGCAACTTTAAGTTACATTATTTCATAGAATTAATGGCCCAGGCGAGTTTAACTTTTAAACAGAAAGGTAGATCTTGGTTACATGTGTTCATGCATTCCAGTTAACACACATAAATGTACAGAACTCTCTCCTTTCCGGGTCTTTTCCTTGCAGTGCTTTTGCTCAGATCCAGTTAACATCATAAGATACCTGTGTGATGCTCATATTACACTAAAAACCAGTGATTGTGTGAGGCAGCCCGTGTAAGCCTTCCATGCTGGTGCCGACCTATTCCAGAGCCTGCACGACTACGGAGCCTCGTGGGCACTGGGGCCCCGCAGTCCCGCCCTTCAGCAACAGTGTATCAGACAAAAGAGCTCTGAGCCTTTCTTGCTACTTGGTTGCCTAGGGCCTGGAAAGTATTGAGATTCTTGATAAGGAAGGGCATGGAAGAGAAAGAAAAGTATATGTGCCTCTGCTACAGATCCAGCCCTCCATCCATCTGTTCTCAGTCTAAAGACAATCCTGTCCTCCACACCCACGCTTCCTGTGGAGACTCTCAGTGCACTGCTCCTCACAGCACATCCTTGAAGCTGCTGCCCTGGCCAAGGGCAGACCCCCTACTTCCCCGGTTAAAACGGGCACCCAGTTTGCAGAGAGCTCCCTTGTTATCGGTCTGATTTCTTCTAGTGCTAACAAAAACGAACGCGCCTGTGCCACCAAGTGCCTGGAAACGGCCCAGGTCCTTTTCTTCCTCTGATGTTAGCACTGGGAGCGTCCTGTGTCTCTCAGCCCCGCCCTGGACACGATTGTGCAGGGACTCGTTGTACAAGTTTGCAAAGTGAACGGCTAGATGATTGCCGATGGCTTACTTGGGACCTTCTGTCAAAAAGGGGAGCTTTTAAGAACTAGTCTGTCCCCCTCTTAAAGTTGGGTATGAGCCCAAGACGTATAAAACATGCTGATTGTTGAAGTATAAATTTGAGGTTTTTAAGAAAATGTTTGTATTAGCAAAGCACAGGCTCAGGGATTACCACTCCCTGCGGTGATCCAGGCTTGCCTGTCTTATGCCACGGTGCAGAGCTAAAGCAGGCAGAGAGAGGCTTCATCCGGAGACAAAGATAACATAAACCGAAGTGATGGAGACCGTGTCCTGACAGCGGCATCCTCAGTGCTTGCTTTGCTCACCGTGTCTCAGCAGCTGCGGGAAGGGATGCTGCACAGCTGGAGTCGTCATCCGTGCCTGCCCTCCCGCCAGCCTCTCAGTCCTGTGCTCCTTTCCCAAAGGAAGTGGACTTCGAGTGAATCCACAGCGTGGCCTCTGTGGCCCTCACGGCCCTTGGGTTGTTTTTTTGTTTGTTTGTTTATTTACCATCTTGAAAGGTCTTTTTATTCCTATAAGTCCTTTTCTGTGGTCTTCACCGTTTTAGCTAACCACTGAGGCAGCTGTTATGTGCAGCAGCGTACTTGGACATGAAACAGTCCTTCCAGTTAAATTCCAGGGAAACTGCAGGTGTTGTGAGTAGTTAGAACGGCTGTTGTGGAGTCCCTGATCCAAGAGTATTGTCCTTTGAGTCCCAGTTTAACCACCGCAGCTAGACATTTGATTCGGGGTATCGGAACCATCACGCGATGACATAGTGAACATCTCAGAGCAGTGTCTTACGGGCTGTCAGACAGGCCCAGGATCTGTGCGCAGATAACCGTGCACAGTGCAGGGACTGCATCCATTCTTCGCCACACCACAGACACACCCCACATTTCCCTTCATGAAGCATAATAAATACTTAATATATATACCAGGCTCTCTCCTACAATGAAAACCTTAATTTTAAAAAATCTTTCAGTCCTAGCCAGTTTGGGTCAGTGGATAGAGCATCGACCTGCGGACCGAAGGGTCCCAGGTTCAATTCCTGTCAAGGGCACATGCCAGGTTGCGGGCTTGATCCCCAATAAGGGGTGTGCAGGAGGCAGCCAATCAGTGATTCTCTCTCATCGATGTTTCTATCTATCTCTCCCTTCCTCTCTGAAATCAATAAAAATATAACAAAACAAAAAATCTTTCAAATGTTCCACTGGGATTGTTCTCCCTGAACTGAATAGATGAGATTGGATCCTTAACAATACCATCTAAATGAAGGAAGCATATCTAGTTCTCTCTGCCTCATACTTTGTTGTTTTTTATTAATCCTCACCTCGGTTCTTAGAGTGGGAGAGAAGGGGGAGAGAGAGAGAAAGAGAAACACTGATGTGAGAGAGACACAATGATCAGTTGTCTCTTGCACACGCCTTGACCTGGACTGGCCGGGTCCTGGTCTGCAACCTAGGTACATGCCCTTAACTGGGAATTGAACCCAGACCAACACTCCAGCCCTGAGCCAAACCTGCCAGAGCTGTCGCATACTTTTATGTGTTTGCTTCAGGAATTACTATTTCCCCCCATAATCAGGAAGTAGACTATGGAGTAAGAATTCACCCTATCCATAGTCATAACATCCAAGTTAGGAAGCTACTTCTGATGGTGACTCCAAATTCTTGGTGTGGGTCTTCTTTCAAAACATAATTTTCTTACTGATTTTTATAAGGTTGGAAAGAGAAAACTCCTAACAGACATTATATCTTAATTGAGATTAAGATCCATGAAACAGCCCTGCTGGTTGGTGGCTCAGTTAGTTGGAATGTCATCCCATACATAAAAAAAATAGGATTGCAGCCGAAACCGGTTTGGCTCAGTGGTAGAGTGTCAGTCTGCGGACTGAAAGGTCCTGGGTTCGATTCCGGTAGGGGATGTGCAAGAGGCAGCTGGTCGATGTTTCTCTCTCATCAACGTTTCTAGCTCTCTATCCCTCTCTCCTCTCTGTAAAAAATCAATAAAATATATATTTTTTAAAATAGTGTTGCAGTTCCATTCTCAGTCAAGGCACATACCTAGGTTGCAAGTTGATCCCCAATCAGGGCATGTACAGGAGGCAACTGGTCTATGTTTCTCTCCTTCTCAAATCAATAAAAACATCTTGGGTGAAAAAGTCCATGAAACAAATTCTCAGATAAAGACATCATAACTAATTAAATAGAAATATTGAGTTAACAATTTTTTAAAATTTATGTAACCAATGCCCTCTTAAGCTTTCTTAGTAAATTACAAATATGGCGCATGAGATCTCTCCCTCTCCCGTACCCGTGCCAGAGGTCACAAGCAGAGTGACCGCCCCCTCGGCCCGTGTATGACCTCAGTCCTTTGTAGCACAGTTTCCAACAGTTGCTACCAATAAAGCCATCGGAGTAAGACCCTCTGCCACCCCCCCACCACTGGCATATAATAGATGATGGTGTGACGTGTGTGTGTGTGTGTGTATTGGAAACTGAATGACAATGTGACTGTGTGTATGTATTGGCCCAGAATTGTGCATGGACGAGGTTTTATGGTTTGGTTAATTTTTTAAATTTAAGTTGTTAGGGTTAAGTGTTAAGCCTGGGCAAATATACTTCAAGGTAGAGTGTTTTATGCCCTTAATAAAACGAGGAAGTGAATACCTCATGAAACCCTATCATTACAGCAGAATTCCATTGTCACAAAGCTTCTGGGTTCTGGCTGCTCTTCTGACCTCGGCCTCTGTCACAGAGGAGCTTGGGGGATGTTTGGATCAGGGGTCCCCATGAACTCAAGGCCTCTTGGGGTGTGCTCATGAAGATCTAAGAGAACTGTAGTCTGTGAGCATTTCTTAATGCTTTGTATGACTTTTGTGCAATTATATAAATTCAACTTGGATAAAACGCTGTTACTTTTAAGGCCCTTTACATTGAAAATAGTTATCGCATTCCCCATCAAGGGGAAAGTATTTGTTATTGCCATTTTAAAAATAAATCATAAAACTGTACGGCACATGTGTGTTACTTTCAAATCTAGAGTTTACTGCTTTAACTTTGAGGATATTTTTACTTACAAAGTATTTTGTTTTACAGAGTGTTCATTAACTGCTGTCACAAAATCATGATAGCGCCTGGCCGGTATGGCTCAGTGGTTGAGCATCAACCTATGAACCAGGAGGTCACGGTTTGATTCCCAGTCAGGGCACATGCCCGGGTTGTGGGCTCCATTTCCAGAGTGGGGCATGCAGGAGACAGCCGATGAATGATTCATCCTTGATTTTTTTCTCTTTCTCCCTCTCCCTATCTCTCTGAAATCAATAAAAATATTTTAAAAAATCATTACAAAACAGTGAGGATCACGATGTCATAACAGTTACAGGGATGACACGAAGGAGGAAGCATGGGCTGCATTTGTGAAGGGAGTTGAGCTCATTGGTCAGAGAAGACACCCCTTGAGTTTTATAATGAAATTGCCCACACATAGCACTTTCATTTACATTATTGTCTCACGCTTATGTTGAGTCTGTGAGCCACGTCATTAACCTCATTGTACATGTGAGGAAAATAGGCTCCCTGAGCATGCAACTCACCCAACGTCATATCGTGATTAGATCTGGATGGAATTCAGCTTCTTGAATTTGAAACTGATTTGTAAACCTAACACTCACTGAACTCTCATTAAGTCATCAAAGTGCATTATCTCATTTAATCTCTGCAGCAACAATTTTTATCACTCATTTATTTTTAAACTTATTTTTATTGATTTCAGAGAGGAATGGAGAGAGAGAGAGAAACATCAATGATAAGAGAACCATTGATCAGGCATGTGCCTTGACTGGGAATCGAACCATGACCACCTGGTTCATAGGTTGATGCTCAACCACTGAGTCATGCAGGCCAGGCTCACACCTTGTTTTATAAATGAGAAGAGCAATACTTTCAGAAGTTCAAGTAATTTGTCCAAGCCAGGATTTAAATTGAGCTACAACTCGGCACATGAGCCCTGAACAGTCCTACTGCACTGTGCTATTTCCCACCTTCTACAAGTGAGCACTCCAATTTTCAGTGATCCTGCCTGCCATGGCGCAGCTGGTGTCAGACACACCTGGGTTAGAATCCCTCCTTGGCCATGTACCAGCTCTCTCACATTAAGATAATTTTCTTAACTTTCTCTTACCTGTATGTTCCTTGCTTATAGAATAAGAATCATATGTATCTGCCGAAACCGGTTTGGCTCAGTGGATAGAGCGTCTGCCTGCTGACTGAAGGGTCCCAGGTTCAATTCCGGTCAAGGGCAGGTACCTTGGTTGCGGGCACATCCCCAGTGGGGGTTGTGCAAGAGGCAGCTGATCGATGACTCTCTCTCATCGATGTTTCTAGCTCTCTATCTCTCTCCCTTCCTTTCTGTACAAAATCAATAAAATATTTTTTTTTTTTAAAAAAAAGAATCATGTATCTGGCTCATAGCATCTCCACTTTTTCTTTGATTTTGCATTTAACCCAATATATCATCAGTACTGTTGTCTGCCTTTATCTGTAGGACATAAGTATGTGAGGAGAGCCTAGGACTATCTGTACACATTTTGTTCACCATTGTAACTCCTACTTGCAGGACCGGGCCTGGCATATGGTGGGTACCCAATAAACATCCTATATAATAAAAGCCTAATGTGCTAAGTGTCTGTCATCTGTTCAATCAAAGTATAATATGCAAATGATATGCTAAGGCCACTCAACCGCTTGCTATGACTTGCACTGACCACCAAGGGGCAGATGCTCTGACCAGTAGGTTAGCTTGCTGCTGGGGTCCAGACAATTAGGACTGAGCAAGATGGGCTGGACATGCCCTAGAGCCCTCCTGCGGTCCCTCACCTGTGGACCAGCTTCCTGTGTCCTTCCCTGGCTCTGATCATGGGTCGGTCAACCAAAGACCATTCTATATAATAAAAGGCTAATATGCAAATCGACCGAACTGTGGAATTACTGGTTGCTGTGATGCACACTGACCACCAGGGAGCAGACACTCAAAGCAGGAGCTGCCCCCAGGTAGTCAATGCACTCCCACGGGGGGGGGGGGGGGGGGGGGAGGGGGAAAGCACTGCTCAGCCAGAAGCCTGGCTCATGGTTGGTGAGTGCAGCTGCAGTGGCAGAAGCCTCCCCCACCTCCGTGGCAGGGCTGAAGATGTCCGTTGGACCTCCCCAAAGGGATCCTGGGCTGTAAGAGGGCATAAGCCTGGCTAAGAGTGTCCCCCGCCCCCCCCCCGAAGTGCATGAATTTTGTGCACTGGGCCTCTAGTCTGTTCAATAATCAACTCATCCCAGAGGGGGGAAAGTTCCTTCATTCCCAGCTTCATTAGATGTGACTTCCCTGAAAGGATTCCAGTAGAAGTAACCAGGGTAATGAGATACGAATTGGATAATTTGGGACCATCTCCTGCCAAGGGAGGTGGGAGGGTGATTGGCAACTCTACCAGAATCACAAGTGGGGCCAGCATCTCAAGAGTGTGACCGTGAAGTCACACAGGCCTCTGAGCTCAGAATGCTCTGCTGTTGCTCTCTCAAAATTCTTAATAATTTTTGAACAAGGACCCTTGCAGTTTCATTTTGCTTGGGGCCCTGCAACTTTGGCAGCTGATCCTGATCACATCCAATGGGTGGTGAGGGACAAACAAAGGGGAACAGGAGGAAGTTTTCTACCAAAAACAAGGGTGGAGGATGATGGAAAGTCCCAAACTGGAAACATTGTGGGTGTGTGCCCAGCTCCTCATGAAATAGACGGTGAGCTCCTCTAAAGCAGAGATTATACCTTATTCAGGGCAGTTTGTAGCTTAACATGGTGCCTCCATTTGCTTTTAATTAAGTTTATTATTTTGAGATAAATAGTACATTCTACATATGAGATCCTGTGTGTGCTGTGCTGTTTTCTCCAATGCTAACATCTTGCAAAACTATAGTGCAATCTCACAGCCAGGGGATTGACAGAGATATGGTCAAGATACAACGCTGCCATCACCACAGGGATCCCTTTTAGAGCCACACCCACTTCCCTCCCACCTCCTACCCTACTCCTGGCAAGCACTCATCTGTCCTCCATTTATATAATTTTGTCACTTCAAGAATGTTACGTAAATAGACTTATACAGTATGTAACCTTGTGGGATTGGCTTTTTTTTTTTTTTTTCCCACTCAGCATAATTCTCTGGAGAATCATCAGTTGCCTGTAACAATAATTCATTCCCTTTATAGCCAAGTGGTATAGATGTACCACAGTTTAACCATACCCCCATTGGAGGACATCTGGATGTGTCCAGTTTGGGGCTATTAGAGATAAAGCTGCTGACCTCTGTGTATGGATTTTTATGTGAATAGAAGTTTTTATTCTTTGGGATAAATGTCCAGGACTGCAATTGCTGAGTTGTACAGTAGTTGCATGTTTACCTTTCAAATATACTGGCAACTTGTTTTCCAGGGTGGCTGTTCCATTTTGCATTCCACCTGCAATGGACGAGGGATCCAGTTTCTCTGCATTCTCGACAACGGTGGCGTTGTCACAGTGCCTTGTTTTGTTTTATACTTTAGCCATTCTAATAGGTGTGGACTGACATCTAATTGTGGCTTTAATTTGCGTTTCTGTCATGGCCATTTATGTTGAACATCTCTTTCTGTGTTTATTTGCCATTCGTATATCCTCTGATGAAATAGCTCTTTGTCTTTTGCCCATTTCCTAACTAGATCATTTGATTATTGACTGTTGACTGTTAAGAGTTCTATATTCTGGATATTAGTGCTTCATCACATATATGCCTTGCAAAAACTTCCTCTCACTCTGTCTGTAGCTTGTCTTTCCATCCTATTAACAGAGTCACAAAGCAAAAGTTTTAAATTCTGATGAAGTCCAACTTAGCAATTGTTCCTAAGGGATCATGTTTTTTGGTGTCAAGTCTCAAGAACGCTAGCCCTAAATCCTGCAAATTTCCTACTGTTTTATTCCAAGAGTTTTATAGTACTATGTTTTATATTTAAGTTCATGATACATGAGGAGCTAGTTTCTGAATAAGGTGTGAGAGTAGGTCTACGGCCTTGTGTTGTGTTCTTTGTCTGTGGATGTCTAATTGCCCCAGCAACTTTTGTTGAAAATGCACCCTTTCCTCCACTGACTTGCTTTTGCGCAGTTGTTAACATTTAGTTGAGCGTGTTTGGGTGGACCTTCTCCTGAGTTTTCTGTTCTGTCCCATTGACATATATGTCTGTTCCTCTACCTATAGCACACAGTCTTGATTAGTATAGCTGCAAAGCAAGTCTTATAAGCAGGTAAAGATTCTTGATTTTCAAAATTAGTGATTCTTCCTTTTCAAAATTATTTTAGCTCTTGTAGTGCTTTTGCCTTTCTATATAAATTTCAGAATAATTTTACCTATAACTACAATAAAAAATAAAAAAAACTTACTGGGATTTTGAGAGGAATTGTGTTAAAACTGTATACTAATTTGGTAAAAGCTGAACTTTTTACTATGCTGAATCTTTTCATCCATGAACATGGTATGTCTACTTATTAAGTGTTAAAAATAATTTTCAGTGTTGTTAATTTTAAGTGTAGCAGTTTCTATACATGCTTTGTTAGGTTTGTACATATTTAATTTTATGATTATATTATTTTAAATTTCTCTTATGTCCACGTTTATAGCTTGTATATTCAAATGCAATTTTTGTATGTTTACTTTGTATCCTATGAGCTTGTTGATTATACCTATTAGTTCTAAGAGGTTTTTTTTTTTTTTTTAAGATTCCTTAGATTTTCCACATAAACTGTGTATCATCTAGAAATGGGACAGTTTTATATCTTTGTTTCCAATCTGTATGCCTTCTGCTTTCTTAATGCACGGGCTACAAGTTCCAGTGCTACAATAAGTAAGAGTGGTAAGAGAGGCCATCCCTGCCTTGTTTCCAATTTGAGGAGGAAAGCATTTCACCATTAAATATGTTAGCTGCAGGTGTTTTTTGTTTTTGTTTTGTTTTTTTGTAGGTGCTCTTTATCAAGTTCAGGAAGTTCTCCTCTATTCCTACTTTTCTGAGTTTTTATAATGAATGGTTGTTGAATTTTGCCAAATGTTTTTTCTGTACCGATTGTATGATCATGTGATTTTTCTTCTTGAACCTGTTAAAAAATAAAATATTGAAACGTACATCCCTGGAAGAAATCCCCTTAATCATGGCAAACAATTCTTTTTGTTGTTGTTAATCTTCAGCTGAGGATATTTTTCCATTGGTTTTTGGAGAGAATGTAAGGGAGGGGGAGAGACAGAGAGATAAACATCAATGTGAGAGAGATACAGCGATTGATTGCCTCCCCTACGCCCTGATCAGGGCCAGGAATCCAGTCTGCAACCAGGATGGTATAGGATACTATAGGTCAGCTAAGGAGCTGGTACTTTTATTCTCTGATTGAGAATGAACTCCCCTACCCCTATGATGCCTAAATGTTGCTCCACACAAAGACCTAATCACCCAATTTAACATTGCTTCCATCTCCCCTCAACCTCATGATCTTGTTGTGTCTTCTTCCTAGCCCTTGGGGATGCCAGAGATTATCTCCTGTCTCTCTTCATTGACATGTCATTTCCTTGCTAGGAGTTTGACACCTTCATCACTGTCTCTCTTCTCTGTATCAGGACCTGGATCATACTCAATGAACTCGGTGAATGAAGGATAAATATGCCTTCAATATTTTAATTTACTAAAGCTTCCTAGACTTCATATAGGGGCCTGCAAGGACACAATCAATAGATGACAGAAACCTTAACATGGAATCATTAGCAAAACTTGAACTAAGAAAAACTTTGTAGGGTTCCTTTCCCTTCCGAGTCTGGCTAAAGCCGAGATGTTTTCACGGATTCGTTGTACCTGTTTATGACTAAGACCGGAAACAAATTGCAGTTATTCTGGTTTAGCAATGGAGTCAACATACACTCCATTGCTCTCCGGTTTCCTTTCAAGAGAAAATAGGAAATTTCTAATAAAGCCAATATAAAATTTAAGAGTGATTTGAGTTATACCTCTGCAAGGTGAGAGATACAGAACGAGGTCCTGGTCTGAGGGTGACATAAAGGACAGGTGTCTGGGCTGGGAAGGGATGTCCGGTAAGAATACATAGCTGACTGGGTCACACAAATTCAGGACTAGAGATGTGGCTATGGCTAGAGAAGCGAAAAGAGGATCGAATTTAGGGAGAAAGAACCCCACAGATAACCAGGAAACGTGTGCTCAAGTGCGTCAAATCGTGTTCCTTTAACCAAAGGCCATTCTGGGGTGCGGCGTCTCCTTCCTGGTTATTTCAGGGGGGCAGGTGAAGGCGGAGCTGCAGGATGCCTGCTCCGTGAGGACGTTCTGAGCTTCCGGAGCGTTTCCCCAATTGGACTCAGGGCCCCGGCTGCCCGGCCTCAGGCCTCCACGGGAGGCGGCATGTCGGGCCTGGCTCGGGAGGCGGCCACGATCTGCGATCGGCCCGTGTGTGGACGCGGGTTTCGGCAGTAAAAGAGGGAGGCCGCCACCCGCACCCCTCTCCCGGCGGAAGGAGGAGGACACCCGCCGGCACGCGAGCGGCGGGGTGGCCGGGGAGGCGGGGCGGGGCCGGGGCCGCAGGTCGCGGTCCGGGCGGAGGAAACAGCCGCCGCCCCAGCTGCAGCAGTGCGGCCGGGCCTCCCCGCGGGAGGGCGACGAGAGCGAGTCCTTCCGAGCGTTTCCTCCCCGCTCGCTCACGTCCGCCCGGCCCCGCCCGGCCTCGCCCCAGCCGCCGGGCCACCGCCTCCTCCCCGGCCGTCGCAGGAGGGGGGAAACCTCCGCCAGCGCCTTTAAGGGGCGTGGCCACACGCCCCGCCCACAAACCCCCGCGCGCCAGTCAGGGGTGGAGTGTAGAGGAGGAGCCGAGGCGGGGGGAGGAGCCGGGGCGGGGGGAGGAGCCAGTGCACTGCTGCGCAGGCGCAGTGGCTAGACGGCGGACCGTGTGTTTCCAAAATGGCGGCAGCGATGGATGTGGACACCCCGAGCGGCACCAACAGCGGCGCGGGGAAGAAGCGCTTTGAAGTGAAAAAGGTTGGGTCTCGCCAGCGCCTTCCTCAGGGGAGCTAGAGAGGAGCGGAGATGGCTGGCAGGCCCTAGGATGACCGAGGCGCGGGGGAAAGGGCTTCATTTCGGGGCGTTCCTAGGACCGGGTACCATGAAAGGAAGCTGGGGGGCGGGTTTTAGGGTTGATCGGCGTGGCTGTGGCCCACTGCCGCTGTTAGTATTGGTTTCACTTAGAGGCTGAGCGGCCAATCACGAAGGCGCTTGTTGAGATGTGCGGAGTTGTGAGGGGGCTGAGGGAGCCAAGCGTCTGAGCTGTCACTGGAGTGGCGGTGGCGGCGGTGGTGTTGGGGGAGGGCGGGGGGGTGTAGGGGGAGTCGGAGCGGTGCGGAGGGTGGAGGATGGGGCCGCGCAGCGAAGGCCGGGAACCTGAAGTACTACCGCATTGGAGGCCTCCGAGGAGCCGGGCCGATGGCCCCGCCCCGCCCCTTCCCGAAAGTCGGGGTCCCCCTCACCCTGAGAGGCCCATACCCGGCCTCGCCTAATCGAGGCGTCCAATACCCTTAGCTCCTTCTCTGACCAGAGCCCCGCCGAGGAAGTGTCTTGAGTGTAACTCTTGCTTTGGGGAGGCGTGTTGGTTTGTAACAACAAGCCAGCCCGGTCATATCACATCCAGAACCCCCCCCCCCCAAAAAAAAAAAAAAAAAAAAAAAAAGCCTGCTGGAGTTCGTTAAAATGCGAGCCCAAATTGTATCTTTTAAGGAAAGGTTTGAGTACTAGTTGCGAACGACCTGCTAAAAGTGGGAAAATCTGGAATGGGTCTTTTTGCATGAAATGCCTTAGAGGTGGTTTGCTAAGAGATGGGGAGCAAAGTGCCGAGTCCTGCCCAAGATAAAGCAAATCTGTCCGAAGTGAAGGCTGTGAAACGGGGACGGCGTCATCCCTGTCCCATCAGGCCAGACGCAGGCAGCGTCCCCCCTCCGGCTGCTGCCTGGCGTTTCACTGTGGGCCCTGCCTCAGTCACAGCCAGCAGCCATGTTGAAGAAGAATAGAGAAGCAGGATATTTTCCCTCCCCAGTTGAAGCTGTCGCGTGAAAAGTGCTGCAGAAGTTACTGAGAACTGGATTGAAAGAGATGACAGTTTGGAAAGCGGCCCCCAATTAGTGGGTAAAAAAGGAAGTTTGGGGATATTTAATAATTGCAGAAGCCAGGAGGTTGAGTTACTTCAATGCCAATGTAAATAAACTCTTACTGGGGAATGTTTCTTAATATCAGAGTCTGAGTGTGAAAAATTTGATGGTAGGGCTAAGTCAAATTCTAGTGAATTGTAGAGTTTATTATGAAGTAAATCTTGTAGGATTTAAGTGATGCCCTTGTTCTGGGTACTGACACCGGGCAGTTAGTTATCCAGCTTATCCCACGATTACCCGTTTCATGATCCAGTCAGCATCTTAGTTCATTCTGGTCCTAGCTTTCACCTCCCTACTCCTGCATCCAAAAGCCACCTGGAGGAGCAGATATTAACTTATGCAGACATTGATCTCTTCCACAACTGTACTTCAACTCTGTGCTTATTAAACCTGAAACGGCCACTTAGATGTTATTCCTGATTTGCTTAATGATGAAATGATTTTAAGCTGTAGAAAAAAAGGTAAAATTAAATTGGTGACTCATTAATTTCTGTTGATACACTCAACCATTTGGAGAATGGTTGAACATATGTAAGACTGAATTAATGTGCCAAACCTATGTAGCATGAAATCCTACAGCGTGTGTGTGTGTGTGTGTGTGTTACAAGGAGTGTTTTATTCCCTTTTCTCTTCGCAGTGGAATGCAGTAGCCCTCTGGGCCTGGGACATTGTGGTTGATAACTGTGCCATCTGCAGGAACCACATTATGGATCTTTGTAAGTAATGGCAGGGGGATGGGAGGAGATTGAGGAGGTTACAGAGATTGTGGCTATCCTGATGTGACCAGTTTTATTCTTCACAATGAAATAGAAAGCACAGGCCGAAACCAGAGGGCACGTACTCTGGTTTTGGGCACATCCCTAGTGGTGGGTGTGCAGGAGGCAGCTGATCGATGTTTCTCTCTCATCGATGTTTCTAGCTAGCTATCTTTCTCCCTTCTCTCTGTAAAAAATCAATAAAATATATTTTTTTTTTAAAAGAAAGGAAGAAAGAAAGAAAACATTGAGCTAAGATATTCAATCAGAGCTAGTTTCTGCTGGGCAAGATATATAAATAAAAGAAGCTTAAGAAGTAAGAGTTTTCAGTTTTAGCCCCAATCACAGTTAAGAGGACATCACTGCCAACATCTAAACAGTTAATTACACTATGGACATTTTGTTCAAATCTCCACATATTCCACCACACGTGGCGGATTTGATTATGGCTATTGGTGGACTAACTTAGAAATAGGGGCCAGAAGGAAGAGCTGAGATTACTTTTTCATCCAGGTACTAAAATGGTTTGTTATTGAGATCAGAAATGGGACAAAGAAATTTCAACTTCGTAGAATTGAAATTATAAGCAGTTATTTTTAAATCACTCACCTGCCTCTCCAACTTCATCTTAACTCACTCCCCCGCTCACTCTGGTCGTGTCTCTGGCTTTCCATTCTTGAAGTATCCGTGGTCTTTTTTAGAGGCTTTACTTATACTGTTCTCTTTGCCTGGAATGTTCTCTGCCTCTTCTCCCCCCTACCTTGGTCTAACCCACCAGTATCCAATCTAAATGTGAGCCACAAATGCAACCACATATGTAATCTAAACTTTACCAGTACCCACATAAGAACGTAAAAGAAACAGGTTATTTTTGTTTTATTTATCCTACTATATCCAAATCTGATTTCCGTGTTTTAAAGTAAGATATTTTACATTCTCTCTCTTTTTTTTTTTAAATATATTTTTATTGATTTCAGTGAGGAAGGGAGAAGGAGAGAGAGATGGAAACATCAGTGATGAGAGAGAATCATTGATTGGCTGCCTCCTGCACACCCCCTACTGGGGATTGAGCCCGCAACCCAGGCATGTGCCCTTGACCAGAATCAAACCTGGGACCGTTCAGTCCATAGGCTGATGTTCTATCCACTGAGCCAAACCAGCTAGGGCTTTTCATTCTCTTTGTACTAAGCCTTTGACGTGTATTTTATACTTACATTTAGTTTAATCTTAATTCAGACTAGCCAATATCAAATGCTCAATAGCTACATGTATCTAGTGGCTACTTCATTGAGTAATGCAGAATTATTAAGATGAGGTCTTCAGATCTTATCTTGAATTTTCTCCAAGATGTTTCACTGACCATACTTATACACACAAACACAGGCTATGACAGTTCTGTTAAATATTCCTAAGAAATTGTATAGTTTCCTTTGTAGCTACCATTTAATTTAAATTGGTTCCCTCTCATGTCCATGTTATTTACTGCTTTGTTCCCGGGATTTAGCATAGTGTCTAATACGTTATAGGTTCTCACTAAATATTTGCTCATCGATATATATACACATAAAAGCGACCGAACTACCGGCCGACCGGCCACTATGATGCGCACTGACCACCAGGGGCAGACGCTCAATGCAGGAGTTGCCCCCTGGTGGTCAGTGCACTCCCACAGCAGGAGTGCCGCTCAGCAAGCTTACCAAGCCGCGGTAGCAGGTGCAGCGGGGCCCAGCTTGGGTTCGGGCTCCTCCTGGCCACCAGCGGCTTTGCACACTACTACAGTCCTCAGATGGGTCCGAAACTGGCAGTCCGACATTCCCTAAGGCAGTGGTCGGCAAACCGCGGCTCGTGAGCCACATGCGGCTCTTTGACCCCTTGCGTGTGGCTCTTCCACAAAATACCACAGCCTGGGTGAGTCTATTTTGAAGAAGTGGCGCTAGAAGAAGTTTAGGTTTAAAAAATGTGGCTCTCCAAAGAAATTTCAATCGTCCTGTTGATATTTGGCTCTGTTGACTAATGAGTTTGCCAACCACTGCCCTAAGGGGTCCCAGATTGCGAGAGGGCGCAGGCCAGGCTGAGGGATCCCACACACTGGGCTCCTAGTTGAATAATAAAAGCACAGAATTGAGGAATAGTTAGTGATCATTGCAATGTGGAAAGCACAAATCAAATACTTTGTGTTGGAAAGCTGTTATAGCTTACTGCCCGTGGTTTCTTTGAGTTTTGACCCTGTTTGCCTTTTCACACAGCAGTCAGAGCAGATCAGCCGCCATGATGTTTAACACAGATAGCAGGAACTCATCACGGGAAAACACGCACGTTTTTCAATGTGTTTGGGTGGGGTATTTGATTACATGCCTGCCAATTTCTTGGGCCATGCATTTTCATAAGGAGTTACAGCCAAGAAAATTTTACTTTTAGGGGCTCTCTTCTGTAAATAGTTTATGATTTTTTATAACCCTGATTTTTTATTTTTAGTTTGTTACTCTATATTTAAGTTGTATGTCTGTCTGGATGGAAGAGATGCACTTCTTGGGAAGATAATGACAGACAAGGCCTTAGATACTTTGTCTTCTCTTAGAGTTGACCACTTAAGGGATCAATGTAGCTTCAGTTAGACACCTGCTTTATCATATATTTTTATCATATATTTTAAATGTCAAATGAAAAAGTAGAACACTGAACTATAACAAAAAATTATGAAAGTAGTATTTTCAAGTTGTATTTTTTATTCATTCAATAAAAAATTATATCCTGGACCTTTCGCTAGGCACCAGAATAAAACAATGACTGAGACCAAATCTATATCCTTAAGAAACATACCATTTATTTAATACAATCACTAAAGAGAAATCTGATTGCCACAACTGGACTTGTCTTCCTTTCAGAAATAAATGGAATATAATTTTTTTTTTTTTTTTTTTCCCCCGGAGAGAGTGATAGAAACATCAGTGGTTGGCTGCCTCCTGCACGTCCCCTACTGGGGATCGAGCCCACAACCTGGGCATGTGCCCTTGACTAGAATTGAACCTGGGACCCTTCAGTCTACAGGCTGACACACTATCCACTGAGCCAACCTGGTTAGGGTTGGAATATGATTCTTGAAAAAGGCATTTTGTTAAAGATGAGAATAAGATTCTTGGTTTACAATGGCCATTTTATAATATATTCTGGTCTGGCATTAAATGAATATGTATGTACATAGCTTTAAATAAATAAGATTAATTAATTATGGCTAGGCCCCAGTTGGACTCTCTTACAAAGCATTCTTGATCTGAAAATTTCCTTTTTTGAGTCCAAATTGATACTACATGCCTGTATTTATTTTATATTCCCCCATTTTTTGGTGACTTACAGAGTTGATTAAATACAGTCTATTGGGTGTTTTTCTCCACTACCTCAGGTAATCTAGTTCCAGCTGAAGAAGGCATCCTTTGTCCATAAGAAGTTAGTCTCTTCCTAAAACCACAGCTTCATCAGTGTCTTGAAAGTGAGGCATCTGTTCACTTTCAAAATGAAGCCATTTCTTCCTTAGCTTCTATTGAAATTTAAAAATTCCCAAGCTGCCCCAGCTGGTTTGGCTCAGTGGATAGAGCGTCGGCCTGTGGACTGAAAGGTCCCAGGTTCGATTCCAGTCAAGGGCATATGCCTTGGTTGCAGGCACATCCTCAGTAGGTGTGCAGGAGGCACTGATCGATGTTTCTCTCTCATCAATGTTTCTAACTGTAAAAAAGCAATAAAATATGTATTTTTTTTTTAATGTCAGGATTTCTCTTAAAAAAAAAAAATTCCCAAGCTTTGTATATCACATGAAATAAGCTTCTGCCTTTGCCAGGAGTATGATAGGAACCCTTTCTGTGTTGCTTGTCTGGCTGCTTTTGGCTGACTTCCCCTGGTCTGGCCATAAGCATCACTAACCCCCTGGCAGAACAGATTTGCTTTGTTGACTGTTTTAAAGACTCAAGATTTGACATTTTCGTGCAGAACGGGCATAGCTTGCTGTAGGTCTCCTCACCCCTTTTATCACTTCTGTCCCAGTTCACATATGTCTGCCTGACTCCGTTAGGCCTCGGAGCTTCCCGCGGGGAAGCCCGGTGTTCTGAGGGCCTACAGGAAGCATTTGTCAACAACAGGGAAAAGACACCAGTTACCAGAGCAGTAAGAGTTAGGAGGTGCCTGAATTACGAGATTTTCCAAATTAGGAGGACTCACTTTCATTTGGACAAGTCAGACTATGTGCAGGACTAAAAAGTACCTTTTCTTTCATCACTCTGTTCTTGAGCAAGGGTAGGAAAGCATTGCAAAGCACACTGGTAAGTCACATCTCTGCCTTATCTGTTCTTCACTCCTCTTCACATTCATTGAAAAGACAAGCCTAGTTAATCACTGGAGACTTTGTTCCCCCGCTCCCCCGTGTCATTGTGTAGCTGCGCAGGGAGGGCTGCTAGAGAGCACACGGCGGTTGCTCCTGCGGTCTGTGATCTGTCGCTCTTGTTCCCACAGGCATAGAGTGTCAAGCTAACCAGGCGTCCGCCACTTCCGAGGAGTGCACCGTGGCCTGGGGAGTCTGCAACGTAAGGAAGCGTCTTTCCCTGTCGGCGTGGCCTGCACATGTGTTACCACTTTCCTGTTTGCCCGTCTTGAAAATGACTAGAAAAAAAATGACCAGCCCAACCCTCTCCCAAAAGCTATACAAATAGTTTAACAGATTAAGCTTTTGTGCTGCTCACCTGTTACAGGAGAATTATTAGTTACTGTACAGGTGGGCCCACTCTTGTTATCCACATTTTGGAGATTAATCTTTGGGAACTGCTTTCAAGAGCCTATGGCACAGGTTTTGGAATATTGTCCTGTTAATGGAAATCTTTACCTTCTAAACAGATTTTTTTTTTAATTATATATATTTTTTTATTGATTTCAGAGAGGAAGGGAGAAGGAGAAAGCCATAGAAACATCAATGATGAGAAAGAATCATTGATCGGCTGCCTGTTGCACGCCCCTTACTGGGAATCGAGCCAGCAGCCCAGGCATGTGCCCTTGGCCAGAATCGAACCTGGGACCCTTTGGTCCACAGGCTGACACTCTATCCACCGAGCCAAGCTGGCTAGGGCTAAACTGATTTTTTTAAAGGGCGGGTGACCTGTGGAACTAAGTTTGATGAATAAATTGATTGTGTGTGTGTGCATGTGCATGTTTGCATGCACTTGAAGTGTGGCAAATGTACTAAATTCGGATTTTTTGGGGTGTTATTTTTTAAACATGGCTCACGTCAGAAACGTTTTGTGCAGCATTATTGGACTAAATGTACGGCCTTCCAGGATGTGACAGCTGTGAAGCATAACATACATCAAACATGTTATTTCTAGCATGTGTTAAAATTCATTTATAGCCGTATAGTCCCAGTCAGATGAGCTAAAATTGTTCTGCCTGGACCTCCTGTGCCAAGGTCCGGAGGACCCACAGCCTCTGCGTTGCACAGACCTCAGAGGCCTGGAGTCAGACCGCCATTCCCTGATTCTGTGACTTAACTGACTAGTGACTTCAGACAGGTATTTGACATCTCTCAGCCTGGGTTCCCTCAGGTAAAATAGGGCTAACGTAGACTGCATAGAGTTTAATCAGAATGAAGTGGTTTATGTTCACAGCACTTAGAACACCTCCTGACACATAGTAAGCATGAGTGTTTGCTAAGTAAGTACGGATCGGGAGTAGTGTGTTTGCTGAAGAGATAGCGGCTGTCAGTGCTGAGGCTCACATGCAGCTGTGGTTCCGCTCAGTTCTGTCGGGGCTTCTGGGCAGGGTCCCGGGAGCCTGCATTGGCTGGGGACAGCGTTTGTTGCTTATGGGGGTAAAGAATAAAATACACGGGCTCTTCGCTCCCCTGGCGTTCAGGCATACACTGACAGCCAGGTTACTCTGGCAGGAGGAAAAGAGAGGGAGCTCCCTTACATGTGGCTAAGGAGAGACTCCTCTGCCTGCCGGAAAGAGGAGCCAGCCTGGCGTGGCAGAAACCTCTGGACTAGTCATGGGCTCTAGTTCTGGGTCTTTTACTAAAACCAGCGCCATGAAATAGGCAGGTCACTCGCCTGGGTTTCAGTTTCCAGCCTATAAAATGGAGATGATAATCCCCGTCATGCCTGCTTGCTAGAGTTGCTGTAATGCTCAGTGACGGAATACGTTACCTTCTGCTGTGAACTGTGAAGGCGGGTCAGTGTACTCGGAGACTGCTCAGCATTTCCGTAATGTATCCTAGATTATTAGCAGGAAGAAGGTTGGGGTCAGGCAGGGCCAGGGTTGCTGTCACCTGCCTTGTAGCCTCATTTGCGTCCCCTCTTTCCCTCATTTTCTGAGGTGATTGGGGCACACAGGACCCTGCACTGCAGAGTGCCTGTTGGGGACGGGGGAGGTGGAGGAGGTGTCTTGGATGCCTTAGGTGAGTCTGTCCCCGTGATTGAGGAAAATGCCTCAGCTTCTGCCTTTTATAAGTTTTGTGGGCTTTTTGTCCATAATGGGTTGGGTGAGAGTCAACAGGAAAGGGATCTTCCAGAAGCTGTCGCTGTGTTGACTATCCATAGCGTACTAGCTATGGATTCCACTCTTAATTAGGGAATTCTGATTTTGTCTTTGTCAGAAGACAGTTCACAAGATAATAATCCATATTGTGAACCTTCTTGTAAGTTCCATGCATGTTATGGGAGACATAACTGACCAGATCTCAAGACTGTTGGTAATCCAAGCCTGCAGAAGCTTTCATCGTTTGGTGGAGTGTCAGCATTTCTTCCCTGTCCCCACCTCAGCTGCCCCATCACACAGTAGATGAGAAGGACCCCTTACCACTTGTACCTTAATCCTCTACTGTCTGAGCAGGGGAGGGATAATGGCCGTGGCAGACGTGCTGTGATGGGCACCTGCAGGTCACTAAGGTGCAGGGCACACAGGCTGTCCCTTCCCCAGTCTGAAAGCTAACGCCCAGCTCCCTGCCAGCTGCCAGTATTCTTGGTACTCTTGCCTTTTTATTTCCTGTCTTGATCGTGAAATAACTTCTTTGATGCTCTTTCAGCTGCTTATGGGCGGTTTGCCCATCATGATACTTCCTTTTGCCCTAATTTTTATACATCATTCCCTTATAAGACAAAACCCCTTGCCATTAAAGGCGTATTGAGTCCTGGGTCCTGTAATAGCGCTGTGTTTGTGAACAGATCTGGAATCAGGTTCTAACAGGGGAGCTGGGTGTGGGAAGGTGGAGAAGTACCCGCTCAGCTCTGGCTGGGTGGCAGGGCAGCGCACCACCAGGGCTGGGAAGGCTCTCCTGGGGCTCTTCTCCACGGAGGGGGCACAGCTGGGCCCAGGACCGGGAGGTTTGGCATCTGCATGTGGCCAAGGTGTAGCAGCTTCCTTTCCGGGCCAGTAGGACCAGGGAGCCGCTGGATCTACCCGTAAGAGAAAGGGAGAGTCACTGCTGGAACATGCACTTCTTCCTACATGGCTTCCTCCCGCGGTGGTAATGACATTTCTAGCACATGTCTCACTGGAAACGTCCTGTGCCTAGTCCGTGTGTGAGTGTGACCTTGGCCTCTCCCATTGCTCTTGTCCAGCCCCCTGTGTAACCACCCGCTGCATGGAGACATGCTGGGAGTAGATGGTTGAGCCTCCACCGTTATTTTTAATAAAATGTCTCTTTTCTTCCAGCATGCTTTTCACTTCCACTGCATCTCTCGCTGGCTCAAAACACGGCAGGTGTGTCCGCTGGACAACAGAGAGTGGGAATTCCAAAAGTAGGTGTCTCCGCTGTTTCGATGTTACAAACCTGGGCTCTGTGGGCAGTGCTGTTCTTGGTCTCACCTCAGGCTGAAGGCTGCATAGTCTTAAGACATGGAGCCGTGGGAATACCTTGTTTTAGAGACTAGCTTTTGGTTATTTAAGGTACTCACCTGCATGGGAAATCCACAGAATTACAAGTTTGCAGCCTAGAGTTTCCCAGCTGTCTCGGGTCTATGGAAGGAGAGAATTTCATAGGATCTGCAAACTATTAAGTATTTTCAAAATCACATCGTGATGGAGGTAACCATTGGCAAGGGCTTCTTAGCTTTCCTGATTATACATATATGCACGTGTTATGCTGTATATGGGTGGGTTATACATATATAATTTTTTTCTTTAGCATAGATATGAGCTTCTTATATAGTAATTTGCCTTCCTTTTTCATTTCATTTTGGAGATTTTTTCACATCCACGCATGTCAAACTACCTCCTTTCAAATGGTTGCAGAGTATATTTTTGTGTCGATGTACTGTAATTTATTTAATCAATTCCTGTTGATAGACATTTAGGTTTCCAGTTTTTCACTATCAAAAATAATGTGTAGGGATGAGCATCCATATACATGAACCTTTGTGTATTATATATATGTGAGTAGTATATATCTGAAACAGTAATTCTTAAAAGAGGTATTTCTGAGTAAGTAGTACATTTTTACTTTTGATAATTTCAGATTTTCCTTTCCTCAGAATACATACTAATTTACACTCCTCTAAACAGTGCATATGCACACACGCCTATACCAGTATTTGCAAGTTCAAATACGGAGATGATCAGGAAAGCTAAGAAGCTCTTACCGGTGGCTCCCTCTGGAGTGAGATTAAAAAGATTGGGTGGGAGACTCATTCTCCATCTTAGCTACTCTGATAATTGGAAATTAGTATTTAGTTGCATTTTTTTACATTTTTGTGAGAATGGGGATTTTTACTTAAATATGATTTTTGGTTAATAGGATATAATTATTTTTAAAAACAAAAGAATAAGATTCTTTAGTTTGTTACGTGTTTAGAAATCCCTGATTAGTAGTTATTTTGCTTTCAGACTGGGTTATTTACATAGGTAAAGAGTTTCGGAAATCAAATGCATGTTCGTTTTTAAGAAACCTGCCAAATACTCAGTATCTAAGTCACACCATTGCTCTCTAACAAAGTGCGGCCGAGTGAGTGTGAGGTGTACGATGGCGGAGACGGTCCTTCCCTGCTCTGGGGAGCTTGCGCTCTGCGGGGAGCCGGGACAGTAATCGTGTCCAGGCAGAAGCACTTTCCCGAGTGCTCCAGAGGCCTCTGTGACTTGCTCTTCCCTGGAGCAGCCTCGGGGTCCTGTTTTGGACCAAAACTGCTTGTGTTGCCCCATATGTCTGCCCAGGGCTGAGCCCAGGCCCTGGGGAGGGCGAAGAATTCCGTGTGTGGGTTTTGACACTGTCACTGTATCCAGCCAGCGACTTAGCCACTGAGTGGTTTTCTCTTTTGTTGTTAATTCTCACCTGAGGTGGTTTTTCCCATTGAGAGGGGTTGGAAGGAGGGGGGGTGGCAAGATAGGAAAGAGACACATCAACTGGTTGCCTCCTAGATGCACCCTCACCAGGCCAGGGAGCGAACCAGCAGCCCAGGTACATGCCCGAGACTGGGACTCAGATCTGTGACCCTTTGGTTCACAAGCCCGTGCTCATCACTGAGCACGCCGATCAGGCCAGGCAGTGGCTTTCAGAAAACCTTCCCTAGGAACAGGTTGCAGCAGTCTCCTCCGATGGGCAGCTCCTGGCTGTTCTCCAGCTCACTGACAAACACGAGCGCTCTGCCCTGTGTGGAGTTGGGCACAACTTTTTTTTAGACAATAGTCAAGTGGATTTCTTAAGAAACGAGCCTTTACAGACCTACTAGCCTTCCAGAAGGATCGAAGCAGTGATCTGGAGTTCATGTACCCTGGCTTTCACCCAAATAATGAAATACTTTATTCAGACACTAACTGCCCAGAGAGAACCAGGACGAAGATGAAGTAAGATAATGAAGAGTTTGTGCTCAAGAAACCCATTTACTGTGAAGAAACTTCCCGGCCTTGTTTATTTTATAATCTCATTAGGGCCACACTGGGCTGCAGGGAAATCAGAAACCGCTTGAAATTCATGCCTAGTTTTCCACATTCCGTAGTGGGGTTTGTGTGTGTTCCCTTCCTCTTCCTGATGCTGAGTACAGTCACAGCTGAATGGCCCTGGCGGTAGGTTTTGAAAGTGAAGGCTGCCCTGGTCCTATTCTCGGACCTGCCTTACCCCAGACTTGCCTGAGGACTGGAGTGGAGGTGCAGAAAGGCTGCCATGGGTAAACAGAGGTCAGGGGCTCAAACTCTGAGCCACTGACTCGAGCCAGCCGGTCAGATTCCCTTTCACAACCACCAGTTCTGACTTCTCACCCCCTCATGCTGCCCGGCATCTGTCTGATAACTAGGAGGAGAGGCCAGTGGGCATGGCTGAGTCCCAGGGAGGGACCTTTACTAAGGGGGGGGAGGGGGTGGTAGGCAAGCTATTACAGAGGACGAGAAGATGAAGGGGCAGGAGACCCAGTTTGGGAGCACACTTCCATCTCTTCCAAGTTTTCGTCCAATTTGCTCATATGTTTAAACAGCTTGTGTAGTCTCAAAACAGGAAACTACCGCGGAATTAATAAAATAATTTACTTTGTCTTTCAGGTATGGGCACTAGAAAAAGAATATTCTCCATCAAGCTCAACTGTTTTGTTACTCATTTAATGACTTGCCCTCCTGTTACTTAATTGTAAGTTAGGTAGAACTGGGTCTTTTCTGCTTTGTCTTTTCAGTTAGCTAATCCTGCAGTCCTGATGTGTTCTGTGTCAAATAAAATCCAGTTGGATTCTATAATAGATGCTGTCTCTTGTGTATGTGGGGAAAAAAAATGAACATAAATATAGGGTCCCCTCTTCTCGGTCGGACAGCCAGCTTGTGAAAGCGAGACGTTGGTTCACCAGAGCCAGAGCAGAGGTGTCCTGCGCGCACATCACTCGGTCCAAGGCTCTGTCCACATGCTGGTTACTGCTGGCCATCTTGGGCAAGTCGCCTCTGCTCCCAGCTTTCCTCCTCTGTAAAGTGGCTGCTAAGGACTCACTGGCATTTGGTGGGCACAGAAAGAGGCTTTGTAAACTGTAAAAGCTCTGTACAAATGTTCGCTCTGTGTATGACATACTGCTTTCTCCTCTTGGTTTAGAAAGGTAAACTTTAAAAAACCTAATAGGTAATTTTGGCTGGCAAAAGAATAATACATGAAACCAAGTTGAAAGTTGATGTCACTTAAAAATGAAGTAAGATAACTCAAGTTTCCTTCGCCACATCACTTTGGGAATTTGAAATGCGTTGGCCCTGGACTTGCCAGTTATAATATTCAATGTCTGTGTAGAGAATCTTTACCTGAGAAGCAGTCTAGTTCCTATGGTGGTTCTCAGTGTGGTCCAGAGCGGCGGGCACCAGCCGGCGGTCTGCAGAACCACTGGTGGTCCGTGAGGACATAAAGGTTGGCGACCGCTGGCCCAGAGGAGTTCCCGTGGCACCTGAAACGCTTTGAGGAGGTTCATGGAGTTTCTTTTCCAACTGCCTGTCTGTATGAGGGTAGCTTTTCTTTATATGATTCAGTCGAAGCAACATATGGAATGAAGAAGCAGTCATAGGATGCAGCTGTCTTTATTAAGTCAGATAAGAGATCTGCAAAAATGTAAAACGGTGCCACTCATCTAACTTCTTTGTTTTTAAAAATAATTACTTGTAATAAAAGTATTTATTATGTTAAATGTGATGGGGTTTTGTTTTTTATAAGTCTTTTAGATTTCTCAATTTTGATTTCCATTATGGTAACTATAGATATAACCCATACAAACAAATTCTTTAAGGTCTTCAATTTGTGAGATCATAAAAGGATTCTGAGACTAAAAAGTTTGAGAGCCTCTAATTTAGTCATATAGAATTTTAACTCTTGTCCTGACCGGTTTGACTCTGGATAGAGCCTCAGCCTGCGGACTGAGAGGTCCCAGGTTCGATTCTGGTCAAGGGCATGTAGTACCTTGGTTGCGGGCACATCCCCAGTAGGAGGTATGCAGGAGGCAGCTGGTCAATGTTTCTCTCTCATCGATGTTTCTAACTATCCTTCTCCCTTCCTCTCTGTAAGAATACAATAAAATATATTAAACAAACAAACAAAAAACTTGATAAACCTGGATCCAGCCCAGCTTCCCTGCTTACTGTAGCTACCACACACGCCTGGCATGGAGCAAGCCCTCACATGGGGGTAGCTACTTCTGTTGCTGTTATTTTAGGGCTTCCACCTGGGACAGAAATACCATCTTCTAAACCCCCTTCACGCTGGTCATTTAAACTATGTGAATGCTTTCAGTAGGGAAAACCACGTTAGCTTCTCGCACAGATGACAGCATCCATCATACGGTGTATATTTGGTGAGTTCCTCGGTATTTATCAGGACGCGGGTGCTGAGTACAGGAACTTGCTCCTGCCTAGGTAGAGGGAGACTTACTGGAGGCTGTGGCTGTGGAATGGATCAGAAGAAAAGGCCAGGGATACAGCAGACCTAACTGTCTAACCAGGAAATCACTGCTGGTGTCCTCACTGCTGCTCCTCCGCAGAGGCCAGCACCTCTCCACCCCTTCTCCCACTGCTCCTCCACTGAGAGGGACTCTCCCAAGTTCTGGTTCTGAAAGCCCCGGCTGGGTCCGGTGCCCATGACTGGACGAATTGGCAGGTGCACGTAGAAAAGGGGGGCTGCCTTGAGAACCTGGCAATTAGAACGTGGGGTAACAGTTGCCAGGAGAACGGGAGTGGTGTGGGAACTCAAAGCAAGAGGTGCCAACCTAAACTCTCGCTGGGAGATTTACCTCGAGCCAGAGTGTCTTCTGGTAACATACATACTCAGTTACTTTTGTGTTGCCTTCTGCAAGTGGTGGACATAAGTCTTCCTCAAGAGATTAGTGGAGAGCCCTAACCCTAACCCTAACTCTATCCCTAACACTAATCTTAGCCCTAACCCTAGCAAAAAATGAAAAGAAAAAAAAATTAGTGGAATTATTTGCTGAATGCCTACTACCCTGTTTCCCTGAAAATAAGACAGTGTCTTATATTAATTTTTGCTCCCAAAGATGCGCTAGGTCTTATTTTCAGGGGATGTCTTATTTTTCCATGAAGAAGAATACGGTACACATTTATTGTTAAATGAAAATAAAGGAAATTTATTATCTGTATACGGTACGGTAGTACGGTAGTTGTCAACACAAACCAGACAAACTGAATCCTACAGTATCAAGAATTTACTCATTTATTCAATGACAATCATGTCATCATCTTCTGGAACATCATCATAACAATCCAATTCCTGAATTTCCTGGTGAATTTCTTGTGACTCCATTTCTTTCAGAATCAGTGGACCAAATCTCTCATGTTTAGCCTGGGGGGGCCTTATTTTCAGGGGATGCCTTATATTTCACTCAGAAGGAAACCTGTAAGTAGGTCTTATTTTCGAGGATGTCTTATTTTCGGGGAAACAAGGTATGTGCTCTACCTAGAGGACACAGCTAACTTAGACAAAGTCTCTGCCCTCAAATAGCTCACAGTCTAGGACAGTGGTCGGCAAACTCATTAGTCAACAGAGCCAAATATCAATAGTACGATTGAAATTTCTTTTGAGAGCCAACTTTTTTAAACTCAAACTATATAGGTAGGTACATTGTTATTAACTTATTTAGGGTCCTCCTAAGCTGGCCTTGGCTAAAAACTCAAGGGGCCAAAGAGCCGCAGGTGGCTCACGAGCCACAGTTTGCCGACCACGGGTCTGGGAGGAGATTGTTGCAAGAATGAATGGATGGTGGAAACTGAGTCTGTGGAGCTCGATCGTGAGGTGCCCATTCCCTCTTGGTTTTCCCTCTCACAGCTGTGCCAGGAGGAGCTTCTCTTCCTCCGTCGCCCTGAAGGTTCTGGTCTGGGCCTGCTCTGTCTGGGAGACCTCAGCCTCACCTGTAGTCCAGCAGTGTGCCAGACCCTCAGATGGACTCCTGACAGCTAACTGTGTGCCTCTCTTCCCAGCCACTTGCAGGAACCTCTAGTTGGTAGCTTGGAAGTGTATTCATCCACAGAAATGGGATGAATCAAAGTGTCTTCCCTAGAGAGCCTGTCCGTCATTTGCCAGCAGACCGCTGCACAGTTGTGCCCATTGTCTACCCCTGATTGTGCATCTCGGACACAATCTCAGTGTGTCAAAAATAGCGGGCCTGTGATCATTTCCCCAGGTTAATGTCCTAGCACTCATCCCATACCTGAAGCCACAGGCATTTCAGAGACTCCCTTCTGCCTCTGCATTTAATTAATCATTAACCTCTGTTCATTCCACTCTTGTACTCTCACTGAAATCTGTGTCATGTTTTCCGTTCTCACTGCCAATGACAGAACCCAACCCCCTTTTTTTTTTTTTAATACGTCTTTATTGGTTTTAAAGAGAGAAACGTAGATGTGACAAACATCAACTGGCTGCTTTCTGCATGCCCCCCTACAGGGCATCGAGCCCGAAACCTGGGCATGTGCCCTAACCAGGAATCGAACTGACCACTTTGGGTGCAGAGCACCATGCTCAACCAACAGCTACACTGGCCGGGGCTCATTTTTCTCAAAGAAAGTTGAAGTTGCCTGTCTGGCCATACTGTCATCAGTCTCCTTGCTACAACCTGAAATGAATCTTTAATTTGGTCTGATGCCCCTTCCACTGGTTGAGAAATCCCCCACCCTGATGGAAGCAGAGTACATTTCCCATCGTAGACTTTGAACATGCTGATGTTGGCTCTCCAGCAAGGTGGGTTACCTAACTTCCACCTCTCGGGGACACGCACCCTGCCATCCATCATGACCTTGGGCAGCAAACGTGGCCCAGTGCAAGTGGGAAAATGGGTTATGAAATCCAGTGTTTAACAGCAGCAACAGCCAGCACCTTCCTAGACTAGTGTTGTGGCGTGGTGTTGGCTGTGGTCCCCGTGGCTGCCCGTTTTCTGACCCCAATTCTTCAACACCCCTGCCCACTGCTCTCCAAGACCTTTTCATTATTTTTGTTGTTCTTAATCCTCACCGGAGGGTATTTTTCCCATTGAATAGAGGGAGGGAGGACAGGAAGAGATGAGAGAAACACTGATCAGTTGCCTTCCATACTGACCAAGGCAGGGTATTGAACCTGCAACTCAGGTATGTGCCCTTAACTGGGAATTGAACCCATCAGTCTACACTCTTTCTTTTCTTTTTTTTCCTTTTTTTTTTTTTTTTAAATATATTTCTTTATTGATTTCAGAGAGGAAGGGAGAGGGAGAGAGAGATAGAAACATCAATGATGAATGAATCATTGATTGGCTGCCTCCTGAACACCCCCTACTGGGGATCAAGCCTGTAACTCAGGCATGTGCCCACAGTTGGAATCGAACCTGGGACCCTTTGGTCCGAAGGCTGACGCTCTATCCACTGAGCTAAGCCGGCCAGGGCTCAGTCTACACTCTTAATCACTGAGCAACACCAGCAAGGGCTCTCCAAGTCCTTTTAGTATTGATTCTGCTATAAAAAATCAGCCAGCTCTTTGGTGCCCACTGCCCACTCTCTAAACTGGGCCCTCACACAGATGTATTTTTTCTGATCTCTGTAATAGTTCACTTTGAACTTATTTTTGTGTTATCTGAGCTTAAGAGCTTGGTAATTATTGTTGATATTCATTATTATTATTCACTACTCATTGACTCTCTGTGATGTGCCAGCCATCGATGGGAACTTGACCGTTCACTGAGTCTTCATCAAAATGAAATCTGAATGCTGTTACTGCCCCATGTTACAGACCAGGAAACTGAGGCTCAGAGAGCTTCAGTGACTATACGTACTCATTGTAGGGAATGATGGAGGCAACATTTGAATCGGGGTCAGTCTGACTCCTGCCCTGGGGCACAAGGTTGGCACCAGGCCCTTTCCACTCCCCACCCAGAGGACTCGGCTCGCCCTCTCTTGGTCTTTGCTGATAATAATTCCAACTCACCCCACCCCTGGCACAGGCCTGCCCACCCTGCAGTGCTGTCACCCATAGGCAATCTTTTCATTCTAAACTGTAGCTTTTTTTTCTCTTCGAAAGACATGAACTTTAGGGAAGAAGGAGTGAAGACATCACCCGTTGTTTTTCATTTGTTGTTTGTTTTGTTTTTAAGAACCTCAAGTCTTAATATATTAAAGGTCATGTCTGAGTGTACAAATCAATAATAATGCTCTTCATCAAATCGAGGCTGCAGGAACAGCCACGTTCCCTGATTAATAAGGAGCCCTGACATTTGTGCAGCCCTTACCTGTTTACCAAGGGCTTTCCCTCCCTCCTCTCAGTTCCCCTCTCCAGCCCTCAGAGAGGCCACATGGGGCAGAGGAGGCAATCTTGGGAGGATGAGCCTGCCACGTGGCCATGTGACCTCGGGCAGGCCACTCAGTCTGTCTGAGTCCCTCGTTTATATTTCACTTTAAAGTGTCATGCAATAAATTTGACTTTAAGAAAATCTTGGTGAATTTAGTGCCATGAATTTTAACAGAACACGGGTTATTGTAATCGCCACCATAGTCAGTGTACAGAGCAGGTCCACCTCCCCAACCCCCTCCTTGTGCGGTTTTATATAACAAAAGGCTAATATGCAAATAGACCGAACGGCAGAACAACCAACCAACCAAACAGCCGGTTGCTGTGACGTGTACTGGCCACCAGGGAGCGTGTGTGGAACATGGCAGGCGTCAGCCATGACGGAGTGGTGGAGCAGGTGAGCGGGGTGCACCAGACCAAGGCGGGGCTCCAGTTGCTGTCATCGGAGCAAGCCTCTGGTGGTTACTGAAAATTCTTTGCTCCTGAGCATCACGGTCCTTCCTGCTGCCAGCACCGGCCCCATTTGCACCTGCTGCCAGTGCCAACCCTGCTTGCACCCGCTGCCAGCACTGGAGCTGCTACTAGCACCCATTGTCAGTGCCCAGCACCGGTGCCAATCGCTCGTCACCATCAGCAGGTGCCAGCAGCAGCTGCCAGTCCTGATCACCTCTGAGGGCTTCTCCACCTCCCCCTGCTCCTGAGGGGCCATCAGGGCAGCAGCTGCTGCTCATACCCACTGACCTGCCAGTCCCACTCACACCTGCTGCTGGCACCAGCCCCAATCGCTCTGCGCCTCCAGTGGGTGAAAGCAGGGTTGGCGCCGTCAGTGTGTGGGAGTGGCAGCAGCAGCAGTGGGACTGCCAGTAGACAGGGAATGGGGGGCAGAGGCCCGAGACCCGCCCCTGTGCCTACCGCAGGCTTGAGGCCCACAGTTCCTTTCAAGGTGCACAAATTTGTGCACTGGGCCCCTAGTCTCTTTATAAACACACTTTCCCCACTCCTAACCCCTGACCACCACTGATCTGTTCTCCAACCCTAAAGGGCTGTCTTTTTGAGAATATCATATAAGGGAATCACACAGTATGTCACGTTTTGAGATCTGCTTCTTTCACCCAACATAATGACTTATTAATTAACCAAGTGGTTATCTGTATGACTTACTGGTTCCATTTTATTTCAACATGTGGATGACAATTGCTTATCCGTTGAAAAACATTTGGGAAACATGTTTGAGTCTCTTGGTTTGGTTGGTGGTTTTGTTTTTTTGTTAAATGGTGGTAAAATATACACACTATAAAATTTACCATTTTAAGTATACAATTCAGTGGCATTAAGTATTACATTAAAAAAATTGTATAAGTCGAAACCAGTTTGGCTCAGTGGATAGAGCGTCGGTCTGCTGACTCAAGGGTCCCAGGTTCGATTCCAGTCAAGGGCATATACATTGGTTGCGGGCACATCCCCGGTAGGGGACGTGCAGGAGGCAGCTGGTCAATGTATCTCTCTCATCAATGTTTCTAGCTCTCTATCCCTCTCCCTTCCTCTCTGTGAAAAATCAATAAAATATATTATTTAAAAATAGTTGTATAACCATCACCAGCTATTTCCAGAACCTCTTCATCACAAACATATTCTCTACCCATTAGACAATAACTCCCCATTCCTCCCCAGCCTCCAGCCCCAGTCCTGGCAACCTCTATTCTTTCTATCTCTATACATTTTCCTGTTCTAGGGACCGCATATAAATGGAATCATGCAATATCTGTTCTTTTGCATCTGAGTTCCTTCACTTACACAATGTCTTAAAGATTCATCAATGTTGTGGCTTGTGTCAGAATTTTTTTTTTTTTAGACTGAATAGTATTCACTTGTATGTTTATACTACATTTTGTTTGTGCATTCATCTATTAGGTGTTTTCCACGTTTTGTCTATCATAATTCTTCTGCAATTATATATAAATATTTAATTACATACAAATACAAATTACTACTAGTATATACAAATATTTGTATATAATGTATACAAATACCTCTTTGGGACCCTGCTTTCAATTCTATATGCCTAGAAGTGGAATTGCTGAGTCATATGGTAAATTCTATAGTTAGCTCTTTAAGGAACTGCCAAACTGTCTTCCATAGAGGGTGCACTATCTTTACATTCTGTGGCTTAAACAGAAATGTATTATTTCTCACAATTCTGGAGGCTGAGAAGTCCAAGATCAAGGTATTGGCAAATTTGGTTCCTGGTGAGAGCTCTCTTTCTGGCTTATAGAGGGAGGTCTTTTGGCTCTGCCCTCACATGGCCTTTCCTTGGTATTGGTGTGAGTGCTCAGGGACAGAGAGAGAGAGAGAGAGAGGAGAGAGAGGAGAGAGAGAGAGAGAGAGAGAGAGAGAGAGCGCCTGACCACCATGGCTCAGGGGTTGAGCATGGAGCCATGAAGCAGGAGGTCATGGTTCGATTCCCAGACAGGGCATATGCCAGGGTTTCGGGCTTGATCCCCAGTGTAAGGCATGCAGGAGGCAGCCAGTCAACGATTCTCTTTCATCATTAATATTTCTCTCTATCTCTTCCTAACCCTTCCTCTCTGAAATCAATAAAAATATATTATTAAAAAAAGAGAAAGAGCTCTTGCAATTCTTCTTCTTCTTCTCCTCCTCCTCCTCCTCCTTCTCCTCCTCTTCCTCCTCCTCCTCCTCTTCCTCCTCCTCCTTCTTCTCTTCCTCCTTCTCCTCCTCCTTCTTCTCCTAGTTATTTATATACTTATTTTTGAAGCAAATATCTTTTTTAAAAATATATATTTTATTGATTTTGTACAGAGAGGAAGGGAGAGAGATAGTTAGAAACATCGATGAGAGAGAGTCATCAATCAGCTGCCTCTTGCATACCCCCCACCGGGGATATGCCCGCAACCAAGGTACATGCCCTTGACCGGAATCGAACCAGGGACCCTTCAGTCCCCAAGCCGACGCTCTATCCATTGAGCCAAACCGGTTTTGGCTGCAAATATCTTTATTGTTCCATTTGGTCCAGTGCACGGGAGAGGGCTGCAGGGCGGGTAAAGAAGGGTAGTGGTTTCGGGGAGAGGCTCGGGTAAAAGCCAGCCGTAGGGGGTGCAGAGGGGCCGCTCACAGGCCTCTGGGCTAAGGCTACTGGCCGTGCTGGAGGGGGAGCCTCTGGAAGAGGTCCTCGCCCAGCCCCGCCTGGGGCCCAGCCCCCTGCGGAGGGGAGTCAGGTGTGGCCCCTCTTCTTGATGAGTCTCACCTCCTCGCCCGGAAGTGGCTCTGCAGGAAGCCGCAGAGACCAGGGCCTGCGGGAGAACGGGCTGCAGCCACCGGGCCTGGCTCCGGCTCCTCTCCCAGGCCGGCGGCCTCCGTGGCGCTCACCGGGGAGGCCCAGCACGTCCTGGGAGAGAGCACGGCACCTCGCTGGTTTTCAGCTTTAAGATGCTCAGCGCCCTCGGCTTCTCGGCCACCAGAGGAAGAAGCGGTCCAGCCCCGGAGAGCTACGCGGTCCCCATGGAAACGGAAGCCCAGGGCGAGGTGGGTGTGGAGGCCGCGGAGGCGGGGCCAGGCGGTGACCGCAGCCCCCACCTCGGTGGGATAACGCTGATGCCTGTGAAAGCTCATGGTTGTTGGAGTTCAGGTAGAAAAATAACGGTGTGTCGGCTGGTCCCGGAGGAGGTTCTGCAGGCGGGGGGTGGATGAGACGCAGGAGGGCGGAGGAGGCTGTGAGAAGGGGCGTCCCTGGCCTGTTCCGTCCACACACTGCGGAAGCTGGAGACAGACCGGGCGCCCAGGGCGCCTCTTTCTCTTCTCATAGGGACACCATCGCGTCAGGAGCTGGGGCTTCAACGTGTGAACTTGCGAGTGGGGAGGAGACACAATTCAGTCCCTGGTACCATCCTTGCCAACACTTACTATTTTCCGTTTTTATAAAATAACCATCCTAGAGGCGTGAAGTGGTATCTGACTGTGGTTTTGATGTATTTTCCCGAATGACTAAAGATGTTGAGCATCTTTTCATGTGCTTATGGGTTATTTTTATGTCTTCTTTAGCAAAATGCCTTAAGTTCTTGGCCCATTGTTTAGTGGGGTTGTTTGTTTGGTGATGATTTGTAGAAGTTTTTTTTTTTTGTTTTTTTTTTTTTTAATATAAACTGGATATTAAATCCTTATCAGATAAATGATTCACAAAATTTGTTCCCATTCTGTGGATTGTCTTTTCACTCTCTCTTTTAAAATATATTTTATTGATTTTTTACAAAGAGGAAGGGAGAGGGAGAGAGAGTTAGAAACATTGATGAGAGAGAAACATCAATCAGCTGCCTCCTGCACACCCTTTACTGGGGATGTGCCTGCAACCAAAGTACATGTCCATGATGGGATTTGAACCTGGGATCCTTCATTCTGTAGGTCGATGCTCTATCCATTGAGCCAAACCGGTTAGGGTTCTCTTTTTCTCCTTCTTCTTCTTTTTCTTCTTCTTCTTCTTCTTCTTCTTCTTCTTCTTCTTCTTCTTCTTCTTCTTCTTCTTCTTTATTATATTTTTATTTATTTCAGAGAGGAATAGAGAGATAGAAACATCAATGAGAGAGAAACATCAGCTGCCTTCTGCACGCCCCCCACTGGGGATCAAGCACACAAGCAACCCGGGCGTGAGCCCTGACCGTGACCTCCTGGTTCATGATCCGACGCTCAGCCTCTGAGCCTCACCGGCCGTGCTCCTCTCCCTCTCTTGAGCATGTCCCTGGATACACAAAAGTTTTACATTCTGATTAAGTCCAATTTATCTGTCTCTTCTTTTGTCGCCTGTGCTTTTGGTATCATATGTAAGACACCATTGCCAAATCCAGCATCCTAGCTATTTGCTCTTGGGTTTTATTCTAAGCGTTGTGTAATTTTAGCTCTTAGATGTAGCTCCTTGGTTTACTGTGAGTTAAATTTTTATCTGTTTTGAGTTAAGTGGGGTGTGAGGTGAAGGTACAAGCGCATTCTTCCAGCGTTCCCACCTCCATCTGGGAAAGAGGCTGCTCTTCCCTCTGAAACCAACGGCTTTGTATCTGAGGCTTCCTTTCTGGGCTCTCTCTTCTAGCCATCGGTCTGCATGTCTGTCTTCAAGCCGGCACCACACTGTTTTGTTAGGAGAGGATATTACCTCCTTTGCAAGCTGTCCTGAGGATGAGAGAGAATGCCTGGCACGGAGCCTGGCACATAGTAGGCGCTTAGCAAACAGCTGGCACCCTCAGGAGGAGCCTGGTTAGGTGCTCCCAGGGGGAAAGAAGCAGAGACCCCTCAGACACGCTGGAAAGTTCCCTAACGGAAGACCCTCCCCGTCGGCACAATGGGCCCTGGCGCCCGGACGACCGCTCCGTTGGCGGCGGGCCCCCTGGCTGTCCCTGAGCCTCTGTCCACAGCTCCTCGGCGCCTGAGGTGGGATTCCCTTTCTGCTCCTCTCCCCTGGTGCTGCTGTCTCCATCCAGACGCCCCCAAAGACCCGGGGGCGAGAACTTGGCTGTTTATTTTGGAAGAGATTCCAGGAAGCACGGCGGGGGAGCGGGAAGGGGAGGCAGGGAGTGAGGGAAGCCCACCAGTGGTTACCTCGTGGGGCTCAGTCCCTCGGGGGCCAGCGGAGGGGATGTGTCCACGCCTCCTGCTGCCTGGAGCCTTGAACCTCTGGCCCTCTGGGCCGCCCTGCACAGCGGGCCGAGCAAGTTCCGGAAAAAGCCCTCAGGCTGAGGAGCAGGGCCAGGAGGGCTCTGGAGGGGAAAGCGGTCGCACACAGGCCACAGTCCTGCACCTGCGGGCGGACGGAGAAGGACCAGAGGGATGCGGGCGGGACCAGCAGCCTCTGCAGCCAGCACCGCCAGCGCCTCTGCCCTGACTCCCCTCGTGCCTCCCGCCTGCTCAGGGCTCTCACTTCCCCTCTGCGCCCCCATCCTGTGCCCGGGTCGCTGTCTTCCCCGCTGCCCAGGCTGTGGAAGCCCTGCATTGGGCCTGTCCTGCTGAGTCACCACCTTGACCTTGACCGGGCAGGGCTTTCCCACCAGCCCGGCCTTGGGGCCCAGGGAGCACTGACCTCCGAGGCCCGGATCCCGGAGGAACAAAGCATAACTTTGGCATGAAACCCGCTCCTGCCTCTGTCTTCAGTGGGGCCGCCAGGGGTTCCCGATGGCTCCCGGGTGGTTCAGTTAGCTATCTCCCTTTACCAAGGAGGGGATTGGCGCTCAGAGCTTTAGAGACTCACCTACGGGCACACAGCTAGCCGAGGGCAAGCTTGGGCCTGTACACAGCCTCCTGAGCTAAATCTCACGCTCTTTCCACTCCATCACTTCATCTCTCGCAGGAAACCAAAGCTCCAAGTGCTGAGAGCCCTGGGAATCGGGCGTGTTACCTCAAGACGGGGAGGGATCTCAGACTTTCAAGGTCCTGGGCTCCTGGACGGCAGAGCACGGGATTAGGGTTAGTGCTGACCCCGCAGAAAGTCAGCCCGTTCCCTATGTGCCTGATCAAGTACCACCCTCTGTGAAATTCCAGTTGAAGACATCAAAGATGCCAGAAACATTTTCAGGAAGGAAGCACCAGATTGAGGAAGCTTCAGTTCATTCCCTTCAGTATTTTTTTTCTAGTTGCCAGTAGCTTTTATTTTTATTTTTATTTTTTTTATTAAGGTATTATATGTGTACATATCTTACCATTGCCCCCCCTACTCCCATACATGCCCTCACCCGCCCCCCCGAGTTTTGCGTCCATTGGTTATGCTTATATGCATGCATACAAGTCCTCCGGTTGATCTCTTATCTCCCCCAGATCTCCCTCACCTTCCTGCTGTGATTTGACAGTCTGCTTGTTGCTTTACTGTCTCTGTATCTATCTTTTGGTTCATCAGTTTATAATGTTCTTTATTATCCATAAATGAGTGAGGTCATGTGGTGTTTCTCTTTCACTGACTGGCTTATTTCACTCAGCATGATGTTCTCCAATTCCATCCAGGTTGCTGCAAATGGTAAGAATTCCTTCTTTTTTGTGGCAGCACAGTATTCCATTGTGGATGCACCATAGTTTCCTGATCCAGTCATCTGCTGACGGCACCTAGGCTGTCTTTCAGTATCCTGAGAGCTGGGGGAGCTGCATGGCCCAGTCATGTTCCCGGTGGCAAAGGCAGGAAACCAGCCAGCTGGCTGTGCGGGAAAGGGGTTGGTTGGTGGACTGTGGAGGGGCTCACAGAATGGCAGGAAGCTCGAGGAGCAGCTTAGAACACAGGCCCGCCCGGCAGGCATGGCCCAGTGGCTGAGCGTCAACCTGGGAAGTGGGAGGTCACAGCTCCATTCCCGGTCAGGGCGCAGGCCCGGATTCGGGGCTCAATCCCCAGTGAGGGGTGTGCAGGAAGCAGCCAATCAATGACTCTCTCTCATCCCTGATGTTTCTATCTCTCTGTCCCTCTCTCTTCTGCTCTGAAATCAATAAAAATATATTTAAAAAGGAAAAAAGAAAACAGGCCTGAATCAAGAGGGCAAAGAGCAGCCAAGACCCAGTCACAGAGATGGTGGCTGGCCCAGCCACTCCAGGACAAGTCGCCCGCTTGGGGCCCAGATGCCCCGCTGGGTCAGACGCCCGGTTGGGTGCCCAGTGGGTGGGAGCGGGTGATGTGTGATCCTTTCTGTTTCTGTGGTGGGAGGCGTGGGTGTACGATCACTCCCCAAGCCGGAGGAGTGTCTGGAGGCTGAGTACCGTCTTGCTGTTACTCAGCCTCAATGCCGGGCGCTCCTGGTCCTCTCCCTTCCTCATTACAACACCTGCCCTCGCAGACTTTCTCCCGCAGCGCGTCACCCTTTGCTTCCAGGTTTCTTTTTTTCTTTCTTTAAAGATATTTTATTGATTTTTTTTTTTTTTTTTTTTTTTTTTTTTTTTTTTTTTTTTTTTTACAGAGAAGAAGGGAGAGGGATAGAGAGCTAGAAACATCTATGAGAGAGAAACATCGATCAGCTGCCTCCTGCCCTTGACCAGAATCAAACCTGGGACTCTATCCACTGAGCCAAACCGGTTGCGGTGCCTCCAGGTTTCTTGAAAAGACTGTTCACACTCATGGCGCCCCATTTGTCACCACCCCCCGCCCCGGAAGTCTGCCATGTCTCCTCCAGTGGAAGTGCCCCCTTCGGCGACGAGGGGCTTTCCGATGGTGAACCAACCTGCACCTCTTCTCGGCGAGAATCCTCCCCTCTATATCTGCCTCCTTTGCTTTTACTTATTTTATTTTTTAAATTGATGTCTTATTTATTTGTATGTAAACTTACAAACCAACCAGCCAAACTGGTGTTATTGTCATGACACAGCAAATTACATGAGTAATAAATTAAGGGTGGCAGTAAAACGACAAGAGGGGCAGAGGAAATCAGTGAGGAATATGAAGCTTAACCACTCCCCTGAACTGAGGTTTTTAACAAGCCCCCCAACCCCGGAAAATAGGAATAATCCTTTCTCACACACCTTTGTAGTTTGACTTTCTATTTTTGAGGTTAAGATTCTCAATCTAGAGTTAGTTATCCAAATACTAGATCTAGTATTGTATCTAATTCTGTATAATAAAGACATAATATGCAAATTGTCACATCCTCTCACAAGATGGTCGCCACAGATGGCTGGGGCAGGGGAGGGCAGTTGGGGGCAATCGGGCCTGCAGGGGAGGGAGGGCAGTTGGGGGGATGACTGGGCCTGCAAGGGAGGGCAATTGAGTGACCAGGCCATCAGAGGAGGGCAGTTGAGGGCAATCGGGCTGTCAGGGGAGCAGTTAGGTGTTGATCAGGCTGGCAGGGGAGTGGTTAGGGGGTGACCAGGCTGGCAGGCAGAAGCAGTTAGGGGCAATAGGCAGGTAGGCAGGAGAGTGGTTGAGAGCCAGCAGTCATGGTTTATGAGAGGGATGTCCCATATTGGAGAGGGTACAGGCTGGGCTGAGGGACACCTCCACCCCAGTGTACAAATTTCGTGCACCGGGCCTCTAGTTATTTATAGCCAGAAGCATCTTTTATCATTTGTCTAATAGCAGCAAGACTGCAGAAACCTCTTTGCTTAGACTCCAGTCATTACCCCCACCTCCAAACTGGCACAGTAGGCATAACGAGAAGCAGCATATAAAGGCAGAGATGCATAGAAAAGCCCTAGGAGAGGCAATACCGCCACTGCCCAAGCTGAGATTGAATAATGTACCCATCATCACACTGTGTTCATGGCTGTGTGTGTGGGCTCAGGCTCTATGTTCACGGAGTAATCGGAGTGAACCGTGGTTTGCTGGGTACCACCACACTCAGGGGCTTGCAGGATTGCATCAGAGGTTCCCCCAGCAGTTTCCACGGAGGCCTCCAAATCACGGGCAGGACTTTGCTGGAACTGGATCTGGGACTGCAGGGATTCCTCTCCATTGCTATAGAACTGGGTGCTCCAAACCAGGTTATCCCGGGCTTGGGGCACCAGGTCTGACCTTCCAGGCAGGCAGTTCCGAGACGGGCTCTTCCAGGAATGGTTGCTCCACACGGAAAGGTTTCCAGAACCTTCCCCAGGCACCCCGGCCACAGGAGGAGAGGCCCGGGCACTCTGCAGCTGCTGAGCTCACCCGGGTCACACGGCGCCTATATTGTCCAGTTGTATTTCCGCCACCCCTTACAGTTCGTTCTCTGGCTCTGGAACCAGGTTTTACTCGGTTGGTAGCGAAGGTTCAGGATGTTGGGAAGTTCTTGCCTCTGCTGGAGGCTGAGGTATTCCTGCCTCTGGAGTCTCTCACTGAGTAACAGAGCTGGGTCTGTGAGCAGACGGCTCCGGCTTTCTCCTCCGCCCCCGGCCTGTTCTCTGCAGAAGTGGGCAGAGCTGTGCCGGGACTGGTGGGGGAATCAGGGCGGGTCTGAACAAGCAGGTCCACGGAGGGAGGAAGAGAAGAGACTGCGGTCTCCATGGGGAGTGGCTCAGCAGGTGGCGTTCACAGGGCGCAGAGTTTCCCTCAGGCCATAACCCTCAGGCTGGGTGAAGGCTCCTGGAGTTGGGTGATCGGTGCAGGGCAGGCTCTGGGGAAAAGCGAATCCACACTCACGGTGCTGAGTTGAAGGAGAGAGAAAAACACCCCAAAGAGCTAGGTTGTAAGAAGGACTCAGCCCTGGCTGCTTTGGCTCAGTGGATAGAGCACCGGCCTGTGAACTGAAGGGCCCTGGGTTTGATTCCTGTCAAGGGCGCAGGCCCAGGTTGTGGGCTCAATTCTTAGTGGGGGGCATGCAGGAGGCAGCTGACCAATGATTCTCTCTCATTATTGATGTTTCTATCTCTCTTCCTCTCTAAAATCAAAAAAAAAAAAAAAAAAAAAAAATTTTTAAAGAAAAAGACCCAGGCTTAAGTATTTAGTTAGAAGAGTTTAGAGAAGTATGAAGATCTCCAGATGTAAAAGTATCAAAAAGAAGGGAGGAAATAGGTCAGCTTTGGAATAACAGATACCAATCAACCAATTTTGCAAAGAGATGTCTTTATTTTTTTAAAATTTTTACTTATCGCCCTGGCTGGTTTGGCTCCATGGATGGAGCATCGGCCTGTGGACTGAAGAGTCCCTGGTTTGATTCCGCACAGGCCTGGATTGCAGGTTCTAGGCAGCTGATTGATGATTCTCTCACATCATTGATGTTTCTCTCTCTCTCCCTCTCCCTCTCCTTCTCCTTCTCCCTCTTCTTCTCCCTCTCCCTCTCCGTCTCAATTTCTCTCTGTAGTTAATACAAACACAAAAATAAAAATATATTTTTTACTTATCGATTGGAAGAGAAAGATATATATATATATATATCATTTTGTTGTTCCACTTATTATGCATTCATTGATTGAATCTTGTGTGTCCTGACCGGGGATTAAACCTGCAACATGGGTGTATCAGGATGGAGCTCTAACCAACGGAGTTCTTGGCCCAGGGCTGCCTTGTTCATTTTTTGTGTTTTTTTTCTTCAAAAATATAAAAAGATTTACTACAATAATATTTTAAACAACAGAAGGTAGCTGGAATCCTACATGGCACACAGACAATAGGACACACAACCCGAGGGGGAGGAGGCAGGAGAGGGTGGCAGAGGCCGTGGGTTAGACTAGGAGCCTTTCAATGGACTGCTGAATGGACTGGATCTGCTGCTTCAGCTGGGAGCCCTCTTTGATGGTGACGGAGCAGGCGATGACCGGCCTGGAGACCCCGCAGGCCCGGCCCAGAGCCTGCTTGGAGCGCACAAACACGTAGGGCACGTTCTTGTCCTCACACAGCAGCGGGAGGTGCAAGATGATCTCCAGGGGCTCTGCGTCCGCCGCCATCACAATGAACTCCGAGATGCCTCTGCTCAGGGTTTTGGTGGCCTCGCTGGCCTTTCCGAAGCTG
Organism: Pipistrellus hanaki; assembly: GCF_964339955.1. NCBI lineage: Eukaryota > Metazoa > Chordata > Mammalia > Chiroptera > Vespertilionidae > Pipistrellus > Pipistrellus hanaki. Next base: position 186,259,062 of record NC_140505.1, read on the forward strand.
CTTGTAGTTACAGGACTGCCGGACGAGGCCCAATAGCTTTTTGGTGAGGTGGGCGTCGGCGAGAGGGTAGGCCTTCGGATTTACATCAGCCTCGGGCATGGCTGCGGGCCCGCGGTCTCGCCTCTTCCCTCGCTGCCTGTTCTTTTAAAACTGTTGTCATGTGTTGTCATGTGTAACGGGGGCAGATCCAGGCTTTGTGGGGCCTGAAGCTTATGCGTTTGTGGGGACCTCTTTAAGAAAACAGTACAAAGTTACCTGGAGAAATTCCTGGAGCCCCTCTGGGGCTTCAGAGGAGCCGATGCCAGTGAGGGCCCGGAGCTGAAGCTTCCTCAGCTCACAGGGCACCTCCAGGCCCGTTCCTGTGACCGTTCTCTGTCGGCGGCCGGGATGGAGGTGCCGGCTGTGCTATTACAAAACCACTGCGAAGAACGTGACTCTTCTGTGAGCACACGTCTCTGTCCACGATAGAAAGACCGGGAACCTCTGGGCCATGGGCCTTTTGACTTCTATTTGATGGTGTGCTGCCAAATTGCCCTTCAAATAGGTGTCGGTAAACCCCACTCCGACCAACAGTTGCGTGGGAATTTTCTCCCATTCTTGCCAGCACTGGATATTAGAATCCGTGTGTGTGTGTGTGTGTGTGTGTTGTGTTGTTGTTTTTGTTTGTTTGTTTGTTTGTTTGTTTTGCCAAGCTGATGAGAGAAATAAGGCATTTCAATGTTTTAGTTTACTGTACTTGTTCCTAGGACTGTTGTAACAAAATACCACAGACTTGGTGACTTTAAAGAACCAGAGATGTAGGTCTGGCCGGATGGCTCAGTTGGTTTTCCCATACACCAGAAGGTTTTGGGTTCAATTCCTAGTTGGGGTGTGTACAGAAGGCAACCGTTTGGTATTTCTCTCTCACATCGAAGTTTCTCTCTTTCTGCCTCTCTCTTCCTTCTGCTCTCTCTAAAATCAATAAGAACTCGCTGGTGTGGCTCAGTGGATAGAGTGTGGGCCTGTGGACTGAACGGTCCTGGGTTCGATTCCAGTCAGGGCACATGCCTGAGTTGCAGGCTCCATTCCCAGTGGGGGGCGTGCAGAAGGCAGCCGATTCATGATTCTCTCTCATCATTGATGTTTCTATCTCTCCCTCTCCCTTTGTCCCTGAAATCAATACTAATATATATGTATATTAAAAGCTGATTCTTTAGAAAAAAAATAGTAAAACTAATAAAACTTAAAAAATAAGAACATAAGCTCTGGTAAGAATTTTTAGAAATCCGTGTCTTTGAAAAACAGCACAAATGCCTCACAGTTCTGGAGACTAGAAGTGCAAGGTCAAGTTCCCAGAGGGCCATGCTCCCTCGGAACTCAATACGGGGGCTTCCCCCTTCCCTCTTCCTGGCTTCCGTGAGGCTCAGCCTTGGTTTTTCACTCCAGTTCTCTGTCCTCACTGGCACTCTCTCTGCGCTTCTGTCACCGAGTGGCTGTCATTTTAGAAGAAGGACGCTAGTCCTTTTGGATCAGGGCACTAATCTACCCAAACATGAGCTCATTTTAATCACTTCCATCTGTGACAACCCCGTCTCCTCGTAAGGCCACGTTCTGAGATTCTGGGTGTTAGGACCTCAACGTATCTTCGTTGAGGGGACAAATTCAGCCCATCACATTTCCATTCCTCTAAATCCTAGGGGCATTGGGCATCCTTTCACATGTTTACTGGAGATTTGGATCCTTCCTCCTGCTCCTCACCCCTCCGGGACAGCTGCCCAGGTTTCCATCAGGTCATTGGCCATCTTCCTGCTTCTTTCCCGACCCTCTGTCTTTTCCGCGCTGAAGCTGCTGTACCCGTGGCTGAGGTTTGCTCCCAGCCCATCGCACAGGCTTTCCCTTCGGTTTGGTGTTTGCCTGGACTCCGGGGACACTCCGGGCAGCCCTCTCCTCTGGCTCACATCTGTGCGCTCCCTCCTCTGCCTCTTCACTCCGAGCCTCCCGCCTCATACAGGGCACCACCCGCCCACGCGCCAGCAGGAAGCACGGGATCTCCCTTCTCCCTCACCCTCTGTCTCCGACTTCTCCCCGGTCTCCGTCCCCCGAATTCTTCACTCTGGTACAACCCATGCCTGTCCCACCACCTCTCACTGGTCTAAGGCACCATCCTCTCTCACTTAGCCATTTGCCAACGTCTTCCGGTTTCCCTGCAGCTTCTCTGCCCACTCCAACCCTTTCTGCCAGGATCTGGTTTTTATTTTTATTGTTGTTGTGTGTGTGTGTGTGTGTGTGTGTGTGTTTATTTGTTTGTTTTTAATATATTTTATTGATTTTTTCACAGAGGGAAGGGAGAGGGATAGAGAGCTAGAAACATCGATGAGAGAGAAATATTGATCAGCTGCCTCCTGCACACCCCCCACCTCCTTCAGACACCGGACTCCGCTTTCTCAGACAGAATGGCCCTTCTCCTCCCCGGCCTCGTGTTCTGGCAGAGCTCCCCCCGGGGTCTGCCAGCGGCGGGCACTGGCCCCTGGACCCCAAAAGGCAGTCCACGAGCGGGGCAGGGGCTGCTCCACGCCTGCTTCCTGCCTCTTTCCAGCGGCCACGGAGGCTCAGGCCACGGAAGGCGGGACGTTGTTCCTGGCCTTTAGGAAAAGGGCACGTTTGTTATCATGCTGAGAAACGCATGTCTCTTCCTGCCCTGCCCAAGACCCCCAAAAACAAAATGAACACGGACAAGCTCTGCGCTGCTGCTCCCGCAGCCGCTCTGCCTCGCGTGGAGAGGGATTACCTGGAGGAGAGTTAGGATGGCTGCGGCAGGAATGCACCCAGCCCACGGTCCGGAGTCAGCCTGTGACGGTCACAGTGAGCTCCGGAGGCCCGTGTCACATAGAATAGCCTTCTTTAGTTTACCTATTTTTAAAAAATATATGTTTTTATTGATTTTTTATTTTTATTTATTTATTTATTTTTAATTATAGTTGAGCCTTTTTTAAAAAATATATATTTTATTGATTTTTTACAGAGAGGAAGGGAGAGAGTCATCGATCAGCTGCCTCTTGTACACCCCCCACTGGGGATGTGCCCGCAACCAAAGTACATGTCCTTGACCGGAATCAAACCTGGGACCCTTCGGTCCCCAAGCCGATGCTCTATCCATTGAGCCAATCCGGTTTCGGCTGATTTTTTATTTTTATTTATTTGTTTTTTTAATATATTTTATTGATTTTTTACAGAGAGGAAGGGAGAGAGGGATAGAGATTTAGAAACATCGATGAGAGAGAATCATCAATCAGCTGCCTCCTGCACAGCCCCTACTGTGGATGTGCCTGCAACCAAGGTACATGCCCTTGACCGAAATCGAACCCTGGACCTTTCAGTCCACAGGCTCATGCTCTATCCATTGAGCCAAACCGGTTTCGGCTACCAGTTTTTTTTAAACAAATATTTATGACGCCCCCACTACGAGCCGGGAGCGGTTTGAAGCAGAATGTGGAGAGACAGCCAAGAAAAGGTGGGAATCCCTCCAAGAACCGGCTCCAGTGGAGACAGAAAACATCCAATAAGCAGGCGCAGCACTGAGCTCTGAGCACAGGGTCTGTGTGAAGAAAACAAAGCAGAATGAGGGACCCAGTGGAGGGGGGGGGGCGTGTTTGGGACGGACGGACAGGGAAGGCCTCTCTGAGACGGTGGAGCGGAGCCGGCTCTGAAGGTGGCGGGGACCGAGCATTCGGGGCAGAGCCCACAGCTGGGGGCTCGGGTGTCTGGGAGGGCGTGGAGGCCAGGGCGGCTGGGGTGGAGGGAACAGGGTGAGCACAGGGGCCGGGGGTGCAGAGCAGCCAGATCTGACTCGGCTCGGACGTGGCCCTGAGGTTCTGTTGTGGGGACTGGGACGCCGAAGGAGAGCAGTCACTGGCTTGGATGTGTGTTTTGGAGAATTGGCTCTGGCTGCTCCAGGGCGATAGACGAGGGGACGGCTGCGGCAGGGGGACCGCAGGAGGGCGACAGCAGCAGCGGGAAGGGCCAGGAGATGCGGGTTCGGGGGCGGGGATTTTGAAGGAGGGCTTTTAGCACTCGGTGGTGGGTTGACTGGAGAAGGGTAAAGGAAACAGAGGTTTCTAGGGTGACGCTTAGGCCTTTGTCTAAAACAAAAGGCTGAATGGCAGTTTTGCCTTTTACTTGAGGAAAAGTGAATTTCTAGATTCACGCCTCCAGTTTGGAGGGTCTTTTATTATTATTATTATTATTATTATTATTATTATTATTTAAATTAATCATCCCAAGCACTTTATTGTTGTTAATGCTCACCTGAGGATATTTTCCATTGATTTTTAGGGGGAATGGAAGAGAGAGGGAAGACAGAGAGAAACACCCATGTGACAGAAACACGTGGATTGGTTGCCTCCTGCACAAACCCTGACCAGGGCTGAAACCAAGGTGCATGCCCTTGACCAGAATCGAACCCGGGACCCGTCAGCCCACAGGCTGACGCTCTATCCACTGAGCCAAACCAGCGAGGGCTTGGAAGGTCTTTTAAACACCCAAGTGGAGGTGCTCGTCGGAGCTCTGTGGAGAGGCTGAAGGTGCAGATGTAACGGACTCACTGGCAGAGAGCAGTCCAAGGCATGACATTGGGTTAGATCACCGATGGAGTGAGTTTCCTGAGGGAAAAGAAGGGATCTTAGGAACATGTAGGTAGAGGAAAGGACCCCATGATGCTCCATCCTGCCCAAAACCCATGGCTCCCACCCCCATGTGACTCTGACCATCCCTAATCTGCCCAGTCTCACTCATCTGCCAGATGCTCCCCCCATGTCTGAGACCCACGGCCTACCCCCAGCAAAACCTTCCCTCTCCCCAACTTCTTTTCTACCCACCGACTCTCTCCTGAGGACACTGCTTCTCCAGTGCTTAGGGAGGAGGGGTTTTATCCTCCACGATCCAGGCACAAAGAGCAGGCGGTGGGGGAAGCCTCTGCAGGCTCCTCGGTGCCACCTCCCGGCCCTTGTCCCTCTCTCCTCCCTCACACCTCCCAGCACCTTTGGTGCAAGGTGGAGAGCGAAACACGGATGTGGGAGAGACACATCCATCGGTTGCCTCCCCTACATGCCCCGACCAGAGATCAGAACCTCAACCTGGGCATGTGGCCTGGGGACGCTGTAGAGTGCCCACAGGAAGGGAGGCGACTTGCAATCAGGGAGATCATTCAGCTGTTCAGCAAGGAATAGATCACAACGATGGCCCTGGCCAGGAGGCTCAGCTAGAGCGTCATCCATACATCAAAAGGCTGCAGGTTCGATTCCTGGTCAGGGCGCATGCCTAGGTTGAGGTTTTGCTCTCTGGTCAGGGCATGTATGGGGGACACCTCTACTCCTTCCCAACTTTCTTCTTCATGAATCCTGCCTCCACGTAGACAATTAATCCAAAACCTAGGCTGTCAGTTCCTTGACCTCTATGCTGCCAAGGCCATCTGCTACCCTTGTCACACCCTGGACCTCATCATAGCAAGAGCAGTACCGCTTCCAGAATCTCCAGGTCCGACATCCCAGTCTTCAACCGCTACCTCCCGCTGTATTTCTAGCTCCTTCCTTCATTCTGACATGACAATTCTTCCTCACGTTTGGGATCCCTAAGCCACCTGCCCTCCATCTTTTAACTGGTCATCCCCTCCTTTCCAATCATCACATCCCTTCTTGCTGATATTTTTTTTACATGTTTTTATTGATTTGAGAGAAACATGGGTGTGAGAAACATCCATCGGTTGTCTCCTGTCCTTGCCCAGAGATTGGAACCTCAGCCTAGGCATGTGCCCTGACCAGGAGTCACACCTGCAGCCTTTAGGCGTACAAGATGGTGCTCCGATGAGCTGAGCCTCCGGCCAGGGCCATCACTTCCGGCTGCTCCTGCGGGCGGCTGCATGTGGCCGGGGAGAAAACACTCAGGCGTGCTGAAGGTTCACACTTCGACTTTATCACACAAAACTCAAGTGGGGCCTCAGTGCCGCTCAGCAACCCAACCCTCTCCCCGGCCAGCGACAGGCCCATGTCTCCTCCCACCTCCCTCAGAGATAGAGCAGGAATCAGTGCTACGCACAGCCTCCCTCTTGACATTTTTTAAAAGGCATTTTGTCACCGAAACCAGTTTGGCTCAGTGGATAGAGCGTCAGCCTGCGGACTGAAGGGTCCCGAGTTCGATTCCAGACAAGGGCATGTACCTTGGTTGCGGGCACCTACCCCAGTAGGGGGCGTGCAGGAGGCAGCTGATTGATGTTTCTAACTCTCTATCCCTCTCTCTTCTTCTCTGTAAAAAAAAAAAAAAAAATCAATAAGATATATTTTTTAAAATAAATAAAAATAAAGGCATTTTGTCAGGGGGTAAGGAGACCTGAGGAACACCCACCTGCTGTGGGGAGGGCCGAGGCAGAGAGCCAGAGTTTTGATTTACACAAGCTGGGTTTGGAGACCACCGAGGCAGCCTGTGAATGGGGAAGGACATGGTACTTATCCATCCACAGTAGCTTGGGAAGAAAAGAGATGAAGGGTTCGGCTTCACCTGGCGCGGGAGGAGACTGTGTCTGGGGGTACAGGAGGAGGAAGAGAGTCGGGAGGAGGTTGATCTGGGGGGACAGGAGGAGGAAGAGAGTCGGGAGGAGGTTGATCTGGGGGTACAGGAGGAGGAAGAGAATCGGGAGGATGTTGATCTGGGGGTACAGGAGGAGGAAGAGAGTCGGGAGGAGGTTGATCTGGGGGTACAGGTGGAGGAAGAGTCGGGAGGAGGTTGATCTGGGGGTACAGGAGGAGGAAGAGAGTCGGGAGGAGGTTGATCTGGGGGTACAGGTGGAGGAAGAGTCGGGAGGAGGTTGATCTGGGGGTACAGGAGGAGGAAGAGAGTCGGGAGGAGGTTGATCTGGGGGTACAGGAGGAGGAAGAGAGTCGGGAGGAGGTTGATCTGGGGGTACAGGTGGAGGAAGAGTCGGGAGGAGGTTGATCTGGGGGTACAGGTGGAGGAAGAGTCGGGAGGAGGTTGATCTGGGGGTACAGGAGGAGGAAGAGAGTCGGGAGGAGGTTGATCTGGGGGTACAGGAGGAGGAAGAGGGAAAAGGAAGGGAAGGAAAGAAAGCCACCAGGAGGGAGGGGGCCTGAGACGTGATGACTTCAGAGAAGAGCATGATTTATGTGGAAAGCTTCCGAGTTTGCTCTACTTGGTCAGAAAATAAGTCCACATGAAAAGCATCCACAGTCCTCACAGAGACCCAGACTGCCCGGCTCTCTCTCCTTTCTCTGCTTGTTTGCTTGTTTCTTGGCTAGAATTCCCCTACCGTAAAATTCATCATGGCCGAAACCAGTTTGGCTCAGTGGATAGTGTGCAGGAGGCAGCTGGTCGATGATTCTCTCTCATAGACGTTTCTAACTATCCCTTTCCCTCCCTCTCTGTGAAAAATCAAGAAAATATATTTTTAAAAAATTCATCATGTTCGCGTGTACAGGTGGGTGGTTTCCAGTATATTTGTGAAGTTGTCCAACCGTCATCATGGTCTAATCCTAGAGCATGTTCTTCATCTCAGCTCGAAAGCCTGCACTTGTCCGCGATCACTCCCCATCTCCCCTCTCTCCCCGTCCCCCCACATCTGCTTCCTGTCTCCATGGACCTGCCTGTTCCAGACGTTTCACCCGGAGGAGTCCGACAGTGAGCGGGGGCATGTGCCTTGGTTGCGGGCACATCCCCAGTGGGGGGTGTGCAAGAGGCAGCTGATCAATGTTTCTCTCTCATCGATGTTTCTGACTATCCCTCTCCCTTCCTTTCTGTAAACAATCAATAAAATTAAAAATTTTTAATTTTTTATATAAAAAAAATAGATCGAGAGCCAGACATGTTATCAGCAATACTAGTTTTATCTTTGCCAATCATTGAGTCTAAGCGGCATCTCATTGTGGCTTTAGGTTAAGTGAGGCTGAGCATTTATACAAGTTGTTCTTACACTACGTAACTTCGTCTCTCACTTGTGTCGCATATATTATTGTTCGGTCACCCTTTGATTTTCTTTTTTTTTTCCATGGAAAATTTAAAACTGTTTATTGTGGTCAAAGTTGATGACTTCTTAGTTATGAGTCATACTTAAGTAAACCCATCCCAAGAATATAAAAAAAATTTTTTTAATCTGGTACTTTAATCTTTCCTATTTTAGATTTATATCTTTGAGCTGTTTGAAGCTTATTTTAGTGTAGTAAGGCAGGAAAGATACAAATGTGTTTCCAAATATCCCCCCACACAATGTATTGCATAATGCCATAATCTATTATTTCCTGTGTGTGTTGGGGGCTGGGTCTTCTATTCTATTGATCTGTCCACTCATGTTCTGTTCCCAAACAAAAAGTTTTTTTCAAATTGTAAACCATAGTTGTTGTTTTGTAAAATATTTTTTTAAATTTTTTTTATTGATTTCAGAGAGGAAGGGAGAGGGAGAGAGAGAGAGAGAAACATCGATGATGAAAGAGAATCACTGATTGGCTGCTTCCTGCACACCCTCTACTGCGGATCCAGCCTGCAACTCAGGCATGTGCCCTTGGCCGGAATCAAACCTGGGACCCTTCAGTCTGCAGGCCAATGCTCTATCAACTGAGCCAAACCAGCCAGGGCTAAACCATAGTTTTATAATGTTTTAATGTCTGGTTGGACTAGCCCCCTTCCTTATTCTTTTCAATAATTTTCTGCCCAGCTAGCATGGCTCAATGATTGAGTGTTAATCTATGAACCAGGAGATCATGGGTTCAATTCCTGGTCAGGGCACATGCCTGGGTTGCAGACTCCATCCCCAGGGTGGGGCATGCAGGAGGCAGCTGATTAATGATTCTCTCTCATCATTGATGTTTCTCTCTCTCACTCTCCCTTCCTCTCTGAAATCAATAAAAATATATTATTAAAAAAAAAAAAGAATTTTCTTAGCTCTTAAAAAGTAGCTTTTCTGCCCAGCCTGTATGGCTCAGTGGTTGGGTATTGACCTATGAACCAGGAGGTCACGGTTTGATTCCCGCCGGGCATGTGCCCGAGTTTCCAGCTTGATCCCCGGTAGAAGGGATATGCAAGGGGCAGCCGATCAATGTTTCTTTCTCTTCAGTGTTTCTGTCTCTCTATCCCTTCTTCCTCTCTGTCTAAAATCAATAAAATACAATATTTTTTTACAAAGTAGCTTTTCTGTTTCTTTTGTGGAACCCATATTAAGTTTATAAGTTAACTGAGAAAGCATTGGCATCTTTCTAATATCGATTTCCCCCTTTTCCTATACAAAGTCAACATGCTATATAACCTGTTTCACTCCTTGCTTTCTTTTGTTAAGATTTTTTAATGATGTTTAGAGAGAGAGGAAGGGAGAGGGAGAGAGAAACATCCATGTAAGAGCAAAACACTGATGGCCGTCTCTCTCCTGCACGCCCCTTACCGGGCATCAAGCCTGCAACCCAGGCACATGCCCTGACCAGGAATCGAATCAGCAGCCTTTCCGTGCCCAAGATGATGCCCCACCAACTGAACCACACTGGCCAGGGCAACGCCTGGCTTTTTTCACTCTCTAGGGTGTCCTGGAGGTCATTCCATGTGACGTCGTAGAGACCTCACGTATGCTTTGGGACAGCTGTGTAGTGTTCCATTGGCAGACTCCATCCCCAGGAGCTGAGCTGGTCCTCGACAGATGAGCACACGTCCCAGGACCCTCTGCGGTTACAGACATAGCTCACTGTGTGTGCACACGCCGGGCTCAGTCCCACCCCGGGGCACTGTGCTCCCTCATCGCACCTCCTCCTTCCCACGATGCAGGCATTGGCATCTTCCTCCTCCCTCCTCCAGGAGACCCACCCGACCACCAGCTTCCCCGTCTCCCTGTCCTGCTCAGTTTCTTTCCTGATAGCACCCTTCACCATTTACCTGGTAAATTACGTTTACTGTGCGTTTCCTGCCGCCAGAGGGTCCCGTGGCTGCTGCTGTTTGTTTTTGTCTCATTTGTTTCCGCCTGTATGTGTGGCACTCGGGAATCTGACGCTGAATGAGTGAGCATTCCATAGTGACGGCTGAATGAAGGAATGGATAAAGGAATGGATATACAAGTACATTAGTGAGGTAAATCTCTATAACTGGGATTTCTGGATCAAAATGTAAATCTTCCATTATGTTTTCCCAAAAAAAATTTTTTTTAAAGATATTTTTATTGATTTCAGAGAGGAAGGGAGAGGGAGAGAGAGATAGAAACATCAATGATGAGAGCGAATCATTGATTGGCTGCCTCCTGCACGCCCCCTACTTGGTCGGAATCAAACCCGGGACCCTTCAGTCTGTAGGTTGACACTCTATCCACCGAGCCAAACCGGCTAGGGCTTTCCATTGATTTTTAGGGAGAGAGGAAGGGAGAGAGAGAGAGAGAAGCATTGATGTGAGAGAGATACATCAATTGGTTGTCTCCCGCACACACCCCATCCAGGGCCAGGGCTCTATCCACTGAGCCAAACTGGCTAGGGCAAGTAGGAATCATTTTTATTTTGATGTTAATTAATTTGTTTACTTATTTGTTTATTTATTTCTTTTTAGTCCTCACCTGAGGATATTTTTCTATTGATTTTTAGAGACTGGACTAGAGAGGGAAAAACAGAGAGGTTGCTGGGAAGAGCCTGCAACCAAGTTACGTGCCCATGACAGCACCCTTTGGTCCACAGGCTGATACCCTATCTACTGAGCCAAACTATTAGGGCATCATTTTTACTTTCATTAAAAAAATTTTTTTTTTTTATTGCCGTCAGAGAGGAAGGGAGGGGAGAGAGACAGAAGCATCAATGATGAGAGAGAGTCATTGATTGGCTGCCTCCTGCACACCTCCCACTGAGGATCGAGCTCCCAACCCGGGCCTGTGCCCTGACTGGGAACTGAACTGTGTCCTCCTGGTTCATAGGTCAGTGCTCAACCACTGAACCACACTGGCTGGGTTCATTCTTAAACCACCAATCTGTGGTAAGGTGACACGGTGGGGCAAACATGGTCAAGAGTAAGGCAGGTGTGCTGGGAAATCTCTCTCTAGCTCTTTGCTGCTTTGTGTTAACCCTTGTCAGCTTTTTCTTTTTTTAAAAAAATGTTTTTTTATTGATTTCAGAGAGAAAGGGAGAGGGAGAGAGAGATAGAAACATCGATGATGAGAGGAAATCACTGATCAGCTGCCTCCTGCACGCCCTCCACGGGGGACACAGCCCGCAACCCGGGCCGTGCCCTGACCCTGACCTCCAGGTTCATAGGTCGGCAATCAGTTGCTGAGCCACACCTGCCCGGCCCTTATCAGCGTTGGCGGAAAAGCCTTAACTCTCTGGTTTATCAGGAAGAGGGTTCGCTGGTTTTGTCCTGGACTGCCTGCAGCTGTTGTTGGTAAAAGTTCAGTTACCGTGGCAACGAAGCCCAGGGCCTCTGTTAACTTTGAACCGGGGAAAACCTGGATGTAGGTGCGGGAGAGCGAGGGGTTTGCTGCGCGGTGTGCCCACTCATCCTGGCATCGGAGATGCCTCTGGGAACCAGGCGGGGGAAGGTGTAGCCAAGGGGTCGGACGGACCCACAGCCCGCCTGCCCAGAGCTGGTGGCGAAGGCAGTCACCGGCCTCTGAGCCTCCCGCGGAGCGGAGCCATGCCACCTGCCTGCAGGGCAGAGACGTGTCCATCGGGGCTGCATGTGGCCGGAGCAGGTGCCGTGTCACCGTCTGTCCCTTCGGCCCTTTCCAGGCTGAGAGACTCGGGAGGAATTTATCTCCTTGGAGCTTCCAATCCCTCCTAGCCCCGAGGCCAGCAAACCGCGGCTCACAAGCCACATGCGGCTCTTTGGCCCCTGGAGTGTGGCTCTCCCACAAAACACCACGGCCTCGGCGAGTCTGTTTGGAAGAAGTGGCGTTAGAAGAAGTTTAAGTTCAAAAAACGTGGCTCTCAGGAGAAATGTCAGCCGTTGTCCTGTTGGTATTTGGCTCTGGTGACTGATGAGTTTGCCGACCACTGTGCTAGCTGATCTCCCAGTCCCTTCCTGCTCGGGGCCCTGGGCCCTGAGGATGGGGAGGGAAGCCCCAGGAGCCAGGCCAGCGGCTCCTGCTGCTTCCTTCCCACCGGACCAGACCGGAGCACCCCGGAAGGGCAGGGCGGAGAGCAGCCCCAGCGGCTCCCCAGGGCAGGGCCTCTCCCCCTGAGCCCGCCTGTCCGACCGGATTTCCTGGTTTCGGATCCCAGGCGTCCTCAGCTGCTCTCAGGGCACAGCCCTTCGCTTCTCTGAGGCCCTCCCCTCACGGGGCACAGACTTCTGCGACAGCCGAGCAGGCGGGGCCTCCCACTGGGTTCTCCGTGGGGGAGTGGGGGGGGGGGTTTGTTGTTTGTTTCTTTTTAATTGATTTTTCACAGAGAGGAAGGGAGAGGGATAGGGAGTTAGAAACATCAATGAGAGAGAATCATCGACCAGCTGCCTCCTGCACACCCCCTACTGGGGATGTGCCCGCAACCAAGGTACATGCCCTTGACCGGAATCGAACCTGGGATCCTTCAGTCCACAGGCTGACGCTCTATCCACTGAGCCACACCGGTCTCGGCTGTTGTGGTTTTTTAAAAGTTGAGGTAGAAGTCACCTAACCAAAAGTGAGCCGTTGGAAAGCGCTCCCGGTGACATTCGGTGACACTGAGCACATTCAGGGCTGTGCAGCTTCACCCCTAACATTTCCTCCTGTGCTCGGTCGCCGTCATGCCCACCGCCCTCCCGGCCCTGCTCTGGCTCTGAACACGGACCTGGCCCGGATGGCTGGTATGACCGGAACCATGAAACACGTGGCCTCTTGTGCTTCTTTCGCTCAGTGTGCTGTTTCCGAGGTCCTTATCGCATGTATTGGCCTTTCACTCTTTTTGGCTGAATACTAGCCATTGCAGGGACAGGCTAGTCCTATACCCGTTCACTAGCGGGTGGGCACTGAGCGGTGTCCGCCTGTGGCTGCTGTGACTGGCGCTGCCGTGGGCCTTCTCCGTGCCGGCCTTGGTGTGAGCACCCGCCTTCCTCCCCACGCTCTCTTCCCAGGACGTCCCCCGTCCGCTGGGAGGACACCGCCGTCTCACTGGCTGTGCGAGGCCAGGGGGGGAGGGAGGAAGAGCAGTGAGCCATCCTCACAGCTCCCGGTTTACACCGGCCGCCCGTTAGCAGCTTTGTGGGGATGCCTGCCTGCCGTCCACATCCGAACCCTGAGCCAGGGAGCGTCCCCAAAGGGAGTCCGCGCATGTGTGTCTTCCCACAATCCAGCCTTCTGAGGGGAGGCCCCATGAGGCTAGCAGAGCCACACCCAGGTCACACACACACACACACACACACACTCACACACTCACACACTCACACACTCACACGGAGCTTACATGATAGAAGCCAACGCCAAGTCTGTGTGGCTGGTGGCGTCCACAGAGGGGGAGGTGGCTGCAGTGGCGGCTGCAGTGGCGGCTGCATCGGGTGCAGGGGGTCCAGCAGGGCCCCAGGGGTGACTGGTGCAGCCAAGCTCGAGGATGGGGTGGCTGGAGCCATGAGTTCTTGCAGCCCCCGGGTGGAGTTCCCATGCATATCGGTGTCCTGACCCGGTGTCCAGACTTGTGGCTTGGGCATTCCAGGCCCCTCCTGAGTAATTGTTATTACACCCAGTTACCTGTCTGCACATGGCACCTGACATACCCGGCAGGCCAAGGTGGCTCCATACTGAATTGTCACAGGTGTCCACAGTGCCTGCTCCGCTCTGTCCGTTTTGAATACACCCCAGGCTGAGCCCTCGCTCTCCTCCCCAAACCCATTTCACCTGCTCCCACTTGTCCAGGCGCCAAGCCCCAGCACCATCCTCTCTCTCCACCTTCCCCATCCAGCCCTTCAGGAAACCGAGCTGGCTCTGCCCTCAGAATAGATCCAGAATCCGACTGTGTCCTTCCCACCCCACCCCTGCACCCCGGGTCCAGGCACAGGGCTCAGCATCCGCTCTCCTGGCCTCTGCCCTGCCCTTTACCGTCTACGCTCAATCCTGCAGCCAAGGTTTTTCTTTATTTTGTTTTTTTGCTAATCCTCACCAGGGGATTTTTTTTCTATCGCTTTTTCAGAGAGAGTGGAAAGAAAGGGTGGCAGGGGGTAGGGAGAGAGAAAGATTGATGTGAGAGAGACATATGCACCAAAGGGTCTCCAGTTCGATCCAGTGGGGGTGGGGATCGAACTGGAGACCCTTCGGTGCATGGGCTGACACGCTAACCACTGACCCAGGGCCAAGGTTATTCTTTTAAAATGCAAGTTGGGCCCTGACCGATGTGGCTCAGTGGACAGAGCGTCGGCCTGCGGACTGAAGGGTCCCAGGTTTGATTCCGGTGAAGGGCATGTACTTTGGTTGCGGGCCCATCCCCAGTAGGGAGTGTGCAGGAAGCAGCTGGTTGGTGTTTCTCTCTCATCCATGTTTCTGACTTTCTCTCCCTTCCTCTCTGCAAAATAAATAAATAAACAAATAACATATATATATATATATATATATTAAAATAAAATGCAAGTTGGGGAGAGGATCCAAGATGGCTGCTCGGGTATACACCTAGCCGCAGCAGCTCACAACAATTTCAAGGGAATACAACTAAAATGTAGAGTGGACATTGCCCAGAGCTACAGGTAGTCGACTGACTGAAAACTCTACAATAGGAAGGAGGGAGAAAACCAGAAGGAAAATCAGAGGAGCTGAAAAAAAGCCTAAGGTACGGAGACATGCTGTGCGCTCGCACGCACGCGCGCGCGGAGAGGTCGCAGCCGGAGAGGAGGAGAGGGCTGGGTGCTGCCTGGCGTTCCCTAGCAGGAAGGAAATAGAACCCCCAGCCTGGGCTGAACCCCCGGAACCGGCAGCGCTGAGCCCCAAGTTATGTGCCAGACCCTGGGGACCCAGGCTCCGGCAGGGGGAGACAATCCCGGGGGACGGCGAAATGCGGGGCCCCCGGAGTCGCGCGCACATGGCGCGCAGAGGACTGAATGTTGACTCTGATGCTGGATTACCCTAGCCGGAAGAAACAAAGCCTCCGGCGGCAGCTCTGAGCCTCAGTCCAGACCGCCCCGAATTCCAGGTCTGGGCCAGTCCCTGGGGACCCAGGCTCGGGCGGGGGAGACGGCGGGGGAGACGGAGCTGTGAGGTGGAGTCCTGGGAGCGCGGCGAAAGGCCGAGCCCCCGGAGTCGCGCACACTGTGCGCAGAGGACAGTCTGTTGACTCTGATCCTGGACTCCCCTAGTGGGAGGGAGAAAGAAAGCTCCAGACTGGAGGAACGCCACGAGGAGCAGGAGCCCCTGCCGGACACCGGCCAGCTGGGCGCCAGCAAGAAGCCGGGCGACGGGGCCCCCAGTGGGGGGGGGGGGGGTGCCCCTGAGCCTTCGACTGCTGAGCGCTGGCAACGGAGCCAAGGACGGGGGCTGCTTCCTGGGCGGCGCCGACCCGGGCAACAGGCTGGAGCAGCGCGGGAGCCCGCAGAGAACAAAGGGGTGCCACAGGCCAACCTGCTGAGCTCCCAGGACAAGGAGGAAGAAACCAAAGAAGTTCTCAATGTGAAGAAATCAAGTGAGAGCAAATGATAGTAAAATTACTTAAGAAAGAATACAAAGAAGATCTTGAAAAATCAAAGACTAAGTCAGAACTCAACGCACCAGCCAACATTGCAACATAAATGCGTTTTGTTTTTTTTTAAAAAAAGAAGAAAAAAAGGAGAAAAAAGGGACAGAATGTTGGAACAGCGGCGACCAGGCCTAGAGTGGCCAGGCACAAGGCAGTGGCAGCTGGGCCCGGAGCAGCAGTGGCCAGGCCCCAGAGCAGCAGCAGCCAGAACAAGAGCATCAACGGCCAGCACTGGAGCAGCCAGACCTGGGGCAGTGGCAGCCAGGCCTGAGGCAGAGGCGGCCAAGCCCAGGGTGGCCAGTCCAGGAACACCCAGACACGGAGTGGCTGGGCCCGGAGAAGCCCGGTCCAGAGCAGCCAGGTTGGGAGCAGCCAGGCCCAGAACAGCAGTAGCCAAGCACGGAGCATCCAGGCTGGGAGCGGCCAGGCTCGGAGCAGCCGGGTCGGGTGCGGCCAGGCCCGGAGCAGCGGCGGCCAGGCTGGGAGCGGCCAGGCCCGGAGCAGCTGGGTCTAGTGTGGCCAGGCCTGGAGCAGCGGCTGCCAGGCTAGGAGCGGCCAGGCCCGGAGCAGCAGCTGCCAGGCTGGGAGCAGCCAGGTCCGGAGCAGCCGGGTCTGGTGTGGCCAGGCCCTGAGCAGCGGCTGCCAGGCTGGGAGCGGCCAGGCCCAGAGCAACAGCTGCCAGGCTGGGAGCGGCCAGGCCCGGAGCAGCTGGGTCTGGTGCGGCCAGGCCCGGAGCAGCGACTGCCAGGCTGGGAGCGGCCAGGCCTGGAGCAGCCGGGTCTGGTGCGGCCAGGCCCGGAGCAGCAGCTGCCAGGCTGGGAGCGGCCAGGCCCGGAGCAGCCGGGTCTGGTGTGGCCAGGCCCGGAGCAGTGGCTGCCAGGCTGGGAGTGGCCAGGCCTGGAGAAGCGGCTGCCAGGCTGGGAGCGGCCAGGCCCGGAGCAGCCGGGTCTGGTGCGGCCAGGCCAGGAGCAGTGGCTGCCAGGCTGGGAGCAGCCAGGCCCGGAGCAGCGGCTGACAGACTGGGAGCGGCCAGGCCCGGAGCGGCCGGGACTGGAGCAACCGGTCCCAGAGCAGCCGGGTCGGGTGCGGCCAGGCCTGTAGCAGCAACAGCCAAGTCCAGAGCAACTAGGTCGGGAGCAGCAGTGACCAGACCCGGAGCAGCTGGTTGTGGAACGAACCAGAGCAACAGAGGCCAGGCCCGGAGCAGCCAGGCCCGAAACAGCTTGCTCCTCGCCTGTACTTGCCCACGGCTGCCTCTCAGACATGGCTGAAAACTTTTGCGGGAACTTGAGGGTCTGCTGAATCAAGTGATGAAGGCTTAGATCTGGATGTGTTGAGTTAGTATAGCGCTGGGGTGTTGATCTGTGAGTTCCTTGGGTGGGGCCTGGATGAGGCTGGTTGACCTATTTGAAAATGTCTTTTGTGTGAAGTGTATCATTGGGCATGTGGAGGTATTATTGATATGAGAAAATGCTAAGTAACAGATTTACTATTTGAAAAGGGATTTACTATCGGGGAAAGGGAGGGAGGAAGAGACTGAACATAAACTGTGCACCTATGGATGAGGACAATGGGGGATGGGGAGGGGGCAGAGGGTGGGGTGGGAACCTGGTGGAGGGAGGAAGAAATGAGGAACCTTTGTAATAATATGAACAATAAAGATTGATTAAAAAAAAAAAAATAAATAAATAAATAAAAAATAAAATGCAA
This sequence comes from Pipistrellus hanaki, assembly GCF_964339955.1. Taxonomy (NCBI): domain Eukaryota; kingdom Metazoa; phylum Chordata; class Mammalia; order Chiroptera; family Vespertilionidae; genus Pipistrellus; species Pipistrellus hanaki. The sequence goes on from NC_140505.1 coordinate 186,276,392, forward strand.
GTTGGGCCCTAGCCAGTGTGGCTCAGTGGATAGAGCGTCAGCCTGCAGGCGGGAGGTCCCAGGTTCTAGGTTCCCCAGCCCTGGTTGGGATGCGTGCAGAAGGCAACCAATTGATGTGCCCTCTCACACTGATGTTTCTCTCTTTGTCTCTCCCTCTCCCTTCCACTCTCTCTAAAAAATCAGTGGGAGAATATCCTTGGGTGAGGATTAACTATACATATAATTTTTTTTTTTTTAAATGCAAGTTGGATCATGTTCTTCTGCTCAAAACCCTCGGTAGCTCCTCTTCAATTGGCCTAGAAGCCAAGTTCATGACGGCTGGCCATGACCTTCGCGACCTGGCCACCTTACCTCCGGCTTCCTCTCCCCAGCTCCAGCCACGCCCACGGTTCGCCTGGGGAACTTGGCACTGGCCTGTGCCTCTGACTCTCTTCCTGGAGATTCTGGCAAGTCTGTCTCCTCACCTCCAGCCTCTGCTCAAACGACGCCCTCCCAGTGAGCGCCTACGCGGTCTTCCTATTCAAAATAGCAGTCCAGCCCGCCCGCTGCACCCCTACTCCCCACCACTTCGTTTACCCATTCGCTGTCGGTTGTCTCTCTCCTCTGCCTGAAGGTCATCCCGTAAGGGGAAGGGTCTGGGTGTGTTTTGTTCAGTGATCTGGCCCAAGTGGCTGGCACACAGTAGCACTTCATGCATAGTTGTTAAATTCCTAAACAATAATAATAATAATAATAATCATAGGAACCACTTAGTAAGCTTATTGTGTGCCACGGTCTCTACAAAGGTTCCACGTAAGATTATTATTATTATTTTTTTTTTTGCTTCCATTGTACAGCTTAGAACCCAGACTCAGAACATTTAAAAATATATATATTTTATTGCCGAAGCCGGTTTGGCTCAGTGGTAGAGCATCGGTCTGCGGACTGAAAGGTCCCAGGTTCGATTCCGGTCAAGGGCACCTACGTTGGTTGCAGGCACATCCCCGGTAGGGGGTGTGCAAGAGGCAGCTGGTCGATGTTTCTCTCTCATCGATGTTTCTAGCTCTCTATCTCTCTCCCTTCCTCTCTGTAAAAAATCAATAAAATACATTAAATATATATATATATATATATATATATATATATATATATATATATTATTGATTTTGGGCCAGACCCAGAACATCTTAGGTGACTTGCCCCGCAGTATGTGGCAGAGAAATGTCGTGCACCCCGGTCTGACTGCCGGACTTTGGAACTCTTGCTCTTTCTACTTTGCCCTGTGGTCACTGCTGTACTTAACATCGTTCATTCATTCATTCAATATTTCCCTAGCCTCCTCCACCTCTCTCTCACCATGGATCCTGCCCCAGGAGCTCAGGTCCCGCAGCCCAGGCAGCAGGGACCCAGGGGCTTTGTAAACTTGGGGGGGGAGGGTCCCTGCTCCCCCCACAACTCCACATTAGCTCCACCAAATGGGACTCCACCTGAGCTGATGCCCTCATTTACAGCAGAAACAGAACGGCGCTCCTGGCGGGGCCCCTGCGTGCCCCGGGCGGAGGGAGGCTGAGGGCGGCCCCCACAGCTTCCTGCACCTCGCCAGGTCAGCGCCCCAAGCCGGAGGCTGTGGGCGTGGGCACAGGCCCAGGGCAAACCAGGCAGGAGCAAGCGAAGGCAGAGAGGCAAGGCGGAGAGATCAGGAGGAAGTGTGGGCGAGGGCAAGTGCTGGGTCTGGAGCAATCACGATTGCCCAAGGGGGAAGGCACCGGCCCCAGAGAGAGGGGCCCGTCCTCCAGCTCCCTCTCCTCCCAGCTCCCAGCTCTGCACCCGTCCGGGCTGCGATCCGCCCCCTTCAGCCCTGCATCTCCCAAGAAAAGCAGGAACCACTCAGCCAGCTAATCCTCAACTGCCCCGGCACAGTCGCTGAGGGGTGGGCATTTGGGTTGGGAATCGATTAAACACACACCCTGGGTCATGCTCTCTGGGTGGCTTTTCCGTCCTTCCCGTTTCATTCAGTCTGCACACATTGTGAAAGCTCCTCTGTGCCCGCCCCCTCGGGGTCTGCTGGAGATGTGAGAAAGGCCAGGACCCACATCGCAGCAACGGGCGGTGCCAGGGGCTCCGGCCCCAGAGAAGTCCGAGCTGCAGCCTGGAAGGCGGGATCCTGCCCGGAAAGACATATAGGACCTGAACAGGACGTGATCCGATGAGTCCCTGGGCTCTGATTTTTACAGAGAGGAAGAGAGAGGGATAGAGAGTTAGAAACATCAACGAGAGAGAAACATAGATCAGCTGCCTCCTGCACACCTCCTACTGGGGATGTGCCTGCAACCAAGGTACATGCCCTTGACCGGAATCGAACCCGGGACCTTTCAGTTCACAGGCCAACGCTCTATCCACTGAGCCAGATCGGTTAGGGCTCAAGTGTATTTTTGTTTTCTAAATATATTTTTATTGATTTCAGAGAGGAAGGGTAAAGGAGAGAGAGAGAGAGCTAAAGAGAGGGGGGGGGGGAGGGAGAAAGAAACATCACTGATGAGAAAAAGAATCATTGATCGGCTGCCTCCTCCTGGGGATGGGGCCCACAACCTGGGCAGGTGCCCTTGGCTGGAATGGAACCCGAGACAGTCTATCCACTGAGCTAAAGCCGCTAGCTTGTTTGTTTTAAGGATTATTTTTATATCGTTGTGGAATTATGTTTATAGGATTAACCATTTAATATACTTCATAGTCCTTTGCAGTTGTTGTTATTAATATTCAAATTATCCCACCTTTGGTCTGTGGAAATCTCTCCAACTTGGAGGGAAGTAGTGTTTAGAGATCACAAGCTGGGTGCTAGGGTTATAACAGGCTTTTTTTTAAAAAAAACTTTTTATTTTGAAATAAGTTTAGAGTTACAGAAAAGTTGCAAAAATAGCACCAAGAGTTCCCGTATATCCTCTTACCGAGCTTCCTCTCAGGCTAACATCTTACATAACCACCCACAGTAAAATGGCCAGCACCAAGACATACTGTTTGCTGAACGACAGACCTGATTCAGATGTCACCCACTTTCCCGTGAATGTCCCTTTTTGTTGTCGGTCCAGGATTCCCGCGCTGGATTTACTTATCACGTCTCCTTCGTCCCCCCAACCTGTCACAGTTCCTCCGTCTTCCCTTCCCTTTCATGACCTGGACACATTTAAAGAGGATTGCTCAGCGGAAACCGGTTTGGCTCAGTGGATAGAGCGTCGGCCTGTGGACTGAAGGGTCCCGGGTTCGATTCCCGTCAAGGGCACATGCCTTGGTTGCGGGCACATACTCAGCAGGAGGCAGCTGGTCGATGTTTCTCTCTCATCGATGTTTCTGACTCTCTATCCCTCTCTCTTTCTCTCTGTAAAAAATCAATAAAATATATTTTAAAAATAAAAATAAAAAATAAAGACTGCTCAGGTGCTTTGGAGAATGTCCTTCCGTTTGGGTCTGTTTCTCGCCTTCTCATGGTGAGACTGGGGTCACGCCTTCGGGGAAGAATAACCCAGGTGCTCCTCTCTGGGTGCCTCCGGTACATACATGACGTTGACCTGTCTCATCCTGGGATGTTAGCTTCCTCATTTGGTTAAGATGGTGCCTTCCAGCTTTCCACACCGTCCGATTATTATTCTTCCATTTGCAGTTAATATTCGGGGGAGGGGCTTTTCAGATAATGCCAATAGTCTGTTTCTCCTCACACTTTCGCCCATTCACTTTGACATCCATCGCTGGGTCTTGCCTGCAGTGACTATCATTAGGGTGTTCCAGTGGTGAGTGCCTATGTCCCTCCCTCCTGCATTTATTAATTAGAATCCTTCAGTGTGAAAGAGCTGCCCTCCCTTCCTGCCTCTGTTTATTTATTCATGTTTTTTTTTTTAATATATTTTATTGATTTTGTACAGAGAGGAAGGGAGAAAGATAGAGTTAGAAACATCGATGAGAGTCATCGATCAGCTGCCTCTTGCACTCCCCCTACTGGGGATGTGCCCGCAACCAAGGTACATGCCCTTGACCGGAATCGAACCCGGGACCCTTCAGTCCCCAAGCCGACGCTCTATCCACTGAGCCAAACCGGTCTCGGCTATTTATTCATGTTTGTAAGGACTTGCGGGATAACCCAGGACTGCAGCCAGTATAACAGGCTTCAAATGATTGTGTCCGGAAGAAAGGAAGGCAAGCAGGGAAGGAGAAAGAAGAGGAGAGATTGGAAACGGAACTTGTCTTATTTATTTATTTTAAAATATATTTTTATTGATTTCAGAAAGGAAGGGAGAGGGAGAGAGAGAGAGAGAAACATCAATGATGAGAGAGAACCATTGATTGGCTGCCGCCTGCATGCCCCCCACTGGGGATCGAGCCTGCAACCCAGGCAGGTGCCCTTGACTGGAATCAAACCCGGGACCTTTCAGTCTGCAAGGCCCATGCTCTCTCCACTGAGCCAAACTGGCTAGGGCTGTCTTATTCATTTATATTTAATAAATCTTTATTGGAACACACTCTACAGGCCAGCAAAGTGTCCCAGTTCACCCCTGTGCTGGTGGGAGTGACTTTTCTACAATGCAAATCTGAACAGGTTGGGGGACACCCCGCTGCCTCCCCCTCTCACTCAGTGTAAGAGCCGGAAGCCTTACAATGGCCTCGGGGTCCACTTCCTTTGAGGCCCGTCCTCTCTCCCTGCCCTCTCTCCTCTCTCCCTGCCCTCTCTCCTCTCTCCCTGCCCTCTCTCCTCTCTCCCTGCCCTCTCTCCTCTCTCCCTGCCCTCTCTCCTCTCTCCCTGCCCTCTCTCCTCTCTCCCTGCCCTCTCTCCTCTCTGCCCTCCGTCAGTCACCTTGGCTCCGGGCCGGAAGCCGGTCTGTGCCCTGGCCCGGACTGCTCTTCCCCTGCAGGTCTCTGTGGCTCCCACCCCTTCTTCCTTCAGGTCTTACCTGTCCCCTCCTCAGCGGGAACTTCCTGCCCACCTTACCCACACTGCGACTTCCTTTCCTCCAAGGCACTATCGATTTTTTCCTTTTTTTTTTTTTTCTTTCTTCGTTTTTTGTGTCCTCCACTGGAATCGAAGCTCCAGGAAAAGCATAGGTATTTCCTGTGTTGCAAATCTGACCTTTTTCTAGGGTTTAAAATTGTTCAAAGGCTTACAGACTCTCTCACCCAGCACCCTCTCAGCCAAGGAGACCGAGGCTGGCGTGCGGTGGTCCCAGAGCGGTGCCTGCCGCCCCGGGGATGGAGCCCGGTGAGAGCGCGGACAGAGCGTTCGCCTCTGTTACCCGCGCGGGCGCTGCGGGCTCCGCCCCAGACTGAGGGCACGACGCCCTCCAGGCTCCCGCCCTGCCCGGCCCACAAGCCTCTGCTTTCCTCTCTCCACCCCGCCCGGGCCCCTGCAGCTCACCTTGTCTTCCTGGCATTTCAGACCGGAGCTCCCCTCCTCACAGCCAGCGGGACGGGTTTGACGTGGCCCTCTCCCCGGAGGTGGGGAGGGTCAGCTCTGCTCCTTGCTGAGTCCCCAGCTCCTAGCATCACCTCCCGCTAAGGGCAAGAGGTGGGAGAAATATTACTTGAGCAAATGGATGCTGTAGGGGGAGAATAATAGTGAAGATATTACAGCGATCAAGGTGAAATGCATGTAGGTCTATGCCTGGTTAGTGACAGTTGAGATTTTTTTTTTCTGGGGGGGGTCACTGGGGGAAGAGAAAGGAGTCCAAATGGGAGAAGGTTTGCAGAGATTGTAAGATTTATTTTCTTATCCTTACACAAGGGTATTTTTTCCCATTTTTATTTTTATTTTTTTAATATATTCTATTGATTTTTAACAGAGAGGAAGGGAGAGGGATAGAGAGTTAGAAACATCAATCAGCTGCCTCCTGCACACCTCCTACTGGGGATATGCCCGCAACCAAGGTACATGCCCTTGACCGGAATCGAACCTGGGACCCTTGAATCCACAGGCCAACGCTCTATCCCAGGGGTCCTCAAACTTTTTAAAGTGGGGGCCAGATCACAGTCCCTCAGAGAGCTGGAGGGCCGGACTATATGAACTACTAATTCCTACTGTAACACCTCGGCTGCGCTCACTGCCCAAAAAACCTGGCGGGCCGGATCAGACTCCTCTGCGGGCCGCATGTGGCCCGCAGGCCATAGTTTGAAGACCCCTGCAGTCTATCCACTGAGCCACACCGGTTAGGGCTCCATTGATTTTTAGAGAGTGGAAGGGAGGGAGGAAGAAGGGGAAAGAGACACCTGGCGTTGGTTGCCTCCTGCACGCACCCCAACTGAGGGCAGGGATCGAACCTGCAGCCCAGGTGTGTGCCCGTGGCCAGGAATCAAACCTGCAGCCCTTCGGCGCCGGTGCCGATGCTCTAACCGCTGTGCAGGGCGCGCAGAGGCAGAATCTCAGTATTTGTTCCACACCTCACGGCCCGTCCACGTTCTGTTTGTCCCGAAGGGAGACGTGCCGGTGCGGCAGAGACTGGAGCCCTGCAGACTTCTCCGCAGACGAGCAGCTGCTCTCTGCAGGCACTGCTCCGGCATTCTGTGTGGTCTGGAGGTACTGGGGGCCTGGGCCTGGCCTGGAGGGCCCCTCACCCCTGGCCAGCCCCTTTTCCTCCCTTTGGGGATGCCCGCACCTCTTGGGCCAGGCAGGTGCAGGAATGGCTGACAGTCCACCTGCAAAATCAGTTGCAGTGGCAGGGCTGTTGCCATGGTAACGAGGTAGCTTTTGCAGGTACCCTCAGACTCTCCTTTTTTTTTTTTTTTTTTTTTTTAAAATATATTTTATTCATTTTGTACAGAGAGGAAGGGAGAGAGATAGAGAGCCAGAAACATCGATGAGAGAGAGTCATCGATCAGCTGCCTCTTGCACACCCCCTACTGGGGATATGCCCGCAACCAAGGTACATGCCCCTGACCGGAATCGAACCCGGAACCCTTCAGTCCCCAAGCCGACGCTCTATCCATTGAGCCAAACCAGTCCCGGCCAGACTCTCCTTCTAAACCACACTGAGAGGGAGGGAAGGCCAACCCATGGCCCCGGCCAGCCAGTGAGCTGAGAAAAGGCCACTTTCTTTAAAAAAAAAAAATAAATAAAAAAAAATAATTTATTTTATTTTAGAGAAATAGGGAGAGGGAGAGAAACATTGATGAGAGAGAAACATCGATTGGCTACCTCCTGCACACCCCTACTGGGGAACAAGCCCACAACCCAGGCTTGTGCCCAAACCAGAGACTTCCTTATGCATGGGTTGTCACTCAAGCCCTGGGCATCACCGGCCAGGCAAAAGGCCCACTTTTTATCCTAGATTCAAACCATATAGCGGTGTGTCACAACTCACATCCCAATCCCAGCTCTCGCCCTGTCTGTCCTCACAGCTTACTGCACTCCTCTGAGCCTCTTTTCCTGGCTGGAAAAAGGAAATGTGAGAAGTTAGTGAGGTCCTGCGCGTGGTGAATGTTAGCTAATATTCAGTCACCTCAGACACACGCCCCTCGCCCATCCTCTGCAGGAGGGTCTGACAGGAAGCCCAGCGGTGTTTGCATCCAGCACCGCCACCCCGGGGTGCAGGCAGTTTTCTGGGATGGTCAGAGGAGCCTGAGGGGAGAGCGGGAGAGAAGGCGGCCCTCACACGGCCTCGGCGGCTCCCTCTGGCTCCCTCTGGCTCCCTCTGGCTCCCTCCGGCTCCCTC